>NC_084480.1:262384980-263070134 GCF_030035675.1 Rhineura floridana | reverse complement strand
TTTCAAATGTCAAGTGCAACCTACGACATTATGATGCAGAGAACAATGTCCCTGAATAAAAGACATGTATTAATCCTGCACATGGTGACATTCAATGTGGGTAACCTGCTTCCCAACATCTCCTTCAGGATAGGTAAATTCATAGTTTGTGAGATCTTCCTCCGTCTGTGTTCTTAATGAGTTGTACCTTGCAGATATGATAAAGTACATGATTGGAATAAAACGTATACCACTGCGTGGATTCCTATGGAGGGGTGCCTTAGATTCATCATACATATACATTTTTTGATCCTGAAGGCCATCACGCAAAGTACTATTATCATAAATGTTTCTACAGCATGATTCTTCAGACAATGGTGCATGCCTAATACTGGTTCATGAATATGTATGCAGATGTTTCTAGAAGAAACCATGATACAGCCCTCTTCAGGATATTCCCCTTGCAGATAAGCTTGAGAAGGGCACCTTCTTCCCTAGCCTGGTGATGATTGTCAATGGAGATTCAATGCACCTCCTTATCCTTAAGGACCAGACATTCACACTGAAACCTGGCTGATGACTCCCTACAAGTCCCAAGAAGAGGCATCATCAAGAATATCAAGTACTATCACAGAAAGGCGAGGCTACTGGTGGAAAGTACTTTTGAACATCTAGAAATTGAGGTGGTCACTTTAGACCTTGCTGAATGTCAAGGAAGCCCTTGTAGCCAATGTGAACATGGTGTGCTGAATCCCACACACACATTCACAACATCTGCAGGACAGGGGAAGACAGCTTTCTGGAGGAGCATCCAGATCTGCCTGGTCCTTGTGATGCAAGTGAAGCAGCATCTGAGGTCAGAGGTCAGTTCACTAATACACCTTGGCCATTCAATAACACACAACTGAATGCAAAGACATCTTCAGACCAGGACCATCAGGAGCACCATAGCCCAAATCCCTTGGGACCATTATCCTGACTTTCCCAAAAGATCATGACACTATAAATTTGTGTCATATACCTGTACTCACATCACTCGTAGTCACCAACATCACATCCCATTCTGATCCTATTTTAGCACATCACCCTTCACACAGAACCCCTTCTATATTATCCTCAGTTACAAGCCCTGACTTCAGGTCTGTTCCTGAAAGTGATTACTGATTATTTTAAATTGTCTACAGGTATTGGTGCTGCTTACTAAATAATTTTCTGGGTAGGGTAAAGGATAGTGTTTCATATTTTACTATATCCAATGATTACCATTTCATTAGATTTCTGCAATTCTCACTACATCTTTGTTCTCTTTTAAATACAAGGAACACTAACACACTGATCTTGGAATGAACACTTCCAGTGTCAGCATAAGAACATCTACACATTGGGAGTGGCTGTATACTATAATCAGCATCGAATTTTCGCATTCCGCAATGTTAAATTGAAAATACCCTCCATGCCATTCTCATGCTTCCCATAAACTCATTTCAAAACAAAACCTTACAAAACCTATAGTCCTGAACTCAGAAACGCTTGCTTGACAACACTATAAATGTTCATGGCGATACACAAAACAGTCAGAGAATCAAGAGTTCAACGTGTAAAAGGAGAGAGAGAAAAACCAGACCCCTTCTGGACTTTTTCCTGTCAGAGTTCTCATACTCTGTTGAAATTAATTAAAAATCAGCCATGTTCACAGAGCACCTGTAATCATATTACTGACGCTGCCCCATACGCTGATCTTCACCTTCTGCAGTTTAAAAGTGAAAAAAGTGCCTGGCTGATTTTTAATTAATTAAAGAAATTTTATATTGAATTCAATGATAAGGACTACAACCTGGGAGACCAGGGTTCAAATTCTCACACAGCCATAAAGCTCACTGGGTGACCTTGGGCCAGTCACTGCCTCTCAGCCTCAGAGGAAGGCAATGGTAAAACCACTTCCGAATACCGCTTGCCATGAGAACCATAAAAGTCGGAATTCCAGAAGTCGGAATCAACTTAAAGGCAGGCCATTTCATTTTCTAGCATGGATGCACAGGATTAAATCCCACTGAACTCAATAAGCATGTAAATGCTCAAACCTGCCCTCCCCCTCCCCCTGCTCCCCTCTGGTCACTTTCACCTATCCTAAGCATGATGGCAGGGAAGTAAATCCCACTGAACTCAATAAGCATGCAAATAATCAATCCATTCTCAGCAAACCTGCGAAGGATCCCATTTCTTACCTCCCAGATTAAAAAGCAGAGAAAATGTTACCAAATTCTTCCAAGTTACACAGGAAGTGGATTTGGCTGTGAAAGACCAATCCAAATCGTGTTTGCATTTTGACCAATTTGTAGGGGAGTACAATATCTCAGAGAGGAGGTCAGGTCTCCTGCTCCCCTGGTGCATTCGCTATAGGTGCCCAATTTCCCTGCTTTTTAAAGTTTGATAGAAATATCTGTTGGCTATAGGTACGGTCTTAAACTGCAAGGTTTTTTGCCTATTAGTGAATTTAAATGTATTTTTACATGTTATTTTTTCTGTATCACTTCTATTTAATTGGCTCTTCTTTAACATGCATGTTCATTATAAACTTGTATCCTGTGTTTGGTCTGAAGCCAGAATTTTTCTCTCCATGCAAACCCCAAGTGGCAGTTTACACGTAACACTAAAGCAGTGCTGTAGTTTGTTTTCTCCCAGCTGGAGAAAGGCAGGAGCAGAGAAGGAGCAAAGAAGGCATGACTGACCAGTGAGCCCCAGCATTCTGTTCGTTTGTATTAAACCATTGTTGCTTTAAACTATGGCTTAATATGACATATAAACTAGCTCTATATCTGGAACAATGTATTCCCGCAAAAAGGTGTCCCATGTTAATATTATGTATTGAGGCCATTCCCCAAGTTCAACTCCCACCCCCCTTGCAGATTAGACCAGTGGTCTTTTCAGTTGTGGTGCTTCTTCTATGTAATGTTCTCCCTAGGGAATCTGCCTGGTGGCTACTGTGATGAATTCTCAGGACCAGCGAAAGGAGTTGTTATTCACCCATAAATTTCTAAATATTGCTTGAACTGGTTTTAATTCTGCTGCTGAAATATTTTTACAGCTCTGCTGTTTTAAACTGTTTGTTCAACTGTTTTTGTGTTTTTTTTGGTAGTAATTTTTAAAGAAGACCCAAACATTATAATCCTAAAGGGTGGGATATAAATCTTGTAAATAACAAAATATGATACTCTACAGCAGTGGTTCCTAACCTTTATGAGTATGGGACCCCCTTTGTAAGCTCAAAATATTTTTGTGACCCCCCCATGCAAATTGTAATTTTAGTCTCTGTTAACTGGAAAAATGGTGTATAGCAAAATGACATCTCCAAATATCCCTTTCTATAAAAGTTGTACAGTACTATCTCCCAACACCAGTGGGTTACAGTGCTAGGCTAAGATTCAGGTTCAAATCCCCACCCTGCCATGAAGCCCACTGGGTGACTTTGAGCCAGACACAGTCTCTCAGCCTGACCTATCTCACAGGGCAGGTGTAAGGATAAAATGGAAGGAGGGGAATCATGTGCCCCACTTTGAACAACTTGGAGGAAAGGTGGGATATAAATGCAATAATAATTAAATAAATACACTTCAGCCGCAGTATGTGGACCCCAGCCTCAGCCAACCTGCTGAGCTTTTTTAAAATCATCATCATCATCATCATCAAGAAGCAGGAATGTGGTAGCACTGGGGATGCTAGATTGTGAAGACAAAAGGTTGGATAGGTTGAGGAGGGTGGTTAGTGCTTTTAGGCCTTGGGATGATCATTAGAACTGGTAACTTGGTTAGTGTGCACTTTGAGAATGAGAGTGGAGCAGAAGACAGATCAGCGCATGCACAAACAAACAAATCTGCCCCTCCTGCAAGCATCTGCAAGCGTGCATGCATTTGGGCACTTGGGGGAGGAACCCTCAACTGCTGCAGCATCTTGGAGAGAGAGGTTGGGGGATAGAATGTAGGTGGAAGAAAAGGGGGACATTAGCACACAAACTGAGCCTCAGAGATGGGGGACCAGCAAGTCCTGAGCTTCCTCACTGCTCCTTGGCTCCGTCAGGGCCAAAGGTGAGATCTGGGCGGCCTCACAAATAAGAATATTTTTTGAAAGAAGGTGGCAGCGAAGCAGGAGTCAAGAAAAGCAGGCAGGCAGGCTGGCTATCAGGAAAGAAGAGGGAAAGCAGCCTTTCCTTGTAGCCTTGCTTCTTTTTGCTGCACGAAAAGCCCTCTCCTCTTCTTCTGAGTAAGGGCGTCATCAGCAGTGCAAGGAGTCGGGAGTCAGGATAGTAATCCCCTCTTCTTCCTGGTAGCACCTCCGTCAGCCTGCTTTGGCATCTGCTATGTGTGGTATAGGCAGATGCCTGCCCTTGGTGTGCCTGCAAGACGATCCAGCACTTCAGCAATGTTCTCCCCTCTTCTTTGGAGCAAGGGGGAGGTGTTATCTGCAGTGGACGTGGGGAGCAGACAGTGTCCAGGTAGTGAAGACTTCCCCCCCCTTTTTTTAAATTCATTTCTTTACTGTTTGCGGCCCCCTCTGGATTACTTCACGGCCCCCAGGTCGGGAACCAATGCTCTACAGTGCCTCCACCCCATACCCTGTTGCAGCCAATTATGTTGACACTTGCTTCTAAGGAAGCACTGAGGCATTTTTCAAGGGCTACTCAGTCAGAGCCAAACCCTACAATTATTTAATGGACACATTTGCCCATTAGGCTACAAAGCAGGGGTGGCAAGTTAACATTATATACTACACATAGCACATGAGATGAGGGTGCAAGACACATTCTACTCTGCTGCTTCAAGAAGTTTTTTCCCCCTGTTGGCTTACCAGACTGTTAATTGTCCCCTTTGTACTTAGGCTCCTACTGGGAGGAAGGGCGGGATATAGATATATATGTGTGTGTGTGTGTATAAAACAAACAAACAAACAAACAAACAAACCAGTTGCCCACCGAAGCCTGCAAGCAGGACCTGAGTTCCAAGAGCACTCTCCCCTCCTGCAGCTTTCAGCAACTGGTATTTGGGAACATACTGCCATGGAGGCAGAGCATAGCCATTATGGCTAGTAGCCAACAATAGCCTTATCCTCCATCCTCAGGTATATTTTTTGTTTATTATTTGATTTATATCCCAGCCTTCCTCCCAGCAGGAGCCCAGGGTGGCAAACAGAAATGCCAAAAACACTTAAAACATCATAAAAACAGACCTTAAAATACATTAAAACAAAACGTTAAAACATTTTTTTAAAAAAAGCTTTAAAAATCTTTTTAAAAGGGTTAAACCATATAATTAAAAATATTCCAGCTGAACTTCTAATATTGTGTTTTTAAACCACTTTGAAGCATTTGGGGGAGATTTTATCCTCTTGACTTTGCCTTTTAACTTTCTTTCTACCAATCCCCTCATTTTTGCAAGCCTCTTTGGAAGTCAAATGTGACTGTGTCAGATTCTCCATTGTCTACATATTGAATCTGATAGCACTAGTCTCTGTTCCTAATTGATGGCTGTCCAGCTGCCTCTTCAATGCCTCCAGTGTCAAAGAGCCCACTACCTCTAGGTAATTGGTTCCATTGTTGTATGGCTCCAACAGTTAGGAAGTTTTTCCTGATGTAGAGTCGGAATCTGGCTTCCTGCAACTTGAGCCCATTATTCCGTATCGTGCACTCTGGGACGATCGAGAAGAGATCCCGGCCCTCCTCTGTGTGACAACCTTTCATGTACTTGAAGAGTGCTATCATATCTCCCCTCAGTCTTCTCTTCTCCAGGCTAAACATGCCCAGTTCTTTCAGTCTCTCGTCATAGGGCTTTGTTTCCAGTCCCCTGATCATTCTTGTTGCCCTCCTCTGAACCTGTTCCAGTTTGTCTGCATCCTTCTTCAAGTGCGGAGACCAGAACTGGACACAGTATTCAAGATGAGGCCTAACCAGTGCTGAATAGAGGGGAACTAATACTTCACGTGATTTGGAAACTATACTTCTGTTAATGCAGCCTGATACAGCATTTGCGTTTTTTGCAGCCACATCACACTGTTGGCTCATATTTAGCTTGTGATCAACAACAATTCCAAGATCCTTCTCACATGTCGTATTGCTGAGCCAAGTATCCCCCATCTTATAACTGTGCATTTGGTTTCTTTTTCCTAAGTGTAGAACTTTGCATTTATCCCTGTTGAATTTCATTCTGTTGTTTTCATCCCAATGCTCCAGCCTATCAAGGTCCCTTTGAATTTTGTTTTTGTCTTCCACGGTATTAGCTATGCCCCCCAATTTTGTATCATCTGCAAATTTGATAAGCATGCTCTGTACCTCCTCATCCAAGTCGTTAATAATAATGTTGAAGAGCACTGGGCCCAAGACTAAGCCCTGTAGTACCCCACTCGTTACTTCCACCCAGTTTGAGAAGGAACCATTGATAAGCACTCTTTGAGTACGATTCTGGAGCCAACTGTGAATCCACCTGATAGTTGTTCCATCCAGCCCGCATTTAGCTAGCTTGCTAATCAGAATATCATGGGGTACTTTGTCAAAAGCTTTGCTGAAGTCGAGATATGCGTTTATTGCGCCCTGCCCATTTGAACTCGTACAAAGTGATTAGGTATTCCTTGACCGTTTGTCTTTCAAGCTCAAGCTCCAGCTCCAATCCTGCCCCTTCTACTTCATGTTTCCCAGGACAGTCATAGACCCTTTTTTGGGAGAAGACTGAGCCAAAGTAGGAATTGAGCACTTCTACCTTTTCTTTGTCATCTGTTATCATTTTGCCATCGTCATTGAGTAGTTGTGCCACCATTTCTTTTCTCTGTCTTTTACTATGGACATACTTGAAGAAAGCTTTTTTGTTGCTTTTAGCATCCCTCGGTAGCCTCAGCTCATGCTCAGCTTTAGCCTTCCCGACAGCATCCCAGCAATTCCGTGATACCTGCCTGTACTCTTCCTTTGTGGCCTGGCCTTCTTTCCACTTTCTGTATGTGTCCTTTTTTGTTTTCAGATCATCTCTAAGCTTTTTCTGAAGCCACATTGGCTTCTTCTGCTGTTTCTCCCCTTTTTTCCTTGTTGGAATTGCTTGCCATTGCACTCTTAGAATTTCCTTTTTTAGAAACTTCCACCCATCTTGGACTTCTTTTCTCATTAGGGTCGCTTGCCATGGAACCATGCTTACAATTGTTCTGAGTTTACTGAAATCAGCTTTATTGAAATTTAGTTTACTGAAATTTCAGTTTAATGAAATCCTGAAGTCCAGGGTACGTGTATGGATACTCTCAGCTTTTGCTTCTGTTAAATCAAGAATTCAAGTATGGTGTGGTCACTTTCCCCCAGAGTTCCTGTAACTGCCACTTCATCCACCAAATCATCTCAATCTTATCAGGAGGTCCATTCCGCACAAGCGGACTTTTAGTATATTGCACCTACCCTTTGGAATTCCATCCCCTTAAATATTAGACAGCCACCATCTCTGTTATCTCTTCGGCACCTACTGAAGACCTTCCTCTTTCAACAAGCTTTTAAGTAGAGACCTTATTCCAGTGTGTTTGTGTTGGAATTGGTTTTTAAGATGTTTTAAGGCTTTTTTAAAAAGGTGTTTTTAAAGATGTTTTGTTTTAATATGTTTTTAAAGATGGCTTGTTTTAATATATTTTAAAGTCTGTTTTTAAAATATTTTAGAGTGCTTTTAGTTTTTGTCTGCCACCCTGGGCTCTTACTGGGAGGAAGGGCGGGATATAAAATTCATAAACAAACAAACAGAACCTATCAGCATATCAGCCCTCTATACTGCAGCAAAATAATATCATAATGAGAAAAAGTTCAAACGAGTTGATAGGACAATTTTACAGGTTGGATGGTAGCAGCACAAGTTCAGATCTTTTTAATTATTAGACTCATAAGCAGGAAAGGCTTACTACTCTTACAAACCTCAAAGATTGCTTAAAGGGACCCTTTCCCCTCCTTATAGAAGTGTTGCATCACAACCAAAGCTAAAGTCAGACAAATAATGACTACAGTGTAGCTTTCAGAATAGAAAGAGAGTTAATATGGTTTATCATATTGCCCCTTCTTTGCTTGATTTCTATACCAAAGGATAAAAAAGGCAAACCCCCTCACTGCTCAGATCTTGACCATAGCTACTTCATTTTAAAAAGGCATTACTGTCCTTTTATCTCCATTCAGGTGAAAAGACAGTTTGCTCACTTCCGCAATTACTTCAAGGAAGATCTATTATTATTAACAGTAAGAAAACCAAGGTCAGAGTGTTAATCTTTTGCTATTCTTGGAAGATAGAGTAAGCATATGTATAATTTCTCTTACCCAAGATAAACCTTTTCCCCAAACCTAGGACCTGGTCTCAAAATCTCTCTTGCACTAAAATTAACATCCAGCCAACAGGAAATACCAGATCCATTGTTCTGTACTTTTATTGTAAAGTTGTTTTTCCAGGGGAACGTCTAACTATTCCTTCACCTCCACTTTTCCTTGGTTTCCAGGAAGTG
The DNA here is from genome assembly GCF_030035675.1 of Rhineura floridana. Classification (NCBI taxonomy): domain Eukaryota; kingdom Metazoa; phylum Chordata; class Lepidosauria; order Squamata; family Rhineuridae; genus Rhineura; species Rhineura floridana. The sequence continues at coordinate 263,061,659 of NC_084480.1, read as the reverse complement.
ATAATTATATTTAATTATAGGGCCCAAATTAAAGATACATTTTGAAAGATTAAACAATTGGCAAAAAAAACCTAGTTAGTCCGTGGGCTAAGAGCTGAAAATTGACATATCGGTATCGTGTAAGCTGGCAAAACTTCATTATGATTTCTTGAAAGGTGTATGTCTCCTGATTGTATTTTGTGTGATAGCACATTCTGACTGGTTGCTTAAGCTTTTTATGTCAACAAGCTGGCCCAAGTTTTTCTAGTTTAAGGTGTAACATGTGAACAAATTGTACGACATTAAACTTTAAAACTGCATTGGAAAGCTAATGAATTCACTTATCAATAACTAACTGTAATAACATTATCCATTACCATTTTCGTGGTACAAGCCATGTATCAAGAAAAAAGTGAAATGTTACTCATTTTTATACAGTTGACTTCATATGACACTTTACCTGATCCAGATATGCACCTAAAGTATATGAGACAATTTTAGGGTACTCTTTGACCTTTCCAACAAGCCACAGCATGAATAAATTAATTTTGATATGACAGACACATTTGAGCGTATCCATGTTTTATGTACTTTTACCCAGTGTTTAGATAACAGGTAACTTAGTGTTATTGCTAAGAAACATCTAATAGTTTTGTGAGTTCAGCAACTGTTCAATATGCATGTTTTTATTTACAAATGTTACAATGTTATTTCACAACTGCTTTTATTTAATTTTATTTTAATGTTTACTACTACAGTCATCTTCCGAGTCCTCAAATTCAACTGTAAAATCTACATCTGTCTTTGTTTGGTTCCTACATGACTGTAGTTTGTACATAGCAGTGCAAATCAGTCCACTGGATAGGAATGAGCAGTTTGACAGTTGACAGGAATGCACACACTTGCATGACAATAACTCCAAAATTGCAATTGGTGCTGGTGCTTCATGCATCCAGTCAATAACAAGATTGCCATCTCTGTCTGGTACCCATCCATAATCTTTTGGCCTAGGAACATGTGGCTGGTTTTGTAACTGCATCTCCAAATTCCTGCCTGGAAATTGCAATTAGTTATCTGTAAAAGAATTCATTAAATTTCCGACACAGTTTTACAATTTTAAATTGGACACTTCATTTACACATTATAGCTAAAATTCGAAAAGTATGGACTAAGTATGACAGAAATATTATACAATGGCAAGTATATGTCATTTTGTTGAATACACTAATATATTTATTTAAATAAATAAATAAGTACCATCTATCAGTACTGACACCAGGGTGGAGTGGAACATAAATTAAACACACACACACAAAACCAATTCCTAAAAACCACTGGCAAATAACCAAAAACAACTACACAGAGGATTATGCTAAAACAATGCACCTTGAGATTTTAGTTCTCTATATAATAGAGCTGAGAAACAGTGTGGTGTAGTGGTTAAGGTGTTGGACTACGACCTGGGAGACCAGGGTTCGAATCCCCACATAGCCATGAAGCTCTTGGGTCAGTCACTACCTCTCAGCCTCAGAGGAAGGCAATGGTAAACCCCCTCTGAATACCGCTTACCATGAAAACCCTATTCATAGGGTCGCCATAAGTCGGAATCGACTTGAAGGCAGTCCATAATAGAGCTACCATAAACAAAACAAAATAGCCATGTATCTACAAATACCAAAAAAAGTGTCAAGATAAAATTCTTTTAAGCAAACGTTATTTGAAGATAATTCCATTTTCAATAGCATGTTACCTACCTGAAGGACAGGCACTTTTTGTGGTGTGTTCTGTGGTGACTGGTGAAGCTGCCCCCAAGGCTGATGGTGAGGATGTGGTGGTGGTGAAGACTGATGGTGAATGCCTGGATGAGAAGGCATGGGAGGACATGTTGGCATTTGCTGCTGAAAAGATGACTGAGTGGGATGCTGCTGACCAGATATTAATCGTTCTTGTATTGCTTGTGGATCAGCAAGACCAACACCTGGACAGCCATTTGGTCTCATGTGGCTGCCCATTTCCCGTGGGGCTGAAGTTATACCCATGAACGGACGATTCTGTTGTATATTCCGAGGGCCCATACTCCTCTGTCCAATTCCCATGGCACCAGGTGGCTGGTGAGATGGCGGAGGATGGGGCATATTTGGATAACTGCCAACTTCCATTGGTATTCCAGCACTACCAGGTCTAACTTGTGGAGGAGGGGTACCTGCTGGATTACTCATTGCTTTCATAGGTGACATGGGAGGTGGAGAAGCATAGGTTCCCTGAGGCTGTGAAGGGTGCATAGTTTGTGTGTTCATTTGGTTAAGTGAGCCACTAGGGTGAAGGGGCTGCTGGTGCATTAGTCCTTGACCACTGTTAGATGGAAACCCTACGGCATTTGGGTACCTAGGTACAGACTGATTCATTGGAGTGTTATTTGTAAGGCCTAAATTCTGATTCATCCCTGTATTGTTTACTAATCCCTGATTTATGTTACTGTAAGGATAGCGAGAATACTGCCCTGAGTTGTTTATAGTAGGTGAAGGTACTGTCTGGCCCCGAGAATTAAAATTAAGTGTTTGTGGCCTAACAGCACCCTGCTGAGGAGGGTTAGGGGAGAATCTGGGACCATGGGCTACTGATTCTCCATGGAGAGCAGTGGGAGGATGATGATGAAATTGTTGCACAGGATGTCGTAAAGACGGCCCCATGCTTGGATTCTGTTGGGGCACATGAGACATGTGGCCAGGTCCTGAGGTGGCAATGAAAGGATTTCCCTGATTAAGACCTTCCTGGCTTTGAGAAAACTGGTTTATCCTCTGCTGTTGTGGCTGACCATGCTGCTGCATTGAAAAATCACCACGAGCCATGTAATTTCCCATCTGCTGTATGTGCTGAGGATGTCCCTGTCCAGGTGGTCCTGATGGCGCTGGTGGTGGTGGCTGAGCAGGTGGTGGTGGTTGCTGCTGGTATGGTGCTCTTATCTGGTCTGGGACTTGAACTGCCCGTGGCCCCCACATAGAACTACCATCTACAAAGGGTTGCCCATGCCTTTCGCTTTGCATACCAGAATAGACTCCCATTTGATTACCAGTACTGCCACCATGAGCAACTGGAGGATTATGATACTGTGAGTGAGGAGATGCTATACCATTTCCAGGAGCATTGCTCATCATTCTGTTGGGCTGATCCATCAAATGCATTTTCTGCTGTTCATACTGATTATAGTGATCAAAGTGGGTCAACTTTGCTTGATTTTGACTAGTAGGAGGATGGTGGAGGGGTGACTGCAATGAGGCAAATCCTTGATCAATGGGCATTTGTTGTCCCATAGGGTTTACTGTGTTTTCAGGGTATCCACATTCCCCCAAGCCCTCCAGTCCTTCAGTAAAAATATTCCCATCTTCTCCAAACAGACTCATCATCCCTGGATCTGCCATCTTTGTTCCAACACACAGCGTCTCAGCGCTACAACCAGAAAACTAGTTCGTGCTTCACCTCACTGAGGTGTTTGTCTTCAAAGCCTTTAATCCTCAACTAATCGCCTTCATGTCATTCCATATTTCCTTAATTCTTTTGGACCACAGAGTGTCAGGCAAATTTGTGTTTCCAGTCCTAAACAGAAAAAGAAAAGAATTTTAAAAATTAGGTTGGAAGCAAAATACAAGTTTTATTTAAATGCACCAGATCTTTCTGCAATTCTAAATGGATCTTTTTCAAATCTTGAGCTTTGAATATTTCATTTTAAGAAAAACTCATATGAAGCTTGATTATGATAAGAAACTAGAAAGCCAGGAAACAGTAACCTTAAATTAATCCATTCACTATACTTCCTTGTGTTCCATTCCTGGGTAGAACAGAACAAAAGAACACAACAGGCAGCTGAAGCAGCTGCCGCAGCAGGCAGTCAGATGTATGAATATAGCCAAGCAGCCCATCTGCTGAACTAAAACCCTGAAAATGCTCTAGTTACCAACAGCATGTCCTTAACCTTATTCCCTTGAGCAGAATAATCAAAAATGAGTGAGCAAGCAGCAACAACTACAATAAGCTAAATTAGTTATATGCTTAGTTCTTAAGGTTAATTTCTTCTAGAAGTCATAAAATCCTGTTGCTCGGTTAACTAACCATGCATTTAAATAAATTATAAGGCACACTTGATATGCAATGAAGCTGTAAACTGGATATTAACACAACATTCAAACTTAACTCTTAACATTTGTACATAGTGCTTTCAAGCGTTCACATGTATCGTGACATGGATAATTTTCACAATAACCGTGTAAAGTAAGTCAGTATTATCTGCCATACTGTAGATAGGATGACCGAGGCTAACAGCACATGGCTTGCCCAAGGCAATCTAGCAAGTTCATGGCAAAGGCGAAATCTGAACAGGAAGCTTCCTTATTAGTATCTCTGCCTCCTAGCCAACATGCTACACTAGCTTTAAAGAGAAATTTCACCTAGGTATGCTACTTCATGTAATTTGAGTATTTAAGAAAAAATTGTTAAGATCAGATGACTAGAAGAAACATACGCAGCAAATATGCTATTGGGGACAAGGAAGATGACATTCAGGAATCACATACTAGCTCATTCTACAAAATATTTTAATGCAAACCATAATTTCTGAGCTCCCTCACGAAAGTGGGGTAATTACTAGTAGTCAATGTAGAATTATTTAAAACAAGGAATCCAGTTTCAATCCTTACACAGCCATGAAGCTCACTGGGTGACCTTGGGCCAGTCACTGACTCTCAGCTTCAGAGGAAGGCAATGGTAAACCGCCTCTGAATACTGCTTACCATGAAAACCCTATTCATAGGGTCGCCATAAGTTGGAATCAACTTAAAGGCAGTCCATTTTTTTCACGTTATGGATTGTTTAATTAATTAATTAAGAAACCTTACCTAATCTGACATGAGATAAAGGAACAAAATTCTCACCAAGGTGAAAAACTCTGTGATGTAGGATGGACTCCCCAACCCGCTGGAAAATTTTCTGCATCATAAGTTCTTTAGAAATTTATTTATTTATTTATTTATTTAATTACGCTTTTAAACCGCCCTTGGCAGCTTCAAAGTTTTTATCTTTGTTTAGTAAATATAATTTAACATGCTTGTTTTACTTACAACACTCCCTAGGGCATGAGAAAATGTTCCTACGCACATTACCCTAATTTGCATAAGAACATTTTCTGGAAAATTATCCAATTAAAATTTTTGGAAAACCCACACCACTGGAAACACCTGCACTATATATCCATCCATGTGGGAAGAAAAGTACATGCCACCAGGGATAAGGCTAAGCTGGACCCCCTTCTCCGATTTTCTGTGTGTCTATAAAGCATGAACCTCTCTTGTCCTGCCTAGTTAACATCTGAAGGAGAGGCCCTTCTCAATGTCTTGCATCCAGAGTTGATGCATTCTGTGATGATATGAGAATAGCCTTTCTCAGAGGTGGCACCCCTAACATGACCTGCCCTTCCCTCACAAGTGTGGCTGGCACCAACAATGTTATCCTTTCAGCTCAGCAGACACAGAATATTAGGATGTCAGTTGAAAAATGGAGGAGATTGGAGAGGAAACGCTCAGGTTTGGAACTGGCAGTCAGCCTCAAACCAAAGTGCTACAAAACACAGCTGGGGAAGGCCTAGGAGTGTATGCCGTTTTTCCCTTCCCCATCTCCTCAGCCCAAAAGCCCTGAACAGCACTATGGGGCTCCAGCCTGCCCAGAAAATGAACATTTCTAGGGGTGGGAGTACACTGCAACAATTTTTATAGGTCCCACTTACAGACCTAACTCCCAGAGATATTGTAAGGATTACTGAGACAATGCATATTTAACCCTTGTAAAGTTCTAAACATTCTAAAGTGCTATATAAATGTTACATTTTATGGAATTCATTATAATAGCTTAGACGGCTTTAAAAAGACAGATTTGTGGATAATAGGCACTGATAGACCTATTAGCCATGAAAGATAAATGGAACCTCCAGAGGAGAGTGATTAACTGCAGGTGATGACTGTTGTTTTCATGACCCACTTGAGAGGTTTCAGAAACGGTTGACTTGTATCTGCTAGAAACAGTAACCTACAGTTGATTTTTCTTTCATATATTTCTTTAAAACATAGTCCCAAAGCAGGTGAAAAATTAAGAAAACTAAATAAATCAAATCCAGCATAAACTATAATAAAATATTACAAACCACCAGTTTAACAGCAAACAGACCACAACAAATGCTTTTGGAAGAGGCAAGCATGCACTATTTTCTGTAAGAAAACCAAAGATTGGATCTAGTGACCCTCCCAGGGGCAGAAGTTCCAGAGTATTATCAGCATATTGAGGCACAATACTTCAGACCTATGAACAACTTTCCCTACTGATTGCATGGTGATTCTAAACAGTAAAGAGATAAAACTTAGTTGGGTGGAATTTTATAGGACATAACCATTCAGAAACCACCCAGACAGAGAGAGGTAAGGCCCAACCCAACCTTAGACCACAATTCTTAGTTTGTAGATGGTCTTCTGTATTCTTGTACTTGCGTAGTTTCCCTGCTTTTAAAAGGTGTTTTGTTTTGTTTTAATTTATTGTAAGTCTCCTAGAGGACTCTATGCTAGGAGATGGCATACAAATGTCAAAAATAAATGCTTTTGTTTCTCCTACTGAAACATGTTCTTATACTTACCAGTTCAACCACACGTCTTTATATTGTGTACAATATGCAGTTACACAATTCAGAGATGAAACTGGGGAGGCAAGCCCTGGCTCTGATTCACAAAGGTTGCATACCCACAATTTTAAATAAAATCTAAAAACAATTGTTTGTGTTTGAGAGTAGGATTTTTCTTGGAGAAATACTAAGAACTGAGGATGGTCCGGATAGGGACCACAGCAAGAGCCAAAGGCCTAAAGGCCACCCAACTGTTACAGCACATGTGATGAACGCCACATGTAGCTTGGCCTTGAGCAGTGGTTCCCAACCTGGGGGCCGGGACCCCCAGGGGGGCCACGAAGTAATCTAGAGAGGGCCATGAACAGTAAAGAAATGAAGTATTTATTAATTTTTTTAAAAGTCTTCACTCCCTCGACACTGTCTGCTTTCCACTGGTGCTGCAGATGACACCTCCCCCTTGCTCCAAACGAGAGGGGAGGCCTTTTGCTGAAGCACCAGAGCGTCTTTCAGGTGCACCAAGGGCAGGCGCCTATAAAATACATGGCAGATGCCAAAGGAGGCTGAGGGTGGGGCTACCAGGAAGAAGAGGGGATTACTATCACTGACTCCCGTCTCCTTGCACTGCCTCCTACTGACAACACCCTTACTTAGAATGAGAGGAGAGGGGTTTTTGTGAAGCAAAAAGAAGCAAGGCTGCAAAGAAAGGCTGCTTTCCCCCTTCCTTCCTGGCAGCCAGCCTGCCTCCCTGGGGGGAGGGGGTCACAAAAAATTTTCAGCTTATAAAGGGGGTCCCATGCTCATAAAGGTTGGGAACCACTGGCCTTGAGGATAGTGTGGAAACTTGTATACATTTTTGTTCAGTCCTAGTAACCCACCTTTTTTTTTTTTACCATACTCAAATATTGTGAAAGCAACCTCAAAATCTTCAGCTAGCAGGTGGTGCATAAATATTCCAAATAAATAAAATATTTAGGTGCATCACCTGAAGTAAATACTACTCATAGAGGAAAGATAGCAAGTGTCAAATTACATATTTAAGTGTATCAAATTCAAGCAACACTAAGGGGGCATAAAGTTTAGATAAGAAAATGTAAATTTTGCACTTCAACGCATTTGAGTGCTCACTTAACTAAGGATCACTTAACCATGATAGAACACAATTTTCAATACACATAAGTTGATTCTTAAAATGATTGAAATTAGTATCGTGTAATTATGTATGTGTAAGTTGCCAGAAATAGAAGTGAAAGTGATTTAAATCATTATTTGTCAACTGACAGTAAACTGTATATATTTAAAGGCAACAACAAACCAGTCTTGTGTGTACACCACTGTTACTCTGGTTTTAAACACTAAACACAACAGTGGACAAGACAACATTTAAACATCTGGGAGCACTGACTGGGCCAAGGCTCTCAAATGCATATGCATGCCTATTTTAAAACATGTCTTCTCCAAAATTTGCTGCAGGGGGAATAAAACACATTGGTGTTCATGTAGTAATGGTGCTTGTTGCATAAAACTAGAGTTGCCTTAAGTAGATCCAGAATTGTGGCCTTTATGCAAGAGAACAAACCATACTCTTAAACAGCATGCATCTTGAGCTCCATGGGCGCTAATTGTCTCCAATGACCCATTTTTCAAAAGCGTGTGCACTGAAGATATACTGTTTAGAAATACAGCCTGTTATTTGTACTATGCAGACTATTAACAGCAAGGTATCTGAAGCAGCAATCATCCAACACTACCTCTTACTCTCTCAAAAATGTGTTACAAGACAAATTCTGCTGTAGCTTGTTAACTAAACAGAGGTTTTAATGAGTCATTTTATTACAAAAGACAAAAATTCAGAAAGTTTTTGAGAAATAGGCCACTTAGTCCATCTTATCAATAGAGCACTATTAGAAAACTGAGTGAAATTTCCATGTTGGTATTTTCTCTGTTCATCACTTTCTTATTACAATGAAGATCAGTTCAAATTATATGTGCCATGTTACTTTCTGCAAAAACCTACTGTTAACACCTAGCATGTAGGTTCTCTCAAAGACCTGTATAAATAAATAAAAATACAGGAATCATTTATTTTGTATCTTCAATATAGCTTCAGAGTTAAAGGTCACAAATAAGTGATTTCATGGAGAAAGTTTGCTTTGCTCCTTATTTATCTATCTATTATATTTCTGTCTAACAGGTATTTGGCATAGAAGTTGCTTTACAGAAGAAACTGAAAGTACATAATTTTCATAAGAGTTGGCAGCTTACTGAGGTCAAGCAGCTTATACAAGAATTATCAGCCACACTTTAGACAGCACCAAATGGCGGTGTTATACAGAGTTACATTGGAGGAGGATCAGCAATGTGGATTTTACAGAACTTTCTGAATCAAGAAATTTTCCAATGCCCTAAATCCATTTGGATTCATTTATTAATTGCAATTTTAGACTGCTTAAATTAATTTTTAAAAATCGCAAAGTTTTCATAAAAATAAAATACAGCATTCAATAAAATTTCCTATAATTTTTTTTAAACAATACAACTGTATATCACAAATAAAACTGAGCAGTGTTCAAAACAAAAAAATTAAGAGTCAGAGTCCAGGAAAGCTTTTCTGTTTTTAATAGGTGTTTTAAGGTCACTACAGTGCCCACCACACCACTACCCAAGGGAGGGCATTCCAAAGCATGGGTACTATCACTGAGAAGGCCCACTTCAGCATTGTTACCAAGTGACAATCACTGACCCAAGTGAGGGTCTCCTCAGAAGACCATAAAGATTGCCGTGGTCGGTACCAGGGGAGGCAGTCATCTAAGTATTTGGGTCCCAAGGTGTTTAGGGCTTTAAATGTCAACAAAACCGTGAACCTGGCTCAGTAGCTCACAGAGAGTCAATGCAGATCTTCCTACACATAAACCTGGATGTCCCGCTAAGTACTCTAGCAGCTGCATTTTGCACAAGCTGCAGCTTCCAAACCAGGCCCCACATACAGCGCATTACAGCAGTCTAGCATACTTAGCATATTTGCTGTATGCTATAATTGATACATAAGTATCATTAATCTTTTTCCAATAGTTAAACAGTTTAACAAATAGTTGAAACTGACCTGAAATTATGGCGCGCGGGGAGAATGTAGTTTAAATGTTCTATTCCAACCAATTCAAAGCACTATAAATAAAGACAACTCAACAGCACACTTCTCTTACATAGTTTACATTTTAAAGAGAAAAAATGAATGAACTGAAACTATAAAATATTAATTTTGGCATGTCCAAAGAGCTGAGCAAGTGAGATAATTTTATTTTAGAAATTGTCATCACACTCTTCCAACTTGAAATTTCTCATTCTTGCTCTTTCTCACTCATACATACTGTACACCTACCCTTAAATGACTGGGAAAAGTCATTTACAACTCTGCTAGTATTTGGTTTGTTGAATTTTATATTTTGCTTTATGTAAGCTGCTTTGATTTCCCTTCATGAAGAAAACTGAGATATAAGCTACTTAGTAAAGATCACACATGAAAAATCAACTCATTTGAAATGTGGTGTTGGAGGAGAGCTTTGCGCATACCATGGATTGCGAAAAAGACAAATAATTGGGTGTTAGAACAAATTAAACCAGAACTATCATTAGAAGCTAAAATGATGAAACTGAGATTATCATACTTTGGACACATCATGAGAAGACATGATTCACTAGAAAAGACAATAATGCTGGGAAAAACAGAAGGGAGTAGAAAAAGAGAAAGGCCAAACAAGAGATGGATTGATTCCATCAAGGAAGCCACAGACCTGAACTTACAAGATCTGAACAGGGTGGTTCATGACAGATGCCCTTGGAGGTCACTGATTCATAGGGTTGCCATAAGCCGTATCGACTGGAAGGCACATAACAACAACAAAGATCACTCTATGCCTTCTGGTCAATGTAAAAAGTGTGCCAGTCAGGGCAATTCCCCTGCTCACTAGCAGTTACCCCAGGGTATAGTCTGAAGACAGATGAGACCATCACCTTGCTGAAGTTAAGCAGGTCGAGGTCTGGTCAGTACCTGGATAGGAGTCTGGGAACCACATTTATACTACTTTGGGTTTCATGATGGAAGAATAAAAATGTAAGAAAATGTGTGCATGTGTGAGGTTTCCTAACAATCTCCACCCTTTTCTGCTTTCCCCTCAGAATCACACTCTGACACCTCCTGGCCACTGTGCTCTCTGAGACAAGGACAGAGAACTGCCAGACATCCAGGTGCCTGGGAACAAAGTAGAATGCTTGATGGGCTACTAAGCCCAGGGAACCCCAGTATGCAACTCCAGAATGTGCATCTTTACAGGATGAGATAAAAGCCTGATGAGTAGGACTATGGGGCCTTGTCAAGTTACCTGAGGCCAATTCTTACTTGCCAAAACAGGCCAGGCAAGTTGCTATTTGCAAGACTGTATTACACAGACTCCATATTCTTGTAAGGCAGGATTAGCCAACATGGCACCCAGAGGTGCAAATGTCCATAGAGACCTTCCCTAGTACTCACACAAATCCCTTCCCCCACTGACATTAGGCTTGAAAGAAGCATTCCACTATAGTTAATGGAATAAATTGCAGTGTGTGCTGCCCACGACCCTTTCTCCAATTTGCAAATGTGACCACAAGCCCAAAAATGTTGGTACCCCAAGACAGTTTACCTTAAACCATAACCCTAAATAGGAAACACTACTAATTATTAAAATTAATAGGAAAAAGCAACACTTAGTCCTATCTGTAAACCAAAGTTTCAATTTTTAAAATAATGTAAACTAATGTACAAAGTAATACAGACTCAGAAATATGACCATTTTTAAATAGTTTAGTAGCCCTTATACTTCCTTAAATTGAACGATTTGGAAAAGTGGAGTGAGCTCACAACACTATCCTATAGAGCCAGAAATTTCTTCAGTACAAACCATTATACTGATTATAATATTAAAATACTTTGTTTTGGTAACACTAGCTACCAGGAGGTCAAAAGAGGCATTAAAATTTTGTCAGGGATTGTTTTCAAAACCTCCCCAGGAATGTTAAACATTCAGAATATATCTGTTTAAATTCCCAAGTATTTTACATTTACAGTATTTCTCAAGAGGAAAATGAGCAGTGAAATAAACCTTACTTTCTATCTATTTCAAACGACTGATCCAATGAATGTGCAACAGTGTGTCAAAATGACCAGAACAAAATAGAGTGCGGTGAGAGAAAAAGCTATATTGCTGCCAGCCAACATCAAAATCTCTTACCAATTACACTGTTGTATAAAGTTGACACTAAGCCAGGGGACGATTCAAGAGGCACAGCCAATAGCCACATACTAATATTCTGAAAAAGCACCAAGCACAACGTGTTACTTTCATTATTGGACAAGTTTTTTTGTATATATCCTGCATTTGTCACTCGTTAACTAAAGTCATCTGGCAATTTCCTACCTCTCTTGCACTTAAAAACGATTGGAAAGGCAGCATTTTTCACATTATAAAATACAAGATTACTCTGTCTTCACTATGTTATGGAGGCCCCTGTTCAAAAAGGCTCCTCTTGTGCACACTATGATTATTCTTTTTTCAAGCTTGGTAGGGCTGTAGCTGAAAATAATTTCTCTGTTCTCTTTGCAAGAGCACCACATATGTGTTTGGGGGGAAAACATATCCATCAGAAATCAACTTGAGCCCATAGCAAGCTGAGTGACACAGGATACAAAAGGGCAGAGGTCACAACAGTAAGCTGGAGGCTTTGCACTGGGCTATGGCTATTAATGCATGGCTGCCTCATTCATTTTCTAACATGCAAAACAGTAGCATTAAGCAAAATTTCACATTGAACATTATGCATTATGGAAGAAACCTAAACATAACAAAATGTTAAAACATTAGAAAATAATCAGTACAGCTAAGTTACTCAGGAACACTTTCCCCAATATCTATTATATATAACAATGTTTTTTGTACATAAAATACTGAAACATATTTCTGTATGAAGAATGGTTACAGAAATTATCAGTTACCTTTTGACATTCATGCTGATCACATCTGAACTGTCAAATGTCAGCGAAATTAATTCAAAATAGTAAGAACCTGTTTTCACCTCTCCCATTAAAAAATAAAGAAAAAACTATGATGTAAAGAAAAGTCTTGACAAATTATAGTGTGCAAGCGCACTCTTATGGGTTTTATTCAAATTTAGGCATGCTCAGAGCAGACCCAATGAAATGAACAGGACTTTAGTCAGTCACTCCTAATATGTCCCTTGGATTTCAATGGATCTGCACTAATGACTAAAACTAAATCCAAACATACACTGATTCAGAAGACAGACCTACTATGTTCTATAGGGCTTTCTCCCAAGAAAATATGCACAGGGTTGCAGCCTTGGTTATCCTGCCTACTGAAGTTTCCTATATTTTAGTTTATTTGAGTTTATTCCTTTTGAAGTTTAATAATGTTTGCTTGTACATCTCCTTTCTTAAATACCAGAAGTTTACCATATGTATCTGTTCAGAAACCATATACCCACGCACATTACTACATCAGTAAAATGTAAAAGGATTACTCATAACGTGTCTCATTTTAGAACAGCTACATTTCTGATTTTAAACAAGATGCTTATGCACATTTTTTGTTTTACTTTTCCAAATAATGCAACTGCTGCAACTTCCACCTTGCAAGCAGAACGTTGCACGCTGACAGGTATTATATTTTGACTACAGGATGAGAGATAGAAAAGAAGAGTTCAAGTCACAGCTTTTCAAGCCCTGAAATCCTAAGGATTCCTATGGGGAAACTGATTGGTTCCAAATCGGAAAGGGTGTGAGATAGGTGTGTATTTTATCACACTATTTGTTTAATCTATATACAGAACATATCATATGGAAAGCGAGATTGGACCAAGATGAAGGAGGCATGAAAACTGGAGGGAGAAATAGCAATAATTTTAGATATGCAGACAATACCATAGTACTAGCAGAAACCAGCAATGATTTCAAACAAATGCCGATGAGAATTAAAGAGGAAAGCACAACAGTAGGACTACAGCTGAATGTCAAAAAGACAAAAGTAATGACAACAGAAGACTAGGACTGGTGAGGGCAGTTATGAGAGAACTAGAAAAGGTCCTCAAATTCAAAGATATATCACTGAACACTAAAGTCAGGATCATTCAGACCATGGTATTCCCCATCTCTATGTATGGATGTGAACGCTGGACAGTGAAAAAAGCGGATAAAGAGAAAAAACAAGTCATTTGAAATGTAGTGTTGGAGGAGAGCGCATACCATGGATTGTGGAAAAGACAAATAATTGGGTGTTAGAACAAATTAAGCCAGAACTGTCATTAGAAGCTAAAATGATGAAACAGAGGTTATCATACTTTGGACATATAATGAGAAGGCACGATTCACTAGAAAAGACAATAATGCTGGGAAAAACAGAAGGAAGTAGAAAAAGAAGGCCAAACAAGAGATGGATTAATTCCATCAAGGAAGCCACAGACCTGAACTTACAAGATCTGAACAGGGTGGTTGTGATGTTCCTGTATTAATGTAAATATGGTAAGTGCTGTTTGTATAGAAGATACATGGTAAGTAGAATGAAAGAGGAGGGGGGAGTAAATGAGCAGTAGAATGCTGGATGATTGGCTGAGTGTTTGGATGGCTGAGAGTATAAATGGAAGGATGACAGTTGAATCTGGGTGGACGTGAGTGGGTTGTTTTGGTGGAGTTTGGAGGTGGGTGTGAGTTGGTGTATGTCAGGAGAGTGTGGAGAAAGAGGGAGGTGGAGTTCGGATTAGTAATAAGTCAAATATCACAGTAATAGATAAAACCATAAGCTTGTAGATCATTATCAAAGTTATCTTGTTATTAATGTTATTTAATAAATACTATTTTGGTTTACCGAAGGCCTGATCCTTGGCTGGGGTTTCACAGACCAGAAGGGAGGGTAAGGTAATAACCAAGGCTGAAGGGAAACAGTAACAAATGGTGGCAGCGGTGAAGAGGAGAAGATAGCATTATAAGTATCCAGAGCAACCCCGAGTTATGAGTTATCTGCATTGATACAAGGGGGTTGGGAACAGCATAGGCACGCAGTCACAAATGTAACCGGATAGAGAGACTCAGGCAAGGTCTCTGGGAACATTGGTTGTAGAACGTGACTGGTGGTGCTGCCCAGCAGGGGGATCTATTGAGATCTGTGCTAGAGCGGAGAGAGAAACCATAAAAAAGGACAGTCCGGACTGGTGGAGTCCCTGGTGGTGCCTAGTGAAAGGCAGTAGCCACGAGCAGGTAGGAACCTTACAGGGAGAGCCAGGGAAGGGCGTCACAGTGGTTCATGACAGATGCTCTTGGAGGTCACTGATTCATAGGGTCGCCATAAGTCGTAATCGACTTGAAGGCACATAACAGCAACAAAATTCCTAAAGCCTTTGTTAATATTATAAGAAAACTTGCTTATATACACCTTTATATAGCACAGGAGGAGCCATGATGGCTATCAATATCTATGGGAAAGACAGCTAACAAAGTCCAGCAATATGCATCTTTAATGCCAGTACCATTTACAGAAAGCACATTAATGAAATTTGAATTATATAACCATGTGAACTATGACACACTCTAGATGCACAACAGGATGGACAAAGTACAAGCCTCTCTTTAGACCAGTGGTTCTTAACCTTTTCCACTGCCAGCACCCCTTGGATTTCCAAAATATGCTCTTGTACCCCCTGAAAAAATACCATTCATTTTTAAAAAAATTATTTTAATGTGTTTTTAGCCTATTTAGCTAAGATAAATGAATTTTTAAAATCTCTTGAACAACACCTTGCACCCCTAGAAAAAGTGTCTCGCACCCCCAGGGGTGCGTGCACCCCAGGTTAAGAACCGCTGCTTTAGACTTTCTAAATTAGGGCCAATTAAAACAACATATAGGGTATCAAAATCGCCAGTCCACAATTACAAAGTATCATACAATTGCTTTAACTAATAATGTAATGACAGTCTAAGAACATTAAACAAGCCCATGAACCAACTTTTCCTGGAACAGAGTATTGAAAAGATTAAGAGACAGGAGATTAAGAGACAGGATGTACTATCCTACCAAATGTGAACCCACAACACTAATAAAATCCCATCTTACTTACAGGGGACTCAAAAAGCTTCAATAATATTCATTAAAGTTTAAACCAAAGTGTTCTCGAAATGGTTAGTCAGGGACCACCACTGGGCCTCACTGCAACAGCTGCTCTATGCTTCCTCACTCACCTACTCCACCTCCAGCTGTGCTATAGCCTTTTTGTTGGACTGATGAAACTCCCTGCATGGTGAGTAAAGATGGCAGAAGTGTTCTAGGAACAGGAAGATCTTCCTCATCTGAAGGGAAAGGGCAGGAAAGGTGTTGAAGGAAATCAGTAAGAGATTAAAAGGTTATTTTTAAAAATAATATTAAACTGGGAATAGAGAGAAAAGCAATTAATTCAGTAAAGCTGCTATAGGAGGAAGAGGTGCATGTAAAAGAAGCAGGGGGATATATGAAGGAAACTGGCAGGATTTGGAGGGATAGGGTACAAATTAAGGGTGAAAGGACTGAAGAAATGACAGAAGACGAGTAGAAATACTTTTGAGAGGCAGCCGTTTCTGATTAGTCCCTGGATCTGCAAATTCTACCTAAAAGAGGCAGACTGAGTCACAATACCTCCAGAACCAATGCCTGTACTTAAGCTTAAGAAAACTGAACTACAGAATTCTTTGGCACTAGGAAGTCACTATGGCAAAGAGTGCAGCAATTGCCACAGAGGGATTACATATCAGTAGAAAATGTCATAAATTGCCAGTTAATTGTGCCAAGCTCCAACTCCATCCTCCAACATTTTGGAACTGCCATTTTGAAACACACTTTTTATTAGTACATTTTAACACAATAATATATTGAGTAAGAATAATATATTGAGTCAGAATTTTCCTACCTTACTGAGCACATTAATGCATGTCATAAGGTTTGAATCTCAAAAAATGTGTTTCCCAGGCATCAGTAATTAACAGCCATATTGATTAAGCTTACTGGTCTACCATGTGTGTTGTGATGTTCCTGCTTATATTGTAAATATGGTAAGTGCTGTTTATATAGAAGACATATGGTAAGTGGAATGAAAAAGGAGGGGGGAGTACAGGAGCAGTAGAATCCTGGATGATTGGCTGAGTGTTTGAATGGCTGGGAGTATAAATGGAAGCATGACAGTTGAATTTGGGAGGTTGTGGTTGAGGTGGTGTCTTTGAGAGTTTGAGGTGGTGTTTAGTGGTTGAGGTGGTGTTTGAGAGGTTGAGAGAGAGGTTGAGAGAGAGGTTGGAGGTTTGAGAGGTGGTGTTTGAGAGTGAGTCGGAGTTCTGAGGCAATTAGTAAAAAGTCAAGTACCTAACAGAATATAGATGAAACCATATGCTTGTGAAACATTCCTTAAGTAATCTTGATATTTCTGATATTTAATAAATACTTATTTGGTTTACCAAAGGCCTGATCCTTGGCTGGGGGAATATACAGACCAGAAGGGAGAGCAAGGTAATTACCAAGGCTGAACAGAAACTGTATCTCATGGTGGCAGCGGTGAAGGGAGAGATTGTAACAAGTCACGTATCCAGAGCAACCCAGAGTTGTATGCTTTAAATATAAAGATACAAGGGGGTTGGGAACAGCATAGGCACACAGTCACAAAGTAACAAGCTATACAGAGACTTAGGCAAAGTCTCTGGGAGTTTGGGTTACAGAAAGTGACTGGTAGTTCTGGCTAGCAGTGGGATTTGTCAAATCTGTGCTAGAGCTGAAAAGGGTAAGAAGAAAACCTGTCTGCTGGTAGCCACAAATGAGAGCTTCACTGGTGGTGCTGGGGAAGGACGTCACATGTGTCTGCACAGAGACCATTAAAGACAGGTTGCTTCCATTAAGTGTAGTTCTTTGAATGGTCTTCTATGCAGTCAATATTAGACTTCTGCCTTTCCACTGCAGGTGTTTCATTTTCCTGTGGTAGTGCTTTGATTCAAACAGAACACACTGGGGTCCATCATTTTGGGAATGCAAATTGGACTGAGGGGCAGCCACCTCCAAACATCTCTGCTCTAGCTTTATAATGTTCTGAAGATGCACTGTGAAGGATTTGCCATACACGTGCTGGCACAGAAACCAGAAAAAAGAATTCGCAATAAGTAAATCCATTTTTCCGAAGAAGCAGAAATGTAAAATGAGGAAGACTTATGTTAGTGAAAGATAGATTCCAGAAAAGCAGCATGATAACTACAGTTCAACAGGAGTAAGGAAGCAGTTAGAAGAAGTCAAAGCAAAAATAGATATCAGGTCTATAAAGGGAACATTACATACAAAACAAATGTATTCTGAACAAGGCTAAGATAACAACAATTAAAAGTAAAGATAATTACGCTGCATTTGTGGATACACAGGCAATTATCAGAGAATTCATCACCTTTTACTATAAAAATACAGGAAACAAAGATTGAGAATTTTAAAGATTGTATGTCACAGCTAAGATTACTAGACTTAGTGAAGATTATAGGAGTTATCTGGAGTAGAACAAGAGCTGGTGCAACAGCTATAAAACATTTTAAGAATGGAAATGGCCCAGGCCTTGAAATATTTATAGTATAATATTACAAGGAGTTTCCCAATAGCATAGAAACTCTACTAACTGCAGCCTTAAACACGATGCATTACACTTGAATCATGCCACAAGAAAGGAATACCAGCAAAGTACAGGCAGAGGGAGAGGGGGGCAGAGGGAGAGGGGAGAGAGAGAGAGAGAGAGAGAGAGAGAGAGAGAGAGAGAGAGAGAGAGAGAGAGAGAGAGAGAGAGAGAGAGAGAGAGAGAGCACGAAGATGTGATCTCATACAGGACAGTTCAAAATTATAACATCAACACTGGCTGGTAGGTTAAATGCATAATAAATAGATACATGAACAGAGATCAAACAGGGTTTTTTGAAGGGAGATCTTTGTAACAATGAGTGAGTAGTGTGTAGATAAACATCAAAGTTTAGGTAAATAAGAAAAGTGTATGTACCTGTTCTTAGACACAGAAAAGGCATATGACAGAGTCGAATGGTTTTTTGTTGAGAGAGAATGTATGTAAGGATTTGGGTTCAGGAACAATATTTGTAAGTGGATTGATATAATATATAAAAACCTGTCAGTCACTTTGACAATTCATGGGAACATTCAAGCATTTCTTTATTCCAGCAGGGGGATTTTATAATGCTGCCTGTGTCAGGGGCTTTGGTTACATTATCTCTAGAATCCTTAACAGAGATAACAGCAATATAAAATGTGAGGAGATATTATGAGGAAATTAATATCCAGAGAACAGAACATAAAATAAGCTTAAACAGAAACTGAGGAGTGAGCTAAGAATGTTGAAAATGTTTTGCAAATTTGTGGAAAGTTGGCAGGGCTCAAACTAAAAATGACCAAGAGTGAATTATAAGCATGAAGCCTAATGGGATAGAGAACAGTAACTGGAAAATAATTTAAACAGTGCAAAAATTGTGATATTTAGGCTTAAAATTTACAGAAAATCTGTCAGTTATATAAAGGCAACTATCTTTTGCTGCAGAGACAAATCCTGCACCTCCTCTCTGAGAAATTGGCCACTTTACCAATTTTTTCCAAGCTACAAAGGAAGTGGATTGAACTGTGAAAGACCAACCCAAATAGTTTTGCATTTTGACAAATTTGTAGGGCAGTGAAATATCTCAGACAGGAGATCAGGTCTCCTGCTCCCCTGGTGCATTCACTATAGCTGCCCAATTTCCCTGCTTTTTAAAGTTTGATAGAAATATCTGTGGGCTATAGTTATGTTCTTAAACCGCAAGGTTTTTTGCCTATTAGTGAATTTCCCTGCTTTTTAATCCGGGAAGTAAGAAATGGGATCCTGTCCAAGTTTGCTGAGAATTGATTGATCATTTGCATGCTTATTGAGTTCAGTGGGATTTACTCCCCTGCAATCATGCTTAGGATAGGAAATACTGACCATGGGGAGGGCTGGAGTGGGCAAGGGAGGAGGAAGCAGGAAGAGGGGAGGAGGAGGAGGAGGAGGGGAAAAGCAGGCCTGATCATTTGCATGCTTATTGAGTTCAATGGGATTTACTCCTATGCAATCATGCTTAGGATAGGAAATACTGACCATGGGAGAGGAGGAAGGGGAGGAGGAAGGGGAAGGAGCGCGTATTGGAGGGGGACAAAGGAAGGGGGAAGGCAGGGCAGGTTTGATCATTTGCATGCTTATAGAGTTCAATGGTATTTACTTCCATCCAATCATGCTTAAGACACGTAAAATTGACCATGGGGACGAGGAAGGGGAGAGGGAGCAGGGGGAAGAGGAAGGAGGGAATTGGAAGGGGATGGGGAGGGACGGGCAAAGGAAGGGGGAGGCAAGAGGGAGGGAATAGGAGGAGAAGGGAGGATGGGTTTGATCGTTTGCATACTTTTTGAGTTCAATGGGATTTATTTCTATGCAATCATGTTTGAAAATGGAAATGGACCGCCTTCAAGTGGATCCCGACTTATGTTGACCCTATGAACAGGGTTTTCATGGTAAACAGTATTCAGAGGTAGTTTTACCATTGCCTTCCTCTGAGGCTGAGAGGCAGTGACTGGCCCAAGGTCACCCAGGGAGCTTCATGGCTGTGTGGGGATTTGAACCCTGGTCTCCCAGGTCGTAGTCCAACACTGACCTGGGGGAGGGGGGGAAGAGATTGAATGTGTGGGCACTAGGCAGAAGGGAAGCCCCTTTCCTTTCCAAAAGGAAACCATTGTGAACAGTATCATTCTTTTTCAGCGTTTTCCCCACCTTTTTATTCTACAGCAGGCACATGTAGCCTCCCACCGAAATTGAAACCAAAGCTGTCCCTGGCCACATCCACACCAGGCCTTTATTTCACTTTGGACAGTCATGGCTTCTCTCAAAGAATCCTGGGAAGTGTAGTTAGTGAAGGGTGCTGAGAATTGCTAGGAGACACCCTGTTCCCCTCACAGACCTTCAATCAGAGTAGCTGACTGTTAAACCAGTCTGGCCACTGGAGCTCTCTCAGTAGAACAGGAGTCTATTCTCAGCACCCTTCACAAACTACACTTCCCAGGATTCTCTAAGGGAAGCCATGACTGTCTCAGTGAAATCAAGTCTGATTAGCCAAACCAGCAGCTGTGAGGCTTTTAGAACACTGACAGCTGGTTCTTACTGAGCATGCCTCGCATTATCATAGGCTGCCAGCCAAAATTTCTTAAATTAATTAAAGATCAGCCAGGCATTTTTTTTAACTTTTAAACTGCAGAAGATGAACGTCAGAGTATGGGGCAAGGTCAGTATTAGGATTACAGGTACTCTGTGAACATGGCTGATTTTTAATGAAATTCAACAGATTATGAGAACTCAGAGAAAAAAGTCCAAAAGGGCTCTGCTTTTTTCCCTTTTTAGACTTTGAACTCTTTTTTTTTTTACAATAATTTTTATTCAAATTTTCATAAAGCATACAAAACAAAATCATAAAACATTCAAAGACAAAAAACAAAACAAAACAAAAATAATTAAACAAAAAAAATAAAATATTGACTTCCCATTTGTCACATATCAAATCAGTTATAGGTCTACAATATATAACAATCCTGTCTCTTAAATCATATTATAAAATCACTTTCCTCCAGTAGTTATCTTAATTAATCATCAAATCTCATAAACATTACTTTATTCTTTCCACAAAAAGTCAAAGAGAGGTTTCAATTCTTTAAGAAATATATCTATCAATTTTTCTCCAAATAAACATGTCAATTAATCCATCTCGTTAATAATTATAATAATCTTATTGTCATAACCATAGTCCAAATAAACATTTCGATTAATCCATCTCATCAAAATCTGTTAGGTTCAATAATTTCAATAGCCATTATTCCATTATCCCTATTAGTTCCATCTTCCATCTTCGATAGTCCTGTTAAGTCCAGTAATTTCAGTGTCCAATCTTCCATTATCAGTATTCCATAATAATCTTGCTGTCGTAGCCATAGTCATATAATAAGAGTCTGATGGGAATTTCCTCTATCCCAAATATTTTCTTGCCATCCATTCTGAATAAGTTGCTGAAATACTGTTGTAAAGTTTAGACTTTGAACTCTTGACTGTTTTATGTATCGCCATGAAAATTGTCAGTGTTGTTAAGCAAGCGTTTCTGAGTTCAGGACTATAAGATTTGTAAGGTTTTGTTTTGAAATGAGCTTATGGGAAGCATCAGAATGGCTTGGGGGAGGTATTTTCAATTTAACATTGCAGAATGTGAAAACTCCAGGCTGGCTGTAGTATACAGCCACTCTTGTGGCTGTATAATAAAAAGTGGGTTTAAATATTTTTTTGAAACTAAATCAGATGTTAGTATATAAACTTAATGGCAAGAAATATTGAAAGAAACCTACAAATGGAGGCTCTGGAAGGTATCTAGAAATTATTTAGAACTAGTTCAAATTTTATGGTGGTAACGAATTACAAGGAAAATTGTATCAAAATAATACTTCAGTGGCATTAGTTGTCTTGGAAAACTAAAGTGGAATGTGGATTAAGTAGTGGCAGAGGAGTTGGAAGGGTACAAGTTATTGCTCAATGGTGATTTCAGTTATTTAAGTAATATTCAAAATAAAGCTGATGACTGATCCACGACTATGCCTTCTCAGTCGTATGATGTACAGAGGATACCAAATGAAACACAAGGACAGGTGCCACATACACTAACTCTAGCAATAATTGTTTTTGAAAACCTGGAAGGTCAACTGGAGGCCTAATAAGGAGAAATTGAGCTGGTATAGCACAGTGGGGAGGACAGCCTGGCTGGGAGTCCAGAGTCTGCGAGTTCAAATCCCCGCTCATGTCTCCTGGGTGTCAAGGGCCAGCTAAATATCACCCAACTGAGTGGCTCAGGGGTTACGTGCCCGGCCACCTGTGCAGCCGTGGGCAAGTTGCATAGTCCCAAGAAGCCCAGTTGCCCCCCCACTGGCAGTCGCGGACAAAGAAGGGGCTGGCTTGTGCAGCTGTGGCAAGCTGAGCAAGCCCTAGCCAGCTGGGGAGGACTAGCCTCAGAAGGAGGCAATGGTAATCCCCCTATGAATATTGCTTACTATGAAAACCCTATTCGTAGGGTAGCCGTAAGTCAGGATCGACTTGAAGGCAGTCCATTTTTAAGCCTATGGGAACAAAGGAAAATGATGTAATTGACAATGTTATGGAAGCATAGGGAATATAGTGAAATATTAGGTAGTTTGAGGCCGATTATACAATATATAAGGAATAGCTAGGATTGGAATAGATTATATGTTAGTGTAATATAAACTAATGTAATTTTGGGAAGGCTGAAAGTTTGAAATACCTATGTATTATATTGTTATCTTGGTATTTATAGATCTTCTTACACAGCCACAACACCACTTTTTCATGGACGAATATACTCATAAGAGTCCTGTTCAGGAGATTCTCACAATTCTATATCCTCCTGGTTCACCCAAAATCTATCAAATAAATAGCAGCCACCAAGATTTACAGCCCTATTCATGGTCAACAGTAGAACTGGAGAAAGTCTCTTCAAATGAACCATAAGACTACCCTCTCTCTCCACATAGCCATCTCTATAAGGCGAGATTAGTTGTGAACCCTTAGCATGCATGCTTCTTCTCAATTTCAGTCCTTCCTTCACCAAGTTAAGGTTCACATCACAAAATGCTGCAGTCTTTTGGAATCTCTGTAACAAAAGCACCCTAATCTTCAACAGAAGATGCTGGGGCCAGATTGATATAGTGTTCATTAACTCAGTAGCTACAATCTTAAGGAAGTTCAGTACTAGGCTACTTCAACAAACTGAGCCTCCTCCAATTAAATGTAGTCACTTGCTTTTAAAAACAGCAGGTTAAGCAAAGTCTATTCTAGACTTGGAAAGACCTCCTCTTTCAACAAGCCTTTTAAGTAGAGACCTTATCCAAGTCGGTGTCTGTGGTAGAATTGCTTTTTAAGATGTTTTTAAAGTTATTTTTAAAAATGTTTAAGATCTTTTGTTGTAATATATTTTTAAAGATGTTTTATTTTAATATGCCCCCCTCTAGGATGCACACCTTAACGTGGTGAGGGGGTTTGAGAGTGTTGAAGAAGCTAACTGCAATGCCGTCAGGAGTCTAGACCAAGAGGCTAGACTCCTAGCAGGGGCACCCAAGGCGGAATGGTCAAAGCTGAAACACCAGACTAAGATGCATCCAAACTCAGAGGAAGGCAATGGTAAAGCACCTCTGAATATCTCTTACCACGAAAACCCTATGAACAGAGTATCCAAAATGCAACCCGAGATAACGCTGGAAGATGAGACCCCCAGGTCAGAAGGCACTCACTGAGTTACTGGGGAAGAACAAAGGACAAGTACGAGTAGCACTGTGACTAATGACGCAGCTGGGTCAAAGCCGAAAGGAAGCCCAGAGGCTGATGCGCACAGATGCGAAAGGAGAGTTGGGAATTGTACGATGCACACAATAGGAACATGGAACGTGAGAAGCATGAACCAGGGAAAGTTAGAAATTGTCAAGCAAGAAATGGAACGCATCAACATTACAATACTTGGTGTGAGCAAACTAAAATGAACTGGAATGGGACATTTTCAATCAGGCAAATACAAAATATTTTATGCAGGAAATGAGAAATTAAGAATGGGGTTGCTTTAATAGTGAGAAGTGATGTAGCAAGAGCAATTAGGAGCTACAACGCAAGTTCTGAGCGAGTTGTATCAATGAGATTAAACAGGAAACCTATCAGCATAACCATCATCCAAGTCTATGCTCCAATGGCAAACACAGAAGAAGAGGAATTGGAGAGATTTTACACAGAAGTACAGGAAGAATCTGATCACACACCAAAACAAGATGTGCTGATAATCATGGGGGAATGGAATGCAAAAGTAGGGAACAGAGAAGAACTAGGAATTGTGGGGAAATGGGGCCTAGGAGACAGAAATGAAGCAGGAGAAAGACTTATTAATTCTGTGAAGCCAATAATTTCTTTCTTGCGAACACAGTTTTTGAGCAACCAAAAAGACGACTGTACACATGGACATCACCAAATGGTCAATATAGGAATCAAATTGATTATATAATTGATAGCAGAAGATGGAGAAGTTCCATACTTTCTGCGAAAACAAGACCAGGAGCAGACTGCGATACAGATCATGAACTGGTCGTATCGAAAATCAGAGTAAAGCTAAGGAAGACCAAGAAAGCAATCATAATGCCAAAATACAATTTAAACAACATCACAGAAGAATATAAAGATCAAATAAGGAACAGATTTGAGGCTTTAAACTTAGTTGAACCAGAAAAACTATGGACTGAAGTTAGAGACATTATCAGGAAAGAATGCAGAAAGATAATACCTCTAGTTAAAAAGAGAGAAAGACCTCAATGAATGACTGAAGAAACTCTTAAAATGGTTAAAGAGAGAAGGAAAGCAAAAGCAAAAGGAGATAGAAACACGGTCAGAACCCTAAATGCAACAATGCAGCGACTAGAACATAGGGACAAAGAACTATTACAATAGTTATTGTATAGAAAATGAAGAAGACAACAAAATGGGAAGAACAAGAGCCCTATTCCAAAAGATTAGAGAAATGAAAGGGAAATTTAAACCAAGAGTAGGGATGTTGAATAATCAACAGGAGAACACACTGACTGACCAAGATGAAATAAAAGGAAGATGGAAGCAATACACTGAAGAACTCTATAAAAGAGATGCCAGGATGACAGATTCATTCACGGAGGAACCATATAATGAAGAACCAGAAATTTTAGAATGTGAGGTGAAAGCTGCTCTTAAAATAGTTGGAAGAAAAAAATCAGCAGGAACAGATGACATACCAATAGAGTTGCTACAAGCTACTAAGACTGAATCTGTTCAAATTTTGACAAACATTTGTCAAGAAATATGGAAAACTAAACAATGGCCCACAGACTGGAAGCGTTCAATATATATCCCAATTCCAAAGAAAGGGGATCCCAGGGAATGCAGTAATTATTGAACTATTGCCTTAATATCCCATGCAAGTAAAGTAATGCTCAAGATTCTACAACAAAGGCTTTTACCATATATAGGAGCGAGAAATGCCAGCCGTCCAAGCTGGATTTAGAAAGGGAAGAGGCACCAGAGATCATACTGCAAACATACGTTGGATAATGGAACAGACTAAGGAATTTCAGAAGGAAATCACCCTGTGCTTTATAGATTACAACATAGCGTTTGACTGTTTAGATCATGAAAAACTATGGAATGCTGAAATGGGGGTGCCACAACATCTGATTGTCCTGATGCGCAACCTATACTCTGGACAAGAGGCTACTGTAAGGACAGAATATGGAGAAACCGATTGGTTCCCCATTGGAAAGGGTGTGAGATGGGTGTATTTTATCACCCTATTCATTTAATCTATACACAGAACATATATGGAAAGTGGGATTGGACCAAGATGAAGGAGGTGTGAAAATTGGAGGGAGAAATATCAATAATTTAAGATATGCAAACGATACCATACTACTAGCAGAAACCAGTAATGATTTCAAACAAATGTTGATGAAAGTTAAAGAGGAAAGCATGAAAGTAGGACTATAGCTGAATGTCAAAAAGACTAAAATAATGACAAAAGAAGATTTATGTAATTTAAAGTTGACAATGAGGACATGGAACTTGTCAAGGTTTATCAATACCTTGGCACAGTCATTAACCAAAATGGAGGCAATAGTCAAGAAATCAGAAGGTGGCTAGGACTGGGGAGGGCAGCTATGAGAGAACTTGAAACGATCCTCAAATACAAAGATGTATCACTGAACACTAAAGTCAGGATCATTCAGACCATGGCATTCCCAATCTCTATGTATGGATGTGAAAGTTGGACAGTGAAAAAAAGCAGATTAGAGAAAAATCTACTTATTTGAAATGTGGTGTTGGAGGAGAGCGTTGTGCATACCATGGACTGCAAAAAAGACAAATAATTGGGTGTTACTAGAAGCTAAAATGATGAAACTGAGGTTATCATACTTTGGATACATCATGAGAAGACATGATTCGCTAGAAAAGATAATAATGCTGGGGAAAACAGAAGGGAGTAGAAAAAGAGGAAGGCCAAACAAGAGATGGATTGATTCCGTCAAGGAAGCCACAGACCTGAACTTACAAAATCTGAACAGGATGGTTCATGACAAATGGTCTTGGAGGTAGGTCACTGATTCATAGGGTTGCCATAAGTCATAATCGACTTGAAGGCACATAACAACAACAAAAGTAATCACTTGCTCTAAGGGCTGCAAGGGCCCTGCCGCACATATTGAAAATATTGTTGTTGGACCTAACAATATGCTATTGCTCTTTGGGATCTTCTGTGGGGGAAAAATACAAAATTGAACAGATGGTGGTAGCTGTTTTTAAATATAATTTCCCCTGAAATTAACATCACATTACCAGATCCTGTGGCATCAGGAACACTGTGTGCTGGCTGGTGTTATCCCCCTCTTTTTTTAAAAGGAATCAGTTGGGCCAACTTGTCATAGAATCTGGATTCCAAAGTGGGCCCATGTCTGATGTGCATATTGGTCCAAGTGATCCAGATCAGGTGGGTCTTCTTAGAAAGCTGAGTTTGCCAAATTCCACCACCATCCTTAGCCTCACACCAGGAGGAACTAAGTTGAGAGGTGTAGGAAACACTTGCCTGTCAACAGCCACATTCTCTCAGAGCCACTCAGACGGGGACTGTATGCTGGTGGTGGATGAGGCTGGAGCCAGAGGTGGGCGGTGCCAGAGCCAAAATTGGGCAAGGCCACTCCTTTTATCACTTTCTTTATGTAACCTTTCTTCTCTCCCCCCCCCACCAGACTACTAAGGGAGGGACAGTTTGTATTGTCAGAGATTTAAACTGCTCACTTGCATTGGGCTTTCCTCCCTCCACCTCCCATAGCTCCATCCCTTTTGACTTTCTCTCTGTCCCCCCCCCCGTTTTCTTCTTCTGTGAATATCCAATCATCCTAGCATGTAATTAGGTTGTGGGCCACAAATTGTCCATCCCTGCCTTAAGCAAAGTTTCTAAGAAGATATTCCTCTGAAGTTACAATATCAAGGAAAATATTTGTTTAGTGTGAGCTGAGTCAGTCTGCAGAAGCAGTCAGTCCGAAGCATGGTTGGATACTGAGAGAGGAGGTGACAGGCTCATAGAACTCATCCCAGCTCCATCTTTATTTCACTTTTTGCTTATGATTTTAGCGGGTTGTCTTTAATTCCACTCTTCCTCTCCAATAACCCCTCAACACATACTCCAATTTGCGTCCAAATTTTCTTGATAAAGGAAAATGTATACAACGCAACTGGAGTTCCCATTCCACAAACTCAGCAGAAGTGAAAGATCTGAAGAACCCCTGGTTGACTTTTGTAGCTCATTGTTACATGTTATCCTTTCAAAAATTGTTCTTGATGTGTTCTGAGTCTTATTAGGTAACTAATTAGCCTAGTGTCTTGATTTCTTTCTAAAATTTTGTGAGGTAGGCACTTTAGGTTTCTCATCAGCCAGTGTCCACAGTCATTGTATTTCAGTGGTCATTTATCTTTTTGCTTATAACATGAATGCAATAACTTTTTTGCTACAGTCAATATTTTTAGCCTTCCCAACCTAGCCTGATTTTTTATTCCTATACACTGATTCCTTGAACTTTATAATTCTATTCTTTGATGCAAGTTCACTAACTGCTCTCATTAGTTATAGTGGTACTTTGGCTTTGATCTTCATTTTTGTCGTCTGTTGTTCAGGTTTTCAAAGATGCCATCCGGATTAGGTTTCAGAATAACTGTGTATTATATGAGCATTTTTAAAAAAATATTAGAAGTACGACTACACTCCTTGTGTTAGGGGAAGTTTGGTTTCCTGATTTTTAAAAGATAGGTTTCAGTTGACACTGTTGAAAGCCATTAGAAATCACTTTCTTGGGATTAAAATACTGACACTTTAAAACTGTTCTTAAATAATATTCCTAGGGTTCCTGCATAGTGCCATTCTGTTTTTAAATTAAAGAATCTTCTAAATTGCCTTGAAATTGTGCCTACGTAATGTGCTAAAAAGTCAGCAGAAACAGGACTTGTGAGAGTCAACCATTTTTGCTAAAATCCTTTATCCTGTTATGAGTGTTAATCTATTGATTGCCTTATGATAAAGTAAATTGACTAAAACATCTCTAGAGAAAGTTCTCAATTTTTAGTGTATTGTAATAAACAAACCTTGCCATCAAGTAAGATGCTTGGGCTGCATCGTGCTTATAATTTCATATCCAACTAATTTAAGCAGAGTTAACAAAGAATGCTATAAAAGTACATGATGCAGCTCTTAATGCTGAAGTTAAGCAAGTATGGCTCCATAACAAGTGACTTCTCAAAGCTCCTAGAAGGAACCATTAATAATATAGGTGTGACTGAGCACAGGATTGCAGTTTAGATAATCCTAGTTGAACACCCAAATTTGAGGATGGTGATAAAGGTTATATTTCAACAATGCTTTAAGTTAAAAAGTACCTGTGCTGTATCAGAATGACTCATAAATGTATGCTATCTGCGTAGCTCCTTGTTCTTAAAGTCTTCTTTAAAATAATACTGCATTTACCAAACATGCAGCTTTTAACATGTTTCTGAATAGGTATTGCTTTAGTTGCAATTTACTTGCTATGCTAGTCAATGACATTACCTTGATCATATAAAGAGAGAGCCTGGTTTCCAGCCATATTTGAAATACTACTTATTCTTTTGATCATCTTAACCCCTTTTGAGTTTAGGGCTATAACAGAACCCCTTTTTTATATAAAAGGTCTATGATTTAAGTCATTGAGATTCTCAAAACATGAGGCTTTTTAAATTGCTGACATTAAAGCTTTGCTAGTATTGATGCCAAATTCATTCATGTTAAGATAGTGTACCTTTGCCTTTGTTACCATACATTAGATTCCTACAATTAAATTAAATACAATTTAAACAACATCACAGAAGCATATAAAGGTCAAACAAGGAACAGATTTGAGGCTTTAAACTTAGTTGAACCAGAAGAACTATGGAATGAAGTCAGAGACATTATCAGGGAAGAATGCAAAAAGACAATCCCTCTAGTTAAAAAGAGAGAAAGACCTCAATGGATGACTGAAGAAACTCTTCAAATCTCCCCCCTGCTTTTGTTCAGGGATCCCTCTGATACAAATTTTTTTGCGGCATTCTCTATCGGAATATTCCGCCATTTTTAATTCTAGATCTTCTGTTGCCATGTTTAACAACGGCAGTTCCGTCTGGTTATCCTGACTTAGCTTCAGTGCTGTATTAGCTGTCTCAGAAATAGGAGTGATTTGATCAGATAAGGCCCCTATTTTTGCCTCAAGTGGTTGTAAAGCGGGTGCCCAATCTGCTGTAAGGGCCTTCCTAATCTTATTAATTAATTCATTAAAGTCTCCCATGTCCCTGGAGGCCCCTATGAGTTTCCCGCCTTTTTGGGCCTTTGAACCGCCCCGTGCCATATTGTCAGTTTCAGCTCTGTGAACTCAGCTTTGATTTCACTCCTAAGATCTAGTCTCGCCACTTTCGCTTTTGGGCCATGCAGTCCCTGCAGCATTACCTCTTAGATGTGGTGATCTATCTCTTAAAATTAACACTTGTATGTCACTCCTTGCCTTAAGTTGTCCATGGTTCTTGGAGACTCTGGTTTAAGCAACCATTCTGCCTGCTAGCAAGCCACGCCCCCTTTCAGTGTTTTTGTTTGCCACCCTGGGCTCATTCTGGGAGGAAAGGTGGAATATAAATTGAATAAATAGCAATAATTCTATCTGATACAGTCTATAGTATTACGTAACATGTTGATGTGTTATATTGATAAGATATGAATATAACTTTTGACTATGTAGAATAACTTGCTATGCTAAATAAGGCACACAAGTAGAGCCAGTGTGGTGTAGTAGTTATTGTCAGACTGTGACCTGGGAGACCGGGATTCAAATCTCCACTTGGCCTACAAAGGTAAGTCTGGCACCTTTGCTATACAGTTTTCTGGGAATGCTAAAGACACACCTCTTACCCTGGCTTTTAGCAACCAAGATGTATGTTTTCAGGACCCACCCTACTCCTGTGAATTTTATGTGTTTTAATGGTTTTTAATACTGTATTTTAAAGTTCTGTAACCCACGATGGGACCAAATGGTGAAAGGCAGGCGGCAACAACAAAACAACAACAATAATAATAATGCTCACTTGGTGACCTTTAGCCGGCCATTTATTCTGAGCTTAACCTACCTCAAAGGGGTGTTGTGAGGATAAAATTACGAGGTAGAAAAGCATGTTTGTACACCACCATGAACTCCTTGGAGGAAAGGTAAGATAAACATATAAAAATAAATAAATAAAGATTAGAGGTGTGGAGATTGTATTCAACTAACTCATTGTGCCAGCAGAAGCCAGTGAAAACAATAGGACTTCCCCCCCCGCCCCGATCCCCCTCCACACCTCCCAAATCTGTTCCGGATGGTCAGAAGAATCCCCAGGGAAAGGAGACAGGAGATCATTCTTGTCAGGCAAGCAGAAACGCTTGCACTGGAAAAAAAAAAACTCCTTAGTGCTACATTAATTACAACCCATTGTCTTTAACATGCCTTCATGGAAAAATTACAGCCCTGTACGTTGAAACATGTACATTCACCCAGTTTAAGCAGTAGTATAGCCTCGACTTTGTTGCCTGGTAAAACAAATGTATTTGGACATGTTGCAACTCTTGCTACTGTCTGTAATACAACGATGTTGAATCACTCTCGTCAATCAAGTCTTGAAATCCCCAAGCAGTTACGTTGCTGGTTTTGGCTACAGGTTCAACATTTTTGGCACCAACTAAAGAAGTTTCTGTTCTCCCAGGCCCTTGAGTATTAATTTTCCCCCCTTGTATATATATTGTATATATTTCCTCTGGTGGCTATCTGTGGTTTTTAGACCTATGTTAGGGGATGGTGGAATTGTTTTTATGGTTTGGTTACCTCATATTGTTCTTTGCTTTTAATTATCTTGTTTTTCATATGATGCATTGTGTAGTCTGTGATACCTGTGTAAAGGGACTAAATACAATGCCTGGAACACCTTACTTATTCTCAGCTACAGTAATTAGTTCAGACACTGCAATCTGATAGGCACAAACTAATTCAAAAAAAGAACCAGTTGAGATGTGTTGGAGACCAAACCAGTGAACAAGCAGCTGTGTTATTAACTATAACTGTGCTATCTACAGCTTATAACACTTGGAAAAATTGACAAAGCCATAGAACCAAATCATCATCACATATCACTATATGACTACCACTTAAGCCAAGCAAACAAGAACTCAAACCTGCAAGTTCTCTAAATCAGCAAATTTATTACAGGCAGACACCCCCATGGACAATTCGATAGAATCTTCATTCTACAGGGTGACCTGGTAGTCTTTTTGGCAGGGAGGGAGACCATGACTAGCTGTAAACTTGACTCAGCTGAACAGCATATCTTGTTAATTTCAAAATATATTGACTTTTCAATCATCAGGGAATTTTATCACTCTTCATTACTAAGGTCTGCATGCAAAGACTTGCAAAATGTTGGAAATTGGCTTTAGACTTCTTTCTTACAATCTGTCATCAACTTTTTCTTGCCTGTCATATCATGTCCTGCTTGTGAGTTTTCAGATTTATTTGGTTGGCTACTGCACTGGTTCTTATGAAATATATTTGCCTCTAAACCTCCGATGTTGCGACAGATGAATCCATTGAAGTGTCCGGAGCACGGCCTTGTCCTTCATTATTGGATGAGTTTCAGTTGGTGCAGCTCGAGGAAGTGGACAAGGTGCTTGGAATGGTTCGGGCAACCACGTCTGTTCTGGATCCTTGCCCATCTTGGCTAGTGAAAGCTAGCAGGGCTGGGACCACCGGTTGGGCCAAGGAAGTGGTTAATGCCTCCTTGAGGGAGGGAGTAGTCCCTGGTAGCCTCAAGGAGGCAGTAGTGAGACCTCTTTTAAAGAAACCCTCCTTGGACCCAGATAACTTGAACAACTATAGACCGGTGGCGAATGTCCCTTTTTTGGGCAAGGTTTTGGAACGGGTGGTTGCCGGCCAGCTCCAGGCGCTCTTGGATGAAACCGATTATCTAGATCCGTTTCAATCTGGTTTTAGGCCCGGTTTTGGCACCGAAACAGCCTTGGTCGCCCTGTATGATGACCTTTGTCGGGAGAGGGACAGGGGGAGTGTGACTCTGTTGATTCTCCTTGATCTCTCAGCGGCGTTTGATACCATCGACCATGGTATCCTTCTGGGGAGACTCGCAGAGTTGGGTGTCGGGGGCACTGCTTGGCAGTGGTTCCGCTCCTACTTCGCGGACCGTCACCAGAAGGTAGTGCTTGGGGAGCATCACTCGACACCCTGGACTCTCCATTGTGGAGTCCCTCAGGGGTCGGTCTTGTCCCCCATGCTTTTCAACATCTACATGCAGCCGCTGGGTGCGGTCATCAGGAGTTTTGGAGTGCGTTGCCATCAATATGCTGATGACACGCAGCTCTATTTCTCCTTTTCATCTTCCTCAGGTGAGTCTGTTGATGTGCTGAACCGTTGCCTGACCGCGATAATGGACTGGATGAGAGCTAATAAACTGAGACTCAATCCAGACAAGACCGAGACATTGCTGGTGAACGCCTTCCCTGCTCAGATGGTGGATGTTCACCCTGTTCTGGATGGGGTTACACTCCCCCTGAAAGAACGGGTACGTAGTTTGGGGGTTCTTTTCGATTCTTCCTTGTCTCTCGAGGCCCAAGTGGCCTCGGTGGCACGGAATGCATTTTACCATCTTCTTCTGGTAGCCCAACTACGCCCCTATCTGGACAGGGACGACCTCGCCTCAGTTGTTCATGCTCTGGTAACTTCAAGATTGGATTACTGTAATGCGCTCTACGTAGGGCTGCCCTTGAAGACAGTTCGGAAGCTTCAGCTGGTGCAGAACGCGGCTGCCAGACTATTGACGAGGACCAGTCGGTCTTCGCATATAACACCTATTTTGGCGCGTCTGCACTGGCTTCCTATTTGCTTCCGGGCGAGATTCAAGGTGCTGGTTTTGACCTATAAAGCCTTACACGGCGTGGGACCTCAATACCTTGTGGAACGCCTCTCTTGCTATGAACCTACCCGTTCACTTCGTTCAGAATCTAAGGCCCTCCTCCGGGTACCAGCTCATCGGGAAGCCCGGAGGGTGGTTACTAGATCTAGGGCCTTTTCTGTGGTGGCCCCTGAGTTGTGGAACAGCCTCCCCGAAGAGGTATGCCTGGCGCCTACACTTCTATCTTTCCGGCGCCAGGTAAAGACCTTTTTATGCTCCCAGGCATTTTAATCTTTTAATTTTCTTAATCTTTCTACTTTTAACATGTATCCTTCTTAATTTGTGTTGTATTTTGTTTTTGTTGTGCTTTCTGTTGTTTGTTTGTACATGTTTTTGTGATTTTTTTACTATGATATATTATATTTTATCTTGTTTGTTCACCGCCCTGAGAGCTATTCTGCTAAGGGCGGTATATAAATTGAAATAATAAATAAATAAATAAACATGAAGGTTCCCATAAAGACCCATCAGCAATGAATTTGTCCAATACTTTCTTAAAGCCATCTAAGCTAGTAGCTATATCTAATCTCCTAGTAGTAAGCTATACTGATTCAAAGTTGTGTGAAAGACTTTCTTTTCGCTATCCTACACTAACTGCCTATAAACTTAATTGCAGTATTCTAGGAATTATGCTCTTAACACTCAGCATTCATCCATGAAGGCAACATTTATTTTGTCATTAACCTTCTCTACCCTCCCCAACATGACAGAAAGAGTCAGAATATTATGATCCTATATAATCAATACCTGGGTAAACAGTGCCATTTGATAGCTGTCCTAACTGCTTACTCAGAATATTGATATATGTTATCATGGCTGGAAACCTGTACTGAAGCCAGCAGATCCCTGCACAGAATGCATAGCAATGTGTAAAACTTAAAACAAATTCAAATACAATAATACCTCAGTTAATAAATCAACCAGGAAAAATCTTCTTTTAACAAAGTCTTTTTTGGGGTCATGGGGGTACACACAGTCAGAATGCGGCTCGTCTACTGGATTGAGGATGCTGCATACAGCTCTCTCACACATGGCTGGAATGGCACTCCTTGCCAGGTGGTGCAGGTGCCTCACAGTAAACAGTGCTTCAGGTGCCCTGAAAGCACTGTTGACTGAAGATGCATCTGCTCAAATGTAGGGGAGGATGGCAGAGAGATAGACCAAGCATGGTGTGTCGCTGCCCCTTGCCTGCCTGGCCGAGTGTGCAGAGAGGAGAACTGTGCTCAAAGTCTTTGTTTGCTCTAGCAAGATGCTACATGATAAAATAAAAAAGGCAAGGCAGGCATCCCTGGATGCATTTTGGAAGAAGCCTTCAAGTGGTCTGGATGCAAGGCTTACCTGACCTAGTTGTTTCATTTCAGACATGCATATTGTTAGTTTGCGGAAATATGTTGAACTGCTCTTCTTTTTTGTGGTGTAGGAACTTATCCCTGTTCTTTCCATGTGATTTCTACCTCTGGTACCAAAGTTTCTGTTAAAGAAGTAATGTCCAAGATTGCATGTACTTCATTAACTGATGTATTACTGTATAAAACTAAGCAGCAGACTGAAAAATGAAAATGGGAAAACCCAAGCCAAGACTTGCATGGTACTTTCAAGGAAAGTTAACAGGGGAAAGATCTGAGATCAAATGTTGTGAAATCACTCACAACACTTGCTAGCATTTGGAATCCTTCAGAAAGCAGACCAAATCTCCAAGTTAAAAACACACTAAAAAAATCCTCAGGAAAGGCGAACTTAGTACCAAGAAATTTGTTGAATCCCTACACTGAGCTAGTCAGCAGATTCATTGACTGCTAGAGTAAAACATGAAAGGCACACCAATAAAGAGTCAGTGTAAGTTAGAGTTGGGATTCAAAAAGGGTAAAGCAAACAAGTGTGGTAAGAGAGTGTTAATATTATACAATTATAAACTTTATTAAAAACTCTGTTCCAACTCTCTGTGAAGAGACTCTCCAGGATTCCACGAAATCAGCAATGGCATATGACTGCAAGAATGGGAAGGTGAAAATAAAACATCTTTATTGGTAGAGTGGGGACTTTTAATTTCATTACCAATCTGAACTGAAAACCAAAGGGTAGTAGTATATCAGGTTAACAGTATTTTGTATTACATGCACACTAAGGATCCATATTTCCTTTTTTATTCTTGCAATACATATACACACCATTATACAAATCGCATAATAAGCATGCCAAATCATTTTTAAAGGATCTCTCACAAAAATACTTTAGAGACGTGGGAGTTGGAGGTACTGAATTACAGTGATTCCGCTCCTACCTGTAGGTGTGCTACCAGAAAGGAGTACTAGAATATTGTTCCTCATCTCCCTGGCTTCTTGGCTGTGGGTTCTCACAAGGGTCAATCTGGGAATTTGGATCATGTCATCAATATGCTGATTTTGTGGGGAAGGGCCATAGCTCAGTGATATAGCATCTGCCTTGCTTGCAGAAGGTCCCAAGTTCAATCCCTGCATCTCCAGGTAGGGCTGGGAGAGAACCCTACTTGAAACCTTGGTGAGCCACTGCCAGTCAGTGTAGGCGGACCAAGGGTCTTATTAAATAAAAAGCAGCTTCCTAAGTTGCTATGTACAGCTCCATCTCTCCATCACAAGCAGGAGATACTGTAAAGGTGTTGGACAAATGTCTAGTAGTGAGCGCTATTGGAAACCAAGGACTAGATAATGGATAATAAAAGGAAGCTGAATTCTGATAAGATGGAAGTGCTGTGGGTGGTTAGTTCCCATGTCCAGTTATTACATGTACACCTCTTCTGGGAGGGGATACAATTCTCCTGAAGGAATAGGTTCATAGTTTGGGAGCACCCTTGGATTCCAACTTGTCAATAGAGTCCCAAGTGGCTTTGGTGGCTAGAAGTGCTTATGCCCAGTTTAGCTAATTCACCAGCTATGGCCATTCCTGGACTGGAATAGCCTGGCTTGTTGTCCATGCTCTGGTGACCTCCCATCTGAACTGTAATGTGCTATATGTAAAGCTGCCCTTTAAGATGTTTCAGAGGCTGCAGGTGGTGCAGAATGCAGCTGCTAGTTTGGTGAGTGAGGAGCCTGATGGGACCATGTGTCACCAATCCTGAAAGCGATGCACTGGCTGCCAATGATCTACTGGGTTCAATTCAATGTGTCAGTATTAGTATATAAGCCCTAAATGGCTTGGGATGCAAGTACTTAGAAGAGTACCTTACAGTTGTTCAGGTGGGAGAACGTTTCACACAAGATGGTACATGTTTATTAGCCATATTACAACAAAGGAACACAATTGGAGACCCCCCCTCCACCCACAACTCTCTATGGAGAGATGTTATTGGTTGAAAAATCCTAGAATCATAGCAATCATCCCCTCTGTATCTTAGCCTAACATTTCTTATACCTCTTCTTATTGTCCTTTATATGTCTCATGTGTGTGTATAAGTTAAATAGTGATATATTATAATTCTGATGTTGTTCATAATACCCTTCCTCCTCCTTAGCAATGCCTTATTCTGATCTCTCTCTTCATTCTCCAACTTCTCTTTCATTTCTTCCCCTTTCTTCTTTCCCTTTTCTTTCCCTCCTCCCTCTCCTCTCTTCTTCCCTCCTTACCACCCCCCTCTTTATTATTGTCATTATATTTATTTATTTTCTAATTGTATTGAAATTGTCTCTTCTGAATGTTGGACATCATGTCCCCTTATTTCATGTATTTGAAAACCTTTACAATAAACAATTTGTCCACAAAAAAACCCCCTATCTTGGATCCAACAATTGTCTGGTGGACCTTGTTGGTGGTGCTACCACTGGGGGCTGCCTGGTTGGCACTGACCCATGACAGGGCCTTTTCAGTGGCAGTTCCCCATTTGTGGAATGCCCTCCCTGCTGAAGTACATCTGTGTCCCTCATTATTGACTTTCAGGAGCAATGTAAAAACATTCCTGATTACCCAGGCATTTGTTAGCTGAAAGACACTATTCTTGGCAACTTTAAACTCAGTGGCTGAGAGAATGTTTAATTTGTTTTTAGAATGCTGTTTTTAAAAATTATTTTATTACTGATGCGTTTGCCATCCTGGACTACTTCAGGAGGGGGGATGGAATATAAATTGAATGAATAAACTTTCATGACACGCTGACTGAAAGTGTTACACATTTTAAGGTTTTTGTTTAAAATATTTAAGTTACTACATAAGACAATAAATTCAGAAATATAGTTATGACTGCTAAAGAGATTAACTATATAGATAACATATGCAGCATCTTCCAAGAGGGTAGCCATGTTACTCTGTTACAAGAAGACAAACAAATCTTGTGGGACCTTAAAGACTTGCCAATTTATTAACAGCTCAGTTTTTATTAATCAGAAGACAAATAACCAGAGTTCTAGTCTTGGAGGATTAAGCAAGGACAAAAATGTAGTCCAAAAAACCCAAGTAATGTAACAGACTGCAAGTTCTGATACAGTAGAGAAGAAAATCCTGTTTTGATGATCCAAAAGTTAAAACAATATATTAGGGCAATACCTTTATTAGGTCAACCAAAATGTCACAAGATAGTGTGCAAGCTGCAGAGAGTTCTCCAAAACCCTTCACTAGACTAGACGGAGAACAGAGAAGGGGTCAGGAAGGAAAAAAGTAGGCTATGGGTGAAGCCATCCAATCTGCATCTGTTGGAGACTGGATTTAGTGGTAAAGTTCTACTGTTGGCAAAGCTACCTAATATAGCTTCTACTGATTTCTTTTTTAACTTAGCACACCACTTAAAATTATATGTTATTAATACAAAAGGTAGCTAATTTCTCTTTACTTCCATTTTCCAATTACTAAAGAACATGTGTTTCACCTAAGCATAGACACAGATCTGGTAATAGCTGGTTTTTGTAGTTCCAGAGATAGAAAATAAACTATTGTGCATGTTTCTCCTTCCACGATAACCTTGGTACAATCTGAACCATGTAGCTAACCATTAACAATATACTGTTCATGACAACATAGACTCAACGGCTTCATATTTCTCCTTCCCTCCTTCCCCCACCCCGAACTTGGTTTACCATCTATTCTCGCCTAATGAAGAGTTATGGAGAACTCAAAGTTAGCACACTATTGTATAACATTTTTGTGGGCCTAATGAAACTGTTGCCCTAATATGGACTTATGTTGCAAGCCATCTAGAGAATTTTTGTAATAGCATATAAATCAGATGTATAAGTAATGGTGTCAATCATCTTTGAAAAGCAAGTTCTGTACTATCCTTTTTCATAGGGTGTTAATCAGGGATTGTTTTTGTTTCATAAACCATTGAGAGTTGTTTACAGCTTTTCAAGACACAAGTCAAAATACAGGGTTATAGCCAACTAAGCTTTATTCAGAGTATATCCATTGAAAATAATCAACTTAAGTTAGTCACAATTATTTTCAATAGGTTTACTCCAAGTAGGACTAGCATTAGATACAACCCATAATTTTATATCAGGTATTTATGTCACTAAATCCAGACCATTATGACCACATAGTGAGATATGTGATAGGGTAATGTTCTGCAGTTAGCTCCCACTTTCTGTGGTGCGCCACCCAGTCGCACTAACACCAGCTATTTTGCCTTTTTAATGAATTTATTTGTGGTAAAATGATCCACAGATGCTCCTGTGCTGAGTTTGTTTTATGACACTGCAAAGGATTAGCTTAATAATGGGTTTAGTCTATATTGGGGTGAGGAGGGAACAGAGGTGGCTATTACTACTGGATTGGTAGGTAGTGTAGAGATTTTAAAGAGCAGCTATATCTACATCATACTGCAGCACGCTCTAGATTACATTCCAAACAACCATCTCTAAGTTTACATTTAGTTCACCCGTAAGTCAGCAACCATGCCTCATTGGCTCCCAAAGAGAACAAAAAAGGATGCAAAGCAACTGTTGTCATAAATATCAAGAAAAGCATGCATTTCGATGTCTTCGCACAGAAAGGAAGCTAGGTCACATAGTACAGACCAACTGGGTAGGTTTGCAGAATTTTGGTGAGCACTAAAAACATGGCCATCTAAACTATATATTTAACAGTGAGACAGACACTGCAAAGCAGACTTGTTGGTTCCCCCACCCTTGAGCAACTACTGGTGTATATAGATCCATGTCCAACTCTTAGCCAAATCACAAAAACTTCCTACTTGCAGCTTATGTGATGCATTTGACCACAAATGGAAATTTGATTTGACTTCAAGGAGTATGTTGTTGTTCTAGCTCTGCCACAACTCTTGTCACTGTACCTTCAGCTTAGTTTAAAAAAAAGATAAAATCTCTAAATGGGATCTTGTGCGTCTAATGGCAAACTGAGTTGCCATCCTGGCTGCCAGTCCATCGCCTTTAATCCCCAAATGTCCAAGAACCCAATAAAAATTAAGATAACAGTCAACAAAATTAAGGATCTTAATACAGGCAATGATAAGAGGCTGCAATGAAAATGTTATTTTATTTATTGCAATAATTTATATATCACAATACGACAGCCTCTAAGAAGTATACAATAATGTTACAGAAATGATAGAATATTAACCGTAAAGCCAAAAAAAGTTACTCAAAATGCCTGCTGAAATAATGAGGTCTTCACAAAGTCCCAGAAATTCAACAGGGAAGGAGTTCCGAAGAGCTGGGCTCACAACACTAAACACACAGGTGCTGCTGAATAGGAGCCATACATCCAAACTACAGGGGACTACTAACAATCTGACTCCCCAAAAATCACAGTGATCATCCTAAGCTTTTAATGCTCAAATATATATACACATATTTTGTATGTAAATTCAACTAATGCATCCCATTAGCACAGGGATCTGTGTTTGCGCACACTGACTCCCCTCCCCAAATCTGCTCCAGAGGGTTGAGTGAGGGTTGCTCTATTATCAAGTCCTTCTGGAGGAATGTAAATGGAAAAGTGATCAGATTAGGGACACTACCATGGCTGCCACTTCATAAAGAGGTGTTATCAGTGAAAGAAATGTGGACAGGATGTCATTCCAAAGCAAACTAGCCACCCCTCTAGGCACAGGATCCTCACTAGAGGCCCCTTTCTATACAATAAAATGGTGAAAGACCCTTATGCAGCCAGAAGAGTTTCCTGAGGGCATACACCATGGGAAAAGTAAGCAGCTAGATTAGACCAAGGGTCCGTCTATTCTAGCATGCAGTTTTCTACTGTAGCCTTCCAGGTGCTCCTGGAAAGCCTCAGGCATGAAGCCCACAGCATTCTGTTATTCAGAAGTATGTTTCCTTAAAACATGGCAGTCCCATTTAACTAGCATGGCTATTCACCACTAAGAGATATCTCAGGAAATTGACCAAATTCATTTTTTAGAAAGCCATCTGAGCTAGAAGCCGTCACCATATCATGTGGTGGCAAATTTCCTACGTGAACAATGTACTGCATGGAACATTATTTCCCTTTCCCCCTTCTGCGCCATCCTTTGTCTAATTCTTTAGATAAAGTTGGCCGATGTTGGAGGACACATACAGAATCTTAACGATTGGATTTTATGCTACTAGTGAATGTTCCTGTTCAGGATATATTTCTTCAGAATTCTAAACAACACAACTGGTGGACCCGTCCCCAAATGGAATGAGGTTTTCTATGTCCAGCTTTGATGATTTGTGGTTTCAGTTTGAAGAGATGTTGATTTTTTTTCTTCATCTATCTTTAGATAAAATGTATTTTGTGTGAATTTTATCTGATAAAAAAATAATCTGTTGGGCAAAACTGAAATAACCATCTATATTCCTAGTGGCTGAGGAATGCACCATTACTGCATAACTAAGTACAGCTTTGGAATAAACTACCATGTACGTTTCAGTGACAGTAATGTTATTTTCTGTCTTCATTCACTTAATCTTTTGTCAGTCACAGCACCTAAAACAACCTGTATGGTCACCATTACAGTTCAATGTTATACATCACTACATTCATTACTGTTGTGGCTCCTCTGTTCAGACATAAGCATGATGAGGATTTCCAGC
This sequence comes from Rhineura floridana, assembly GCF_030035675.1. NCBI lineage: Eukaryota > Metazoa > Chordata > Lepidosauria > Squamata > Rhineuridae > Rhineura > Rhineura floridana. The sequence continues at coordinate 263,019,788 of NC_084480.1, read as the reverse complement.
AGAAAAGGGTGTCCAATATCACTGGCACTTTAAGCACTGTACTGGATCTGGTATATAAGGTCTAAATAAGTGATAATTCTGAATGAAGAATGATTTGTAGGACTATTACTATTGGAATGGATCAAAAGTAGTCTTGGGCTATGTACATATATAAGACTGAGTACTTGTTTCTTTCTACCTAGTTCATACAAACTGAACCAATTGCACATTTTTTTGCCCCTGAAAAGAAGCTGGTTTCATTCCAAAACTAAAAGCTCATTGCAGATTGTTTCTGCATTACCCCACACTGTAACCATTTGGAAACAGATGTAGGTGGTCCCAGTAATTGGAGGGGGGGAGATGTATGTATATTTGCCCAATCATGTTCTGGATTAGCATATACCAAGATCGCAATAACCACTTCCTTCTTCATTCACCTGGGACACATGCAGGAAGGAAAAGGCATTGATAACCTAATGAAGGGTACGGAGAGCAGGATTTAGAATCAAACTAAATTGAAGGCAGCATATTGAGGATGAGCATGAACAATTCCAGATTGAGAAAAACTACATCTATGCACTACAGGTGGGTTGTGTATACACAGCTTTGATAACATTACATCTTACTGCCACACGTTGGTTAAGGAGAAGATTCTCTGGTTAAGCAGCCTTACTCAGCATTAATTGTGGAAAACACAACACCTTATCCTGTCTCATCAGTCAGGCCATGGCAGATATATGTTCCAACCTGAAGGGTAGCTCACAGCTTCACTTCAGAGGGGCTCTTGATATATTATCTTATACATGGGGCAACCAATCTGGCCTGATAAGGACTATTATAGACTAACTGGGTGTTGCTATTTCTGGTTTACATAGTTATGTTAAACAATTTAGTTTCTTTGTTGGAAATATTTTTTGCATTTTATTATTTATGTATGCGCCAAACAGCATATGTATATACATCCATACATTTAATGACCACTGAAAAAGACCTTTTGGGCAAAACATATTTGGTCTTTTATATTTGTGGGTTTTCTTATAACATGTGTATATCAGCAATTCATTTCATTTTTTTCTGATCCCAATTTGTGTTGTAATACACTTCCCTTGTTTACCCTGTTTTATGTTGTTAGTCACCTGTGCTCTTTTGGGAGGACGGGCATAGTGCAAAACTGATGAAATGAAATAAATATTGTGTGTGACTAGGCAGCCAGGAACTCAGGATTTTTTCAGCCTTTATTTGTGTACCATATAAGGCATAAATACTTGCAACTAAGGCTCCATGCACCCACATTTTGCCTTAATATTTCAGTTCCAATCCTCTTCCTCTGCAGGTTGGGGACAATGTTTAAGCAGCGCAAGGTAAGTGGGCACTTAGTTGACAACTCACACCCTGTTTTCCTTATATGTAAGACTGGGCATTTGACACATCAAAAAAAATGGTGAATGACGGGCAAATATTTGTCAAATAACGTTAAACAGGCTATTTTAAAGAATTATCTTTATTAAAACAAAGATCAGCAGGGCTACTATAATTGCTAATTACAAAAACAACTCAGTTTATTATTTTTTAATTTTTTTTAAAAAAAGAATTATTTCAACTTTCAACTTGTTAGACAAGGTAAATAAAAAAATCACTTCTATCTGGAACATCAAATATTGAATTACTGCAATTTTAATGTATTAAAAAAGGTAAATAAACAAATAACTTCTATATGGAAAACCCAAGTCTACATTACAAATCATTAAAGGAAAATAGAAATAAAAAATAAAGCAAGATAACAGCTGCTATTTTAAAAAGTCAGTTTTTAAAAGGCAAGTAGACAAGAAGCAAATGCTTCAACATTATCAGAGTATTCTGCTATGTTCAATAACAGATGGCCAAGTGATGACCCTACTTATATTCTTTTATTTGGATTGGAGAGAATGGAACATAAAGTTGACTGATACATTAGGTGGACAGGGATACCAGAAAGAGGAACCATCAGACACTAAGGGAACTGTTGCTATCCTCATCATAGGGCAGCGGCCTGGAATTAAAAGGATGCGTACTCATGAGCAACGGTGAAAGGCAAGCAAAGGTGGGGAAGATATCATCTACACAGGGGATATTGAGAGAGATGTGTTAACGTATATTTAGCTAAAGAGTTTACATTACAACTAGAGACAGCGAACATGTATCTGAAGTGGGTGATAGTTCATAAGAACAAGAGTAGCTAAAAAAGCAGTGGGGACCTTCTGGTCCCGCAGACCTAATTAGGCCTGGGAGGGGTCCAAGTTTAGCCTGCAAGGCCTTTCCCCACAAACCTTGGCCACTTGGCTCACACCCAACATCACATGTGACATCAGGTATGGGGAAGATATGGGCATGGCTGCACAGGAATATTATGGAATTTAAAGTGAGCTCTCAATTGCTCCTTTGCAAGCTCTCTGTCAGCACTGATCAGCTAATATACACTGACAGGGAGACTCGCTGGGATTGGCTGCACTACTGAATTCCCCATCAGGAACTCTCTAGAGCAACTGAGGAGGCTGGAGGAAGTAATATGAATTCAAAGCCCTTCCTTCAAACGGAGCATTTTTGCCTTTGCAGATGTCTGCAGAGAAAAAGTGCCCCATTTGGAAGATGCACTTTGAATCCAAATTGCTTCCTCCAAAGAGTTGGGTGAAATAACAGAGATTGAATTCAATGGCAGGGAATTGGGTGAAATTATATGACAAATGCTATGGTAAAAGTATACAATGACTAGTTTCTAGGTGAAACAAGACTATTGTAAGAATTACAACTAGATAATTACGTGACTTAACACTTAAAAGTGCTACGCAAATATTATATATAATAAATACTTGAGACATCTATTAGTCTTTGCTGTTTTTTCTGCAAGAGACTAGACTAACACATCTACATTGGAAGCATGTGGATAAAGAGAGCAGCTGCTAAACGGCAGAGTTCAATAAATCCACTTGCAAATGCCTCTCTCCCATCTGGCTAAAAACTGTGTTTTCACCAAAAGCCCTGTTTGGGGGAAAGTATCTCTTTTTCTCCCTAGTTCTCTGGGGAGGAAAGTAAAGGTATTTTTCCTCCTGCACGTTGGGCTTCTGTTTTAGTTTTAAGAGCACCAGCAGAACTTATTTATTTATTTGATTGATTTATATCCTGCCCTTCCAGCAGGAGCACAGGGCCGCAACTTCACTGCTGCTTTCTGCAAAATCTGACAGGAAGGGTACAAGACCAGATTCCCTTTTTTCTCTGTGGAGGAAAGAAAGAGTAGTCTTCCCTTACTCTTCAATTTCTGTAAGAGAATCTGCTGCTTGTGCACTAGGGTGAAAAGCCCAATTCACAGGAAAAGAAAACGTGGTTTTACTCCAAGTTGGGACTTTTGCAGAAAATGCAAACTGTGCCTCACTGCTAAGCTACCTCTTGGAAACAAACAAATGAAAACCTAATAGGGAGAAAGAAAAGCTACCTCCTTTATTTGATGCACCTATAGAGGGAAGTGGTAGTGTCTTTCCCTTCCCATTATTTTTTTTTCCCTTTCAGGAAGCAGTAGGAAGATGCTCTTTGCAAAACCCCAAGTTGTGATTGGGGGGGGAAGGAAAATGGAGAAGAAAGAATTGGTGGCTTCCATTCTGCAAGTTGTGCTTTTGCAGAAAGCACTAGCAGCAATTCAGAATCTGAAAGGAAGGAAAAGCAATTTTTAAAACCCCTTATTTTCTTCACCATGAGCTTTTTTGGGAGAGAACAGTTTCTCTCCCTTCATAGTGGGCTTTTTGAGAAGGCGGCAGCAACATGCTGATATTGCCTTCTGCAATTTGTAGGGTAGAAGCCACCTCTCCTTTCTCCCCCACACCATGTAGAGGAAACAAGGGATAGTTTCTCTCTTCTGCGTGAGCTTTTGCAGGAGGCAGCAGTAGCAAGGTACTACTTGGACTTTCTACTCTAAGGCAGAAACACCTCCTTCCCCAAGTTCTTTACGTATGCCATAAAACTCAGGAAAGGTAGTGTTAGTGGTGTCTCAAGCAATTGGTCTGGCTAGTAAGCTACACCAAAAATTGTTGGTCACTGTAAGACTGTGTACATGAATGAATGAATGAATCTTTATTTTTACCCTGCACTTTTTCCAAAACTGGAACTCAGGGCGGCTTACAAATAAAAACTACACATAGGTAAAAAACATACAAAAATATACAATTTAAATAGAATTAAACTATTCGTGACATTAAAACCATGAAACATACACTTAAGATACTAAAACAATTTAAAACATTAAGAATAGGACCATAGAACAATACAACAGACCTTATGTGGCCCTATCTTAAACATCTTCTAGTCCAAAAGCCTGTCGGAATAAAAAAGTCTTTGCCTGCCAACAGAAGGATAGCATGGAAGGGGCCATTCGTGCTTTCCTAGGAAGAGAGTTCCAGAACCTGGGGGCAGCCACCGAGAAGGCCCTATCTCGCGTCCCCACCAATTGCACTTGCGAAGGTGTTGGGACCGAGAGAAGGGCCTCTCCTGAGGATCTCAACGCCCGGGCAGGCTCATATGGGGAGATACGGTCTGACAAATAGCCTGGACCTAGGCCATATAGAGCTTTATAGGTCAAAACCAGCACTTTGAATTGTGACCGGAAACAAACTGGCAGCCAGTGGAGCTGTCGCAACAAGGGGATTATATGGTCCCTGTAACCAGCCCCAGTTAGCACTCTGGCTGCAGCTCTTTGTACCAGTTTAAGTTTCCGAACAGTCTTCAAAGGCAGCCCCACGTAGAGGCTAATCTAAACAGTAATCTAAACGGGATGTACCTAAGGCATGCATCACTGTAGTCAAATCAGGAGTCTCCAGGAACGGGCGCAGCTGGCGCACCAGTCTTAGCTGGGCAAAAGCACTCCTGACCACTGCAGAGACCTGGGCCTCCAAGTTCAAAGCTGAGTCCAGGAGCACACCCAAACTGTGAACCTGTGTCTTCAGGGGGACTGTAACCCCATCCAGCACAGGCTGAATCCCTATTCCCTGATTTGCCTTTCGACTAACCAGGAGCACCTCTGTCTTGTCTGGATTTAATTTCAATTTGTTCGCCCTCATCCAGTCCATCACTGATGCCAGGCACCAGTTCAGGACCAGGACAGCTTCCTTGGCTTTAGGTGGAAAGGAGAAATAGAGTTGGGTGTCATCCGCATACTGATGACACCGAACTCCAAACCCCCGGACAACCTCACCCAGCGGTTTCATGTAGATGTTAAATAACATTGGGGACAAAACTGAGCCCTGAGGGACTGCATATGTCAACGGCCAAGGAGTCGAACAGGAATTCCCCAGCACCACCTTCTGGGTTCATCCCTCCAGGAAGGAGCCGAGCCACCGCAACACAGTGCCCCCAAGTCCCATCCCGGCAAGGCGGCCCAGAAGGATACCATGGTCGATGGTATCGAAAGCTGCTGAGAGGTCCAGTAGAACCAACAGGGACACACTCCCCCTGTCCAGCTCTCTGCGTAGGTCATCCACCAAGGCGACCAAAGCTGTCTCTGTCTCATAGCCGGGCCTGAAACCAGACTGAAATGGGTCAAGATAATCCGTTTCATCCAAGAATCTCTGGAGCTGGGCAGCCACCACACGCTCTATTACCTTACCCAGAAATGGAATGCTGGAGACTGGCCGATAATTACCCATTATAGAGGGATCCAGGGAGGGCTTTTTCAACAAAGGCCTTACAACTGCCTCTTTTAGGCACATTGGAATTCTGCCTTGTTGTAAAGAGGCATTTACCACTCCCCTCACCCAGTCGGCCAGTCCCCCTCTGGCGCTCTTAATGAGCCAGGAAGGGCAAGGGTCTAGCAAACATGTGGTGGCTCTCGACTCTCCAAGGATCTTGTCCACATCCTCGGGCTGTAGAAATTGAAAAGAATCCATTGTTATTGGACAAGCAGGAGCCAAAGTTACATCCCTTGCGACTGTATCAATTTTAGCATCCAAGTCGGAGCGAATCTGAGCGACTTCATCTGCAAAGTGCCATGCAAATTCTTGACAGAGGGCTGTTGAGTGGTCTATATTACCCTCTCGGGGGCCTGAATGTAAAAGACCCCTGACCACTCGAAACAGCTCCGCTGGACGGCTCCCAGCAGACGCAATGGTGGCAGAAAAGGAAAGTTTCTTCTTTGCCCGCACTGCCACAGAGTAGGGCTTCATATAAGCTCTAGCCCGTGTTCGGTCGGACTCGTTCCGAGTCCTCCGCCAACGTCGCTCTAGTCCCCGTCTTATTCATTTCATCGCCGCCAGCTCCCTGGTAAACCAAGGAGCTGGTTTGGCTCCACTCCGTGAGAGGGGACGCTCCAGGGCGACAAGGAATACCAAGTAGTGCACTTATTGGGAGGGATTTCCTTCTTACTCAAAGGGCATATGAGGGAAGAAGAACAAGCAACAGCTTTTGTGCATTCAGTAACATTGTTTTGAAGACAGCTGTAACACATGAAGGAAGGAGATAGGGTTTAAGATACTACAATATGAAGAAAGATGCAATATACTGGTTAAGGTTGTCTTAATTTATATCAGGGCCTGTGAGCCAAATCAGATCAACAAACTGTTTTAACTGGCCTATCACCTCCCATCTTTCTCCCCATCATGATGGCAATCATTGTCTCTGTTCTTCAGAGACAGCAATTGTCCTCCTCATTGCAGCACTAGGCTGGGAGGTTTAAATGTCTCCTCCCAGCCTAGTGCTGTAATAGAGCAATTTGGTCCTCCATTGCTGGGCTGAAAAGAAACCACTTTCAACTCAATATTGCACTGGGGAAGAGTGTGGTGTTCCTGCATTTTTGTATCTGGTGTGTGTGTGCTTGCATGCACTGAATGCATGGTCTATATGTGTGGTGAATGCAGTTCACATGTGACCACTCTGGCCATGTCAATGCTGACACATGGCCTTCAGTGGCTACTTATCAGATTTTTTGAGTCTTATGTCTTGTACTGATCCTAATTTGTTGGAACTCTACCTTCACAAGCTTTACTATGAGAATGTACTAGGATTGACAAGTCACATACTTGTCAACCTTGTAAGTTTTGTTGTGCCAGCAATCCCTCATTCACTTCTACCTCCCTGACTTGCCCATTCCTCCCTTCATTATTACCACAGTTCTGTTTCTGCAGACAGAAGTAGCACCGAAGTGCTATCCCAGCTCCATCTGTTGATCATTACAACAAGAAAAGTCATGTGGTGCCCCTCCTAGCTCAGGTAAAGCTGCAGCAATAATGTGACTGGATGTTCTTTCTTCAGGGAAGGAGGGGCCACTCAAGCAGCCACAACAGGTGCTGTACCATTCTCACAGAAGAAACGTTTAATCAGATCTTGTTTCTTTTTAGGTCACCCAGTATCAAATCTTACCCCCCAAAGATTCCAGAACTTAGCACAAACATTCTGTAAACGAAAGAGTGATGCCTAACATGTTACATCACTATACGTATTATGTAACTTTTGCATGTATTTGTTGTAATGGGCCAGCCCAGATACTGGCCTAAAATATGCATAAAACGTGCTGAAATCATTTACATTTGCTTAGTTCATAGCTTATTGATTCATAACTTGTAAAAGAGCCAAAGAGTAAAAAAAGGTTCATTTTAAAAATGAGCTTGCCCTCCCTTTCAAATAAAGCAATGTTTTATAGTGACACAAAGTACAAAGTGATAGGAAGTCTAGGCAATCAGCCACCATACTGGCTGTATCAACAAGGAAGCTCCTTATATGGTGAAGTTAAGCAAACTAGTTGTTGATATAAATCACATTAGGCGAGAAGGTTGAAGAGGCGCAGTGAAAAAGCAGCAACTGATAAGACCATGGGAACATGCCCCCTCTTTGATACAAAAGTGTATAAAAGGCCAGGTTTTATAGCACTCACTACCCTCACTCTGACTAGAATGAGGGTGGAAGAGAAGGCAAGAGAACCATCCAGCTATTCCATCCATGACATCTGATGGGTGATGTATCATGACATGTAGTTTCATGTACTTTGTAACTTTGGCTCTTTAATACGACTTAAGAGTTTAACTCAGTCTTTCATCTATCGTAACCTGTTTTAACTAAGATGTGCCTTCACAGTCTTATACTTTGAAGTTAAATGGATATCCAGCAACTTCTTTCTTCCTGATATGCATTCCAATTTTTCTGTTTCTGCAGTGTTGATTAAGGCCACCTAGAATGAGTTTTTTAGTTATAGCGTGCAAGATATGAATAAATAGCATATATTATAAAGATTATTCTGCTGTCTGAAGTCTGACTCCCAAATAGAAAATTTCTGGAAACTTACAAGACTCAAGAATTCTTGAGTGGGGTCTCCTCTATCCTCTGCCTATGTTGACAACTGCTGTTGATAGCCTGTGAGTTTAGGTGAACTAACATTCAACATATCTATCTACTAATTATTTGATTTATATCCCACCCTTCCTCCCAGCAGGAACCCAGGACAGCAACATATAAAGACTAAGCAGACAAGGAGGAAAGGAGAAAGCAAGAAACCTCAAACCCGTGCATGCACGAGAAGCAGGCCAACCTTGCTGGTATCATAGTGATTCCAGGACATGTTCATAGAATATTTAGAAGCTGCCAACCGTAAGTCAGACAAAGGCATACCCTTAAAAGCACCTATTAAAAAAATTAGCCTATTGTATCCGTTGTAGGTCATATTAATGAAATAACACAGGCAAGTGCTATATGAAATACAAAAAAAGGATATGGAAATGCATAGTATGAATCAGCCAAAACTTAAAAGGGGGTAAACTCCTACACATAGAGATCCTGTCAAGCATTAATACAGAATTTTACATAGGGAATACTCAAAACCACACTTGAGAGAAAGCAGCTTTGGCACAATAACCTACAACCTTTAAAGTTACGAGTTCTAGTCCTCCATTGCAGCTTCTTCATATACAATACAAAAAGGTCTACCAGTTGATTCTTTTGACATGGCATATTCCATTTTTAATTTTGGCTTTGAACTTAGAATTGCATTACTGAGCTCATCAGAAGCAGATATTTTATATAGTGGCAGTGGTAATACCAAATTAAGAATTAAGTTTATTGTTACCAATTAATATTTCTTTTCTACAAGCCCCTCATTCACATATACCAGAGGTCATCAAGCTGTCACCTTCAGTGGCACCCTGAAAAGGTAGCCCAGAATCTGAACTTTCATTTTTTAAAAAATTAAGTCTCTAGGCCTCCTATAAAGAAAATTATGGAGCAAAATGTGCAGGTACCCATCTAAGCAATGTATGTGAAGCAAGACTGCCTGGCTGCTTCTGCCTATCAGTGTTATTAGCCAATGAGTGAAGTGACTGATAACTGAGTTGTTTGAACTTCAGGCAACAGCAATCCCTGAGATCCTAAAGGGCTGATGTTTTCCCCTCTCTTTTAGTATACCTTTCCTGCTTCTGACATTTTTTCCTAGTCCTTACAATCATAAAGAATTTATTGTATAGTTAACTTACAGTACAATGGTATACATGTCTACTCAGAAATAAGTTTGTGTTTAATGGAGTTTACTTCCAGGTAAGTGGGTACAAGATGGCAGCCTAGACTTTGGTTTAGGGTTGGCATTGGGGGAAAACAGGGCTCTGGAGCCTTTAACAGCTGTATGGCAGCCAGAAATTCAACAGGTCAAATCTTGTCTGGTATGGAAATACAATTATGGTAAAAGCTTCACCATGACTATTCTCTCATTTTGCATTATGCCACACCCCATGGAAGCCATTTTGTAACTTTTTTTAGAGTACAGTAGGGCCCCGCTTTACAGCATTCCGCTAATACAGTGGTTGTGAATTGTAGAAAGACCCCGCCTTACAGCGCTTGTTCCGCTATTACGGCGGTTTTTTGCCACTGGGCACCATTTTGGTCAATGTAAGTCAATGGGATCCGCTTTACAGCGGTTTTTGCTTTACAGCGGGGGTCCAGAACGTAACCCGCTGTATGAATGGGGCCCTACTGTATTGAATTTTATTGTTTCTAATCATTTCCTAGGCTACTAGTCAGATGAGGATTTCCATTTTCTAAGTTTATCAGGCTGACTATATCCTGCTTGAAAGCTGACCAAGTTTCCTAAATCCCATTAAAACATACACAATGCACCAGGAGACAATAGAGGTGTGTTGACAATATCCGATTTCCTAAAAGCAAACTAATATTCTCAACACCATGTTTAAACCTGGGGTGGGGGGTGCGAGTCAGAGAAGAGTGCCATTTTTAATGACCCACAAATACTTTGCAGCCAGTGAGATTTCAGCTATACTTTAATGTAACATTCTGGGAGAGGAATCTTACGCATCTTATTTTGGCAAATACTCACTCCATAATGAAAAGTGGCTGAAAGTTATCCCATTAAGAAGTATCTCCTCTTAACACTAGCAGTTTAGCCCTTTATACAATACAACCACTTGCTATGTTGAAAGTCTGTTTTCAAGACTGTGAAGCCTTTAGCAGTCAGATTTTAATGCAGTGTTAAAATGCTTGGAATAAATTTATGTAAGATGTTCATCCCTAACATGACTGATATTAATGTTATTTAAGTACCTACTGTCAATTTCTATTACTCTAGAGAACTACGACTACATAATACTACAAGTGCTCAGTTACACTTCAAAGATCTTATGGCTTGCACTTTGAATGGAAACCTTCCATTTCAGCCAAGATCAGGACAACCCAAGTGCAGGCTCATTCACTGCATTTAGAATAAGCAAGAACTTAACGTATTACTCCAAAAGAAAATGTAGATGATTCTAACAGGAGACCTACTGCTTAGGACCACACAATGACTTTTTTTAATCAAGTCAGACCACTGGGTCCAGCTAGCTCAGAACTATCACTGACTGGCAGCGACTCCAGGGTTTCATATAGGACCTGTTCCTGCCTGACCTGGAGATGCCTGGGACTTTTCATATCCTTTGGTTCACATTAAAAGATTCTACAAGCCATGCAAAACCTATATACCATGGTCATGGGCAAACCAACTCCAAGGTAATTCACATCACTAGAAACTTCACACAAATGGCACCCAGTTGGTATATACATTACAGCAAGGCATTTAAGTAGCAATGTCCTCTAAGGCAAAGTTTCTGGAAATTTTGAAGCCATGGAGAAAACACTTTCCCTTTTGGTGTGTGTGTATGGGGGGAAGAGATGGTTGTTCTGGAGAAAACTGATATATATGCAATACTTTCTAATCAAACCTAAACTAACACTGCCACTAAGGGAGAAGCCAAGGGGTGACAGGAGATGAGCAGAGCAACTTACTGCAGAATGCCATATGCCAAAGTACACAATGATTAAAATTCAATCAGCAATTTAATGGATCCATAGACAAAAAGATAAGTTGGCCCAGCTAAGGCAATTTCCCACATATTGGGGAGGGGTGTGGGCAAAGCTGGACTTACACCTCTTCCCAGTGATATATTTGATGGCAATTTCTTGACATAGAGTACCTTTTGCTCTCTAACCTTGATGATAAAAAATTTACAGGGCTGGAAAGCATTCAGGTGGCAGTTTGTTCAGGCTTCAAAAGTTTTGATCCTACAACCATAGGACTTGAGGAAGAAATAACTGGTATACTTTTGCAGAAACCTAAGTGAATTTATTTGAATATCACAATGCTTCAGGTCATAGCCAGTGATATGGGTTTTCTGGAGAAAAATGAAGTAACCTAAGTTGTGTAGGAAAATGTTCTAATTTACATAGCATGATTTGCAGTAGAAAATTTGCTGATGCTGTAGGATGTGAACTAATTTAGCATTTTTTACTTTTATTTAGTAAACAAAGCTAAAATCTTTGAAACTGCCAACACTGCCTAATACTGTATTTGCAATTTGCATCCACTCTTTATTATTAATGGAGTTATGAGACAGAATATTCTGTTTCAGACTTTTTTCTGCCCCACAAAATTGCTGATAACTTTTACCATGGAAGGTTTGTGGGGATTATTCTGTGACAGTGACAAGTGAAATTTACGTTTGCTAAAATGCATCTTTTTGGCGTATATTAATCAAACACAACACTATATTCTTACTGTTAGCTCTATAAAGCAACTTACTGGGTCCAGTTTCCACATAATTCATTATATCTAGTGTAGAAGACTGAAATAAAATGAAACCTGTACAAATGACACCATGTTTTTATCCAGTGCCAGAGCACTTGCACCTTCACCAAGAGAGATAAACCCAACTTGGGGTGATCTCTTTGCATGATCTCATGCCAGAAAATAAAGGCTGATGGCAGATAGTCTACAGTAAGCTTTCATTCTGTGCTCATTGCCAACATATCCCAAGTTATATGTATACATCCATTATTTCTCTGCATAATGTGTCTCAAAATAAGATTGCCACATATGACCATTATAGCACCTGTTCCAACAGTTTTTTTTAAAAAAAATAATCTTTGCATCAGTATCCCTAAACAACAACCAGCTGTTATAGCCCTGTAATCCTTAATTTCCATAATGTATCATAAGGAACTGCAAACACAGCAAAAGACTGCACACAAATTGCTACAATTGTGGTCTTTTCTTGGGGAGAAAAGGCTACTCCAAACATGGAACCATGCACGGTTCCACATATACCACATCATTACTAAATGAAGCTTATCTTTTCTTACACACAGCAGCCTGCTGCATACACATTACAGCTGATCCACATGCAGAAATTTATGTCTGTGCATAGATTGCCATCTCTGGATCAGGGCATACTTGTTTGCAAGGCTCAACAACCATTTAAATACACAAGATCACCATCAATTCAGATATTCTCTTGAACTGCAAAGTGATTTCAACTTTTCTCACACAATCTGTTAATTTTAAGTATTCAATATACTACATTTACACAAAATTTACACCGATTTATCTCTGAAAAAACTTCCATATTTTCTACAAGATCCACCTACCAGTTCTTTTAAGTTCTCCTAAGTGCACAGCATCAATTTCACTGAAATTTACAAACCATTCTCTGCCATTCCCAGAAACATCTCAGTTCAACTTTTAAATATGCTATTTAGTATATAGTACTATGTTTAGCAAAACTACACAAGAAGAGATTGTGTACTTGCACAGCTTTGTGCCCAATTTCTGTGCCTTCATCACTAATAACTTACCAAAGCAGCAACCAGAAATTCCCATGAAAGGCTGCTGAGGGGTCATGGGACCTGAGGATTTCCCCCTTTGCATCCAGAGGAAGGTCTGCTGCCAAAGGTGTCCTGGTGCAGTGGAGGAAAGCTCCCCTTCTGCTTGTTGTTCTGCTCAGGCCCAGGCCAGGGGCATCCAGGTAGGGCACAGGCCCAAGGGGAGGGCAGAGTTTCCCCTCTGTGATACTGATGGGTCTCAGGGTGTGATTTGCAGATCGCGGAGCTCCACCCTCCCAGACAACACCCCTCATGCAGCTGGCATGGGATTAAATAGGCCTGGCCACCCCACATTCCACGTTCTCACATCAACGCACTAATGAAGATCTAGTGCACTGCGTGGGGGAGTGTTGGTGCATACGTACCACCAGCCCTGGTTCTGCTCACAAAAACCCTGCCCATGGAGCCCAAAATGGGATGTGTTGGAAGAGGCCATGGATCCACAGGAACCCAACTGGCCATAGAACTACACCACCTGCAAGTTGCCATAGTTTAGTTTCTTCAACTGCAGTCAAAAGTGAGATTTTTTAAAAGCCCTGACCACAGCAGGGAAGAAAGCCACTCTTCTTATACATTATGCCCTGGCTACAACAGGGTTTAGGAAGTGCAGTTTTTCTGCCACATACTTCCCCTGCCCAGCCATGGATTGCTCCGTCATAATCTTAAATCTTTTTTTTAAAAGGCAAGTGGGATTATGACACATAATTGACTTCAGCAAAGTTTTTGACAAAGTGCCCCATGATATTCTGATTAGCAAGCTAGCTAAATGTGGGCTGGATGGAACAACTATCAGGGGGATCCACAGTTGGCTCCAGAATCTTACTCAAAGAGTGCTTATCAATGGTTCCTTCTTAAACTGGGCAGAAGTAACGAGTGGGGTACCACAGGGCTCGGTCTTGGGCCCAGTGCTCTTCAACATTATTATTAATGACTTGGATGAGGAGGTACAGAGCATGCTTATCAAATTTGCAGATGATACAAAATTGGGGGGCATAGCTAATACCGTGGAAGATAGAAACAAAATTCAAAGGGACCTTGATAGGCTGGAGCACTGGGATGAAAACAACAGAATGAAATTCAACAGGGATAAATGCAAAGTTCTACACTTAGGAAAAAGAAACCAAATGCAGTTATAAAATGGGGGAATACTTGGCTCAGCAATACGACATGTGAGAAGGATCTTGGAATTGTTATTGATCACAAGCTAAATATGAGCCAACAGTGTGATGTGGCTGCAAAAAAGGCAAATGCTGTATCAGGCTGCATTAACAGAAGTATAGTTTCCAAATCACGTGAAGTATTAGTTCCCCTCTATTCAGCACTGGTTAGGCCTCATCTTGAATACTGTGTCCAGTTCTGGTCTCCGCACTTGAAGAAAGATGCAGACAAACTGGAACAGGTTCAGAGGAGGGCAACAAGAATGATCAGGGGACTGGAAACAAAGCCCTATGAGGAGAGACTGAAAGAACTGGGCATGTTTAGCCTGGAGAAGAGAAGACTGAGGGGAGATATGATAGCACTCTTCAAGTACATGAAAGGTTGTCACACAGAGGAGGGCCGGGATCTCTTCTCGATCGTCCCAGAGTGCACGATACGGAATAATGGGCTCAAGTTGCAGGAAGCCAGATTCCGACTCTACATCAGGAAAACCTAACTGTTGGAGCCATACAACAATGGAACCAATTACCTAGAGGTAGTGGGCTCTTTGACACTGGAGGCATTGAAGAGGCAGCTGGACAGCCATCTGTCGGGAATGCTTTGATTTGGATTCCTGCATTGACCAGGGGGTTGGACTTGATGGCTGTATAGACCCCTTCCAACTCTACTATTCTATGATTCTCTGGTATCTGCAGAAGGCCCTCACCTGCAGAGCATAGTGATTGACTGAGTGTATAAGGGGTATCCTTATATAGGGCTTATATATCCTTATATAGGGCTTTGTACTCCAAATCCAAATCCAAAACCATGAACATAGCCAGATAGCTAATGGGCAGCCAGTGCAATTCATTCAGCAGTGGGGTGACTTGTTGGCGATACCCTGCCCTGATCAGGCTGCTGAGTTTTGCACCAGCTGCAGCTTCCTGACCAACTTCAAGGGCGGCCCCACATAGAGTGCATTACAGTAGTCCAGCCTGGAAGTTACCAGTGCATGGACAACAGTGGTCAGACTGTCCTGGTCCAGAAACGGCCTCAGCTGTCTTGCCATCCGAACACTAGTAAACATCAGGAGAAACTTCCTAACTGTTAGAGCCATACGACAATGGAACCAATTACCTAGAGAGGTAGTGGGCTCTCCGACACTGGAGGTATTCAAGAGGCAGCTGGACAGCCATCTGTTGGGAATGCTTTGATTAGGATCCCTGCATTGAGAAGGGGGTTGGACTTGATGGCCTGACAGGCCCCTTCCAACTCTACTATTCTATGAAATAAATTATGTTGAGTTTGTCACTTATGAACATCTTTGTTATGAAAAATCTCTCTGAAATAGAATACAGTTTCAGTATGATAAATCAGTCTAACACAATAATCTCTGTACAACACTTCCATAAAATTCATTTTTTAAGTGAACACATATTTGGTTGAACCCATTCATTTCATACCAACCAAATTCCTTTTTTTAAAAAAAGACTTTTGAAGCTTGTCCAGCATATGCAAAAATTATTCAGCACATGCAAACATCAACTGTAAGCAAAGTTTTGGAAGTGATAATCTATAAGAACACTAGAAAAAAAACACTGTTATAAGATATAGCAAAGGATTAAAACAAATTTAAAAAAACTATAATTAGCTCCTGAATTCTACCTTCTGCAGCATCATTCATTGCACCCCAGAAAATATTTTAAACAGAGTAGAATATCAAGTCATCTATAGCAATTTTTACATAAAAGCAAATTACTCCAGAACTGAATCACCCAAAGAATTCTGAATTATTATAAATAGCGAAGAAAAGAACTCAGCCTAGAAATTTGGAATTCAAATTGGGAAGGCAACCAGGAATGGATTCTCTATGCCCAGTTGCAGGAAAGTAGTTTCTAACCCTAGGGAAACTACCCATACCTAGTTTATAAAAAAGAACATTAAAATTTTAGACACAAATTGAATTCAATGGATCATGTTTCTAAATAAGATGCTTAGAATCTTTAGAATAGTTTGACCTGGTGTAAGGCAGCTTCTTATGTCCCCCATCATCACTAAAAAGAAGTTATTGAACAAATGATCAAAAGATTCTTATCACAGATAATTATATTTCACAGCAAACAGTCAAGCTACATCCACCTTGACACTGTATTCCTTATGCTCGGTTCCACGCAAGCTTAGAGCCAAGGAGCTCCCAAAGGAACCCAACAAAATTATATTGTACACAAGATACTTTCTGATGTCCGTATTGTAATATGAGACTTTTTAAAAAAGAGTCAGATGATTTAGAACAATTAGCTTCTACATGTTTTCCTAGCTTTTAGTTTACAGAATCAAAAAGTGCTAGAAGCTAAGAACTAAGAAAAGCTAAGAAAAGAAGACTAAGCGATTTACAAGCGCAATTTTAGGCCGCTTTACTCGGAAGAAACACCCACTGCCAGGGCCGCATTATGACTTTCGTGGACCGTAGGCACTTTTGCCTTTGTGGGCCCCTTCCTCCATAATAATATCAATATTATTTATTGTTTGTTTGTTTTTGGTTCTTGATTTATTGTATTTATTGTACTTATACACTGTGCTTGTTTTATCTTTTATGTACACCGCCCAGAGAGCCTTCGGGCTTAGGGCGGTATATAAATTAAATTAAATAAATAAATAAACTAATCAGCTTGTGTATACCATGGAACATCTTTAAGAGGTTTATTACTTTCAGGGATTTGGAATGTATTCCATGTTACAGAATACTTTAAAAATTGATGTGTAGAAATTAGTAATTCATTAAAACATAAATATTGAAATTACTGATCTCAGATAAAAAAAGTGTTGTATTTTGGTTCTGCACTGCAACATATGATAAAACGGAAGACGGTGTCTTGGTCTGCAGCTTGCTTAGGCCAAGAGGAAAAAGGAAAATGGAGGTAGGGTACATTGCCATAATAAACTGATCCAAAGAGCTCCCATACATAAGAAGCTATCGTATGGATGGTATCCAAAGCTATCTGTTGGTGGAAGGAGGTAATTTTCAATTATTCCCCTTCCCCCCTGCAGGCTGGGGAAGCTCTAGAGAAGATTTACGGGAACATGGGAATTGTAGAATGGGAATGTCTGGAAACTGACTCCTTCCCCCATTCCTCTGGGATGCCCTTCATCAGCAGACGAACAGCAATGGATACCATCATGCAGCAAACCCAATGTAACTGCTAGCCAGTCTCATTGATGGCCCAGTGGGAATGATTTATAAGTAGACTTGAATAGGGTCAGGATTCAGGCCTAAGTAATCAAGAAAATTACAAAGGTTTACTAGTGCTTTTCACTGGTGAAGATTTATTTCTGAAGAAAAAATTCCAACGAAATACCAGACTACTGTGGTAAAACAAACTATTCTGAAATCAACTTAGCAAATCATGTATTTTTTCGTTATGACTTTAGCCTTCTCTACAGGTGGAAAGCAAACTGGGCTCATTCATGCAGATCTTACAATAGGCTAATAATTGTGTGCCATATTGTTATTTGCAGGAAATGTGTAGAGCACCTGAAAATTCCTAAGGGACTTGGTGGGCTACTTAATTATTTTTCTGCCTGTTGTAGCAATCAGGGCTGTGGAGTCAGTACGCCAGACTTTCAACTCCGACTTCTCTATTTTTCTACTGTCCGACTCAGACTCCTTCATAAATGGCAAATGTATATTAACTAGTAATAACACATTTACTGTAGTAAAATGGTAGCACAAGGCATTTCATCACCACCATGTGAATCCAGAGCTTGGAAAAGTTACTTGTTTGAACTACAACTCCCACGAGCCCAATCCCTGGGGCTGATGGGAGTTGTAGTTTTAAAAAGTAACTTTTCCAAGCTCAACTCCCATCAGCCCCAGGGATTGGGCTCGTGGGAGTTGTAGTTCAAACAAGTAACTTTTCCAAGCTCTGGATTCACATGGTGGTGATGAAATGCCTTGTGCTACCATTTTACTACAGTAAATGTGTTATTACTAGTTAATATACATTTGCCATTTATGAAGGAGTCAGAGTCGGTACATTTCTACCAACTCCGACTCCACTCAGAATTGCTCCCAACTCCGACTCCACAGCCCTGGTAGCAATTATGTGCTGTGCTAGATACTGTATGATTTTTAACTGTACTTTTACAGACACATGCATAGAGCACCTGAATGAAGGTCACTTTGGGAACCCGCAGTGTAGAAATTATGCTCTGACACCAAATACTAACAGAGTTCTCATATTTTTCTAGCCACACGAGTCACCCTTCAATTTCTCAGGTATAGGAGCCCACAAAAAGAACAAACCTTGGTAGGTTAACTAAAATTTGCACTTGTCAACAATCCTGCCCCTTGCCCAAGGAGGGTGGGGTCTTGACTATGACATCACACTGAAATTCACAAGAGCTCAGTATAATTGCAGAGGCAAACCCCAATCCAACTCCCACCTCCAAGCAAGTTAGAGGGATACAAGCTTGCCCCTGTCATATTGGACCTCGGACAAATTAAGAAAAACCTGGGATGTCTTGCTTTCCAAGCTTTTTGGTCTCTGAATAAGGTCAGAGAGATTCCCTACCCTTTTTTGAACTCCAGAGAAGGGAACTGGGGCACACAACAAAGTAAAAAAGTAGTGATACCCCAGCTGTGCCTGAGCACAGGTACTCTAACTGAAGCCTTTAGTATTAGGTAGGGCCTAAGAAGCTCTTACTGCTATAGTACAGCATTACAATTCAAGTAGTTAGTTTGTGTAGGAAAATCTAACCATGAAGCAAGAAATCATGCATATGGCTGAAAGCAATTAATGTGATCACACACAGTTAACGATACAAGTACACAGGTGTGCATAACTTGCATGTTTGTTGTGGAGAACATTAGTGTGTAGTGGAAAGTGTGGTTTCTGTATAAAATGTGGAACCACCCAGGGGAAGACCTAATCCTGCATTTCCCCATACAAAAATTACTGAACCTACTACAATATCTCATGAAGTGGAGCTGAAAGTGCAAACTTTATAGAACACAAGAGACACTTAGAAAACATACTTTTACTATCTCTGTTTTCCCTCTCATTTTCCTGAGTAACTCAGGGTTACTTCAGACACTCTCAACTCTGCATTGATAATTTGTTGCTAAAAAAAAATGCAACTATTGCCATGGGTTCACAAATTATGGGCAACTTTACTAGCCCACCAAAATCTGTGCCCACCACTTATCCCCAAAGAGTAAGAGGCAGGTGCTCAGAGCACATCCAAGACTCAGCATAACTGTGGAGGCAAACCAACCAATTCCTTTTCAGTTCCAAGCCAAATAGAAGAACAGGAATTTTCTATGACATTTCCCTGATTTGAGGGCTTTCAGAAAGCAGTGAATTCTCACTGGTTTTCAAATTATTTCAAGGCTCAGCATAATCAGAGAAAGGACCAACTTCTTCCAAAGCCTGAGTTTGGACTAGATTATGATGCATTCATATGTGGGGTGTTTGGGGACTTTTGACTATGCCACATGCAACTTTTTTAAGTCCAGGTTGTCAGGAATCATGACTGCATGTTGTTTCCAATGATCGTACATGCAGTGAAAAAACATGATCACCACATTTGGTTTTCATACTCTTTCCTATACAAATATCTGTAAGAAGTGATGTTTCAGGAGTCCCAAACTTTGTGACTTAGCATAAAAACTGTAGTGCAAAATAAAGAGAAATAAATCTGCAGATTTTCCCCTTCAAAGAAGAGATTGTGATTCAATTTCATTCCCTTATTTCTGTATTTAGATGACTCTAACATATTAAACTGCCCATGCCACAACACCATATTTAGAAGCTCCAAAAATTATTCTGTCAACATACTTCAATAAGAGAATAATCAGCAACCAATGTAGGCTCCTTGAATGCTTACAAAATAAAGCTTTATGAAATGGAAGAGATTCTTGTAACTGACTAGAATCAGTGGGTTGGATCAGATGTTCCAGTTCTGCTCACAGAGCAGAACCTTTGGATCTAACCCATTGGGTCTGAAAAGCATTCCTAATGCACAGCTAAAACACATAATGGATCTTAAAATAAGCTATCGTATCAGACCTTATAACCACAGGTATTGTAGTCCTGTCCGTTGTGATGTTATAAAAGCACAATGCATTACAATTACGTTTTTATATTTGTTATTCTTCAAGACTTCAGTGAAGTTGAAAAAAATCATCACACTGCAGTAATTCAGTATTTTTACAATATCATCCTGCTTTAAGTTTCTAAAAGTAATAAAACCCTTCCCAAACTTACTTTTTAAAGAAGTTTTGCTTGATTTTTAAAAAGCCAGCAAGAACTACCCCAAACTGTTTTCTTATTACCTCAAGTTTCAAGGATTAGAATTGATAGAATAAGCCTTATAAATTAAATGATTCAAAACTATGTAACCTGTATAGCTTCCAGAAATAATTAGAACTTCAAGGATACTTTTGAGCTCTAGAACAATTTAAGATACATTGTTGAAACAGGGCACATCCTATAAAAACTTATTAATTTCCAAGACACTGCCTTCAAGTATTTAAATATCAGATTTGTCAGGAAATAAATAACACTCCAAATTAGTATTAAACTATCATGAT
The DNA here is from genome assembly GCF_030035675.1 of Rhineura floridana. Taxonomy (NCBI): domain Eukaryota; kingdom Metazoa; phylum Chordata; class Lepidosauria; order Squamata; family Rhineuridae; genus Rhineura; species Rhineura floridana. The sequence continues at coordinate 262,998,937 of NC_084480.1, read as the reverse complement.
GGAAAAAAGTAAAAAACCAGATGTTCTGCTTAAAAATAAGGACACTAATGACAGTTACCTGTTTCATATTTCAGAAATGGAGCCCACTACTTCAAACAATAGTGAATATTGCAGAGCAGTTAGTTCAGTTCTATTTCAGACCACATCTGGAATGAGGGAAATACTAAACCTTCCAAGCTCTTTCATTATCATGTAACTTTCTATCCATGGTTTATTAACGAATAATTTAGAATAAGAGGTTTCGTTGGAAACATTTGTACTCTGAGTGGAAATAGCTCTCTCTGTACTATCCACAATGCAAGGTAGAATTCTCAAATGTACTCTAAGCATCCAGCTACATATAGCTTTCAGCTTTTATATTATCACTGTCAATGAATGGGGCCCCAGTCAAATTAAGCTGCCATTTTAGGTTAAAGACAAGAGCCTCTGTTGTGCAACAGCAAGACAAGAATACTCTAAGCAACAGACATAGCATTCTAATTGGAAAAATTATGACTATCAATTTCTATTAAAAAAGATAGTTAGCAACTATGTTTTTAACAAAAAAAATATAATACTCACACATTACTGCAAACTAACTGGATTTATAATTGGGATAAATCGGCTACTCATGCTGCTAGGGTTACAGTCACTAAGATTTTTTCCTCTGTTAGAATGGATGATCTGCAAGAAAACAAATATTTTGTTCAACTTTTCAGATTTATTGTTATTGTGCATGCGAGATATAAAAGCACATTTCAACCAGGAGAATAGCTGCCGAGATTCAGCATTGAAAAGAATTAATTTTAAGGAACACATTTCCTTAGTGTGTGTGAAGGGCAAGCAGGAGGGGAAGAAGAGAAAAGGCATATTAGTTTGAAATTTTAAGTTTGCGAACTGAAATCTATGAGTACCAAGTGGACAAAAAGCCACTGCAAATGAAAAAAAAAGCCTCAGAAGATCTACTTGGAAAGCACATTTTGTACTTCACCAAACAAAAACAAAGGCAAAATAGAACGAGTTGGCTGTTGTATCTAAATATCTCTAGCAATTCAAAGGAAACTCCCAGTGCATTGCTACTTTTCTTTTGTCCATTGTCCGTTTAAAAACTACTTTAAATGAAGGCGAGAGCAGTATCCAAACGTGATCTGGAGAAACTCATCCGATGTATTGCCTATACAGTAAATCCCTTGAGCTTAATGCCCCCCCAACACTGCCCCACGGTCAGTTTAGGGGGGTGTCTCAAAGCGCAGAAGGGTGTCCCTTATATAATGCTATCAGGAAACATGAACGCAATATAATGATGGCTGCTCCTCTCCCGACACTCACTAACAACCTTCCCTCCCCACCCCCACCGCCCCCCACCCACCCCACTCTAGCGTCCGCTTCCCACTTCCCCAAGCCCCTATTTAGCAACCACCTTCCCTAGCTCAAGGAGAAACAAATTCCTTGGCCAATCTAATTTCTCTGAATGAATCAAACCTAAACACATACACTCTCTGACCGCCTGGCCTCAAACCACCTTTTCCGCTCACCCTCAAAATGGCCTTGGTTTCGGGAAGGGAGGGGGGAACTACGGCCACCAGGGAAACCTTCTCAGCGACCCGCTTTCGATCAGGGGAAAAGACAGAGAAGGAGAAGCGCGCAGGCGAGAAGAGATGGGGGCACACACACACACACAGAAAGGGAAGCCGACTTAGTCCGCGGGGTTAAGTCTCCTATTATGTTGTTGTTGTTGCTACTACTACTATTGCCTCCGCCACCAGCTTGGGGAGCGCCTCTCCTCTGTTACTCACACACACACACACACACACACACCGTTTTCTTCTTGGGTTGTTGGGAAACAGTCGTGATCTTCTCTCCCCCCCCCCGTGACTCCCGTTTCACTTCCACTGCCAGCCTCCTCGCTCCTCTTCAGTGAAGACAAATAACCCCGGCACAACCTCGTGCCTCTCCTCTCTTCTCTCTCTCCCCACCTCACCACCACCATCACCTCCATTTCCTTGGGCTCTCTTCTATTTCTCTCTCTCCTCCTGCTGCTGCTCCAATAGCTTCATGTGTCCGCGAGGAGCCCCCGGGTCAAGCTAGGAGGAGGCGGGCGGCCCCCGCACTTTGTTAGCGCTTGTTGTGCTGCCAGGGCCGGGAGCGCTCAGCGCGGCCAGTAGGGCGGAGGGAGAGTGCTCCCGGGAGTCGCTCAGCCCCTCGCCTCATCCAGCTCCCCGCAATCTGCTGCTGACCCAAACCGCCCCTCCCTCGAAGACTTTCGCCCAACTTTTTATATCGTTTTAATCACCCTCCAAACTTAGGCTCGAGGAAAGAACCTGGAGGTGGGGGGGAGGGGGAAGACTGAGAGAGGTCAGAATGAGAAGAGCAGCCAGGCTCGCCCCGGCTCTCACCGGTGTATTCGCGACTGCTGTTTCCTCCTCCACCTCTTTCTTCCTTCCACCCACCCACCCTTACATCCTGGGAAGCTCCTCAGGCGAAGGATGCACATGGACCAAAGAAGTGGCCGCGGAAACCAAGCGAGGAGCCTCTCTCACACACACAGTCCACTCCGCTTCACTCTACACTCACCCCCCCCGACCTGCTGTGGGCCCCGGCCAACCGGACAGTAGCTCTCTACCCGGCGCGCCGCTGCCCTCTAGGCTGCGTTCGAGTCGGCTTTTAAGGCGCGGGTCACTCACCGGGTCAGGGCTGGCTCGACGGCGGAGGCGGCGTCCTCAGGAACGGACGGGGAGGGGGGTGAGAGAGTCGGAGAGCGCCTCTCCCTCACAAACAAACAAACAAACAAACAGAAAGACCCACACACGGGAGCACGCACCGGGAGTTGGTTTCGGCCGGGCGGTGAAAGCGAGGCGGGCGGTGATCCCTGACCAGAGCCAGCGAGAGAGGTGGTGGTGGGGGGTCAGTGTGGGTCTCCACCGGGTCCCAGGTCCGCTTCCCTCCTTTGTGTAATTTCACTCGATTCAAGTTTAATCCGATAGTTCCCGAGCGCGTCCGCAAAAGCCGAGCGACACGCCAGCCAGCCAAGCGGCTGCCGTTGCTGCTACCGCCCCCTGCCTGTCCGCTCGCTCTCTCCCTCCGCCCGCCACGAGGCGCGTCCCCGACGCCATTACTCTTCCTCCCGTGGACGAGCGGGCTGGAGGAGAGCGCGCGCCCGCCCGCAAACCCCGCCCAATAGGGTTATACGTCATCAATATCAGCATAATTTATGCAAGAATCCAGTCCTAAAAGAGCGGCGAGGGAGGGGCTCAGGTCACTAACCCTACGCTCCCCCTCCCCGCGCGGCCTGCGTACTCCACGCGGACACTCTTCTCCTCCCCCCCACCTCAGGAAAGAGGGAAGGCTAAATAGATAGATGGATGATTGGGGGAGGGGGCGGCAAATGCTGACAGGGCGCTGGGTACACAAACGCTCAGACAAGTCGACACCCACTTCTTCGCCCGCCACCCTCAAGCAACGGAAGAGGAGGGGACCAGAGAAAGAGACCGTGTTCAATATGCAGATATCAATATGTAGATATTGAGGTGGCGCCCTGCCTCGCCTGCCCGTCCGCGGGCGAATGGCCGGCGAGAGAGGGGCGGTATTTCTAGGACGAAGCCACCCGCTCATGGCCTCTCGGAGCTTAACCCAGCCACACGGAACACGCTGCTGCCTCCGGCAAAATATTGCTAGGACTTCCGCTACGCTACCGGTATTCTTGCGCCTGGAAAAGTTCTAAGACGACCAGTAAAAAAGAAGGGCTCCCCTTTTGAACCCTAACTGTAAATGTCGTCCTAAATGTATCATCCGTGTGCTCTTTTCGGACCTCCTTACCGGCGCAACGTATGCACACGCTAAAACAACCGCCGTGTGAGGAATTGTCCTAGGACCATGGCCCAGCTGAATTCCAAAATGCATGCTAAACCGACGGCATCTTCCTCCAAAATGGTATCGTGGGATCCCCCAAATATCACAGTCATTTATGGAGATATATAAAAACAGGATGGCGGAGGCGGTAGAGTCAATACTTCGTCCTTACCGTAAGAGGATAAAGGCTGGAATAACTGCTAAATTCAAATAACCAAATGGCAAAAATGGGGCCAACCTCTTAACTCCTTCCACCATAGCAAGATAGCCCCTTTTGGAGAAACCACAGAAGCTGGGAACTCTGCTATCTTCTCCCATGAATCTGGCTCTCCATTCTGGGAAATAAAGTCCTAATGTTCTTTAAAAATTTAAACAGGAGATCATGCCTGTACTTTTAAAAGGTCCAAGACAGTAGGAAAGGTACCTTAGAGAATTTAAAACCAAGTAACTCTTCCAGGTTAATATTTGACAATCCTATTGGTTAGTGTAGTGTAATTGTTCATGTGCATAGGCCTTCATAAGAGTGCTGGCCGTTGTTTACCTTCAGATTTTTTATTTCTGAAGCAACACCACCACACATGAATTCTGCCAGTTGTCATTCCTCACATCTCCCCACAACTCTCCAAGGAAGTTTTAATTCTTGTACTTCATATACACACATATGGTAGTCATATCAAACAGGTGCACATTTGAAACATCTGCATGCCACACAATTATTAAAGGCACTAGAGCACTCAATGGATTAAGAGATACTCAAGTTATTTAAGTTGCTCAAGCTATGATTTGATGCATGGTTGTGTGTGTTACGATTTATGGCGACCCTATGAATCAGCAACCTCCAATGGTATCTTAGTGATCACCCTGTTCAGATCTTGTAAGTTCAGGTCTGTGGCTTCCTTTATGGCCTATAGATATTTTAGGTCTTACATGGATCACATATATGCACAAGTTCACAAGTGTATACAGTAGGGCCCCGCTTTACAGTGCTTCGTTTTACAGCATTCCGCTAATATAGCGGTTGTCAATTGCAAAAAGGCCCCGCTCCTACGGCGCTTGTTCCGCTTTTACTGTGTTTTTTGGCCGTCAGGCGCCATTTTGGTCAATGTTAGTCAATGCGTTCCGCTTTACAGCGGTTTTCGCTTTACAGCGGGGGTCCCGAACATAACCCGCTGTATGAGTGGGGCCCTACTGTATATAAAATGTCAGTTAACCCAGAATAGTACTCCCTGGTCCCATAGATTATGAATTCTTTTATAATCATGCTTTGGAGGGAGGGGAAATCTACCCATTAATTACTCATATTGTAAGTACAATGGGTGTTGTGAATAAAGAGTTTTAAATAACTAATTTACACTTTAAGTCATTCTCTGCATATGTCTTGAAACAACTAAACTGCATCAAGAAAGTTCACTATTCTATTAGCTGCTAGTTTCAATATGAGTTTATAATCTGTTAAATCAGTTAATTTTCTTGAATTTCACAATCTAGACCAGAAATTTTGTATCCTGAAACATTCAGTTAGCTGAATATAAAGAAGCCAAGAGCTGGAAAAAGTAGAGTGCAGCTCTTAACATAACTGAACTCTGTAACAGAATCTAGATCAAAGAAGCATAAAAAATAGGGCAAAATTATATCTTGACTTCAGCAAAGCTTTTGACAAAGTGCCCTATGATATTCTGATTAGCAAGCTAGCTAAATGTGGGCTGGATGGAACAACTATCAGGGGGATCCACAGTTGGCTCCAGAATTGTATTCAAAGAGTGCTTATCAATGGTTCCTTCTCAAACTGGGCAGAAGTAACGAGTGGGGTACCACAGGGCTCGGTCTTGGGCCCAGTGCTCTTCAACATTTTTATTAACGACTTGGATGAGGAGGTACAAAGCATGCTTATCAAATTTGCAGATGATACAAAATTGGGGGGCATAGCTAATACCGTGGAAGATAGAAACAAAATTCAAAGGGACCTTGATAGGCTGGAGCACTGGGCTGAAAACAACAGAATGAAATTCAGCAGGGATAAATGCAAAGTTCTACACTTAGGAAAAAGAAACCAAATACAGTTATAAGATGGGGGATATTTCACTCAGCAATACGTCATGTGAGAAGGATCTTGGAATTGTCGTTGATCACAAGCTGAATATGAGCCAACAGTGTGATGTGGCTGCAAAAAACGCAAATGCTATATTAGGCTGCATTAACAAAAGTATAGTTTCCAAATCGCATGAAGTACTAGTTTCCCTCTATTCAGCACTGGTTAGGCCTCATCTTGAATACTGCGTCCAGTTCTGGTCTCCGCACTTCAAGATGGATGCAGACAAACTGGAACAGGTTCACAGGAGGGCAACAAGAATGATCAGGGAACTGGAAACAAAGCCCTATGAGGAGAGACTACAAGAACTGGGCATGTTTAGCCTGGAGAAGAGAAGACTGAGGGGAGATATGACAGCACTCTTCAAGTACATGAAAGGTCACACAGAGGGGGGGCAGGATCTCTTATCGATCGTCCCAGAGTGCAGGGCACTGAATAATGGGCTCAAGTTGCAGGAAGCCGTATTTCGACTGAACATCAGGAAAAACTTAACTGTTAGTGCCATAGGACAATGGAACCAATTACCTAGAGGTAGTGGGCTCTCCGACACTGGAGGCATTGAAGAGGCAGCTGGACAGCCATCTGTCGAGAATGCTTTGATTTGGATTCCTGCATTGCGCAGGAGATTGGACTTGATGGCCCTATAGGCCCCTTCCAACTCTACTATTCTATGATTCTATGTATCTTCACACAGAGGCATTACTCTTTCTAAACTGAAAAGCAACATACGTAGAAACAAGCACTGGAGTAAATAGATATTATTTAATGCTCATTCAAAGGAGAGTGTGAAAGAGATATGCAACAATTAATGCCCATTTTTTTAAGCCTCCAGTATTCAAATCCACCACAGAAAAATACGAAAGAGGTTGGAATAGTAGCAGGCAGGGTGGCTCAGATGATTTTCTAGGATTGCCCAATATCGACTCAGAGATCACCGCTGAACTTTTCAAAGATCCAAAGCAGAAAGAGGATGCTGTAACTCCCCCCTCCCCCAGCTCCACTCCTCCATTCATTACTTTGCCCACTCTACTCTTGTTGACTGCAGGAATCAGGATTTTAGTTGTGCCCCACAGTATGTAAAGGGGAAAGTGAGCAAAGAGACTGATAGAGCAGTAGGATGGGAGGCAAAGCAGCTGCATGTAATTTTCTATCTTCTTGAGATGTAATCTCAAGATCATGTCTGGCAATCCTATCCTGTTAATATAGAGGCTTAGGATGGATGCTAGGATAAGCTGAAATGGTTGATGGAAATTAGCTGTATGGTATTAACAAACAAACATTCAAATGGACAGCAGGAAAACAGCCAGTTTTGTCACTTAATCTCAGGTTCAGGGCACAGAAACCAGAACAGAAATCTAATTGGTTTTGGTTGTTTTTAAAAATATTCCCAGTACACTTGATTAGTGTGTTTGTATATTCAACATGATTGACCACAAAGTTCTATTATGTCTGCTTGTAATAAGTGCATAATAGCTTGGGCCAGTCACACTGCTCACTCCACAATTAAAAGGATAGAAAGGGTGGAGGAACCTATGTATGCTGCTTTGGGATCCTATGAGGAAAGACAGTATAAAGATGTAATAAATACACTATTATGCCCTAGGTAGAGCAAGGGAGAGGAGGCTCATCTCGGTATTAATGTGTCTCTTTATCTCATGTTTTGAGAAACCTAAACTTAACTAAATTGGATATACTTAACTAACCTTACATTAAGGATTTCAGCACATGGTAAGCGGTATTCAGAGGGGGTTTACCATTGCGTTCCTCTGAGGCTGAGAGGCAGTGACTGGCCCAAGGTCATCCAGTGAGCTTCATGGCTGTGTGGGGATTCAAACCCTGGTCTCCCAGGTCGTAGTCCAACACCTTAACCACTATGCCACACTGGCTCTCAGGAGTATGAAAATTCCATCTCTGTTGTCTTGCCAGCACCTACTGAAGACCTTCCTCTTTCACCGAGTCTTTTAAGTAGATACCTTATCCCAGTCTGCATTTGTATTGGAATTTTTTTAAAGATGTTTTAAAGATGTTTTACTGTAGTGTTTTATCACTTGTTGTTTGCTGCCCTGGGCTCCCTTTGGGAGGAAGGTTGAGATATACGTTTAATAAATAAATAAGCTATCCTGTATATTGGACAGCATGAACAGCACTTTTGTCACAGTTACTCCTATCACCCTTTAATACTTAAGGGAGAATGTTGAAAGACAACAGTTACCCTTTTCCTGTTTTTGTTGGAAAAAATAATATTTCTATAAATATCACTGCTGTGCTTTATCAACTCCACTGGCTCCCAGTTTGTTTCTGGACCCAATTCAAACTGCTGTTTTTGACCTTTTAAGCACTAAACAGCCTTGGACCAATGTACCTGCCTATCATTTAAGATCAGCTGCCTCTGGTCTCTGCATGCCTTGAATGAAAGATGTCAGACTGCAGGCAAGTGGGAGCCTTTTCAGCCATGCCCCCCAGCTCTGAAATTACTCCAAGAAGCCCACTTTGCTCCCTCCTTGATGGTGTTCTGGAGAACCTTTGGCAGGGACTGAAGGCTGAGCCCGAAACTGTTATTTTCCCCCATTTTTACTTTTAACTCTTTAGTCCCCTTTCATTGATATATTTTTATACTTGTGTTTATTTTTTCTTTGTTAGCCACCTTGAGGGCCTTTGGCCGAAAGGCGGGGTATAAAAAAAATTATAATAATAATATCACTGCCCTAGATTTCTCAACTGTATTTTGTGTATTTTATCTATTTTAATGTTTTTTGTGTTTTATTGTGAGCAGCCCTGAATGCCCTATTTTAGAGTAGAAAGGCAAGATAGAAACTTTTTAATAATAGTAATAAATACTTTTAAAAATTAGTTAACCCGGTTGCTAAATAAAGTAACTGTTTTAAAATTATTTTATATTTATTAATAAATATTACAAATATGGGGGAAAGTACCTAATTTATGCTTGTAGTAAATTTCAAAATTTTAAGTCACATCTCCAGGTTGCAGCAGCTCAGAGTTTAGTCTTCCAGTGCAATCTTGTATATGCCTACTCAGAAATAAACCCCACAATGTGACTTACTCCCAGGTAAGTGTGTGTAGGATTGCATTTGTAGCAAGCCGGATCAAAACAATGCTTGAATTATTATTTTTAACAACTATATATATCCAGAAAATATTTTTCAGGATAAGCCACATTCCAACATGGTGTTAAGCATACCTAAGCCCATTGATTTCAATGGGCTTTTGAAACTTAATGCTGGATGCATACAAAAGTAACATGTTAATGTGTAGCTGGAGCAGTATGAACACATACCCTCCTTGATACAGACTGCCTTTTCTCTGTAGCACTTTAAACTGGTTTCTCAAGTTATTTTACCTTAAAGCCAGTTGGCTATGGTTTCACTAAGTATGGGTGTTCCCCATCAACTGACATTACACTTCCAAGCTGGAAAGCCCACCTTCACCCGCCCAAGCAGGAACTGCCTCCAAAGTATATGTGCCAGCTCTACCTCTGCTACATTCCATTTTTCTTTCTCCCATAGGCACCGTTTTCAAATGTTTGTCCCTAGTGGCTTTGCCAGAATTTTGCAGGCTACATGCAGATCAGGAAAGGTACAACCAGGCCAAGAGGATTAACAAGCAAAGTCAAAGAAGCTATTAGAGGCAAAAAATGGAAGACTTGTCTGAATGAGGATAATAGAAAGGAACACAAACTCGGGCAAAAGGAATGCAAAACAACAATAAGGGATGCTAAAAATAATTGAGCACATTGCTAAGAACATAAAAATCACCAACAAAAAATTATTTGAATACATTCAAAGTACAAGATCATCTAAAGAGGTGAATGGACCCTTAGATGACCAGGGAGTCAAAGATGTCCTAAAGGATAAGAAGACTGCAGAGAAGCTAAATAATTTTTTTGAATCTGTCTTCACAGTGGAGGATATAGGACAGATCCCTGAACCTAAACTAACATTTGTAGGATAGGAATCTGAGAAACTGATGCAAATAGAAGTGATGAGAGATGGAGTTCTAGGCTTAATAGACAAAACAAAATCTGACAAATCACCAGGTCTGGATGGCATCCACCCAAGAGTTCTCAAAGAACTCCAATGCGACATTGCTGATCTTCTAACAAAAATATGTAAGTTGTCCTCAGATTTGCCTCCATACTCAAGGACTGGAAAGCGGCCAATGTAACACCAATTTTAAATGTGACCCAGGGGGATCCCAGAAACTACAAGCCGGTTAGCTTAACATCTGTCCAGGAAAACTCGTAGAAAGTACTATTAAACCTAAATTAACCAAGCATATAGAAGAGCAAGCCTTGCTGAAGCAGAGCCAGCATGGCTTCTGCAAAGGAAAGTCCTGTCTCCCTAACCTATTAGAATTCTTTGAGGGTGTCAACAGGCATATAGAGGTGATCCAGTGGACATAATGTACGTAGACTTTCAAAAAGTTTTTGACAATGTACCTCATCAAAGACTCCTGAGTAAGCTTACCAGTCATGCAATGAGAGGAGAGGTCCTCATGAGGATCAGGAATTGGTTAAGTAGCAGGAAGCAGAGAGTAGGAATAAACCAACAATTCTCCCGATGGAAGGCTATAGAAAGTGAAGTCCCCCAAGGATATGCATGAGGACCTCTGCTTTTTAATTTGTTCATAAACAACCTAGAACTAGGGGTGAGCAGCGAGGAGACAAAATCTGCTGATGACACTAAATTGTTCAGGGTTGTTAAAACAAAAAAGGATTGCAAAGGGCTCCAAAAGGACCTCTCCAAACTGATGACTGGGCGGTAAAATGGCAAATGCAATTCAGTGTAAACAAGTGTAAAGTTATGCATATTGGAACAAAAAATCTTAATTTCAAAAAGATGCTCATGGGCTCTGAGCTGGAGGTTACTGACCAGGAACAAGACCTTGGGGTTATAGAAGATAGCTCGATGAAGATGTTGACCCAGTGTGCAGCAGCTGTGAAGGTACTGAAAATAGGAATTAGGAAAGGTAAATAAAACTGCCGATATCATAATGCCATTGTATAAATCTATGGTGGAATACTGTGTACAGTTCTGGTTGCCTCACCTCAAAAAAGATACTCTAGTGTTGGAAAAGGTTCAGAAAAAGGCAACCAGAATGATCAAGGGGATGGAGCGACTTCTCTATGAGGAAAGGTTACATCATTTGGGGCTTTTCAGTTTAGAGAAAAGGCGAGTCAGAGGTTACATAAAGAAGTGTATAAAATTATGCAAGGTGTGGAGAAAGTGGATACAGAAAAGTTTTTCTCCCTCTCACGTAACACTAGAACTCATGGACATTGTATGAAGCTGAATGTTGGAAGATTCAGGACGGACAAAAGAAAGTACTTGTTCACACAGTACATAGTTAAAACTATGGAATTTGTTCCCACAAGAGGCAGTGATGGCCACCAACTTGGATGGCTTTAAAAGATTAGACAAATTCATGGAGGATAAGGCTAACAATGGCTACTAGCCATGATGGCTGTGCTCTCCCACCATACTCTTATGCAGTATACTTCTGAAAACCAGTTGCTGGAAGCTGCAGGAGGGGAGAGTGCTCTTGCACTCCAGTCCTGCTCACAGGCATCTGGGTGGCTACTGTGAGAACAGGATGCTGGACTAGATGGGCCACTGGCTTGATCCAGCAGGCTCTTCTTATGTTCTTACATTTTCATCACAAATCCCCAAGCCCTACTCATAAGCTTGTAACAGTGGACGGTCCGAGCAACTGCATATGACACATGCGTGAAAGTGGATACACCAACATATACACAAAGAGATCATGCAGCCAAGGAACAGACCAGAAAAAATACAGCCCATACATTTCAGTGTATGATTCTATATATAGCTTTGAATTATGATTGTACATGCACTCGTATAACCATGTCTATTTTAGTGGAGTCTTTATTGTGGCCAATATTTTGTTTGTAGGCCTTTTTATAGTTATTGGTATTTTGTTTTAATGTTTATAGCAAAGTTTTGTTTATAACAAAAAGGAATGATGGATGAATGATTAATATGTGGATAAACATACCTAGAAAGCATACCTATCAGTTCAGGGGGGAAAATCCCTACCTCAAGACTGAATAGTGAAACAAGTACAAGTCACCTTTCAGAGACATTCAAGGATTCGTTATCAGCTAGATCTTTAGTTTAAAAAAAGGCTCTGTGCATGTAGTAGAAGTTACTTTGGGGTAGAAGAAGCAATCTGCTCTAATGTTTGACCCGGTAATGTGGAAGGATGCAGACAATTGATGGAACATAGCTTCACTATGAGAAACAGATATACGTCACATAAGCTGCTGAACTGGGGCCATTCTAGGTGTGAAAAACAGTATCACCTTTTCAAAAACTACATCTGTCCACATCCTCTGTGTTGAAGTGTGTACCCATTACCAAACTACAATTTGGATTTGGAGAAGGAAACAAAATATGTCAATCATACTGAAATTGGTTTATGATATGTTCAAGAACACAGGTAACATCTTCAGGGTCCTACTCTTGAAAACAGATTCCTCCTCATACATATAGGTTGATGTTAAAATGAATCTGTCTATTCACTAACTGAGAAGTAACCTATCTACTGTCGTGGTTTTCAAGTATTACATGACATGTCGATTATGCCTTTGTACTTTCCTAGGATGACATCAGAATACAAAGAGTTGTTCAAGCAAAAAACAGGTTTCACCCAGTGAAATACAAAGCAAATATATTTCACAATGTTGTCCAATCAATCATTCAGTAAAATCAAGTCTTAAAATGTTAACAGCGTTAAAAAAATTAATTTAGGGTTGTTTCCCATGTAGTGCTAGCTGAACGTTCTGTGAGTGCAACGATTTCTGATGGAACGTTCTCTCTGCCCAATCTGTTCTAGGGCTTCTCCCAACCCTCTGGAGCAGATTTAGAGAGGGCACAAGGTGTGCATGCAGGGGGAGGAGGGAAACTCCTGTTGTGCAAGCAGAAATCATTGCACTGATGAGATGCATTAGTTGAATACTGCCCCAAATCCACAAAAGTTATGCCATAAATTTGTTAATCTTTAAGATGCCACAAGACTGTTGTTTTTGCAGCAACAGACAAACATGGCTACCCCTCTGGAAATTATTACATTTTATAGAAATGGAGGGGTTCACTTTTATTCATGTAAATGCTAGGATAAATCTATGTCTGTGTGTGTATCTATAAATGCATGGTATACAGACTAAAATACTAAATTTAGTTGTATTCCACTGTCCTTAGATTGGACTTCCATTGGAAGTAAATCTTTTAAGTGATGGAATCTACAATAACAACAAATATATCTGTATAAATTATTGAGAGTCTATGCCTTGCCAGGCCAAGAAACAAGTACAAATCCTGATTTTACTGAAAGCAGAATCTTTGCCGTCATTCATAGCGATGCAAAATTATGAATATTCTCCACACTTCTTTGGAAAAAAGCAGGTAAAGGGCAATCTTTATGCATTAATAGGGGCAGTAGAGATCTAAATGAATGCAAAACAAAATAGGAGTGTAATTTTTATTTATTAAGTATACTGTATATTTTCTAACATTTTCTGCTTCCATAGTAACTACTGTGATACAGACATGCAGAATAGTTAATTGGAATGGGTTATAAATAAAATTATTCCTGAGATGATTCAGTATGAAACAATCCAATAAGAAATTAAGATTCTGTTCCCAGGATTGTCCCAGAGAACATTATGGTGATAAACCACTCTCATATAGTTTCCAATAGCATGCACTCTCACAATCACTTAAAAAAGCTGCAGTATGAATAGAAAGTTATGTCAAAAACAGTCCAAGGAGCCTACAACTTGATTACTGGCTACACCAATAGGTCAAGGAATTCTTGTCTGTTTAGAAGAATTGCTCCTTAAATTCAATCATAACTACCTTTCTTGCATTTCTATTGTGACATTTTCAACAATTTAAAAATCCAGCAAAATTTTTGAAATGTTTAAACTTGCAATATTAGCAGATTAAACAATACTTATGATCAGCCTCCCTTTAAAACATACTTCTTAAAGGATTGCATCCAGAATATTTAGTACCATTATGAAGTATGTTTTAAAGGGAGGCTGATCATAAGTATTGTTTAATCTGCTAATATCATAAATTTAAACATTTCAAAATACTTTGGCTTATTTTATTATATGTAACCAAATATTATATGTAACCAAATATTACATGTAGCACGTTTTCTCAAATGCAACTCCCACTGTGCTAGCTGTGACTTACTCCAGGAAAGCGTGTATAGGATTAAACCTTTGAGGCTCACCAAGCTCAAACACCATCAGATCTGACACAATAATCTAAAAGCTTTTATTAAAAGAAATTTGATTCTTAACAATGTTATTGTATTTCAGTGGGAAACAATCTGCCTAGTTGGCAGTGCCATCACAGCATCATGAAATTCCAAATGAATGTACTATTTGGCACTGAATAGGTACATCCTATTCTCAGTTCATGTTTGCCTACACACTTAAATTGGACCTACCTCAAAGCTCTTTAGATATCCGCCCATGCTACGCTGATTTTATCTGAGAAATAAGTACTACAAAATTAGTTGAACCTTGGTGAAATACCTTCAGTGCTCAGAGCTCATATACAAATGTCATTTTGAAAATTGAGCAGACTTTGGCTTTTCATTTTCCTCCTGGGAAAAAAAAGGAGTGACTAATACTCAGTCACAAAGGTTCCTGATGTTTTCTGAAAATTGTTCCTAATACTTTTTAATTAATTTGGAACTATTCTTTAGATATGTCCTATGCAGTTTTGTACTGAGCTAGATATTAGCTGACTGCACTAATTGTCAAATAGTTCAGTGTCAGTTAATACTTACAATGAAAATATACTCATTACTTGCCCCACCTTTTTCATACAGTATGATTCCTTAAGAAAAGGTGCTGAGAGAACTGTGCGAGTATGGTATTTATGACAGAGACGTCTTTAGGGGAATTGGTTAGAACTAGTTTCCTTGACGGTCTACAGCAAGTGGGGGGAAAGTTTATGAAGTATCCAATGATGACCCTCCACTGGCAGAAGGTAATTCATCAGTGAAACAGGGAAGGAGGCAGTTTTCAGCAATCCTGCCTCCCCCAAACCCTCTGGAGCAGATTTAGAGGGATCACTGGGCTCTACAGGGGGAGAGGAGATAACCAAAAGTTGCCTCCCTCCCCATTCCACTGATGCATTCATTTCAGTTAGTGAATAGGCACCATGGGATACCACCCTAAAGGAAGAAGAAAAAAGGCACAGTGGCAGGGTTGGGATGGAATGAAAGGGGGGTCTCAAAAGTCATAATGTTCCAGTGCAGGATGTTTCCAAGTGATCACCATTAAATGAGAAATACTCAACAAAAAGGGCACATTTGACAATTTTTTTTAAAAAAAAGTGGCAAAACGAATTGTGTGTGTATGAGACTTAAGATAGCACAACTTAAATTCTTAAAACTTTCTGAAATGGCCAACATAGTGGTCTTATAACTGCTGTGTAATGTGAAACAGAAATGCAGAACACTTGCATGGCAAGTAGGAATGTGTTCTTAATTTTGCAGATACAAGAATGCATTCGTGCCTAACATGGAAGTGTAAAATGAAGCTAGGTTATATTTAGTTGAGGTAAATTGTAATTTATATATTGTGATAAGCTCCTAAAAAGTTGTGGGTTCTTTAACTCTGTGATTTTGTTTATGTTACAACACTAAAATGCTTATGGACAGGATGAAAAACTCTACAATTTTTATCTCACACCATAGCACATGGTTCAGGGTACCATGTTGGCCAGTGACGGCAACAGCTAGTCAGTTCTGCATTTCCTCTTTCTTGGGAAACCAGAACACATGTTTCAACGGTGCCTTGTTTTTTCACTTTATAAAAAGTCTTGAAGTATTTTTTACGTCAGTTGTTCCCTCCAAATATGTATTTTGTGCTAAAAATTAAGCAATATCTTTATTCTTTAGACACTTTCAACCGGATTAGTTCATTCGTACTATGATTCTTCTGTACATGTATCAGACTCCTGTATGTATATTTCAATAGCGTGCCTCAGGAAGTAAGCGTGAGTAAGAAGTTAGCTAGAACTGGACTGAAGTCTAGGGTAGTGTTGTGACAGGCACACTTCCTGAAACTGGAAGATATGACCAAGTTTAAAAGATCTAAAGTGAATCATTTAATCACATTGCAAAATCTCCTGCTGCAAGAAATGCTTTTGCAACTGCCCAAAATAATTGTGTCTGGGAGATTTGCACAGTCTGCCTGCATATAATTGCCACAAATATTAAATTATGCAAAAAAATCCCTTAAAAAGATATAGTTTTCATTTAGAATATATGCACTAAGTCAAAACACATGGAAGGAAGAAAAAGTTAGCTAAATAAAATTGCATATTCTTGCAAAACAGGTTCTCTTTGAGAAGTTTTGGGAAACATTAGTAAGAACTCTTGATGACAGATAATAAAGTATGTGTTGAATAGCATACTGCTAAGGAGAAGAAAACGTTTCATAACCTGCAAAAAAAAAGGTGTAAGTGAGAACAAGCTGAATCCTCCCAGATTATGCCCGGAAAGCCCCTTCTCATCCTAAACTCATTGTTTCTGATTACACAAAAAAGCCATCGTCTCTACTTCGGTATTATTTTGATGCCAAACATCCTCTGAATCCTATTTTCTTCTGCATCAGAGCCTCTTCTTTTCCTTCGGAATGGCCTACAGACGCCTCCTATCCTCTCCCCCCTAACCAAAACATCTCCTAACTTCCGCTGTCCAAGGTTCCCCCGCCCCCATCCACAGCTATCGTACCACTAAAGAGTGCCTTTTTCCCACAGCTTTGCGTACGCTCCTCGACCACCACCCCACGTCCTCCTCTTTCCGGAATTTTGCTTTCTTCCCATTCCATCAGTCACTGTCATTTTCAGTGCTTTGAGACTCGATAGCCCAAAGGGCATCCCGCCCGCTCTGTTTCAGCTCTTCTCACACACCTACTGCCAAGTCCGATTCCTCCTCCCGGGATTCCAGTTCTCCCACCCCTTGTTCCATTCCATTTCGTACGTCACAGTCCTAGGCTTTTCCTTTTCCCTGACGGCACTTTCTCTCGCCAGGCCGATTGGTTGTGATCCGGAGCCAATGGGAGAAATCGTCCCCCTCCCCCAAATCCTCCGTGCACGGCTGGCCAGACGCAGGCAGGTTCCCCGGTCCCTAGGGAAGGGGCGTCACAGTTCCAGAAGTGGGCGGAGAAAGGGAGAGGGGGAGAGAAATTCTCAAGCACCAGGTGGCTCCGACCCAATCCCATAAATTCGCGAAGAGGGACATGTCGATTTAAAGGCGCAGGCACGGCTCAACGGAAGAGGCGACGGGTGTTAAGAGGACGACAATGAGCCAAGCTCCAGGGCAGCCTCCAACAGATAACCGAATCTCGGCATCGAATCCTGAGGCGGAAAAGAGGGAAGTGGCCTCGTTTCATAGCACACACATACATACCCTTACCAGCAACTACTCCGAGTAGCTGTCTTCCTCCTACGCGCAAAAATAGAGACCGTCGTGCATTCCGCGCCCTTAGTATCTAGTACAACAACTAAATAATAATACAGAGGTGGTGGTAGTCCCTCAATGTCCCACGCAGGAAGCAGAAAATGCTCCACAGCCACGTTCGCACTCTAACCTAGCTTGCCGCCAAATACACAAAAACCGCCGTCCTCCACAACTCTTCTAGTGACCCATACAGGAAACCTCACAATAGTCCTATAGGAAACGGAGACCCCACCCACGCGCTACGAGCAGCCCGGTGCGTCCTATCAGTTTCTAAGAAATGGGGTGGTAACGAGCCCCTCACGCCTCGCGGAGGCAGGCGGCGGTTCCCTCAGTAGTCCACCCACAGGAAATGAGGGAGCCCGTCGTGTTGGCCTTCAGCGTTTCCCACAGGAAACACAAAAGGACCTCACAAAAGATCGTCCGCTTTATCACCTCGCACGACGGTTAGCCATTTTCTGCAGCGCTTGTGCGGCTGTCTTCTAACCACGTTATTATATTCAAAAATGAATCCCGCTGAGTTCAGAAGGGCAGGACTTACTCCTTAGTCAGGACAACAACGGCCTTACTGTGCAAAAACTTTGTGAAATAAGTTGCTTTTTTGTCCCCGCATTGCAGGAGGAAAAGTGGTCTGAAGTCTGATTTTGAACCCACAGCAGTCAAATCCATACAGAATTTAATTTCTCCTACGCATCATCTTTTCACCTTCTCGGCAGTTAGGTACTTTAGAAGTCCCAGTCCCATACGCGTGTGGCCAAACTGTGCCCCAGCCGATGTTCCTGGACTACAACTCCCATCAGCCCCAGCCAGCATGGCGGATAGACAGGGAACATGGGGGTTGTAGTCCATAAACTTCTGGAGGGCCACAAGTTGGCCACTCCTGCCCTAAACGGAATTTACTCATCTACATTATTGTAAAATCAGATTATAGTTACTGTGTGTTAAATTAACAGAATGCAAGAATTGTTGATACCGTGTATGTGGAATATTTCTGGGGGGCACTGTCTGGTTTATGCTGCAGATTCAAGATGACCTAACACAGTTTGATTCTTTTGTACTCACAATGGAAGAGGTGGAAGGGTACAAAAAGTATTGTCAACAATCAACAGCACAGGAGGCAGATGCTATGAATTGCAGGCTGTGTATGAGTAGTGCAATATTGGGAGTTTGAATATTATTATTACTGTTAGATGTCTTGTTGTGTACTAAAGTGTGGGACCTTCTGTGCCTGTGTGAAACTGTTCACTTGCTTTCTCCCCCCCCTCCCCACATTTTATAAAGCAAGACATCTTTATCAGACCTACTAAGATTTAACATGTGGAAGACAACCTTTTGAGTTACACACAGCTCTTCACATGGAGCAAAAAAAAAAAAAAGAGTAAAAGATATGTGTCCACCTAGCACATCTCACCAATGCTTTGCGGGCTGTTCTAATCTATAGTCTTTCAGTGACTTGGACCCAACACATCTTTTCTTGCAGCTCATGTCCAGAGGCACTTGCAGTGGTGGTTCCATGACCACAGAATTCATGTGCATGGGAGATCACCAAAGCCTGAGCCTAAGGTAATTTCTGTAGTTCTGTAAAAGCAGAAGTAATGGTGTGTGGGTAGGTGGATGGGTACTTTATATTGAAAATAAGTTCTGAGTAGCTACTATTGATATCCCTTCACAATTATCTGTTATGTTTTGTCAGCCACACAAGTAATTATTCTACGATGCAGAATTAATCCTTTATGTCAGGCACAGTGCAAATGGAGAGCCCACTGAGTGTCAGCAAGTAGCTGATGTGCAAAAACAAGGGGTGTAGACTGGACATAAGTAGTAACAAGCAAACTTCCATTTAGAATTAGGCTGGGTGAACCAAGGTTCCGTTCCTTTCTCTCTGACAGGCATCAACAGGTAGCATTGCGGGATGAGGTTTCAGACCCTTGGCCCCTCACTTGTGGAGTGCCACAGGGTTCTATCCTCTCTCCCATGCTATTTAACATCTATATAAAACCGCTGGGAGCTATCATCAGGAGTTTTGGGCTGCGGTGTCACCAATATGCCGATGACACACAGCTCTATCTCTCTTTTAAATCCTCACCGGAGTTGGCTGTGGAGACCTTGTCCAAGTGCCTGGAATCCGTGAGTGGGTGGATGGGAAGGAACAGGCTGAAGCTCAATCCTGATAAGACCGAGGTGCTACTTGTGGGTGACAGGGGAGGGTTGGGTGTTGTTGACCTGAAGCTTAATGGGGTGAGTCTACCCCTGAAGGATCAGGTCCGCAGCCTCGGGGTTGTTCTTGATTCCAGGCTGTCCATGGAGGCTCAGATTTCGGCAGTGAGCCGGGCAGCTTGGTATCAACTGCCCCTCATACGGAGGCTGCAACCCTACCTCCCTATTCATCAGCTCCCACTGGTAGTACATGCCCTGGTCACCTCTCGATTAGACTACTGCAATGCGCTCTACGTGGGGTTACCCTTGAAAATGGTCCGGAAACTACAACTGGTGCAGAATGCGGCGGCTTGTTTGCTTACAAACAGCCGCCGCTGTGATCACATCACGCCAGTGTTATTTCATCTACATTGGCTTCCAGTTGTTTTCCGGTCCCAATTCAAGGTGTTGGTGTTAACCTTTAAATCCCTATACGGTCTCGGCCCAGCTTACCTGAAGTAGCGCCTCCAGTACCACCAATTAAGCCGCCCGACTAGATCAGCCACGCAGGGCCTTCTCTCAGTCCCACCAACGAAAACAGCTAGGTTGGTGGGGACTAGAGAGAGGGCATTTTCAGTGGCGGCCCCCACTCTCTGGAACTCCCTCCCGTTTGATCTTCGCCATGCCCCTTCCCTGGATACATTTCGCCGAGCCTTAAAAACTTGGCTCTTTGGACAGGCCTTCGGGATTTCCGGGGTGGGCTAATTTTTCTGTAATTGTTTTATAATTGTTTATTGGTTGCCCTACATGGTTTTATACTGCTGTATTAGTGTTGACTGCATTGTATTCTATTTTGTATTATATTGTATTTTATTGAATTTTAATGTGTACGTCGCCTAGAGTGGCTTCGGCCAGATAGGAGACACAAAAATTAAATTTTATTATTATTTATTATTAAGCTATGAAAAGAAAATGGGAAAGAACTGGATCCCCCCCCCCAATACTCACTTCAGAAATTAAATTAAAACCTGCCAGCTCAACTCCTGTTCACTTACCTGGCAGCAGCCTCAATATAAGGCATTCCTTCCTCTATGACACCAAGAGGAACCATGAGCAGGTATAGCTCACTAGTAGCAAGAGAGATTTTGCAGGCCTCGTCTTTAACTGCCCTGCATGTTTATGAACATTAAATCAAGACGTTTAGAAAATGATACATCTCACTCAGACCCATCAAAAACAATACTCCTGAATGACTAGGGCATTTAGGGATTAGGACTATAATTATACAAGTCTACTCTCCATAACGGGCCTTTCCTGTGACTGGTTGGTTTCCCCCTCTCTTTGAAATGGTGCGTATGCTTGGGAAGAGTGCAAAGCGAACTGACAGAAAAAGGTTTGCTGGCAGCAGCTGCCAGTGCATTACAAGACCTGGTGGGACCTGGACTCTGCTTGTAGCATGGCATGGAATTCTGAACTGGGGGAACATGTATTCTGTACTCTCCCATTTCCATGTTCTTCTCTGTCACTAGTTCTAACATATTTCAGAAATTCCATAACATTTTGATTCAGGCTTGCTTTGGATGTTAATAAAAAAAAGGGGAGTGGCTTCCTAATATGACTGCCGTTGCCTACCAAAGTTTACAATGCCAGCCAGACGAAACATGAAACCAGTTTCAATTGTCTGGGTAGTGTTGTTGCTGGAAAAAAAACCTGTTCAAAGTCCATTTTTGATTATTACTTTAATAATGTAAAATTTCATTAGTGTTCTCACCCAGACAAGGAAGGGCTGAGGGCTTTGAAGGTTGTATAAAAGGGCACCTTTAATTTCCAAAGGGAGCGTTATCTATATGGAATAGGTTTATTTAATCAAACACTCCTTAACAGAACTACACACCTACTTAGTAGGTCGATTTCACCCATTCTAGTCAGCACTGTCTGTCGTGAGGTTTTCATAGCAATAGGCTTTTAACTCAAGCCAGTCCTACAGTAGGAAAACTTTTCAGCTGCTAAAGCATGCAGGGAATAAACCTCTGGCTCAGAACCTCCTTTACTGTAGCCTGAGTAGGGTAATATACTGTAATTGGTTTTCCACATTTGCCAAGAGTCTGTTTCCTCTTATCATCCACAATATTTAACACAGGGCTTGTAATAGTTCCAAAAATAATAAAATCTGTCCCAAGAACAGAAGTGATAGATCCATAACATGCTGCTTTATGTCATGGTCTTGGCTTTGTTAAGAGTCTGTTAGTAGTTTTTATTACCAAATGATGTGGTTTCTTTCATGCGCAGCAAACCTAGTAAAGACATTTCGTCGGCTACTTACATAGTACTGACATGGATTATTTACAGACTGAGACTTAGTGGCATAATAAAACAAAATTAGTATGGTATACTATTAACAAGGTTACAACAGTTAGTAAAAAAGAAACTCTGTACCTCAACCAGTGAGAATGGAGCTGTACAGGAACATAGGTATTCCTCTTGGAAGAGATTACCAGTATGTGCAGTTAATTATGTTTTTTGTATGTAAGAATATTACGCAATTCTATCTGTTCCAAAAAAGCATACTTTCTGTATAATTTGTGGTTTAGTTTTAAGGGGTTGTTTTTAAACTACCTAGATTGCTCCATGTCGAGATAGAAAGATGGGAAATATTTCAACAAACATGTAAAAATGATAAAATATATAACTAAGGACACTTAGACTGTAATCCTAAACCACTTACCTGGGAGTAAACAGGATTGAAATTAATGGAACTTATGTCTGAGTAGACACACACAGAATTCTGCTGTAACTTCTTTGCATCTGTCTTCACAGTGGAAGATATAGGGCAGATCCCTGAACCTGAACTAACATTTGCAGGAAGGGATTCTGAGGAACTGAGACAAATAGTGGTAACGAGAGAGGAAGTTCTAGGCTTAATGGACAATACAAAAACTGACAAATCACCAGGCCCGGATGGCATCCACCCAAGAGTTTTCAAAGAACTCAAATGTGAAATTGCTGATCTGCTAACTAAAATATGTAACTTCTCCCTTGGGTCCTCCCCCGTGCCTGAGGACTGGAAAGTGGCAAATGTAACGCCAATATTCAAAAAGGGATCCAGAGGGGATCTCAGAAATTACAGGCCAGTTAACTTAACTTCTGTCCCTGGAAAACTGGTAGAAAGTATGATTAAAGCTAGATTAACTAAGCACATAGAAGAACAAGCCTTGCTGAAGCAGAGCCAGCATGGCTTCTGCAAGGGAAAGTCCTGTCTCAGTAACCTATTAGAATTCTTTGAGAGTGTCAACAAGCATATAGATAGAGGTGATCCAGTGGACATAGTGTACTTAGACTTTCAAAAAGCGTTTGACAAGGTACCTCACCAAAGACTTCTGAGGAAGCTTAGCAGTCATGGAATAAGAGAAGAGGTCCTGTTGTGGATAAGAAATCGGTTAAGAAGCAGAAAGCAGAGAGTAGGAATAAACAGACAGTTCTCCCAATGGAGGACTGTAGAAAGTGGAGTCCCTCAAGGATCAGTATTGGGACCTGTACTTTTCGACTTGTTCATTAATGACCTAGAATTAGGAGTGAGCAGTGAAGTGGCCAAGTTTGCTGACGACACTAAATTGTTCAGGGTTGTTAAAACAAAAAGGGATTGTGAAGAGCTCCAAAAAGACCTCTCCAAACTGAGTGAATGGGTGGAAAAATGGCAAATGCAATTCAATATACACAAGTGTAAAATTATGCATATTGGAGCAAAAATTCTTAATTTCACATATACGCTCATGGGGTCTGAACTGGCGGTGACCGACCAGGAGAGAGACCTCGGGGTTGTAGTCGGCAGCACAATGAAAATGTTGACCCAGTGTGCGGCAGCTGTGAAAAAGGCAAATTCCATGCTAGCGATAATTAGGAAAGGTATTGAAAATAAAAGTCGATATCATAATGCCGTTGTATAAATCTATGGTGCGGCCGCATTTGGAATACTGTGTACAGATCTGGTCGCCTCATCTCAAAAAGGATATTCTAGAGTTGGAAAAGGTTCAGAAGAGGGCAACCAGAATGATCAAGGGGATGGAGCAACTCCCTTACGAGGAAAGGTTGCAGCATTTGGGGCTTTTTAGTTTAGAGAAAAGGCGGGTCAGAGGAGACATGACAGAAGTGTATAAAATTATGCATGGCATTGAGAAAGTGGATAGAGAAAAGTTCTTCTCCCTCTCTCATAATACTAGAATTCGTGGACATTCAATGAAGCTGAATGTTGGAAGATTCAGGACAGACAAAAGGAAGTACTTCTTTACTCAGCGCATAATTAAACTATGGAATTTGCTCCCACAAGATGCAGTAATGGCCACCAGCTTGGATGGCTTTAAAAGATTAGACAAATTCATGGAGGATGGAGCTATCAATGGCTACTAGCCATGATGGCTGTGCTTTGCCACTCTAGTCAGAGGCAGCATGCTTCTGAAGACCAGTTGCCGGAAGCCTCAGGAGGGGAGAGTGTTCTTGCACTCAGGTCCTGCTTGCGGGCTTCCCCCAAGCACCTGGTTGGCCACTGTGAGAACAGGATGCTGGACTAGATGGGCCACTGGCCTGATCCAGCAGGCTCTTATGTTCTTATGTTTATGTTAACTTGAGAAGAATCATAAGGTTGGAAGGTGCCTATAAGGCCATCGAGTCCAACCCTTTGCTCAGTGTAGGAATCCAAAATCCCATTGAACTTTAAAGCCATGGGATAGAGAATCTGTGACCCTCTAGATGTTGTTGGCTTCCAACTTCCATCAAGTAGCCAGCATGGCAAATGGTCACGGATTGTAGTGCAGCAACACTGAAAGGCCACAGGTTCTCATCCTTTTTGTAAAATGCATAGGATCTGTCTGTAAATGGCAACTTTGGACCTCTGTTACAACTAAAGAAAAATGTCTCTCTCACTGCTAGGGTCTCTTCCTACAAAGCTTCAGTTTTCCTAGTGGTTATCAGATCTACAGCACCCACTTCTATACAAACTTTAAAATTAATAGAGAACAGATTGATTTAACTCTCATAATTAAGTACCACACTATCTTACTGTGGGAATGGCCACCTATGTGCATAGGGGGTCTTGCATACAGTATCATATCAAAGTTCTCTTTGCATCCAAAAGAATTTTCAGCACCTACAAAGTTTCTTAATGGGAAAGCAGCTCTTCCAAGATATCTGTTTTGATTTGAAGGAAAAGGACAGAAAAAGAATGACTATATGGTGAGAAACAATGATTTGAACGTTACGCTTTGTCATGAATTTGCAACAGATAAGCTATGAACCAGGACAGGGTTGTATGAACCCAGACAAGACAGAATGTGTGTCTCATGGACCTATGAAGCTTTTCTTCCAAGTTTCAAGAAACCTATGAACATTATCAGGGTTTAAA
Organism: Rhineura floridana; assembly: GCF_030035675.1. NCBI lineage: Eukaryota > Metazoa > Chordata > Lepidosauria > Squamata > Rhineuridae > Rhineura > Rhineura floridana. The sequence continues at coordinate 262,973,963 of NC_084480.1, read as the reverse complement.
GCCTGTGTAATAAATGTATATTGTCAGTATTCTGCAAGACCTTTCCTTCACTTCTGCAGAACGAGTATATCCAATAAGAATACAGGAATCTGTAGCACCATCCAAAGCAAATGATATACCAGTGTGGTGTAGCGGTTAGAGTGTTGGACTATGACCTGGGAGACCAGGGTCGAATCCCCACACAGTCATGAAGCTCACTGGGTGACCTTGGGCCAGTCACTGCCTCTCAGCCTCAGAGGAAGGCAATGGTAAACCCCCTCTGAATACCGCTTACCATGAAAACCCTATTCATAGGGTCGCCATAAGTCGGAATCTACTTGAAGGCAGTACATTTCATTTTTTCAACAATGTTGAAACAACAGTGCAATATTCAAATGAAAAAGTTTTCTGAATGCAAGATTAATATAAAGAATAAGCATAAAGCACAAGTATAAATACTAGAATGTTTTCTATAGCATTTTACAAGTCTCTGTGTACGATACAGCTACATCAGCTAGGACTGCTCAAGAATGTATATTATTATTATTATTTACAGCTTCTAATCAGCAATTGACAGGTAGCATGGTGTACAGGTTGAACTGGAGATTAGGACTGGGGAGACCTAGATCTAATCCCCATTTAGCAAGCAGGCTTAGTGGGTGACACTAGGCCAGCTAGTATCTTTACCCTAACCTACCTCACAGAATTGCTGTGAGGATAAAAGAGGTACGGGGAAGAACAATGAATATAGTTGTTCATACTCTTGGAGGAAACAAGATTAGAAAGGTAAAAATATTTTAGTGAAAGTGATTTAAGCAAATGCTTAGCTCACCTCCTGATATTCGTCAGACTTACAACTGCTTAACATGTATAAAGGGGAATTATGTCCCAAAAGAAAGCATACAATAAATGTGTAACATCACAGAACTTTAAGTCACCATAGAGCATTTCACTACACAACTAAAGTGTCTTAAGTACTTCAAGAAATTCATTTTTCAAGGCCAACAAGGTCGCTTCCTTGCAGCAAGTTAGTTTGCTATAACTTTAAAATGAAATTATTATCCACTGATTGAAGCAGCTGCAAGATGGTAACAGAACTGAACCTTCATGAGAAGTTCCTCAACCAAGATTACTAGTCTGAGAACAATGATGTATTAGCTAGTCATTTTCAATCAGCATTATAAATTTCTACTTATTTTTTGAGGCCATGTCCATACAATATTTTGCAGGACAGTATAAATTGTGGGATTTTGCTGATTTCCACAGACTGTTATTCGTATTTTACAAACCTGTATTAGAAAGCCCCAGGTACATTGATTTCCCTAGACCCTTTTGACGCCATTGTCACTTAATGGATGCCTGCATCCTCTGCTTCTCATCTCTTTTTCATTTTGTCACATTTTCCACACTGTAAACGTGGAGACAGGGACTGTAATTTTTGCTGGCCAATTACAGAAAGCCAGAGACCGATTGTGATTTGGGAGAGGATCATTTACTTGCAAGTAGAGATGGCTTTCACCACCTTGAAGGAGGCATAATCCCAAATCCTCTTTAGCCAAGAGATTGTAATAATTGTTACCCAGTTGCAAATACACCAGGGTGGGAACAGGATGAACTCATCAAAAGGAATGATTTTGCCAATGTTTTCCACCATGGCTTGGGGAAGAGATGTTGAAATAATGTTTCTGTCTGTTTTGTGCTCTTCTCTGGTTCTGCTAGTAATGTTTGCTTTGAAAATGCTGGATATTCAAGTCCTTCTGCCTTTTTACCAGTTTCCACTCCTGTGAAATCAGCATTGTACTTAAGTTTCTGTGACTTTTAGTGACAACTGAGCTGAACTTGTGCCTGAAGCTTTTTTCATTTGTCATAGGTCCTTTGCCATATCTTCAGAAGGCAGGGGCTTTTGTATAATAATATTGTTGCCCACAAAACCACCGGAAGGAAGCAAATCATAGTTCTCCTCCAAAAATTCATCTTTATAGGCATCTAGCACAAACCTCTGTGGGACCAATTTGTCTGTAATTTGGCAGGTTCCTTACCTAGGGACACATCCCATGTATATCTTCATACAAATTGTTCACAATCAAATAATAAGGGAGATTAACCTCCCCAAAACTGTAAATGTTATCCTTGCAGGTAAGCCACTGGAGCTCTCTTTCTCAAATTTGGCATGGTTCATCCCCTGAAGGGTACCACGCCTGCAAATTTCAACAAATTCTGTCAAAAGGAACAAAAGTTAAAGCACTTTTTTATTTCCTCGTAATAGTTAATGGGACAGGCAGAAATGTTGGTTTTCTGAATTGGGATTCAGACTCAAACCATATTAGGCAGCCTCCACAGAGCATTGGACTGAATGAGACTGTTGCGTGGTTGGTACACATCCCTAGTGTAAGGCAGAATGGTGGCTGTCCAATCCCTGAGGTTTTTTTTATTTTATGAAACAGATTATCTAGACCCATTTCATTCTGAACTCAGGCCTAGTTTGGCAGAGAAACAAGCCTTGTCATCCTGATGAATGACGTGTAAGGATCTAAAATGTTCTGATTGCTCATATTAAACTCAACTTTAATGAACTGGACTGGCAGTCTTTCCCTTCCAGACTTAACTCAAGGTCGTAGTACTTCCCTGTAATGTTCTAAGCAGCCTGGGAAATACTTGAAGGAGGCATCTTCCATATAAGTCTACACACATAGAGATCTTCTACTGAAATCTTGTTAAAATACCTTCTTTCTGGAAATATACGATGCAACAGAGGGTTTTTTTAGCATTGGTTCCATCGTGATGAAATGTACTACGTAAATAGGTACACCTGGTGTCTACATTACATTTGTCTTGACCTATATTTTCCGAGGCATTTTGTGTGACTCAGGCTGCTATGTTTTTAGCTGCCTCATATTATTGTGCATGTTATGGTTTTACTGTATATGTTAGTATTTATGACAGAAATTATTTATTCTTGTTCACCACCTCAAAATCTATTGGCTGAAGGGCTTTCCAATGAATAGATTGTATTGAAGCCATCCTGGGAACCTTTTCAGCTGAAGAGCAGAGTAAAAACTGTTTTAAATAAGTAAATGCTCAACTGATTGTGTACACTGTACAGACTATGAAAGGGTATACACATACTCCCAATTAATGTAAATTGTGCAGTTGTATTATTATGCAAGGAAAAGTGGGTTTTACAAGATTAGATAAGAACTGGACCTTAATTATATGTAAGGTAGTTTTAAAGTGAAGAATATCATAAGAACTAAAATCCATAACCATGCTATTGTACAAAGCAATCTTAAAATATTACATGGAAGACGAAGAAGCACAAACTGAAAAAATATCTACACAACTCTAAATAGGTAGACTGAAACTTAAAGACAATTGCTTAATAAATCCTCACTTTGTTAAAGAGAGAGTGGCGTAGTGGTTAGAGTGTTGGGCTATGACCAGGGAGACCAGGGTCGAATCCCCACACAGCCATGAAGCTCACTGGGTGACTTTGGGCCAGTTACTGCCTTCTCAGCCTCAAAGGAAGGCAATGGTAAATCCCCTCTGAATACCTCTTACCATGAAAACCCTATTCATAGGGTCACCATAAGTTGGAATCGACTTGAAGGCAGTCCATTGTTAAAGAACCATTGGGGGGGGGAAAGCGAGGGAAGAAATCCTTTTTTAAATGTATGAACTAGTTAGCAGCAGCAGTCATCAAAAGGGAAAGCCTTATTTTATCTGTCAAGAAATAGTTATTGGCTCCTTTACTGAGTAAGGGCCAGCCACCATCTCTTAGATCAATCTACCTCATGTGTGTTATGAAGCTCAAGTGCTGTTCTAAACTCAGAGGAAGGGATGAGATACAAATGTAACAAATAACTGAATAATTCCAAATGCATTCTTCAGCTACTGTATGCCCACCAAGACAACCTAAAAATGGAAAAGCAAGAATTGTCATTCCTTTGAACATATCCATGAAGACATACTTTAACCTCTAGGAATACAATACAAGTTAGGTTCAAGAAACAATACTCTAGTAAAACAGTCTCATTAATATTTTCTACTTGAAATATATAATTGAACAGGAATTTTACAGTGATGTATACTATTTCATTAGAAGCATGTTGTTGTTATGTTCAAATCGATTCCGACTTACGGCAACCCTATGAATCAGTGACCTCCAAGAGCATCTGTCATGAACCACCCTGTTCAGATCTTGTAAGTTCAGGTCTGTGGTTTCCTTTATGGAATCAATCCATCTCTTGTTTGGTCTTCCTCTTTTTCTACTCCCTTCTTTTTCCCCCCCAGCATTATTGTCTTAATTAGAATTAAGTATTAGAATTTGTATTAGAAGCATGGGGAAAATGAAAGTAAGATCATCATATGGAGTACATTATTAAAGCATTTCCAAGTTTGGCCTTTATCAGGATTTTCAATCTGGCAGTTTTATTGTCACACCCCCTTTACAAGAGACAAGATGCTTACCATATTAAGATTACAAGTTGTCACCAAAAAAAGAAAAAACCAAATCAACTTTACACAGTCACTGTACATCTAAGTTGAAAAACTGTCCTTGATGAAAATATACCTAGAAATGAAGAGGCAAATAAAGTTTTAAGAAATATTAAAGTCTTCATAATGTGCCATTTTATGAGTTTCAATGCTTCCTGTATTTTTCATTCATTATAATATGTTTTAACCTGCATAATTAAGGCAAACAGCTAATCCATTTCTGAAGAGGTGCTGTGGAAGTTGTGAGCAAATAGCAAACACTTGGCATTAAAATAGGTAACGCATAGATAGCTTCCAGTAATATACATAAAGCATTTTTTTTTACTCTAGGATAATGACAAAAAGGACAAACATGCTAACAATGTCAATAAGGTTTAAAATTCAGCATCTAAGCAAATTTCTAATAATGCTTCTGTAGTTCCAAGCTCTAAACGTATAGAATTTATGCAAATGCATTAAAGAATTATAGCTTGGCAAATACACCCAAGCAGGTTATTAAACTATATATACAGAAAGTAAATGATAAATACAGAAAAAAGAGTCCTTCTGTTTTTCTTTAGAGGCTTGAAAATGGACAAAAATTGAAGACAGTTGTACAATATTAAACATTAGGTAGCCACTGTAGTTGGGCAACCTAACTACACAAACTGATTAAAATACTCAGATGACTTTGTAGTGTTTAATACAGTTCGTAGTCAAGGGCACAAGACAACATTTAACAAAAAATAATCACATCAATTGAATTAGAAATCAAATGGAAATATAGATATGAATACAATCTCCAAAACCTGTCTTTAAGTGAACATTAACCATTTATTCAAAGTTGTACAAGAATTTGAAGAATAAAGTCTTCTGCAACATGATGCCATCTTACAATAATTTCATGTCGTAGTTGAAATTGAGCGAGGGGAGGGTGAAACAAGTTAGTAGGCCCCATCAGGCAGCTAGAAGTAAAAATAGGTTCAACAGCAGCCTCCACCAGCCTGTTGTCCTCCCTGATTGCCTGCAAGTGTTGCATTAGTAGCAGCGTGCTGAGGACCAATTTTAATACCGTTTGCCTGAAATAATAAAAGTTGAATGCACATTAGTATTTTTGGAACACTGCCACATGCTACAACATTTGAAAGTAGTTAATCTATTTCTAATTTATGAATATCTAAGCTTATTGTCTCATTTTCATGATGATCAAGCTGTGGGGGGAAATCCTGGTAAAAACGCTGTCTGATAACAATTAAGGAAACAAAATCAAGAAAAGGATATATTATTTCAATTTTTCATCATTTCTGTACATCTATCATTGCCACTACTAATGTATACAGAATAGGCAAAACCTATACACAAAAGGTTTTCCAACTGTTTCATAAAGGTAGAAATCCTTAATATTCCCAATAAGCATTTACTCCTAGCAAGAGAAAAAGGAAGTTACGGTTTCTTCTGGTCTCGTACAGCAAAACCTTTTCTTTTCTTGGCTGTATTTCCTTCTATGTTGAGTCAGCTGTACAGACTAAGGGCATACAAGTGTTCTGTGTCATCAATAATTTCTATGATCCCCAAAGACATGGCAAGTTGCCAAAAACCACACACAGAGTAGTTCTTTCATTCATCAAACTTACACTTATATCTTAACCCTCAGTCCCTCAAGTGGATTTTACCTAAAAATACAGCACTTTCAATAAAGTAATACAGTAGCTTCAGAAATTAAGCTCTTAAGGAAACTTTGCGTCACAGTAAATCTCAGATTTATAGTGCTTGGCAGTTGTTCTGCAACAGTAGTAGCCTTGGGGTTTCTGGCACTAGCTCAGTATTGACAGCAGCTGATGTGGTTTCTTTTCACTCTTTGACTCCTCTTTAATAAAAAGCATGCCCTATGGCTCATTGGTTTTGCCCCCTCAGGGCTGGTAACAACTTCTTGAGGAATCAAGGAGCCAGACTTGGCACCAAGCCAAGTAAATAGCATGCACTGTTGGCTCTTGACAGCATACTGCAATCAAATCTCCATAAGGCACAGTAAAGCAGTCAGATTCTATATGAAACTCGACAGATACAACAAGCATGCTTTTTCAGAGCCCACAATTACTGTGCAGTATATATGCTATCCATTGCTAACAAAAGGACATCTGGTTTAAAGTTATTAGATAAGCTTGAGTTAGTATCATGAGGTACAAACAACGGTACTAAAGAAAATAAGGGGATATGCACTCTTTATAGTATATAGCATAACCCTCCCCTTCCCATGCTGGTGTTGTGCTAGGCATACCACCATTTGTGATAATCCAAGACCTTGCGACACCTCATTTGCATGCATCCAGGGCCCTGCAGTTCTACAAGCCCTGTAAACTGGCACAGCAACACATGTCCAGCATGAGCATGGGAAGGTTATATATCCTCTTATGGAGAAGCCCTTCTCATACGCAGAAGAGGTGAGATAGAACTAATACAAAACAATATTCATGGATAATATAACTTGCAAAGATGCAATATTTGTTCTACAGAAGCTTTGTTTCCAGAAAGTGTTATTGTGTCAAACAACTTGAGCAGTAAAACTTATTTGGGTACTCTAAATAAAGGTAGCCATTTTGGCCCGTAAGAAAATTGCAAAATCTGTGTTAACTATATTAAATATTAATCTGTTGTTTCGCTAATGTTGAAGCCATGGAGCCTGCATCTGTTGAGGAGCCAAAAAGGTTTTTTCTCCCACCTACCCCACCCATTGCTCAGTTTACCATCTGGCCTGATGAAGATTTCTGGAGTACTTGAAAACTTGCACACTATTTTGTGATATTTTGGTTGGCCTAAAAGGTACTGTCCTAATATGAATTTTGGTTACTTTTTAACAAAGTGATTTCGCCTCATCACTTTTATGACCTGAATATCATATTTGGGTCTTCCTTTAATATGTGGGGTAAACAACCCTCAGTTTTCAGTTTTCAATAGATAGTAAATATAATTTCTCAACTAAAAAGTAAAGGTAAAGGTGTCCCCGCGCTTATAGTGCGAGTCGTTTCCGACTCTTAGGGTGACGTTTTGCGTCATTTACTAGGCAGACCGTATATATGGGGTGGGATTGCCAGTTCCTTCCCTGGCCTTTCTTTACCCCCCAGCACATGCCGGGTACTCATTTTACCAACCACGGATGGATGGAAGGCTGAGTGGACCTCGACCCCTTTTACCGGAGATTCGACTTCCTCCTTCTATTGGAATTGAACTCCGGCCGTGAGCAGAGCTTCGGCTGCGTTACCGCCACTTACCACTCTGCGCCACGGAGGGCCATTTCTCAATTAATGAGGGCATATTTAACTTAAATATCCACCACTGAAGACTGATAATTACCATAGAAAACCAATAAGGCATCTTATGAAAAATAATTTTAAAAGTAACATGAAAATCCTGCACAATTTCAGAACTGCAACCCAAGTGAAATTCATGCTTTACTATCTTTTGCCTTAACTCTCTAGTTTCCCAACATTTAGAGTCTTCAGAAGAACCAAAGAAAAAGACAAGAAGAAAAACTTGAGAACAACCCCGCAAAGCGGTTGCATCTTTCTACAGAGTTATAAATGAAGGGGATGGACTGCTGCAGGGCCATACCAGAATCTCCAAATGCTGAGCTATTTGGACAATTTTGCTAGAGATGCGAATTGTGTAATGCAAAGTATTTTACTAGGCAAACATATTTCAACAGAATGTAAGTCTTAAACACTGAAAGAGGCCATATCGGACAGTTAGTATCTAAAAGGTATGAAAGACAGGCATTCTATTTCATCGCAGCTATTTGCCAAATAAAAGGCCAAAAGGCAATAGTAGGCATGATACATTTTATTATGCTAAGGGCTGTATCTGACTATGCCATACTCCAACTAGATCCACTAAAATCAATGGACTTAAAGTCCATTTATTTCAACAGGTTTACTCCAAGTATGACTTAGCCAGATATATCATTATGTGTTTAATTTTGTTCAACCATCATGGCACGACTATGTCCTAAAAGTTAAAAACCAGGTACTTCAGGATGTATAAGCTATTCTGAAATCTGTGCTATTCTTAAAAATGGGAGAACAAGAGCACAGAGGCCTTTCTAGAAATCATGAGTATCACTGTAAACTTTGAATAAATTGTAATACCCAGGATTTAAAGAGCTACTTCAGGCATGTCCAAAGATTGGGCATGTCTAATAGGATTTTACTTTTTCTTCTTTAAGCAACAGATCCCATACCTTATCACTAACTACTTTTGAAATTCTCAATTTCAAAAGAGGTTTGCAATATCGCATAGGTCTGGTGTTGAAGAAACATGCTCAAAGCTCCCTCGGATGCAAGAAATGAAGTGTCTACGGTCCTTTGGATTCTAGCCACTGGTTCCCCAATTAATGAACCCGTGAAGTAGACTATGAGATTTTAAAGGACTACCACAGAGATCTCAGCATACATCAATATGACACTCATCAGCTGAAGAATGTGCAGACATGGGGTATCCAAGGTAGCGCTAAGTCGGTGTCCTGTCAGCACAAGGACTACTGCCAGCACAATAGGATTCTCCCCCTCTCCTCCCCCATGCACCCCCTAAATCTGCTCTAGGGGTTGTCCAACACTCCGGAGCAGATTTGGGGAGGGCACAGGGCATATATGGGGGGGGGGGAGTCCTGTTGCCCTATAATCTTTGCACTGATGGGATGCATTAGTAGAATACCGCCCATGGATGGTACGTACATCTATTTGAAACACAGCTGTCCAATTTCTCAGAATAAGAAAAAATAGAGATTACAAATTCCTTGTATATAGAATTTAGCCATTTAACAGCTGAGTTTTATGCATACTGACTTGGAAGAAAAAGCTACGAAGTTCAGTGGGCTTTGTTCAGCTGTAATTACACATAAGATCACACATTAAATCATAAATATAGTAATATTTCATGCTAGTCTTTTAGTACTTATTCTGTCTCCTACAAAGCCCAAATCATATATGGCAGAAAGATTACCCATTGTCTACCCATTTAAATACAGAAAAATGGTTTCTGAAAGTTGTTGATACCATATGGAGAAATGGATACAAGTGGACCTTCCTCTTAGGAAGATTTAATGTTGATTCACATATATCCACAATTCTAAATATTGTATATCAACACAAAACAGATCCTTTTTACCCAGGCTTTTGGCCCTTAATTTGGAGAACTTGAGATATTTGTGGTCTAATTTATTTATTTATTTATTACATTTATACCCCGCCTTTCTTTTCATGATTGAAACCCAAGGCAGCTTACATATGATTCCCAGGCAGTCTCCCATCCAGGCACTGACCAGACCTAACCCTGCTTAGCTTCAGTAGGAAGCTGGCCTTATGTGCCTTCAGACCATAGCCTGGGACCATGGGTAGGATGTTGGTAGGATGTGTTAGACCTACCTTTTGTAGATGTACACATACATTTTTATTTTGTTTTGGTTTTATACTGGTTTTAATCTTTATACTACAGTACAGGCATACCCCGCTTAATGTCGCTTCACTTAACGTCACCTCACTACAACGTACATGCTCCATATGCCTGTATTTCTCCAGAAATGCAGCGCAGCAGCAGAGGCTTTAGCGCGTGGGGGTGGAAATAGACGCAATCGCGCCACTGCAAATCAGCTGGGAGGCGCGATCGCAATCAGCTGAGGCAGCAGTGCAGCAGCAGAGGCTTTAGGGTGTGGGGGTGGAAACAGACGCGATCGCGCCACCGCAAATCAGCTGGGAGGCACGATCGCGATCAGCTGAGAGGCGGCAGCGCAGCAGTAGAGGCTTTAGCGCGGGGCTTTGAGGCTCCGCATAAAGGAGAGGTAAAAAAAGTTTTACTGTAAAAGGTAGTGCTTCACTTTAACGACATTTTCGGTTTACGTACTCGCTCTGGTCCCATTGAGTACGTAAATGCAAGGTATTACTGTATTTTGTAAGCACTTTGGGTCACCTTTTGTGAAAAAAGTGATTAATTACAATTAATCATCATCATCGTATACAAACACTAGGAGCTCAGCATATTTTCATTTTGTTATACCACATTGGTGCAAGATGTGATTATTTTATCTCTTAAGCATCTAATTTTCTGCAGATTTACAGATAGCATTCTATCATTTGAAAAACTTACCTCATTATTTATGTCAAAGACTCCTTCCTGTATTTTCTCATAGATTTCCTTTGCTGTATTAATAAATGCCTAAAAAGGTAAAATATAAAGTTTGAGATAAACCCACATTATGGATATGGATATGTTTCATAAATATAGCACAACATAAGCGTCCACTTCTTCTCCCAGGAAAGGTGGTGGTGGGGAATGTATTACCCAGTGAAGATGACATGAAATGCATGATCCACTATTACGAAGAGAGGCAACTGTTACTGCCTGTCTTGCTCACCCTCCAGGGCCATACTTAACCTGTTCAAGTCTCCCCTTGGGGGGAGGGGAGGATAGAATTGCAAAGGGGGTGTACGCCATGAGGGTAAGAAGACTCCTCTCTTTCCAATACATGGGGATGTTTTCGGGGGGGGGGGGAGAAACATTTTCCTTACCCATTATTCAGATACTGCCCACACCTTGTTATACAGTGACTCAGGAGGCTGCTTTATGCAACATCAAACTAGCCCAAATTTTCTACTCTTAAATAGGTCTCCAGATTCTCATGTGGAGGTCTTTTTTATACCACCTGCTACCTGTTCTTTAACAGCAGCCTCCCAGATGGTTTGGCCTCGAGCTCCCATCAACCCCAGCCAACATGGCACTGGAGTCCAAAACATCTCAAGGACATCAAACTGGTGAAGGCTGCTTTATATTATAGCAGGAACAGGCCTCAGGGGCATGGAAAAGAAAAAAATGTGCCCCTTTCCCCCCTTTTTCTCACCAAAATCTCACATTCCATGAGGCCCGAGCTGCTCTTCCATAAGGCTGGCTGGCTGGCTGGCTGGCTGAACTGTGGAGAGCTTGGTCCCTCCCGTAGCAGCATACTGCATTTCTATGCATGTGTGGTAGAACCTCCTTGGTTTCTATACTGGGTACTGAGGAAATGTGGAGTACTGTCTCTGTTCTCGCAGCCCACTCAATCACCTGCATTCAATTCTCTCTCATCTGTGGCTACCAGACATGCTCTTAAATAGAAGGATGCACTCCAACATTTTGCTGTAGATGCCACTTGAACCCTCTAATAGCTAACTTGCGCGGTCAAGTACTTAATTTTGGGTAGCAGCATTTCACTTTCAAACAGTAAGAGATTGATTTCTACATACTTCGGGAGCTCCCTACACGCAGAAATATATATAAAAAAGTGACCTTCTAGTAGCACATACAATGCCAGCTGCGGGAGGTGGAAGGAAAATGGAGGGCGGAGTGGGGGTGGGAGGGAAAATTGCCTTACTCAAACCCCTCACAGAAATACACATTTCCATTCTTTCTTCCCTGAGGCCTAAACAGCACAAGCTGGCTTCTATTTCAGGCTGATTGGAGCCTGAGGTGGTAAGATTATATTGCTACATTTTGTTACAGATCCTACTTGTGTACTTCCAATGTTGGGATATAAATGGGAAATTCCCTAATAGGCAAAAAAAAACCCTTTGCGGTGTAAAAATGTACCTATAGCCAACAGATATTTCTATCAAACCTTAAAAAGCAGCGAGATTGGGCAGCCATAGTGAATGCACCAAGGGAGCAGGAGACCTGACCTCCTCTCTGAGATATTGTACTGCCCTACACATTTGTAAAAATGCAAAAACAATTTGGATTTTTTTTTACAGTCTAATTCACTTCCTGTGTAGCTTGGAAGAATTTGATAATATGTGCCTCTGAGCATATGGTGAATGGTGGCAACACCTGCAATCAGGACGGCATCGCCAAAGATGGAGAATTATATTTTTTGTATTTCGTTGGTGTTCTTCTTACTTTGATTCTTTCCTATGTTACTACTGTTTCTATAGAGAATCTAACCTAGAAAATTCTATTTGACCCAATATTCATCCTAGAAACGTGTGTCAAATTTATTTTTATTAATTTCAAAGCCTTTTTACTGGCCAATGCCATACGATGGTAAAGATAGCCTTCTGTGTTTCAAACTGGAGGTTATATTCTATTTCTATTTTGGGTGCATTAACAGTTGAATCTGCAATTGCAGCTTTGATGTAAAATTGGACTGATATGTTGCTACTTAAGCAATGAATCAAGCTGTTGGACCATACATGTGTTTAGCCTGCTATGTTTAAACCACTCCACTTAAGGAAAGGTGGGCATGGTCAATTGAAGACATAGAGCATACCTAGCAATATGCTAGAATATATTTCACCTCCCACTGTTTTATCTTGTGCAAACTGAGATACTTCTCATGTCCACTGCAGACTATTCTGCAGAATAGTCAGTGCCATTATTCCACAGTTGTTTTTGGAGGTTTTTTAAGTGTAAATTATGCAGTGTTGCTGTCCTTCACATATTCACAGAAACAGAAGCAAAAGAAAATAATTTACTATAGGAAACTTCACTAACATTTCAAAATAAATCAAAGATATTTGAAGTGACTAAACTATATCAGTATTGTTGCTTCCTCCCTACTAAAACAAGATCAGCACAGTAAGTCTTGGTTCACTTATCTGGGCTGATTATTGGTGTTGCCACCACTCACCATATACTCAGAGGCATGTTACCAAATTCTTCCAAGCTACACAGGAAGTGGATGGGATTGTGAAAGACCAACCCAAATTGTGTTTGCATTTTTACAAATTTGTAGGGCAGTACATTATCTCAGACAGGAGATAAAGTCTCCTGCTCCCTTGGTGCATCGACTATAGCTGTCTTATTTCTCTGCTTTTTAAAGTTTCATACAAATATCTGTTGGCTATAGCTATGTTTTTAAACTGCAATGGTGTTTTTTGCCAATTAATGAATTTCTTTGCTTTGTAATCCAGGAGATAAGAAATGGGATCCTGTGCAAGTCTGCTGAGAATGGATTGCTCATTTGCATGCTTACTGAGTTCAATATGATTTACTCCCTTGCAATCATGCTTAGGAAAGGTAAAACTGATCACAGGGGAGGAAGAGAAAGGAAAGGCGGAGAGGGTTGCAGTGGGAAGGGGAGGAAGAGGAGAAGGAGGGAAAAATTGAGGAAAGGAGGAAAGGAGGGTGGAAGGGGAGGAGAGAAGAGGGACGGGGAGGGGAGAGAAAGGAAGGGCAAGTCTAATCATTTGCATGCTTATTGAGTTCAATGGGATTTACTCCTGTGCAATCATGCTTAAGATAGGTAACACTAAGCATGGGGAGAGGGACAGGAAGGCTGGGGAGTGAGGAAGGTGGAAGGGAGAAGGGGAGGAAGAGATTGGGTGGGTGGGCACTGGACAGAGGGAAAGACCTTTTCCTTTCCAAAAGGAAAACATTGTGAAAAGCATCATTTTCCGGGATTTCCCCTACCTTTTTATTCTCTATCAGACACATGTAGTCTCCCACCCAAATTTAAACCAAAGCTGTCCCTGGCCACATCCACATCAGACATTTATTCCACTTTAAATAGTCATGGCTTCCCGAAAAGAATCCTGGAAAGTGTAGTTTGTGAAGGGTGCTGACAGTTGTTAGCAGTCGCCCTATTCCCTTCGCAGAGCTACAATCCTTAGAATTCTCTGGGAAGAGGGGCTGACTGTTAAACTGGAGTTCTGTCAGGGTAACAACAGTCTCCTAACAACTCTCAGCACCCTTCACAAACTGCATTTCCTACGATTCCTTGGGGGAAGCCATGACTGTTTAAAGTGAAATAAATGTCTGGCATGGGTGTAGCCCCCGATTAGTCAAGCCAAACAGCTATTAGTCTGGCATTTAGAACACTGACAGTTGGTTCTTACTGAGCATGCCTGCACTATCAAAGATTCCAATGTTAATCTTCTTCAATTAATTAAAAATCAGTCATGCATTTTTTAAACTTTAAACTGCAGAAGATGAAGGTCAGAGTAAGGAGCAAGGTCATTAATAGGATTATATATACTCTGTGAACATGGCTGGATTTTAGTTCATTTGTACAAATTATGAGACTACTGACAGAAAAAAGTCCAACATGGATCTTGATTATTTTACTTCGTGTTTTTGACTTCGGTGGGTCCTAGTCTTCATATTGCTTTAACAGTTTAAATGATTAATCTAATGGAAATTTTATCAGGTACAACACTGGATCAGCAAACAAAAGGCAAAGCACAATAATCCATCCATCCAATGAGAAACATGAAGTGTAACTTTGAAGAATTATTGCTAAGTGATTAAAAAATCATAATTCATAATATAATTTCTTTCAATAGCAGATTAGCAATTTCTCCCAATGTCATTTATGCTTTGAACACCTAGCAAAGTAAGAAAAATGGAAAGGGACTGCCTTCAAGTCAATCCCAACTTATGGCTACCCTATGAATAGGGTTTTCAAGGTAAGAACAGCATAGTTAAAATTTAACAGGTGATTTTTTGCATTAGAAACTAATTTAGAAACTAATAGAATGGTTGCACAAGGAATTTCTCACATCAGCAAGGCTTCTCATGCTCCTCCCTTCAACCTCCAATGTCAGGGATTGAAGGGATCAGGACAGGCTGGCTTGTAAAGCATGAGGCTTGCAACACCCCCTGCGCTGTGATTCCAATGCTTGGGAATTCCACACAAGGGATTTCGACAGGTGGCGAGGACAGCCCACCAGTCACTCCTGTGAAGTTGTAACAACATAATTTGTTTCATAGAATAGTAGAGTTGGAAGGGGCCTATAAGGCCATCAAGTCCAACCCCCTGCTCAGTGCAGGAATCCAAATCAAACCATTCCCGACAGATGGCTGTCCAGCTGCCTCTTCAATGCCTCCAGTGTCGGAGAGCCCACTACCCCTCTAGGTCATTGATCCATTGCCGTATGGCTCTAACAGTTAGGATGCTTTTCCCGACATTCAGTCGAAATCTGGCTTCCTGCAACTTGAACCCACTATTCCGTGTCCTGCATTCTGGGACAATCGAGAAGAGATCCCAGCCCTCCTCTGTGTGACAACCTTTCATGTACTTGAAGAGTGCTATCATATCTCCCCTCAGACTTCTCTTCTCCAGGCTAAACATGCCCACCTCTTTCAGTCTCTCCTTATAGGGCTTTGTTACCAGTCCCATGATCATCCTTGTTGCCCTCCTCTGAACCTGTTCCACTTTGTTTGCATCCTTCTTGAAGTGTGGAGACCAGAACTGGACACAGTACTCAAGATGAGGCCTAACCAGTGCTGAACAGAGGGGAACTTAATACTTCACACGATTTGGAAACTATACTTCTGTTAATGCAGCCTAATACAGCATTTGCGTTTTTTGCAGCCACATCACACTGTTGGCTCATATTCAGCTTGTGATCAACAACAATTCCAAGATCCTTCTCGCATGTCGTATTGCTGAGCCAAGTATCCCCCATCTTATAACTGTGCATTTGGTTCCTTTTTCCTAAGTGTAAACTTTGCATTTATCCCTGTTGAATTTCATTCTGTTGTTTTCAGCCCATCAAGCCTATCATCCAGCCTATCAAGGTCCCTTTGAATTTTGTTTCTGTCTTCCATGGTATTAGCTGTGTTCCCCAATTTTGTATCATCTGCAAATTTGATAAGCATGCTCTGTACCTCCTCATCCAAGTCGTTAATAAAAATGTTGAAGAGCACTGGGCCCAACACTGAGCTCTGTGGT
Source organism: Rhineura floridana (assembly GCF_030035675.1). NCBI lineage: Eukaryota > Metazoa > Chordata > Lepidosauria > Squamata > Rhineuridae > Rhineura > Rhineura floridana. Next base: position 262,957,819 of record NC_084480.1, on the reverse strand, counting down.
ACCCCACTCGTTACTTCCGCCCAGTTTGAGAAGGAACCATTGATAAGCACTCTTTGAGTACAATTTTGGAGCCAACTGTGAATCCCCGATAGTTGTTCCATCCAGCCCATTTAGCTAGCTTGCTAATCAGAATATCATGGGGCACTTTGTCAAAAGCTTTGCTGAAGTCGAGGTATATTACGTTCGCAGCATTCCCACAGTCTACAAGGGAGGTTACCCAAACAAAAAATGAGATAAAATTAGTTTGGCAGGATTTGTTCTTCATAAATCCATGTTGGGTCCTAGTAATTCCTGCATTGTTTTCAAGGTGCTTACAGATTGACTGCTTTATAATCTGCTCCAGAGTTTTTCCAGGGATTGATGTTAGGCTGACTGGTCCGTAGATCCCCGGTTCCTCCTTTTTGCCCTTTTTGAAGATAGGGACAACATTAGCTCTCCTCCAGTCATCTGGCACTTCACCAGTCCTCCATGATTTCGTGAAAATAATAGACAGCAGTTCTGAGAGTTCTTCAGCCAGTTACTTCAATACTCTAGGAATGTACTTGACAGATGAACTGCCCCACCCACCTGTTAAAGGTTGGCCCACAAGGTATGGTCAGATAAAGATCTGTCTCCCAGAACCAAAAAGGTTCCCCACTCCTGATCTACAAAATTCATAAATACAAGTTGATCAAGAAATCTACTGGGTAACTTTTCTGCCTTCACAGCACAATGCCCACCTATCCGCATCGAATCGAGTTCCTGTTGATCCTTATCATTCTGAACTTTTATCTCCTCTCCCTTTGAGCACTGAGCAAGGGATTGGACTCAATGGCCTTATAGGCCCCTTCCAACTCTACTATTTTATGATTCTATGCTCTTCTTTCCTTATATCATCAGTAGTGTTCTTAAGCTAACTTTGCTGAATTAGTTTCAGTATTCATTCCAATCAGCAATGTTACAATGGATGTTTTCGATGAAAATAAGGCAAATTTCCCTCCCTCTTTTTAAAAATAGTATTCCCCTCCATTGTTTTCAGAATTGCTCACAAAAAAAATTGAGAGCCTTGGACATGATAGATTGCTCTGATTTTTAAAGGCTGAAAACGTTTTCCCCAAAAAATGTCTTAACTGTACAGGAAATATTTATTCTAAATTATCATCATTTCTTACATAAAAGCCAATTATTATTTAACACGTACAATGGCTTTGTTCCGCCATTTAACAGTATAGGAAGAACTTGAAAGACAATATGCTACTAAGGTTTTAATGACAGCAGAACAGGTAGCCAATATTGCCAATCAAGTTCTTTTGACATACCAGCTCTTTACAACCATACAAACGCAGCTACTATCTACTCAAGCTTGCCATTCCTGGTCACAAATCTAATTCAAATATTAAAAAGTAAACAGGGTTCATGGAGGGGAACAAATCATACCTTTCCTCATTTCTACACTGGAAGCATTTGACTGCTGAACTTGCCACCAGAGCTTTGTTTCCTAATTAACAGGACTGATATGTTTTCACCTTTAAAGGCCTTACAGCTCCCTAGAGTAATCAATCTACTGCAGCTCAATTACTGCACCAAGTGCATACCACAGCCAGTGAAGGAGACTTGAACAACTGCAGCCAGGATTGGAAAGATATGAATATGCATAAACTCTAAGTGGGTGATCGAATCATCACAGAGGGTCATGAGAATTTGCAGCAAAATAATGAGAAGAATTAATCATTGCGGATTCACAAGGCACTTAGGAAGTGAGTAGGTTTTTCAAATGTGCACTGGAGCTCAGAAATTGGCTTTCAGCCAACTCTGAATTGATTTGCATTCTTTAGAGATGGAAGTTTTCAACATAAAAAAATTATTTTATTTTTGCTTCTAATAATACACCAATTATTGCAAGGGCTTAATATGCCAGAGTAATTGAAAACTACAGTCATAACTTTGGAACTTCATACAACTACAATATCTTATGGGGCTAGCTATTTTTTTTTATAAAACAGGGTCATAAAGTTGTGCTATAACTTCATACTAACAAACACTTAACATTTAGCACATTCAATGCTATACTATACATAGAGGCAACCCGTAGCCCACAGTCACCTTCTAGGAGATCTGCAGGCCCCATTCCAACAGACTGGAACTGGAAACAGCTGATGCGGCCAATCAGTGCACTGCTTGGATCCTAGCACTGAACAGGGGGTTGGACTCAATTGCCTTATAGGCCCCCTCCAGCTCTACTATTCTATGACTATAGCACAAATCAATTAGGCCAGTGGTTCCCAAACATTTTGCCCCACAGACCACTTGAAAATTGCTGATGGTCTTGGTAGACCACTTAAAGTTTTTTCTGCCTGTTGTAGCAATTGTAATTCACTGCACTAGATGCTGTATGATTTTAAACTGTATTTTTATTCCTTCTTTTATTCCTTATATGTTATTGCATTCCCTAGAATTCAGATAGCAATATAATACAATACAAGAATGAGAAGCAATTAAAATAAAATTAAAAATAAATATGAAGATATAATGTGATGGAAGTGTCATCTCCTGTCATCAACCACCAATCCACAGACATGCCATGGACCACCTGAATGAAGCTCATTGATCATTGGTGGTCCATCGACCGTACCTCTGAGCTAGTCACAATGGGACACAGTGGAATCTCAACAAATGTGGATATTTAAACTTCCCCATCTCCTGCATGCTGAGGTAGAGATAAAAGGGTGAGTGTGTGTGTGACTATTAATTTGGGGGGGGGTCACATGCTAGAAGTAAGCAGAGCTTACCGGCAGCATACAGCCCAACCCACCAGTCTTTGAAGCCAAAAAGGTAGTCTATTCCATTCTTCAATTCATTATCAGATTGAGCTGCCAAGATTTTTTTAAAAACAACTTCTTAAATATTAGTTGATCTTGATGTCTCACTCTACAAGTAATTTTTTAAAAAAACAAATAGCCATTAAATCCAACACACACAAGTATGACATTACTTAGGCAGCTTTTAAGTAGTGTAAGGATGGCAAAAACAGCCATGATACAGCACCTAAAATACCATGATTGAAGTCCCATGTAGGTTCCCATTCTCTATACTGTCGTCTACATAGGCAGTGGCCTGGATCACATCACCAGTTGCATGCTGCTTAGATTGCACCCACTCTGCTTTTTCCTTCGTAAGGAGGAAACACACAGCAGCACTGACTTAGCGTTATAGAATGTAGAAATTCTTTGATTTTTTTTATTTGCTATTTAAGATGTTTTAACATGTTGCAAACTGCTTAGAGTTTTGACTAGATGATGACTAGAAAAGCTATGTTCCAGCACCCAGGAATTTAATAGTTCATTCCACCAACACTCATGCCTTCTGATAATTGTGCATTATGATGGAGAAATAATGCCAATTTCTTATGAAGGAAGCATAGATGAGTGGTAGATCATGATCCTGCCATGCATTCAACCTAAGCATTTCCAGTTGAAAAGATTTCAGGTGGTAGGACTGAGAAAGACTTTGGTCTGAATTCTTGCACTGCAGCGAGTCAGTGTAAACAAAAGCTAGCCTACATAATGGTCTGCCTCAATATAAGACTGTTCATGCGTTTGTATCTTCTTTCTTGGTGCCAAGATTCAGGGGTATGCCAATTTATCTCAATTTAAATAATTCTGCATTTGAAGAATTGGTAATAAAGTAACAATAACCACTTGATTGAGAATGGAAAATATGGAAATGCTGTTGGTCCTAAGATGGGAATGTGACCTGCCTCATTTTTAAAGACAGCTAATATGTCTGCTGCAGCTGGTAAACAAACTTTCAACATTTATTGGTATATTAGTATGTATATCAAGAACACCTATAAATTGCAGATTTGAGAATAAAAATATGAATATGAGATATGCTGCAAAAAGAAAAACTTTTCCATAGTTTCCATAATACTGAAATATTCAGATCCTGAATTTTCTCTTCATGTAACATGCTGCCACCTGGCGGTCTTCATTGTTAATTTAGATTTACACTGGTCAACGATTTGCAATGGTTGAGCAGAATACTTCTCATTAGGGTTGCCAGGTCAGAAGCATCCCAAAGCCTGAGATTTCAGGGGCAGGCCCTAGTGATGTCATGCAGGTGGGCCCAAGTGATGTCACAGGTGCCTTGGTTTTGGGAAGGTTGTTGGGAAGACTACATACACACACACACACACGCACACAGATGTAAAAATACATCATTGCAGAACATTTTTAAAAATAAATTCAGTATTAGTTTCCTACATAATAAAAGCAGTGATATCTATGTAAGCCTTGCCTAATTGCTTTAAAAAATAGGATTGCAGGATGAAAGATTTACAACACCAACACAATCCTTTGCTATGTTCGCTCAAAAGTCTCATTAATTTACAGCACAATCCTAACCACCATCAAGGAGGGAGCAGAGCAGGCTTCTTGGGCTAGGGTATTCCAGAGCTTGGGGGTCACAGCTGAAAAGGCTCTCTCCCGCAGTCTGCCAGTCTGACATCTTTCATTTCAGGCACACAGAGGAGACCAGAGGCAGCCAATCTTAAATCACGGGCAAGTACATATGGGTGTAAGCAGTCCCTCAGGTACATTGATCCAAGGCCAATTAGGGCTTTAAAGGTCATAACCAGCACTTTGATTGGGCCCAGAAACAGATTGGGACCCACTGGAGTCAATAAGGCACAGGGGTGATATGCTCTCTGTGATCCAGTTAACATTCTGGCTGCTGCATTTTGAACCAACTGCAATTTCTGAACCATTTTCAAAGGCAGCTCCACTGAGTGCGTTACGGTAACCAAGCCTCGATGTCACCAATATATGTGTCACTGTGGCCAGGTCAACTGCTTCCAGAAATGGGCACAACTAGTAGACATTTGAGTTGGCCAAAAGCACTCCTGGCTACCACAGCCCCCATACAGAACAGGTTGCAACTCTATCTCTGGTGCAGTTTTCCCCCTGACCAGCAACACTTCTGTCCTGTCTGGATTAAGTTTCAGTTTGTTAGCCCCCATCCAGCCCTTCACAGCCTTGAGGCACTGGTTTAGGATGAGCATTTCCTCCCTGCAATCAAGTGGCAGGGAGAGATACACGTTCTGTGTCATCAGTGTATTTATCTATTTATTAAATTTGTATACCGCCCCATAGCCAAAGCTCTCTGGGCGGTTTACAGCAATTAAAAACATTAAAAACAAATATACAAATTTTAAAACACAAAAAACCATTTAAAAACACAATTTAATTTTTTTAAAAACAATTTAAAAAACACATGTATATTGATGACATTGAACTCCAAATCTCCAGATGACCTCTCCCAGCACTTTCATATAGCTGTTAAAGGGCATGGGAGACAGAATGGAACCCTGCAGGACCCTGTAGGCCAGCAGCAAGGGGGTCAAAGCAGTAGTTTCCCAGCACCACTTTCTGGGACCTGTCTGTCAGGTAGGACCAGAGCCATCATAAAACGGTGCCTCCCAATTCCATCCCAGCTAGGGAACCCAGAAGGATACCATGGCTGATGGTATCAAAAGACACTGAGAGGTCAGGCAGCACCAAGAGGAATGCATTCTCCCTGTCTGATGCCTGGCTTAGGTAACCAAGCAGGGCAACCAAGGCAGTCTGTCTCATGACCAGGCCTCAAGCCTGATTGAAACGGGTCAAGATAATCAGATTCATCCAGGAAAGTTTGGAGTTGAGCAGCTACTACCTTCTCAATCACCTTGCCCCCAAAGGGGAGATTAGACAGCAGTTGTTAAAATCCACAAGGTCTAATGAAGGCTTCTTTAATAAAGGTCTTATCACAGCCTCCTTCAACAATGTTGGCACAGAACCTTCCCTTAATAAGGAGGTATTAATTAAATATGCCAACCAGCCAGCCACTCCCCTCTAGCAGATTTGATTAACCAGGATGGGCAAGGGTCAAAAGAGCAAGTACTGGCCCTCATTTCTCCCTGAGTCCTGTCCACATCCTCAGGCTTCACAAGCTGAAAAGTATCCATAGAAAATGATCAGAGGAAGCCTCGGGGACATTTGACACAACTGTAGTTAATGAGGAGTCCAAGTCAGTCCAAATGCAGGTGATTTTGTCTGCAAGGTGCCTTGCAAACATTCCAAAGTTTGGCACACAACTGGAGCATAGATCAGATCACACATCACACAAAGTTCAGATCACAGCAAGGCACAACTCTGCATGGCTATATAAGCAAAAATATTGGCACACTTGACACCCCCCCTGAATCCGCTTGTGAAAGACGGGTCAGGTAATACTACTTGTGCAGACTTGTCTCTCTGCTCAGAACTGGGCAAGCAACCAGATGCCCCCCACCAAGAGTAGGTTGGTTAATGGGCTCAATCTGTTTGGGTTTGCACAGTTTCCGTCATGTCTCTGGTGACTCAGGCAGGCCATCCCCAGCCACCACCTCCAGTACCCTCTCTGGTGCTGGATGCGGGACAGCAACAGGCAGGTGGCCAGGAGGTGAAACAACCGCTGGAGGCGGGGCAAGGGGAAAGGCTAGCAATTCAACCTCTTCACCTGGATCACCTAGCCCCTTGGGGAAGGGACCACCAACAGGCAGCGCACTGTGGCCCCTCCCTGACATTCTCTATCACTCCTAGACCAATGGGCTCCTCTCCTGGATCCTAGACCTCCTCCCTCCTCAAACCAATCCTGCCAAGAGTTCTCCATGGGGCTCATGAAATGTTTCAGCATTTGCAGAAGGCAAACTTGGGCCACAGTTGAGCACGCAAGAACTACAGCTAGGCCATTTCTTTCCCTGCTTTATCTGAGCATTTTTAAATGAGATTTGTTTATTTGTAAAGTATAGCTGCTGTTGATTTGACCACTGATAAAAGCAGAAGAATCTGCCCACTGCCTTCATCAGATTATATGCAAACAACTTGTTTAATAGAAGAAAAAGGTCAGAAAACTGGGTAGTCTATCTACTGGAGCCCATTTTTACTCAGAAGCAAGCTCCACCAAGGTTAATGGGGTTTACTCCTAGATAGGAAGGATGGATAGGACTGAAGTTAGTAACGCTATATGGAACTCAGGAATGGAGGGAGGGGGGACAGATGGGGCTCACTTAAGTCAGACTTCAAGTGATGAGTTAAATTTTTGATGTTCCACCTGAGGGCCAAGAGACTGAAAGACAAGTGGTTCAAGTTTGCCTCCCTGAAAACCACTGGGCTCATTCATCTCCCTGCCTAACATGATGTTGCAAGCTTCAAGCTTGTCTGGAAGAATCTGTCCCTGACTTGCAACAAGTACATAGCTACATTACTCGGTTTTGAAGGGGTAAAAGAAGCTTCCAGAACAACTTTCAATTTTTAAATTTGATATTGTTCTGACATCTAATTAAGGTAACATTATTAGAATTGTGAATGTGGCCCTTAACTGTTCTCTGGCTAGAGAGTATGGTCTTCACATCTATTTGCATTTAACACTCCTGTTTTAGTATCTCTCTCCTGAAAGCAGCTTTCAGTGCAATACATGACTGCCATCATTATCCCACAAGTCCCCCACCCACCCTCATTTATTATTCAAGGACCAGATTTCTTCCTTGTCCCCTGGGAAAGTGATCTAAAGGACCATCTCAAAGTAAAATTAGAAAATAAAACTTTTAAAATCACATTTATTTTTTGTTATTAATTTACAGTTATTTTTCTGCTGTGTTCAGATATTCATTACACACATTCTAGCTGTGAAATCAAACCAAATAAAAGGAGAGCCAACAATCAAGTGTTTGCAGGATTTGTTCCTCCTCCATTTATGAATCCTTACAAACCAGTAAGTTATTTCTGGACAACATGCGATTCTTTACTTCTGCTAATTCAGATCAGTTCTAGAAACAGAATTATTTTATATTAGTTTAAAAAAAATTATGAACTGGTAATTCATATTCCTTTTCTAAAAAAAGATGAAATTAAATAACTAGCAGAAGACAGAGGGAGAAGCACATAACTTACGCCATGGCATTTTGTTAACAACTTGTACAGGATCAAGATCACACAGCTTTTGTTTGGATCCAGATATATTTGGTGATTCAGGCAAAATATCTTGTTTTGATCTCAAAGTTCTGTCTCTAACTTCTCACCTAAATCATTATCAGTAGGTAATCATATAATATAAAGAAATTACACCAAATTACCTCTTCTACATTGGAAGCAGTTTTGGCAGACGTCTCCATAAAGATAAGCCCATGCTCTCGTGCAAACGCTTCACCTTCTTCCTTTTTCACTTCTCTTCTAGACTCTAGATCGCTAAGATAACCAAACAAGAGTGATTCACTGTATAGGAACAGGCTTACGTCCCTAGGTACATCCCTTTAAATAAATCCAATTTGAGTCCAATTGTCTAAGTATACTGCAGGCAATACTACATTTGCTGAAGTCCAATATAGACCCTTAATCACATTCAAAGTGATTTTTAAAAAATATTCACTGTTACCAATTAAAGACTCAAGCTTAGGAGGAAAAACGGGGAGGCAAGAGAAGAGAAGCACTCACTCCAAAAAAATTCTCCACGGCGAACTACCAATACTGTTTTATAACAAGAGAAGTGTCTCCTCAAAAATACACAGGTCTCTGTTGACAATGTAATATGGAAAAATTACTTCTGGCAGCTCTTCAGACACAATCCCAGCTGCAATTTCTATGAACCTGTTAGCCTGATTGTGGGAAACGGGACATTCCTGTCTTTCTCAGCATGTACATCCATATACACTAGTTTATGAAATAACTTTATAAAAGCAGTCCACCCATCCTTTAACACGAATTCATAACCAGAACATGTATATTTTGAATGATTTTATTATAGTAACATTTCATATACATAAAAATACCTGCTGATCACTCTCTTACCCAGTCCTTCCCCCAAAACTTTCAAAGTCTCATCTCGTAAGTTACAGTATGTAGGACATGTAGTTACAGCCAAAGGTTACTTCTGCACAACTGGAAGTTACTGTGTGGCTACAGTAGGGCCCCGCTTTTCGGCATTCCGCTAATACGGTGGTACCAGCGGGGCGATCAGCTGTAGTGCGGGAAGCTCCAGCCGCCGCGCTCCAGCTGACAACGATCAGCTGTAGCGCAGGGAGCTCACGCACTACAGCTGATCGCTGTCAGCTGGAGCATGGCGGCTCAAATACAGTAGGGCCTCACTTTCAGGCGGTTTTCGCTTTTCGGCGGGGGCCTGGAACATAACCTGCCATATGAGTGGGGCCCTACTGTACATGAAATGATTATCACATAGATTGCTCTACTGTGTAGAACAGGAGTGGGAAACCTCTAGCCTGCACATCAAATGTTCAGGCTTCTTTATTAGGCCCTTTGGTACTTGCCCAGGCCACACTTCTCACTGGCCCTGGCCCTCGAGTGCTTTTGCCTTGCAAAAATATACCCTTAAACTGTAATAATGACTTTAACTTTGCTAGATGAAGAAAAGTGGGCTGTGTGTGAATGTATGGAAACCTTTAGCTTTTGCATGGCTGGAATGCAGCCTGCTGTACAAACGTAAGAGTCACATCTGTTGTTCTGGCCATCTTTCACTCTGGCCCTGCCACTATTGGCATGCAGCTCCTGCAAGATCACCCACAAGGAAACGCAGCTTTTGGACTTAAAAAGATTCCTCACCCATGGTATATAAAGTCACCCAACAGCACTGAAGAAGCTATATTTAGAAACAACCGTGCTGCTTGCAAAATGCATGAAATATGGTCATCACCAATAAAATTTTATCTTCACTTGGATCGTTCTCATTTGAATCTGGAAAATCTCACTTCCCTGACACATGGTTGCCAACAGTTATTGGCAATCTAATGGCCATCTTGAAGACACTGGATCCAAACCCACTGTGTGTGAACCACTAGTGCTAGAAGAAATCTGGAAAAGTTCAGCATGTTAATAATATAAATTTGACTGAAAAATTTATTGTATCAAGATACTTTTTATGAAGCATAGTGCTTTTTTTTTCCAGAGAAAAGGTATTTTGGCTACCAATGATGGTAATACTATGAAGTAGTACATTGAAAAAACATCCAAAAAGGATTATATTAAAAATTGCAATCAGTCAACCAAGGGCATTCTATAATCTTGAGACCAACTGCAAAGGACAGGGCCGGCACCAGGCATCACTGGGCCCTTAAGACACCTGACTGCCCCGGGCCCACATTGTCATATTCCCCACCACCCCTTTCCGATCTATGATGCACAGGCTTAAATAGGCCGGCCTGCCCCATCTACTTCCTGCGTCACACATGTGTGCCATCATCCAAGATGGCAACAGGGTCACAAACCCTTTAGGAATGCCGCTGCCGCCGTCATCTTGAGTTATTGGAGGCATGCGCACACAGTGTGCTAGCGCACTGTTGCAGCAACACAAGAGGTAGGTGGGGTGAGTGGGTCTATTTAAACCTGCGATGCCTGCATGGGGGGGAGTGTTCCTGGGAGGGTAGAGCTCCTGCTCCAGGATCTCTGCCAGTGTCAGGACTCTGGGTTCTGCAACCCGATGTTGGTGCAGATCGCAGAGTGAGAGATCAACCCTCCAAGCCTAAGGAGGTCTTCAGCCACTGCCTGCCCTGGCTATCCACTGGCACCAGGCCTGGCAAAAGAATCTGAATAGGCTGAGAAAGAATAAGGAAGGATCATAACTAACACATTGTTCAACAGCTCAAAGACCAAGCTAGCTAAATGCACAAGGAAAGGGAATGTAAATATTTCAGTCTTTTAATGCAGGGGTAGTCAACATGATTCCCTCCGGATGTTGTGGACTACAACTCCCATCATCCTGACCTCAAGCCACTGTGGTGGGAGTTGACAGCAGTTGTAGTCCAAAATACCTGCTGTTTTAATTGTATTTAAAAATAGAACTGAGTATTTTACTAAAACAAAATGCTGTCATATATATTATTATTTATTTATTATTTGATTTATATCCCGCCCTTCCTCTCAGCAGGAGCCCAGGGTGGCAACTCAATTTGTCTCATACCAAAACCACCATGCATAAAAATGAAAATCTTTTAATAAAGATAATGTTTTCTATATGCTCCTTGTTCTGAAGCAGTCCAAGTATTTTGAAGAATAAGTGATTTGAGGAACTACCATTTTTATTAGCTGCTAATCTATAGCACTCCACAAAGTTTTGTTTTACCTTTTATTTCCAATGAGCATAATGACCATGTTGGAATTGGAATGCTGACGAGCATCTTCTAACCATGTTGTCAAATGGTTGAAAGTGTCCCTCCTGAAAAGGGATCACAACATAAATCAGGGATGATGCACCAACACACATACACACTCTCACTCTCTCTCTATATAATTTTACAAAGTTATCAATTGTTAAATGATAACAATTCCAGGTAGCTTACAAACAAACAAAACAAGTCAGTTAATAAATCCAATCATAATTATGTAAGTCAAATATATATACCAAAATTGCATTAAAAAAAACTTAAAACATGGATAAACAGAATCAGTGTTTGTTATGATCTACACTGGGATGGAGAATCTTTTAAAGCCTAGGGGCTACATTCCCACTTGGTCAACCCTCCACGACCTTATGCTAGCAGTGGGTGTGAATACCCAGACACATAGTTACATACATACAGCACATAACACACACACACACCACCCCCATGCAATTAGGCTTGAAAAAAGGATTTATCTACTTTTCAATGTACTTTATGCTAATAGTCTTCAATGTTTCAGATCCTGTTCCACTCTTATCTTTCAGTAAGTCTGTTTTTATTTTACTTTTTCTCTTTTACACTCCAATAAAGTTAAGAATCACACATTCGGCTACTGATGCGCAAGTACCAGTGAAAGCCATTTTAGTTTCCCTCTGCTCCACATCACAGATTTCAACATCTCAAAACATCTGCCAGAAAAAAAAGGCAAGTTACTAGAATTTAAAATGTTTTGAAAGATTCTCACCTTGTAATGTCATACACTAGTAAAGCACCTGCTGCCCCTCTGTAGTATGACCTTGTGATGGAACGGAAGGACTCCTGCCCAGCCTGTAGAAAAACAAAATTCATAATTCATTTGGTCTCCTGTGTTTTCATGTGAAGAAAGTAACAGTCTTGCTTACTTACACTAAAACATTTATTGTACAAGGGATTGGAGAAAAGGACAAAACCTCACTAATTCTCGAAAAGAGGAGCTGAGTATTAAAAAGTCTACAGCATAGAACCATGGGGGGGGGGAGGAATCAAGAACAAGACCTCTAAACCTTTTTTGGCAATCCCTGACAACCCAATTTACTGAATGGCTTCACAATACATGAATCATTATTAGAGTACAGAATGGACTCCTAGCAACTAAGCTCTGAAGACAAATTTGAAAGGAAGCAAATAACCCAGTGCTTCACATTTGAATTCAATAACTCCCTCCCTGGGGCAGCTGTTGACACTAGAATAAATAAAGCCCATTGTAAATAAATGATGAATGACATCTTTACGCCCACCATCTGCTGGTGTAAAGGTTGTAGGAAGGCCAAGGATGCAGATTTTATCCGTTATATCAAAAACTGCAGCCAGCTTTCAGCAGTCTTCAGATGGAATTCTTACCACAATCATTTTATTATGAAAAACAGAGGATGGTTTTGAATGTGATTTTATAAAATTCTATTGCACGTTTAATCAATTTCCCCTGGTTCTGACAGAGTGCTTGTCAAAAGGATGTAAAAAGGCGTCTTCATTGTCACAAATGAAAAAAAATCAGAGGTCACAAATATACTGATTTAAACAAAAAAAATTAGGGGAACATCCTTAGGTTAGAATTACATGTTACATTTTCAAAGAGATCAGTCATAAATATACACAGATGTTTTCCTAATAGCCTCCTTCATGCTTCAAAATTATGGGGGGGGGCATAAAATAAACTTTTTTTAATACCCCAGTCACTATGATTTGGACACAGTAATACCAAATACTGAATAGTTATATACCATCAAAAATTGTGTTGTGGTTAATAGCACTATAACAATAATAAAATCCACTCTGCCACAGAAGTTCATCAAAAGTGACATTTTGAAAATGTTTACAATGCATGTCAATGTAGATATGATTTCCTTTCTATTTTATTTCCAGGAGCTAGAATGTTTACCAATTTACACGAAAGCACATATACAGCCTTTAAGTGATATCAAAAAGGAACGTGAAAATGAAATGTATCTCACATAAATATCAGTATGTCTTTAAACTAGCTAGCATGACTAAAAAGTACTTGTGGTCTGGTCTCACACCAGTGCAAGAGACATAGGAGGTTCAGTTGCATATGTGCAGCAAGAGGGTGCAAGCATTTGCATGGCTAAGGAGCGAATTAGCAAGGAGGAGGATAGGAAGTAGTGGTCTTGGCTGCCCTCATATTGATGACACCATGATAAGTTATGATCTAGGGCGTCCTCTCTTTTCATACAAAATTGACCAATGTTTTTTGACCAGCTATGGCTTGCAATATTATGCAATACTATGACCTGATTTGCACATCAAATGAAGTCACAGTTTTAAAAACTATGGCTAAACATGAATGAGCAGTGTGCTTGTGTATGCTGCTCAGAAGTTCTTACAACACTGCTTCCCTGCTCCTCCTTTGCTGTGGTAAAACAAAACTTTATGGCTTTAATTTCATGTCATCTGAACTAGAGCTCATGGTTTGTTTCCTCCAAACCACCTATGAGTGTTAAACAAGACTTTTTTCTTGGCTTACTACTCATGGTTTGTTTGAAAGAAACAAACCATGAGCCCAACTATGGCTTGTTTTGTCCCTACCGTTACAGGAGTAGGAGATGAGCACTATGGAAATTTTTGAGCAGCATGCATTAACATGCTGCGTGTTCACACTGAACCATAGTTTGCTTTAACTGGGTCTATAGTTCAAGCTCAAGTGATATCTGTGGCCAGGTGAGCCTGCACAATTTGTGACTTGTTAAGCCCAATGTAGCCCAACAGACATGTGATTTGCCATATGCAATATATTTGACCAACCAACTACTTTACTTCCTAGGTATACAGAAGGACATGTGTTTATTAATTCAAAGAAAAATGCATTTTTAAACCCCCCAAGATGGTCCAAAATGGATTTCTGAATTTCTACACTTACCAAAATAATGGGGAGGTCTAACAGAACTAGACATTGGGCACACTGTGCATAACATCTGAATCAGGAACCAGTGCTTGAATGCAGTGGTGAATTTGATGAGGGCCAATAAACTGAGTTTGAATCCTGGGAAAACTCTGGATACATCTTTGTCATTAGCACAAATAACTTCTGTGGCTAGGATCTGGAAGCTCCAACTACTGCAGAATGGAGTGGCTAGACTGCTGATGGGGACAGCATGTGAGACATCTGCACTGGCTGCTGATATATGCTACTGAGTCAGATTCAAAGCTGATGCATTAATAAACAAAGCCCTGAACAACCTGGATCTTGGAAACCTTAAGAACTCCCTGAGCCCTTTTCTCTCAGCTCAATCACTGAGATTATCTGGAGGACCACTGTCAGCTGTCCGCCATGTTTCAGAACCACAACTCATGTCAAGTAGAAGCTTAATATATAGTGTTGCTAGTCATATGCTGTGGAATACTCTTCCAGCAGAGATTCAGCAGGCATCCTTGCTATTATTTTTCCAGGCATCACTTGAATACTTTTTTTTTTACCAACAGACCTATTTGGTTGTTTATTTTTTAAGATGAGCCACTCATTTTTATATTTTGTATTTTTTATCGTATTTTATGTTCTATTGTATTTGTATCCAGTGCAGCATACCACGTTGATATTTTCTGTAAGTGGGTGGTTTATACATATTTTTATAAATAAATACAAATAAATTTGTTCTACAGCAGAGGGGAGAAGGTTAGGATATCCGTTACAAAATTTCCTTTCCCACCTCCCCCAACCTGAACACCACTACAAACGTTCCTTTTCTAGCTGACTGGAGCCCTGAGCAAGAACATTCCTGTGGGGTGGAGATACACTGTAATATTTTGGTGCAGGTAAAGGTTGTGTATTTACTGTTATGAAATCAGTAAACATTACACTATTGCCTTATATGTTTATTATGCAGGAAAAATACTCTCATTAAAGAAGTACATTCCAGCTTCGGTAATATCCCACGATACTAGTAATATACCACAATGTAGCAAGAATTCAACATTTGTTTATTTCAAAAAATTCTGTAACGGTGAAAGAATTACAAGCCTGTCTGACAGTTGAATAAATAAGGCAGTACAATTAAATAACCTTTGGGCTGAATTCCACACTGTAGCTATTAATTTGCACCCACTCCCTTCCACAAACCAGTGTGCTGATACATTAGTTATTCTGAGTAACTGCAACTGAACTTATTTCAAGCTCTGATTCCCACACATGCTTAGTGGATTTGGAGATTGAAGTGTGTCAAAAGTGAGGAAAAACGGGAGCTCGCCTCACTGGTCTTTCATCCCAGGATAAGCAAACAATAGCAAGGTTGTTTTTTCAGAGCAGGTTAGCAGTGACCTTCTAAATAACTCAAGATGGTAACAAAAAAACCTTTGTCCATATAGAGACTGACTGCTGATCCAGGATAAACAGGAGTCAATAACATCTGAAGCAGCTGGTAGTATTTTGGATCATGTAAACACAAACAATTTTGGATCATGTAAACACAAACAATCTAGAAAAGACTTGCCTGATTGGAAGGTATCACAAAACTCTGTTTTCTTTCAGTTTGCATCATTTTTTAGTTATTCTATTTTTATCACAACAGTTGACAGGATGATTTTTCAGTTTTCTGCTGTAAAGAGTTTAAGTTCCTTACTCCTTTTCTTTGAACCACAGTCTAAATAAAATTTGTACAGGTAATCTTACTATACTTACCGTATCCCATATCTGAAGTTTTATTTGTTTCCCATCAATGGTTATCATCCGAGCACCAAATTCTACACCTGAATAAAATAAAATGTTATTAACACAGCAATGAAATACTATCTAATATCCTAAACAAAAACAGAACTTACTTCAACCTTTGTCACAGCAGGAAGCAACGCTGCTGTATATGCTGCTTTCAGTCTGCTTTCCCTCCTATACCATTGACTAAAGAGTTAACAGATTTTTATATAGTTTTGTATTGTGTCAAAGTTTTATATGCTAAACTAGAGTACAGATGCAAAAAAAAGATTGCTTGTGTTTGAACCAAGGTAAAAATAATAATATAAAAAGCCTATTAAAAAAGCATTTAGGAGAGCCAGTGTGATGTAGTGGCTAGAATGTTGGACTAGGACCCAAGAGATCAGGGTTCAAATCCCCACTTAGTCATGGAGCTCACTGGGTGATCTTGGGCCAGTCACACTCTCTCACCCTAACCTACCTCACAGGGTTGTAGTGAAGACAAAATGGGGAGGTGGAGAACTATGTATGCTACCTTGAATTGCTTGGATGAAAGGTGGGATATAAATTGTAATGGTTATTTGTTTGTTTGTTTGTTTGTTTGTTCAGCACTTTTGTTTGCCGCCCTGGGCTCCTGCTGGGAGGAAGGAAGGGATATAAATCAAATAATAAATAAATTGTAATGATGATGGTAATGGTGGTAGAAAATACTTTTTAAAAACATTATGCTGCAATGCAGTTTTGAAATATTCAGAGAAAGTCACTAGCAGCTGCTTGCTAAGAATAGAAGAATTACAAATCTCAGTGAATTGGACTCAAATTAAATTAAACTACTTATATTTCTTCACAGAAACCATCATTTAGCCTTAGAAGAGCCTTAACAAATTTATTTATTTATTTGTTTGTTTATTATTTGATTTATATCTCACCCTTCCTCCCAGCAGGAGCCCAGGGCAGCATTCATCAAAATCTTAAGTTGATATTTTGTATTTCATTGAGTGTATTTTAGAAACTGACCGAAAATTCTAATAAGTGAAGTTAAGCTGGTACTATTTTTCTGTGGAAAATAAACTACCTACAAATGCAGCCAACAGTTCATCTTTAACAGCGGATGGCATGGTGACATTTTGTCAGATATGAACCTCATTTATTTAGCTTTATTATCAGCGCAACCTATGCCACTATAACTAAATGCACAACTATTAAAGTCTAAATAATCCATTTCATAACTTGAAGAATGCAGTTGCCATCACCTTTACTCATTTACCTACGTGTAAGAACTTACCTATAGTAAGGTCATGCACTGGTTGAAATCTTTTGTCTGTGAACTGCAACAATAAACATGATTTTCCAACACCTGAAAGATAAAAAAATAAAATCAAGTATTTCCAAATATAAAATACTTCAAAAAGTAAAAATATTTCAAAATGGTAGGCTTCTTTACATATATTTTGAAGGTTGAAAAAAAGTACTGCTAAGTCCTTGCTGTCAGCAGAACATTTTAGAAACTGCCAAAAAAAACAGTCACAACAATAAAGGAAGAAGAAGTCACTTGGAACTACTTGTGCTCCTCCATAGTACCCTAACGGTGAAAACCCCACCTGTCCTCCAAAATTATTTGCATTCTGTACATTTACTGTTTTGAAGCTTAAGAAGTCTCTCAATTAATAACCAGTTCCAGATATCCTCCACAGTTATACTGGGAACAGTGCCTTTTGCTGCTTTATGACACACACACACACTTTTTATTAATGTCATTATGAAGTTACAATATGTATAAATATATGTGTATAAACAGTTTTAAACCTCTTAGAACAACATGAAGCTCTGTTTACAGAAACAATCTTATAAACATTCAGTTAGATCAGAGGTTCCCAAACCAGTCTGCGGACTACCAGTGGTCCACCACATGCCCACAGTAAAGATTCATATCGATTTTTTATTGTATTTTTCTTGCTTCTTTTCTTTTTATATTGTATTTAATTGTATTACTGAATTGTATAAAATGCAAATTGTAATGCATTACAATTAAACAGAAGAAAAATACAATGACAAATCATATAGCATCTAGCACAGTGCATTATGACTACTACAACAGGCAGAAAAAGCATTAAGTGGTCCGCAAAGACCATCAGCAATTTTCAGGGGATCCATGGGGGAAAAAAGTTTGGGATCCACTGAGTAAGATTAAATACTGTATACTTGAAAAGAAAATAAGGACTATTAAATAGTACTTAAAATATTGGTTAAAAGTTAAATTTGTTTTTGTTTCCTTCATATCAATATATAACCTATCCTACTTCCTTCTATCTCAAGTTCTCTTTTTATTTCTTGCACATCAGTCTTCCAATGCTCCAAGTTTCCTCTGTAGTTTTCTTAGTATTATATTCAGCTTAACAATTACCATTTGCTCTCAAATAGTTCTGATTAATTCCTTCTTTCCTGGTTTCAACTATCCTTCTATACTTCTGAATACATAATCCTGCCTATCAATATATATAACATTTGGATGCAATTATTCTTTGGTGTATTTGGATAATTGACAGAGGGTTGCATCCAAGGTAACACTAAATCACAGTCCTGTCAGTGCAAGGTTTTCCACTTGCACAATTGTACTTCCCCACTCATGTTTTCCCATGGACCCTTTAAGTCTGTTCTAGGGGTTCCCCCAATCCTCTGGAGCAGATTTGGGGAAGGCGCAGGGCACACATAGGGGGGAGGGGAGGAGTCCTGTTGCACAAGCAATCCTTACACTGACAGGAAGCATTAGATGAATACCACTCATAACTGAACAAACATAACAGTGGGCCATTCATCAAGCTTAACCCAAATATTTCATTTATAACTAGTATCGCTATACTCCAAAAGGATCTGTCTTTCCAACATTTCTACCATATATGTAAGAGATCTCCTTTTGTCACAGAAGGAACTGTTTTACTCATCAGAAAGGTGTTTCTCTGAAGGCACTAGAACACCCGCAAGTGGTTACTGTCTTCCTCTCCTGTTGCCTGAGGCAGGAATGAGTTAACACTCCAAAGGACTCATCTCAGCCCCTCCCAGGGAGTGTTTTCCTGCCTTACTTGACCAGAACTGTTTTTGCCAGCTCTTCAGTCTGGCTAACTCTTAATTATTTCTCTTATTTCTGTCACAGAACCAACACTTTCCATTCCCTTCTCATTCTACCATCCTGCTTTTCCAAGTGCTCCAATGCCATTATATCTCAATGTTCATGCAATTTTCTCTGTAACTTATGGCTATTGTGAAATTGGTTCCTTCTCAAAATAGGCATTTCCATACTTCCTTCACATTTTTCCTCTGCAAATCTCTCATTTTATCATATGCCTATGCTTTAGCTCTGAATGTTTGTGCATTAGCACGTGGCATAAAGCTGAAAACCAGTTAACTTGGCCTTTCTCAGTTAACCTTTCTAATTGTTTAATCACTTCCTGCCTTTGTCTCAGTCCACTTCAAAATCTTATTGTGTGTACTGACAAATAGGTGGCATTATTACCATTTATTCCCTCATGCTACCAAGTTCTTATTTTCTCCTAATCTTTGTAGTTAACTCATGCCTCTTTCATGTCACATTTTAAAGTCACCTAAGTGTCCATTAAGACTGAATCTCTCATCTTCTATTGTGGATAATACTGACAAATTATTAGGTGCTAAAAATTTCTTATATTTATCCCATATCTTCAAACCTACATTGATGACTTTCCCCATTTTTCCCATTCTTCTTAGGAATCAATAAAAGATTTCAAATATATGTTTGCACTTTGTGCTCCTCAATTTTCTCCCTTCATCCTTTCCACAACCCATGTCAAAACACTGGCTTCATGATACTTTTCTAAATCAGGGATTCCTAATCCTACCTTCTTACATACCCCTCTTCCTTTTATTTTATTTACTCTCATTTTCTTTCTAGTCAGATAACTTGGATGTCATTTTTTGCCAAACTTATATAATTTTAAATATGAGTGAACTGATAAATTTTGGTATAATATCCTAGGGAGGACACTCATTTTTACCAGCCTTTTGCTATCTTACCAGTTTTGACATTTTATAGCTCAGGTACTGCTCCTGCTAGAACTTCAACCCAGAGTTCAGTCCAGGGCAGAGACTTCAAAAGAGGAAACTTCACAAAATTGAGGGGATTGGTAAAAAGAAAGCTGAAAAACAAAGTCCAGAGGGTCACATCACTCAAAAATGCTTGGAAGTTGTTTAAAAACACTATATTAGAAGCTCAACTGGAGTGCATACCGCAGATCAGAAAAGGTACTGCCAGGGCCAAGAAAATGCCAGCATGGTTAACGAGCAAAGTCAAGGAAGCTCTTAGAGGCAAAAAGTCTTCCTTCAAAAAATGGAAGTCTTGTCCAAATGAAGAAAATAAAAAAGAACACAAACTCTGGCAAAATAAATGCAAGAAGACAATAAGGGATGCTAAAAAAGAATTTGAGGAGCACATTGCTAAGCACGTAAAAACCAACAACAAAAAATTCTATAAATACATTCAAAGCAGGAGACCATCTAGGGAGACAATTGGACCCTTGGATGATAAGGGAGTCAAAGGTGTACTAAAGAACGATAAGGAGATTGCAGAGAAGCTAAATGAATTCTTTGCATCTGTCTTCACAGTGGAAGATATAGGGCAGATCCCTGAACCTGAACTAACATTTGCAGGAAGGGATTCTGAGGAACTGAGACAAATAGTGGTAACGAGAGAGGAAGTTCTAAGCTTAATGGACAATATAAAAACTGACAAATCAACGGGCCCGGATGGCATCCACCCGAGAGTTCTCAAAGAACTCAAAGGTGAAATTGCTGATCTGCTAACTAAAATATGTAACTTGTCCCTTGGGTCCTCCTCTGTGCCTGAGGACTGGAAAGTGGCAAATGTAACGCCAATCTTCAAAAAGGGATCCAGAGGGGATCCCGGAAATTACAGGCCAGTTAGCTTAACTTCTGTCCCTGGAAAACTGGTAGAAAGTATGATTAAAGCTAGATTAACTAAGCACATAGAAGAACAAGCCTTGCTGAAGCAGAGCCAGCATGGCTTCTGCAAGGGAAAGTCCTGTCTCAGTAACCTATTAGAATTCTTTGAGAGTGTCAACAAGCATATAGATAGAGGTGATCCAGTGGACATAGTGTACTTAGACTTTCAAAAAGCGTTTGACAAGGTACCTCACCAAAGGCTTCTGAGGAAGCTTAGCAGCCATGGAATAAGAGGAGAGGTCCTCTTGTGGATAAGAAATTGGTTAAGAAGCAGAAAGCAGAGAGTAGGAATAAACGGACAGTTCTCCCAATGGAGGGCTGTAGAAAGTGGAGTCCCTCAAGGATCGGTATTGGGACCTGTACTTTTCAACTTGTTCATTAATGACCTAGAATTAGGAGTGAGCAGTGAAGTGGCCAAGTTTGCTGATGACACTAAATTGTTCAGGGTTGTTAAAACAAAAAGGGATTGCGAAGAGCTCCAAAAAGACCTCTCCAAACTGAGTGAATGGGCGGAAAAATGGCAAATGCAATTCAATATAAACAAGTGTAAAATGATGCATATTGGAGCAAAAAATCTGAATTTCACATATACGCTCATGGGGTCTGAACTGGCGGTGACCGACCAGGAGAGAGACCTCGGGGTTGTAGTGGCCAGCACGATGAAAATGTCGACCCAGTGTGCGGCAGCTGTGAAAAAGGCAAATTCCATGCTAGCGATAATTAGGAAAGGTATTGAAAATAAAACAGCCGATATCATAATGCCGTTGTATAAATCTATGGTGCGGCCGCATTTGGAATACTGTGTACAGTTCTGGTCGCCTCATCTCAAAAAGGATATTATAGAGTTGGAAAAGGTTCAGAAGAGGGCAACCAGAATGATCAAGGGGATGGAGCGACTCCCTTACGAGGAAAGGTTGCAGCATTTGGGGCTTTTTAGTTTAGAGAAAAGGCGGGTCAGAGGAGACATGATAGAAGTGTATAAAATTATGCATGGCATTGAGAAAGTGGATAGAGAAAAGTTCTTCTCCCTCTCTCATAATACTAGAACTCGTGGACATTCAAAGAAGCTGAATGTTGGAAGATTCAGGACAGACAAAAGGAAGTACTTCTTTACTCAGCGCATAGTTAAACTATGGAATTTGCTCCCACAAGATGCAGTAATGGCCACCAGCTTGGACGGCTTTAAAAGAAGATTAGACAAATTCATGGAGGACAGGGCTATCAATGGCTACTAGCCATGATGGCTGTGCTTTGCCACCCTAGACAGAGGCAGCATACTTCTGAAAACCAGTTGCCGGAAGCCTCAGGAGGGGAGAGTGTTCTTGCACTCGGGTCCTGCTTGCGGGCTTCCCCCAGGCACCTGGTTGGCCACTGTGAGAACAGGATGCTGGACTAGATGGGCCACTGGCCTGATCCAGCAGGCTCTTCTTATGTTCCTATGAAATTTGATATACTGTTTATGATATTATTTTGTATTTGTTTTATTAATGGAATTTCATAGTTAATGTTATGCTGTTTACTGCCATAATATATTTTCTTAATGTTGACAGCACAGAATTTTCAATGAATGAATAACAGTTTAGAGTACGGAGTATTAAGGCAGGAGTGGTGAACTTGTCACCCTCCAGGTGTTCTTGGACTCCAACTCTCATCATCCCTGGCCATTGGTGATGTTGTCTAGGGCTGATAGGCGTTGCTGGAACAACATCTGGAGGGCCATAGGTTCTCCATCCCTGGTGTAGTGACACATACCACAAGATAATTCAAAAAATGTATTTGTCCAACTCTCTCTCTCTCTCCCTCCCTTCCCCACCTCTGTAAAAAGCAAAAGAGGGAGAAGTTTTTGGAGGATCCAGAACTCTGTCACCGTGCTTTCTTTATTTCTTAACTAACCCTTCTTTCTTTTCTCAGAGAGACTCCACTCTTGTTGGTGCATTTTTGATAGCTACTTTTTCCTGCACTTGTAGCACAAAATTGAAAGCAGAAGGAAATGTAAATCCTAGGAAGAGGAATAATTTATTATCAGAATCACTCTGCTGGTGTTGGTTTTGTGCAACTGTTGCTGTGACCTCTGTGCTAATCTTCTTCCATCCATTTGGACTAACAGCACAGGGATTGCTGATGACTTCCTGTGGATTGCTTATGCCTGATGCCCTGATCCTGGGTCAGTGCACTTTGAAGCCCTGACTGCTGGGACTTTAACATGAAGCATGAGGCATTTGCAAGCCCTTTTGCAAGTATTTCTACATTGCTCTTCGAATCTCCAAAAACCAGCTGATGGGCAGAGGGAACGCACCTTGCTCCAGCAGCAAAGGAACAATCAGGAGCTCACTTTAAGCTCCCAATTGCCCCTCCGAAGCCACATCAGTACCCACCCCATATCTGATGTCACAAATGACAGCAGGTATAGGGCGGGTGGATGTGGTTGGGGAAATGGAACCCCTGGCAGGCCAGGCTTAGCCTATGAGCAGAAGCTTCCCCACCCCTGTCCTACTGCAGGCCACAACTAAAATTTCTGGCTTCACATTTTTATACATTGTAAGGTTGGTTTGCAAATAAATGTTCATCATCTGTCAACATTACCAGCAAGTGGCAATTTGCATGAGTGAATCTTCAAAATATACAGCATTCCTGCCACCAATTCAAACACAATTTTTAATACAGAATCACGTCATACACTCACCTGAAAAATCAACAGTGGTATTCAACTAAATAGTTGTGTGCACCCAAGGATTACTGTACACAGAACAGAACTTTCCCCACTCTGTTCCTCCCACACTGTCCCAAAATCTACTTCAAAGGGTAGAGGAAACCCCCAGAACAGATTTGAGGATGAGCAGGAGGAGAGGGGAAGAATTTTCTCCTTGCGCTGATGGAACAAGCGATTTAATATTCTACTATATACAGCCTCAAGTGACGACAAACCAAAGGATGTACATGCCTGCATGGCCTAATCCTATGTCATACAGTAATATATAATAAAATGGCTTTATAAATTCACTAATAGGCAAAAAACCTTGCGGTTTAAGAACGTACCTAAAACCCACAGATATTTCTAACAAACTTTAAAAAACAGGGAAATTGGGCACCCATAGTGAATGCGCCAGGGCTGACCTCCTCTCTGAGATATTGTACTGACCTACACATTTGTCAAAATGCAACCACAATTTGGGTTGGTCTTTCACAGTTCAATTCACTTGCTGTGTAGCTTGGAAGAATTTGGTAACATGTGCCTTCGAGCATATGGTGAGTGGTGGCAACACCTGCCATCTCTAAAGATGGAGAATTACATTTTTGTATGTTTCTTGGCATTCTTACTTTGCTTCTTTCCTGTGTTACTAATGTTTCTACAGAGAATCAAATCTAGAAAATTTTATTTCCCTCATTATTCATCCTAGAAATCTGTATCAAATTTATTCTTATTAATTCCAAAGCTTTTTATTGGTCAATATCATATGATGGTGAAGACAGCCTTTTGTGTCTCAAATTGCAGGTTATGTTCTATTTCTATTTTGGGTGCATTAACAGTTGAATCTGAAACTGCAGTTTGATGTAAAATCAGACTGATTACAATATGTTGGTACTTCAGCAATGACTCTAGCTGTTGGAAAAAAAGAGGATGCATGCTTTCAGCCTGCTATGTTTAAACCACTTCATTTAAGGCAAGGTGGGCACAGTCAATTAAAAACATAGAGCACACCTAGAATTTTGCTAGAATATCTTTCACCTCCCACTGTTCTATCTTGCGCAAACTGAGACACTCCTGATGTCCACTGGAGACTATTCTGCAGAATACAGGAATACCCCGATTTACGTGCCTTTGTTTAACGGACCCTCGCGATAACAGACATGCTCCATATGCCACCATACCCCACTTAACGTACGTGTGCTTCGCAATTACAGACACTTAATGACATGATGCCGCTGCCATCTAGTGGCGATTGCCGTGCAGTACATGCATAGATAATTGCTTCACTTTAAGTACATTTTCACTTTACATACACGCTCCGGTCCCATTGCGTATGTTAATGCGGGGTATTCCTGTAGTCAGTGCCATTATTCCACAATTAGTTTTGGAGTTTTAGTGTAAATTTTGCAAAGTGTTGCTGTACTTCACATATTCACAGAAATAGAAACAAAAGAAAATGATTTCCTATAGGAAACTTCACTAAAATTGTAAGTAAATCAGAAATATTTAAAGTGACCATCTGTCTTAATAACATTGCTCCCTCCTTGCTAAAGCAAGGTCAGCACAGCACGTCTTCTTTCTATTATTTGGGCTGATTGCAGGTGTTGCCACCACTCACCATATGCTCAGAGGAACATGTTGCCAAATTCAAAAACAAGTATTAAATGGCTAACATTGATTATGAACTTTAATCGCTGTGTTTACAGGATTTTTTAAAAATATTGTTATCTGCTATAAATGACAAGTTGGTTAAAAATCAAAATGAGTATTTGAAGTATTGCATCAAACTATAAAAGAGAGAGGAGGGGAAAGAAAGAAAGTGCATAACTATACTGCATTATCTAAGAAACTGAGTTATGAATCAGAAAATTCCTAGTTCAAATCTCAGTTCTGACTAGGGGCCTTAGTCAAGTTACTGTTATTTCATTATCTCTCCCTACCCTCACACAAGGATAATATTGATCTCTAGTTAAATGATTTTTCAAAATAAAAGAGCATACAAAATATTAATACAATACAATAAAAATGTAACATTTCTACATAACAAAAAAAAATCACTTTAGTAGAAAGTGATTTTCTCGGGGCCTACCTTATAGGATTGTTGCAAATATTATTGAGAATGTACAAGCACCACTATGAAAATTCAAAATATGCAAAATGAATGTTAAAGTTTTTTTTTTTTTTTAAGTATCCAGTGTACGAATATGTTTTGTCATAGAAAATGGGCTCCTGCTGGGAGGAACGGCAGGATATAAATCAAATAATAAATAAATAAAAATACTGAAAGACGTCCAGGATTATTCCAGAACTCACCCCTATAGTTATACTGTACAAGAAGCAGACACTAAAGCCATAGTGAAGGGCTATAGGTACAGGCTTATTGCTTGTATTCCAGGCAGAGTAGAGACACAAAATGGTAGCGTTTGGAAACTATACCAGTAGTCTACAAATGCCAATAGAAAATAGGAAACTGTTTTACGACAAATGACCTGTCATCAGAAGTGAGCTGTGCTGGCTTATTAGGAGGCGAGGCAGTCTTTGGACATTCTGGCCAGCACAGCTGTTGTGTGTCTCAAGCACAGAATATAGGGCTATGGAATTCAGCTGAAAGGATGGATTAATTAATACAGTTATTATTCACAGATCAAACAAGTATTTTTTCACAATCAATGTATTATTTTAAAGCGTGGCTAGTGTCTATAGAAGGGGTGTGGAACCTCAGGTCAGGGGGCCGAATGTGGCCTCTCTATCTGGCCCCCAAAATTCTCCCCAGACTGCATCCCTAAATGGTCCTGCTTCATACCCCAAGTGAAATGTGTCCTTGAACTCTGAGAATGCCTCTTGTTTGTCTGAATGGGACAGGGAGAAAGGTGTGTGAGTTTGTGTGAAGAAAGCAGTCTATTCTACAAAGATAAAATCTACATTTATTGTTCTGCCCAATTTTACCTCTGGGTCCTTGCATCACTAGCATCTGGCCACCAGAAAGTTGTCTAAAAGAGAATGTGGCCCTAGGGCTAAAAACACCCCCCCCAATCTACAGCATAAAGAAAACAAAATGCCATCAATTTTAAAAATTGCACTGTTTTTCTAAGCACAAAATTTACCCACTTAACTAAAATCACTATCTTCAAATATCATATGAACTAGAAACTAATCAAAGGAATCGGTTTTTAAAAAGATATCACCTACATTTATTCTTATTTCTAATCCATAGTATTGCTCAGGTCAAAGGTTTTAAACATATAAAAACTTATGCAACATGTAGTGGTATGTTTTACATGTATTTTAGCTAGAGAAAATTTTCACATTAATCCCTGAATATTAAACATTCAATTATAATAATAGAAATAATATTATTATTATGGTTCATTTCCCTGGAGTGGTAACTCAGATCGTGCTTTGAAAAGTTCCAGCTGTGGGAGCAATCTACAAAATATCTCTGCAAACTTCCTTAAGTGATCTTAGAATCCAAGTGTTTTGAAAAGAAGTCTGGCAAATAAGCTTTGTATTTAAGCACTCACCTGGTAACCACTGGTGACAAGGAACTGCAGGCAGGCAAGTAAACAGACTGGCAGAGGAGACGCAGAATACTACATTACTTCTATGTACCCAGCAAAGAAACCAAGAAGGGTCCCCCTCCTCTGCACTGAGCACTTAAATGCACTTGATGCTCCATCCTTCATCTGTCAGTCCCCATCTTGTAAATTTTTTTTGCAGTCTAGTAATTCTTGTGGGCACAATTTAGAATTGTGAAATAAGTTCACAAAAGTTCTCTGGGGTTTTTCTCTTTTTTTAATAATCTACAAATACACAAGAAAAAAATTTAAACTACTTCTTGGTGAGGGAAAACCTCTTATTGGAGACTCAAGAAAAAAGGTCAAAAAGTCTACTGATATATCTTAATATTTATGTACTTTTTAAAAACCTTGATATAATTTCAAAAAGAAGCTGAACTAAAAAAGCAGAAAGTTAGTCACAGGAGCATTTTATTGTTGACCAATAAATTGATTATGACTAAGCACTTAAACAAAACAAAACTGCAGGACTTTGCAGCACATTTCTATATTTCAACCCTTACTAATTTGAACTGGTGCCACATTTTTTTGTATTTTGAGGGCTCAAGAACAAGAAAATGTGAATAAATGATGCCTGAACATTAAAAGAGAACTTATGCAGTCTTGCATGAGTGTCCAAAATATCCAACAGCAGCTTCCAGTCTATTTTCTCTGAAGGCAGCTGCAGCTTCTATAGCAAATACGAACAACTAGATTTATTTCACATCTTTCCTTAGCACTCTCACTCAAGATAAAGAAAAGGTAAATACAAGGTAGTGGGAACTCATTCCAAAGAGAGAACAGGGATATCTTAACCTTTTTGATGGACTATAACTTGCATTTTTCCTGACCATTGGCAATGCCATCTGAGACTGATGGGAGCTGGAGAGTTCAAAAATATCTGGGGGGCCACAAGTTAGCAAAGACTAATGACAAGTTATCAGACTTAACGCAAAGAATGTGCTGGAATATAAGAACTGAGAGTCACTGCCTAGTCACCTGGGTGAATTCTAGTTGCCAGTGGTCACCAGACAACTTGTTAAAGGCAAGCCTACTGCAGAAATTTCAAGTATGGATATCATCACCAAGGGACAACTTTCAACTCATGATGAACTCTGTGCTGGGCAATTATTCAGAGAGAGACATGGCATATATAGTCCAAGCTGTCAGTTGTTAATTTCATTTAACCAATACAGAAATACCTCAGTTAAGAATCCTCCAGGAATGAACCTCCTTTTAAGGAAGGCCTTTTTTAAAGGTGAAACTGACCAGCTTTCCTTTGTTATGGATGAACTTTCAAGCCTGTGGCTTTGCTTTAAGGTGAAACTGACCAGCCTGTGTCTTTGCTTTGCTATGGATAAACTGTCAAGTTGGTGCCTTTGCTTTGCTAGGGTGAAGTTGACAATCCTGTACGTTTGTTTCACGTTAAAGAGATCTCTTGCTTTCTCCCACAGTTGGGGAGGGAAGGATCCAATACATTCAGTGGAAGAGAAGGAAGGAAGTGGGAAGGAGGGGGAGTGGGTGGGTGCTGGGTAGGCACCCTATAAAGGTCCTGTTGAAGCTCCCCAACCATCTATGAGAGGTGTAGATACCTATTCCTATTCTTTCCATGTCATTCCTACCTCTGGTACCAAAGTTTCTGTTAAAGAAGTAATATCTAGGAATGCATGTACTTTGCTAACTGAGGAATTACTGTATTTCTTTTCCACACAATGAATAAGGCTGACACAGGTGAAGAAGACTGTACCACCCAATATTTTAAGTTTCTCATGTTGACTTGGTTGAAATTGCCTAAACTTTATTTTTTAAAGAACTTTACATTTATCTAAAAACTGAAAGTTAACCACTGACAAAATATGTGCATGTATTTTTGAATGTTGTTGTTTAAAAAGAAAAATAACCAGAAGAAGAAACAACCTTATTAGTACAATTTAAAAACCTGTTTGGTGGTGGTGATTCTGGCACATCATGACAAAAATATAACTGAGCAGTTGGAGCTGGTTCATCTCCTGAATGGCTTCACAAGTTCATTCCACTTTAGCACTAAAATGACCAAGTTATCCATTTTTTAATGAAAACTGATCTGAAAACAATTCAGAATAATTGCTTAGTGTGTACCTACCTTCTCACAAAACCTACACATCTGAATATATATTAAAGTTATATTAAACAATAATAATTTCTACTAAATATGATGATTCAGAGGAAGGCAATGGTAAACCCCCTCTAAATACCGCTTACCATGAAAACCCTACTCATAGGATCGCCATAAGTCGGAATCGACTTGAAGGCAGTCCATTTTCATTTTTCCAAAAATGATGATTAAATCCTCACTGGTGATTCAGATGGTGATTTAAATCATTCAAATTGAGTCCTTCAGAGAAACAATTTAAATCAATTTGATTTAAATCAAATTAAGCCTGCCTGTTACTTCAATTTCATTAAAGGAATTTATCCAGGAAACCTTTATTTTGGGGCAAGACCAAAATATATGGAACAGATAGGCATTTGAAAAGCTTCCCTGCCTGGTTACCAAAAGACTATTCCTTCTCACCACAGGCAACCAAATACAAGCCATTTCCAAAACTGGTTTAATGGAACCTCTTTTCCAGGTAAACATGCAGAGCATTCTATGCTTTAAGTAATTAATCTCAGTCCCCAGGTTGACCACTCTGCTTCTAGTTTCTTTTAAAACAAAAACTTACAAGACCAAAAGAATCAATCACGTAGTTGGCCCTTGCTGTGTTTTTATCAAAAGCAAAAGCTCCTAGCAGCAAATAACAACGTTCATGCATACCTGATCCTATGCACATTTACACAGAAGTGAATGTTCCAATAGGAACGGAAGTGTGCATAGGAATGCAACATTGTATTATGTTGCAGACTAAGATCTTCTAGATGGCATAGTGCAGCCATAATAAACTGAATCAGTGATTTTTACTTCAAAGAACATGGAATCAGGCTGTAAAAGTTTGTACCAAAATCTTTTTCAAAAAATGAATTTACATTAAAAAGGGGGGAAAGTGATTAAAATATATCTTATTATGTAATTTAGAGCTGGGGAATCTGGGCTATAGTAGGTTGCAATCTTAATGGTGATGGAAGGAGAAGGAAATAAAATACAAGCATCTTGTTATTTTTTCCCCCAAGGAAAAGAACGGGGAAAGAGTGTAAGCATTCAGAAGAAAGACACTAACTTTACAAACAGCTAAGAAAGGAATATGTTTCCCAGGGATGACACAGATCTCCATTCACACACCTGTCAGGAAACTTTCAGCACCATTCCTCACATTACATGATGGAAAACATGTATTTTCAGCTACATGTATTCATGACAGGAAACTTCAGCCAATCTAGCTCTCTCTGTACCCATATTATATACACAGTGGAAAATACCTGCATACACCTCTTCGTGATATAAAATGTTTTGCACATACCTACATTATATAACAACAAAGTGGTCCCTTATAATGATACAGGATTTCTTGCCTTGGTATAGATTTGTCTCTCTCACATACATTCCCCAACGCAACCATTTTCATACATAAATAGCAAAGGTTACAATAAAAATAAGCAATGCAATCCAAAAAGGCACAATTTCAAAATAGCAGTCTATAGGCATGAAAGTATATCAGATTACAGACCGACAATATTAAATTTAGGCTTAATTTACTTTGGAAATAAGAACCCCAAGTATTTATTCTAATACTTAACATTTGTATAACACTTTCCAGTATTCAAAGCAGATTACATAGAATATCTAGTTGTAAGGGAAAACAGTATTATTATATCCAGTGCTGCTGATGGGGAGATTGAAGATAAAAGAGAGAAACTTGTCTAAAGCCCCCTATTGAGATTTTGGCAGAGATTATATTCAAACAAGGGACTTCTTGATTTGTAGCCGTCTCTTGGACCAAGAGGAAGGAGGTGTGAAAACTGGAGGGAGAAATATCAATAATTTAAGATATGCAGACGATACCATACTACTAGAAGAAACCAGTAATGATTTGAAACGAATGCTGATGAACGTTAAAGAGGAAAGCACAAAAACAAGACTACAGCTGAACATCAAGAAGACTAAAGTAATGACAACAGAAGATTTATGTAATTTTAAAGTTGACAATGAGGACATTGAACTTGTCAAGGATTATGAGTAGCTTGGCACAGTCATTAACCAAAAGGGAGACAATAGTCAAATCAGAAGAAGGCTAGGACTGGGGAGGGCAGCTATGAGAGAACTAGAAAAGGTCCTCAAATGCAAAGATGTATCACTCAGCACTAAAGTGAGGATCATTCAGACCATGGTATTCCCAATCTCTTATGGATGTGAAAGTTGGACAGTGAAAAAAGCAGGTAAGAGACAAATCAACTCATTTGAAATGTGATTGAGGAGAGCTTTGTGGATACCATGGACTGCGAAAAAGCCGTAACTGGGTGTTAGAACAAATTAAACCAGAATGATCACTAGAAGCTAAAATGATGAAACTGAGGTTATAATACTTTGGACACATAATAAGAAGACATGATTCATTAGAAAAGACAATGTTGGGAAAAACAGAAGGGAGTAGAAAAAGAGCAAGGCCAAACAAGCGATGGATTGATTCCATAAAGCAAGCCACAGGCCTGAACTTACAAGATCTGAACAGGGTGGTTTATAACAGATGCTATTGGAGGTCGCTAATTCATAGGGTCGCCATAAGCAATAATTTACTTGAAGGCATACAACAACAAGCCCAATCTTAGGCTGCAATCCAATACACACTTACCTGGAAGTAAGTCCCATTGAACCCAAAGGAACTTACTTCTGAGTAGACGTACTGGATTGCACTGTTGGTCACTATAACACATCTGGTCTCATACTAAACTGCAGGTTAAAGAAGGAGAGATGTCAATAAATGGGCTAGGCTGAGAGATGGGAAACCTTTAGCTTCTCCTCTCCTTCAACTCTTTTCATTCCAGCTGGTCATTACAAGAACTCTGTAACTTGATGCCTGAGTTTGCTTTATTTCTCTTTTCTCCCAACTGGTTTTCATTTTGTTGTTGTTGTTCTTTTGTATTGTAAACCTGAGAACAGGGGCGGTTTATTATCGCTATTTGTAAGCTGTTCTGGAAGCCTTTTCCCGCTGAAGAGCAGCATAAAATACTTAATATGAGCCAGAAACTGAACCACCACCAATAAACTGCAGAATCTACTTTGTGAGCCTTTCATGAAACGTACAATATATCCAGAGACCGGTGTGTTGTGTGGTTACTTCAGTCATAACACAGTTTATCTTTGTATGGGGAAGGATTAGATGAGTCTTTATGGCCTTTCATTGCAAGCGTAAAGGCCTAGAGTAAGAAGCCTCGGCGGAAGGCCCTACTGCGTTGTCCGCGCGTTGTCACCACTCCCATTTTAATCCACTGAAGCGTTCGGCGTGGCCAAGAGGATTTTTGGAGGTGCAAGAATCGAGGTCAACGACAACCCCACCCACTGTCCCGAGGCCTCGGCTGCACCCTGCTCAGTGCCAGTGCCGCCGCCCCTTCTCCCCCCTTCCCCCCCAACTATTGATGGCGAGATCTTCAAGCCTTAAGACAACAACAGCCTTACGGACCCTTACATCCGATCCTAGGCTTCACAAGCCCGTACCCAGGCCGCGGGCGGGGCCCTGCACCGAGCGCCTCCCCCTCCTAAGCCGAGTCACTACCACGTCGGCGCAGCCAACACTGCGGAAATGGGGCAGCCGAGGCAGGCCGCTGCGCAGCTCAGGCCAGACTCCTATTTCCGCAACGAGCGTCTTCCCCTGTGGTCTCCTTACCTGTGTCCCCGATTATGATATACTTGAAGAGATACGCGTAGGCCATGTCCTTCCAATCCCCGCCGTCTCCTTCGCCTCCCGTTAGGCTGCTCGCTTGTCAGTGACGCGGCGCTGTACTCCCTCCCCTTCGTGTCAGGACTCGCGCGACGGAAGGTTCGAAACCGTTAGCGGTCCCCTCCACTCTTCCAACTGCCTTCTGACAGTTTTCTCCAGCTGCCTCCCACGCCGGCCTTCCGCATGCACACGGGTGTGCTCGCGCTCCCTTTCCCTCTCTGCCGTGTTCTCAAAGGCGCCTTAAAAGCGTCTTGGGGGGCGCGACAGAAGCGGCTCAGGGGAGCAGGAACAATAACATGCGCGAGACTCCAAAACGCTTTAGCAACGTCACGCAGCGTTCTTCGTCGACCCGGAAGTGCTGAAGCAGCCGGTGCCTCGCCTTGGCATGAGGGCAAGGGGAGGTTCCGTGGGAGCGGTGCAAGGGATGGGCTGCTGAACGCTTGGCGGCTTTAACTTTGGGTGGGGACTGAAGTCCGGACCAGCCACTTGGTTCAAGGCACTTCCTTCCTTGCTCGGGGAGGAGTTATTTTGTTTTATTGTTGCTATGGCTTCTGCTAGGTAGGGCCTCTCAACAGAACAGCCCAGTCCTGATGCGACCTTCGGGGTTTGTTCTTGCAGAGCAGCCCTTGAACTTTTAACTAGGGTCAGTTTGGGGTAAACAAAGAGAGTATTCAGGCCTTCGCATCACGGCCACGCATCTTCACCGCTTCTTTTTTACTTGGCACTTTACTGTGGATTTCTTGCTGGCACCTGCAGAATGTTCCCCTCCACCAGCAGAGTTTAACGGTCTGACCTTAGCAGGGGTTCAGAAACTTGTAAGTGATCCAGGAAAACTATGGTAATTGGGCTTTACTTGAAACAGACGGGACTCCAACTCCCATCAGCTCCAACCCAAGGGGCCAATGGTCAAGGATGATGGGATTTGTCCTCAAACATCTGGAGGACCACTTGACTCACATTCCTGGCTTAAAAGTTCCTAGGTACATAATAACTGTATATGTTCTGAACTCATCTTTTTATAAAACAAGATTTACATGAATATTACTGAGATTATCCCAAGGCCACAAAGCTGCAAATAATCATTTACAGTACAATTCTTTCATGTTTACTTGGAAAGAAAGTACACTGTGTCAGTGGGGCGTACTCCCAGCCCTGACTATGTGTGTAGAGGATTGCAGCATTAGTTGCATAAAAGACCACATAAACAGACACACAAGGAGAGAAGAGGGAGGGGTACAGGGAGAAAAACAATTTGAAAGGGACAAAAGCAAAAACACCAATATCCACATATGGAGATTATTTAAGAACATAAGAAGAGCCTGCTGGATCAGGCCAGTGGCCCATCTAGTCCAGCATCCTGTTCTCACAGTGGCCAACCAGGTGCCTGGGGGAAGCCCACAAGCAGGACCCGAGTGCAAGAACACTCTCCCCTCCTGAGGCTTCCGGCAACTGGTTTTCAGAAGCATGCTGCCTCTGACTAGGGTGGCACAGCACAGCCATCATGGCTAGTAGCCATTGATAGCCCTGTCCTCCATGAATTTGTCTAATCTTCTTTTAAAGCCATCCAAGCTGGTGGCCATTACTGCATCTTGTGGGAGCAAATTCCATAGTTTAACTATGCGCTGAGTAAAGAAGTACTTCCTTTTGTCTGTCCTGAATCTTCCAACATTCAGCTTCTTTGAATGTCCACGAGTTCTAGTATTATGAGAGAGGGAGAAGAACTTTTCTCTATCCACTTTCTCAATGCCATGCATAATTTTATACACTTCTATCATGTCTCCTCTGACCCGCCTTTTCTCTAAACTAAAAAGCCCCAAATGCTGCAACCTTTCCTCGTAAGGGAGTCGCTCCATCCCCTTGATCATTCTGGTTGCCCTCTTCTGAACCTTTTCCAACTCTAGAATATCCTTTTTGAGATGAGGCGACCAGAACTGTACACAGTATTCCAAATGCGGCCGCACCATAGATTTATACAACGGCATTATGATATCGGCTGTTTTATTTTCAATACCTTTCCTAATTATTGCTAGCATGGAATTTGCCTTTTTCACAGCTGCCGCACACTGGGTCGACATTTTCATCGTGCTGTCCACTACAACCCCGAGGTCTCTCTCCTGGTCGGTCACCGCCAGTTCAGACCCCATGAGCGTATATGTGAAATTCAGATTTTTTGCTCCAATATGCATAATTTTACACTTGTTTATATTGAATTGCATTTGCCATTTTTCCGCCCATTCACTCAGTTTGGAGAGGTCTTTTTGGAGCTCTTCGCAATCCCTTTTTGTTTTAACAACCCTGAACAATTTAGTGTCGTCTGCAAACTTGGCCACTTCACTGCTCACTCCTAATTCTAGGTCATTAATGAACAAGTTGAAAAGTACAGGTCCCAATACCGATCCTTGAGGGACTCCACTTTCTACAGCCCTCCATTGGGAGAACTGTCCGTTTATTCCTACTCTCTGCTTTCTGCTTCTTAACCAATTCCTTATCCACAAGAGGACCTCTCCTCTTATTCCATGACTGCTAAGCTTCCTCAGAAGCCTTTGGTGAGGTACCTTGTCAAACGCTTTTTGAAAGTCTAAGTACACTATGTCCACTGGATCACCTCTATCTATATACTTGTTGACACTCTCAAAGAATTCTAATAGGTTACTGAGACAGGACTTTCCCTTGCAGAAGCCATGCTTCAGCAAGGCTTGTTCTTCTATGTGCTTGGTTAATCTAGCTTTAATAATACTTTCTACCAGTTTTCCAGGGACAGAAGTTAAGCTAACTGGCCTGTAATTTCCGGGATCCCCTCTGGATCCCTTTTTGAAGATTGGTGTTACATTTGCCACTTTCCAGTCCTCAGGCACGGAGGAGGACCCGAGGGACAAGTTACATATTTTAGTTAGCAGATCAGCAATTTCACCTTTGAGTTCTTTGAGAACTCTCGGGTGGATGCCATCCGGGCCCGGTGATTTGTCAGTTTTTATATTGTCCATTAAGCTTAGAACTTCCTCTCTCGTTACCACTATTTGTCTTAGTTCCTCAGAATCCCTTCCTGCAAATGTTAGTTCAGGTTCAGGGATCTGCCCTATATCTTCCACTGTGAAGACAGATGCAAAGAATTCATTTAGCTTCTCTGCAATCTCCTTATCGTTCTTTAGTACACCTTTGACTCCCTTATCATCCAAGGGTCCAATTGTCTCCCTAGATGGTCTCCTGCTTTGAATGTATTTATAGAATTTTTTGTTGTTGGTTTTTATGTTCTTAGCAATGTGCTCCTCAAATTCTTTTTTAGCATCCCTTATTGTCTTCTTGCATTTCTTTTGCCAGAGTTTGTGTTCTTTTTTATTTTCTTCATTCGGACAAGACTTCCATTTTCTGAAGGAAGACTTTTTGCCTCTAAGAGCTTCCTTGACTTTGCTTGTTAACCATGCTGGCATCTTCTTGGCCCTGGCGGTACCTTTTCTGATCTGCGGTATGCACTCCAGTTGAGCTTCTAATATAGTGTTTTTAAACAACTTCCAAGCATTTTTGAGTGATGTGACCCTCTGGACTTTGTTTTTCAGCTTTCTTTTTACCAATCCCCTCATTTTTGTGAAGTTTCCTCTTTTGAAGTCAAATGTGACCGTGTTGGATTTTCTTGGCAATTGGCCAGTTACATGTATGTTTAATTTAATAGCACTGTGGTCACTGCTCCCAATCGGTTCAACAACACTTACATCTCGCACCAGGTCCCGGTCCCCACTGAGGATTAAGTCCAGGGTTGCCGTCCCTCTGGTCGGTTCCATGACCAACTGATCTAGGGAATAGTCATTTAGAATATCTAGAAACTTTGCTTCTTTGTCATGACGAACACATATGCAGCCAGTCTATGTCCGGGTAGTTGAAGTCACCCATTACTACCACATTTCCTAGTTTGGATGCTTCCTCAATTTCATATCTCATCTCAAGGTCTCCCTGAGCATTTTGATCAGGGGGACGATAGATCGTTCCCAGTATTAAGTCCCTCCTGGGGCACGGTATCACCACCCACAACGATTCTGTGGAGGAGTCTGCCTCTTTTGGGGTTTCGACCTTGCTGGATTCAATGCCTTCTTTCACGTATAGAGCGACTCCGCCACCAATACGTCCTTCCCTGTCCTTCTGATATAGTTTATATCCAGGGATAACCGTATCCCACTGGTTTTCTCCATTCCACCAGGTCTCGGTTATGCTCACTATATCAATGCTCTTCTCTAAGACCAAGCACTCCAGTTCTCCCATCTTGGTTCGGAGGCTCCTAGCATTAGCGTACAGGCACTTGTAAGCAGTGTCTCTCTTCAAGTGTCTTTGGCACTTGTGGTTAGGCCTGTGGTAATTTTGCTCTTCTGAATTTATATCCTGTGCCCCTGCTATTATTTGTTCCTCTGCACATGGAGGAAAGGGAAAGAAAAAGGGTCAGTGTGCCTCCAGACTGTCAGTATTTTGCACAAGGGACTCCATACCATGACACTTAGGTTTGCTCGATTAAAGCACAACAAATCCCCTTTTAAAAGATGGACTTTTTGCACTTAGGTAAGTGACAGGAAAATGCATGAAAAAGTGTGGGAAAACGCATAACCATCCTGGCAAGAAAAATTAGAATGAATGCTTACTGTTATATAACCTCTCCACAAATTAAAACAAATGCTCCATAAAGACCAGATACAATCTGACCTTGGTGTAAACTTTGTGTAAGGGAATCAGGATGAATGTTCAATAAATAGGTTATCAGGAGGAGCCCTCTGTTCTCAGCAGATCTGGGTTTGATGGTCTCCCTTCCTATAGATTCTGTAACAGTTGGTCTTGGATGGCCAGTGAGGTAAAGGAGGGGTTAATACTCCTTCCCATTCCATATTGGACAAGCACTGTCTACTTTCTTTTCAGCACCTATTGAATACCTTCCTTTTTCATTTAGACTTTTAAGTGCAGTTTCTTATCCAAGTCTGTGTCTGTATTGGATTTGAAATTTTTATTGTTGATGTTTTAATTTACTTTATTTATTTGCGGTCATGGACCCAACAATTATCAAAACATTGTACAGACAATTTAGTTAAAATAGAGTTAAAAATAATACAGTAAGTTTTTTTTAAAAACAGCGACATTATTTTTACATGATCTGGGTCTACTAAATTTCCAAGCGTTGTAATTGAGCCGTATATACAAATTTAGCCATATTCAAAGTGATTTGTTTGTTTAGTCCGGATAATAAATAGCACAACCTATTCTCAGGAGACATTGAGGATGTATTATCTATACTACTTGATAAAAATTGAGCACGTATAGAATCGTATAAATGGCATTCAAATATCACATGATAAAGCGTTTCAATTTTTTCAGACTCACAAGGACATAGGCGATTTACGTATGGTATTCCTTGGTATCTCCCTATTAAAAGAGAAGAGTGTAATGAGTTGAATCTGGCTTTCGTAAAAGCCAGACGCAGTTTAGGGAGTATAAGAAAATCTAGATATGGGGCATAGTGGAACGTATCAAAGTTTAAATGAAAATATAATGGAGAGCAAGTTTTTGTGGCCATTGAGATATTTTGTTGGAAATCAATATCTTTAAGACGTGTACGAATTTGTTGTTTGGCCATATTAGGGGGTTGTGTAGATAAATAGGCAGTTGATAGCCCTATAGAAGAAAATTTCAACCCCATATTTTTGTTCCAACTTGCCGCGTAAGTGTCACTCCATATTTGATTTAAATATCCCGGAGGCTGCTCGTATGATAGTTTGACCCAGTAATTTGAAGCTAACAACCATGCCTGGGATTCAATAGACGAAATGCCAGCTTCCAATCTGAGGGCAGCCGCCGGTGCACATCTTGGCACTCCCAACAGGCGGCGAAGGAAGTTAGAGAGCACTGCTTCAATTGAAGCTTTAAACTCATGAATCCATATTGGGGTTCCGTATAGCAGCTGGGGGATGATTTTTAATTTAAAAACCCTGATAGCTGCTGGAACGTAATTTCCCCCTTTATGAAAGAAGTATCGTAGGAGTTGATTTATTGAAATCCGTGCCTTAGCAATCATGGCTTTTATATGCGCAGCCCAACGTAAGGACGAATGGAAGATTATGCCCAAGTACTTATACTGAGAAACTAAAGCTATTTGATGGCCGTTTACTGTCCAAGTACCTGTAGTTTTCCTTGGAGAGAAGACTAAGATATTTGTTTTAGAAAAATTGATTGTTAAATAATTACGTGTACAGTAGGTCATAAAAGTTCTTAGAAGGCGTTTAAGACCAACCTTGGAAAGGGACAGTAAAACAGCGTCATCAGCATATAATAGAAGAGGGCAGGATAATTCCCCAATCTTGGGGGAATGATAATCACTTGCTGTGCATAACGCATTTAGGTCATTGAGATAGAGTGAAAACAGTGAAGGGGCTAAAATGCATCCCTGCCTTACGCCTTTGGCAATGGGAATTGGAGAAGTTAATCTACCCTCGGGGCCGCAGCGAACCTGCATAGAATTTTGACAATGTAAATTATAGATTAAAAAGAGTAGCCGTTTATCAATTTGGTATTTTTCAAGTTTGCTCCAAAGGTGTTCTCTTGAAATGGAGTCAAATGCTGCCTTTAAATCCACGAATGCCACGTAGAGACCATTTCCTCTAGATTTCCTATATTTTTCCGCAAGAAAACTTAACAACAAGCTATGATCCAAAACTGAACGCCCTATTCTAAACCCAGCCTGTTCATCACCAAGAATGTTTTTTTCTTCCAACCATTTATGTAATTTTGATTTTAAATGGGATGAATAGAGCTTTCCAATTGTAGAGAGTAGACTAATTGGACGGTAATTTGATGGATCCTCTTTTCCTCCTTTTTTATAGATCGGTACCACTATAGCTTTTCGCCATTTGTCTGGAATGTGGCCAGTGTTGTTAATTTTGGTAAAAACATTCGCTAACAACGGGACCCACCAATCTGAAAAATTTTTCAGAAGCTCTGGAGGTATATTATCAGGGCCAGGAGCCTTAGCAGGTTTTAAAGCTGCTATTAATTCTCTAATTTCACCGGGGGTAACTGGATCCCATTGGGGTAAATCAGAGAAATCAGGGGGTAAATTGGTGTTATAATACTTGGTACAGTCATTTGTGTAGAGTTCCAAGAAGAACTGTTCCCATTTTTGGGGAGGAATAGTGCATGGATTATAGATTGAGGATTTTAGCGAGTTAGATATAATTTGCCAAAAAGTTTTTGAATCTTGAGATCTAGCCGCCTCAATTAGAGTTTTCCAATCGTCTAGTATGGCGAGCCTTTTCTTTTTGGCCAAGGTCGACTTGTATTTGTTTTTTATAGCATAATATTCTGCCGGTAAAAATTTAGTGTTGCAGTGTCGATACTGTCGATAGATTTCACGTAGTTGGCGTTTTAATTCGAAACACTCATTATCAAACCAAATGGCTTTTGCTCTTACATTCAATTTTGGTTTAATTTTACTTATTTTGGGCAGTAAAATGGAGTTCATGTGTAATATTAATAGTTCATACTCTTTCAGAAGTGTGCATATATTCTCTTCCTTCATTATCTGGTCGCGAGTATTTAGAGCCCAGAACGTATTAAAAAATTTTTGCATTTTTATATTTAAAATCGGAGACCATATTGTCTTTTTATGTATTAAGTAAGTGGAATTTAAAATAGGATTATACTCAGCTTTTAATCTATAATTCTCTGAACAATGATGGAAAAAAATAAGGGGTAAATGATCGCTATTATGCTTGTTTCCCACTTTAAAGGTATTAATTGATCTTAATAAATGTTTCGATACAATAACATAATCTATTACACTGCATCCATTTTTTGAAATGAAGGTGAATTCCTGGCTACCAGATATATAGGTAAGACCATTTAGTATCTGGAGATCGTGAATGGCCACTAACCGCGTTAAACATATTCCCCCAAAATTTATTTTTATGTCTTTAGACGTCCTCTCGAGGGAGGGAGTATAGTATTCTATATCTTCTCCACCCCACAAATTGGAAGTGAGGAGAGCTTCGTTGTTGGGCCCAGTTCTTGCATTTAAATCACCCAGAAGAATTAAATTTGCATTTGGATATTTACATTCTAGTTCTGAGAGATATTTTTCAATGTCATTCCAAATCCAACTTGTATAATTCCTTTGATTCGTAGGGGGTATATAGAGATTTATTATCAAGATAGACTCTGTTTGAAAAGTCAAAAGAACTGACATGGCAAAGCTTCCCCTGGCTTGTAATTCTGTATGTTTTGCCATCAGTGCAGTAGAAACAAACACAGCCAGACCGCCTCTCGCTCTACCCTTCTTGTTATCTGGGGGGATGGCAGGGAGGTAATAGGATGAATAGCCATTTAAAAAAGGCGTAAGGTTTAACCAAGTCTCCTGTAATGCAACTATATCATATTTACTAATATAAGCTAACAGTTCCGGATCTTTTTCCTTTGCTTTCCAGCCCGAAATATTCCAGGATAGAAAGGAGATGGATTCATTGGTTTGAAAGAATGTCTTATTGTACACAGAGGATAAAGTTGATATGTCGTCATGATGAGGGACGTGTTTGTTTGTAGACAAAGAATGTCAGTTGGTTTTTTCAGAAAAGAAACTTTCATTACTTGATAGGGATTCCATGTTGTTATCTGTAAAGACATCACTCTGACAGGAAGGAGAACCTAATTCTGCCGGATATAAAAACTTGGCATTATTCCAGTCATCACCTACCATAATTAGTCTATGTTGGGTGTTGATTTTACTAGCTCTGGTTAAGTTGTTTGAAAAGCTCCTCAACTTTGGAGCTGAAGATGTCTTAAGTTCAGATGAGTCTCTTTGCTGCTTTGTCTCAGAGTCAAGTGACTTGAGTTGCTGTATCAGCTTATTCAGTTTGTTAATGAAGATCGTCCTCTCTTGATCAGGCAGTTGAGCATATAATTCTGTTAATTCTATCTCCTCCGGTTCCAATTCCTTCATGTAGTGTGACAGTTGATTTGTCTCAGTTAAGTGATCCAAAGCTAGTGATGACAATTCCGAAACTGTCTGTAAAGAAGTCTGTCTTTTCCTCCCTTCTATAGTTGTTAGTGGG
The DNA here is from genome assembly GCF_030035675.1 of Rhineura floridana. Taxonomy (NCBI): domain Eukaryota; kingdom Metazoa; phylum Chordata; class Lepidosauria; order Squamata; family Rhineuridae; genus Rhineura; species Rhineura floridana. Next base: position 262,915,822 of record NC_084480.1, on the reverse strand, counting down.
TCGCAGGTATCAGGAGCATATAAGGCCACCAACGGTCCCGGTGGCGCGATGTTGACGAAATATCTATGTATCCTAATACCTTTATCTTTCATCAAAACCTCCCTTGCACGGAAGATTTGGTTGGCCATATATCGAGAGTGGAAGGTCGCTACCAATCTCCATTCGAGAGGGTTTACTGAGATATTCACCAATGATTTAATATAGTTCATACGTGGTCCTTTGTGAAACATTTTTCCCAAGCACTGGTCCAAAAAAAAGAAACTCGGGAAATTTAAGCTGTTACCTCTTATTGTTTTTTTATAAGATATTACCAGCTTATCAGGTTGTAATGCTAAATTTCAGAATAACGGAGATATATTAAGTGAAGCATATCCATCTTCCAAGCTGGAAGAGGCACGAGTTGTTCCCGAAGTAATTCTTATTTCCTTCGAATTAGCACTAAGGTCGATGTTTGATAAGCTATCCTCTTTGTCAGACATTAATTTAATCTTTCTTGATATATGTTTGGCAGAATTAACATGTCGATCAAGTTTAGTGGAGTTCACTTTAGATTGAAAGTCCATTATTTTAAACAAAGGCTTAAAATTAAAATTCTTGGATTTGGTGACTTTCAGATTTTTAAGATTTTTTTATTTTTTAGTTTCCTTGTTCTTCTTACGTGATTGAGTTTTTTTCTTTAACTGGGTCTTTTCTTTCTTATCAGGGACGCAAACGGGTTTGTTTGTATGTCCTGAGTTTATATTCTCATCAAATTTGTGCTCATCCTTGTTATTGCATCGCCTGGGGACCATTTCTTGCACCAAAGTGGTGAGAAGATTATTTGTTTCTAGGATGTAATTTTTAAGGAGTTGTATTTCTTGTATTAGTGGATTCTGCCATTTTAAATATACTTCTTCCGGAATGAGATTTGTCAATTCTACTTCTGTATTTTTAAGGGGTGAATCTTGCTCAGAGTGCAGCTGATAAGAATCGATGGTCAAAATTTCTGAAGGAGGTCCCTCATAAAACGAGTTTAGGGAGGAATTAAAGCCTGCATCTTTTAATTCCTCAGCAAGACTTTTGGCTGTGTAGTTTTTCTTCGTATTGTTAACCATAGCAAGGTGTTCCAATGACCATTCATGGGTTAATTTCGGCGTTGAGGATGCAGTATGGTTTAGCTGTGGCTTAAAGGGCACACGTGGCAGATTTGATACTGTAGGAAAGAAGCTTGTGATCTTTAATTGTACACCAGATGAGATAGTGTCGTCATTTAAAAATATTCCCGCATCCTGGTTCATTTTGGCTTTATAAGCCATTTATAATATTAAGTGTATAATTCCACTGTAACATCCACCTTCTCTTTCGTGTAAAACAGAGATATATATCGTTCTAAAGTTACTGGTTGCTCTTATCTGCTGCTAGGGTGACAATTGCAGCAAATTATAACACGTTATATCCGTGCCTTGACCTTGGTACTTCTTAGAAGTTCACTTTTTATTTCCTTGCTTTGAGATTGACTGAAAATACAAAGTAAGGGATGAAACAGTCCCTATGATTTATAGTTTGCAGTTCAGCTTTTCCACAGCAATTACGTCAACTCCTCCAGGAAACAGCTGGCAGCCCAGTTTCGGTTTAGAAAAAAAGATGCTCTGTGTTAACTATATCTCAACTCAAGCACTTTATCGTTGTTTCCTTTGTTTACGAGGTTTTTAAACGTCTCTAAGTAACATAAATCGCAGGGCAGAAAAAAATGTGTCTTACCGGAAGCAGTCAGACAGGCAACTCCCTGATGTTTTAATTGTTAATTCAGAATGTTTTTTCACGGGAGGACGAGCCCACAGTGGCTAGAATCTCTCCAGCACTATGAAAATCCAGTTAGCTGCACTCAAATGCAGACGTGGATAGACAGAAATTTCCCCCAGGGAACCATTGTAATTTTGCCAAACACTCACCCAAAGTTTGGAAGATTCCGAAAGTACATCGCAAGGTCTTTTGGATCAATCAATGTGGTTATGAGATGCATACAGGCTCAACGCACAGCAGTTGACCTCTGTATCTCAAAGTACCAAAAGCCACTTCAAAGCACAATAAGAAGTACCAGGAAGTGTGTCAACCTTTAGTTTAGCCCTCAGAGGTAAAACAGGATGCTAGCTCTATGCAGTAACCACAAGGCAGAACTTGAAGTGACAATCAGATGCTTAGCCACAATATTATAAGGCAGATGATGCATTTTAAAGAATAGAAATATAAGAAAATCCAAGTAGCTTTTGTAGCTCATGGTATAAGATATGCTCCTAAAATCCAACAATTGCTAAATAGGAACCCATCCAGAATTGTTAGTATAAGACAGTAATTTAGGGGAAGTATATGTTTCATTGTAAGGCAAGGCTTATACATTGCTTAGTTTCACCACGCAAGCCGGAAGAGCTCTGATGGTTCAGCAGGCAAAACATCTCATTCAGTGAGGCTTCTTCCTGAATGAGTTCAAAGGACCACTGAGTAAAGTTTAGTGGTAACCTGAGATTCATTTTAGTAAAATTATGCATGTTATCTATAGATGTATGACATAATAAAATAGGTATAAATACAAGTACCCTAGACTGTAAGGGCTGCTCATGATCAAAACCTTGGCTGCATCCAAGAGATCGAGTCCCAGGCTTGGTAAGACATACTCTTATATTGTGAGACCTGGTCAATGCTCTTTTAACCATTTTTAGGGAAAGTATTTTTTCAGTATTAGGGATAGATAAATAAAATAGAGTTGTAATATTCATGGTTGTTCTTGCTGGCTCTTCTTCAAAATAAGTTGTCTCTCCTATAATACTAAGAAAGGTATTGGAGGCTCTTTTATAAGGCCTTGCTTACTCACAAAGGGAACCATTGTTCTTAGGAACAGTAACGCAATTTGGGGTACAAGTGCCTGAAGAAGAGGTTACCACAACAGTTTCATGAGAAGTGATTCATAAATGAAGTAAATAAAAATGTAAATGTATGAAAATTATCTCTAAGAATGTACATAACGACATTCACAATATGTTGGCCGTACATGCTGCCTTCTCATGCTTCCAAACAGAGTCAGATGTGCATCTGTATGCAAGATAAAAGCCATGGTAGCTTCTGACTTCTCTGTCCCCCACTTCTGGATTTCTACTCTCCTCCCAGAAGGAGCCCAGAGCAGCAAACAAAAAACACTAAAAGTACTCTTAAAACATCTTAAAAGACTTTGAAATATATTAAAACAAAACATCTATAAAAACATGTAAATAAAATCTTTAAAATATCTTTTAAAAAAGAAACCGCTTTAAAAAAATCTTAAAAAGCAATTCCAACACAAACGCGGACTGGGATAAGGTCTCTATTTAAAAGACTTTTTGAAAGAGGAAAGTTTTCAGTAGGCACCAAAAAGATAACAGAGATGGTACCTGTCTGATATTTAAGGAGAGGGAATTCCAAAGGATAGCTGCCACAACACTAAAGGTCCTCTTCCTGTGTTGTGTGGAATGGGCCTCCTGATAAGATGGTATCTGCAGGAGGTCCTCACCTGCAGAGCGCAGTAATTGACTGGGTCTATAAGGGCCACAGACAAAGAGAGGGAAACCCTCGAAGTGCCAAGCCAGCAACCAGCCAAAAATAAAAGTGGTAATTGTTTATTGCAGCCTGACACGTTTCAGGTATCAAAAAAACCCTTTGTTAAGGGCAGTCTGTAAAAGTATACATATAAACAACATTAAAATCAATTATAAGAAGTACTTAAAAATGTAAACTATAATACAACGTTTATGAATTAATCTATTAAAAAAGAACAATACCATGATCTGCTGAAAGCTGACTCATAAACTATAATCAATAAGGAGAAGGGACAACTAAAATGGAACATAATACAAAATAAAACTTCATTTAAAACTTCACAAGATTATGCATATACCCCAAATTGGGAAATTCTTAAAGAGTTTCTGTAATTTGAATAAACCTGGACTAAGCAAATAAGTGGAGAGGAATACAGAGGTCAAATGTCTTGTATACATAATACATTGTTATCTAATCAATGTAACAAACTGAATTTTTAAAGGTAGCTGGCTCTTAGAGAACAAAAACCTGAAAACTTGACACACAACTGAAAATAAACATGCTCCTCACATTTAAAAAGATTTCTTGCAGACCTTTTTCTGATTCAAATGAACCTAAAAGTTGGAAGTAGATAAAAAATGATGTAACGGTCAAAATACCTTGTGCAAGAAACATGCTGTTGTCTCATTGGTGTAAAAAATTTTTTTTGACTGAGTTCTTAAAAACAGCTGGCTCTTAAAGAAAAGAAGATGAACAGCAACCCATTTTTTAATTTTTTTAAAATCTCAGGTGCATGCTTCTTACAAAAGCAAAACAAATACTATGTGGCACCTCATAACATGGAAAACACACCTTGAACTTGGCCTGGTAGCAAATCGGCAACCAGTGCAGATTTCAAAGCAGAGGTATTATGTGCTGATAGGGGCTCACTCATGTCAGCAATTGTGCCACAGCATTCTGCACTATCTGTAGCTCCCGAGTCAGATTGTGCTGCATGGGGATTTCTGTGGCTTTGGCTGACTGGCTGCCAAGATATTTTTTAGTTTTGGGTTTTGGTTAGAAATCCTGACTGGTTGTGGGATTATGAGTTTCTTACTCATAGGAATATATTGTGGTTGGTATGGTATTGCATTTAGGAAATCATCACTGTCTTTTGTTTTTCTGTTTGCATTTCATTTACCTTTAACCTCACTCCCTTACATCCATAGAAGCAACAACAGTGGTTCCGTGTGCTCAGTTCAACTCCCTTAAACCCACTGATGATGCACCTTGTTGGTTGCATGATGGTTTGTTTCTTGCCCAATACTGGTAAAAGAGAATTCACATACTGGGGAGTGTGGCTGCAATTGTTGTTCCTAAGCTGCTGTCTGTGAAGGTAGACCAAACCATGTGTGTTTTCTCTGTGTCAGTTATTACTCACTGGAATTGGGTTCCCACAAGGTAGACAGCCCACAACGTTGACAGAAAAGGGTAGAGAATCTTCTTACTCATTTCTCAGACCTCTTTCTGAAGTGAAGGGTCAACTCTGTAAAGAGGTTTGGAGCAGCCATGTTAAAAGGTAGGAGCAAGGCATTCCAGGCAGGGTGTTAACCACCCTGCTTGGATATGGATATGTTTACAGAGGATCCCTCGTCAAGCTTTACCAACAGCACAATCCAAACCATATCTACTCAGAAGTAAGTCCTATTGAGTTCTATGGGGCTTAGTAAGTGTGTTTAGAATTGCAGCCTTCAGGGGCATGCATCTTTACTCCTGAGTGCTCCCATCTAACATCTCCACAACCACAACACTAGGCTCCTTCCTACAATTGTATTCTGGTGATTGGTCTGGCCTGAGGGCACTTAAACCCTTCTTGCCAGAAGCAAATAGTACTAGTTCCCCTCTATTCAGCACTGGTTAGGCCTCATCTTGAATACTGTGTCCAGTTCTGGTCTCCACACTTCAAGAAGGATGCAGACAAACTGGAACGGGTTCAGAGGAGGGCAACAAAGATGATCAGGGGACTGGAAACAAAGCCCTATGAGGAGAGACTGAAAGAACTGGGCATGTTTAGCCTGGAGAAGAGAAGACTGAGGGGAGATATGATAGCACTCTTCAAGTACATGAAAGGTTGTCACATAGAGGAGGGCCAGGATCTCTTCTCGATCGTCCCAGAGTACAGGACACGGAATAATGGGCTCAAGTTGCAGGAAGCCAGATTTCGACTGGACATCAGGAAAAACTTCCTAACTGTTAGAGCCATACGACAATGGGACCGATGACCTAGAGAGGTAGAGGGCTCTCCGACACTGGAGGCATTGAAGAGGCAGCTGGACAGCCATCTGTCAGGAATGCTTTGATTTGGATTCCTGCATTGAGCAGGGGGTTGGACTCGATGGCCTTGTATGCCCCTTCCAACTCTACTATTCTGTGATTCTATGAAATATTCCCTACCCAGGCTCCATGTTTTTGCTAAGATTTCTATCTTAATTTCCGATCAGAGAAATGTTTTTGTTTGAATTGTATGGTCCAAGCAGCTGTGGTTGATGCTTAATATATCATGCTTAATGACATCACTAGAGCCTGCCCTTGTGACATCACTAAAGCTGGCCCCCGTGACATCACTATGGCCAGCTCCATGACATCACTGTGGCCTGCCCCTGAAATCTCAGGTTTTTGGATGCTTCTGACCTGGCAACCCTAGTCTTACAGCCCTACAAGCTTGAATTGAAAGAACAGTATAGCAGCCTAGCTGCAAATGGTGTGTGAAAAGCTTCCCTCACCACTAGGATGGGTGAGAAATTCAGTATAGTTTGCACTTGAAACCAAATGGATCAGTTCTACACTTTCTGAAACAAAAGCACAGCCATCATTCAAAATTCTCACTTGCTTAAATTTTGCAATGCAGTTCACCAACCAAACAATGTTTTCTAAAATGCATAGGGGAATATGTGCATAGAAGTGAATATATGAGTGAAAATAACCTACACAAATGCATTATATTACAAGAAATTGCTTGCAAAACTGTGCACCTTGGTCAAAACTGCCTACAAAAAAGTGCTTATTAGGATAAATTCACACTAACAAGCTGAAGAATTTTCATGAGGATATTTGTTTTTAAAAATCCACAAATTGCTACAGAAATGTGGAGAATTAAATGTAAGGTTGCAAAAATGGGAAACTCACCACCATCACCACTCACCACCATCACTCTATATCACAAATAACTAAAATGGCTCCGGAAGATGTAAGTCATTAGGATTACAATCTATATTGCTGCCTCTTTAAAAGACAATGAAAGACATTTTTTTTTCATATTTAGGATCCTATCTAGGACCAAATAACACATGACTTCTTGAATGTTACCAGTGGCAGTTTTGGTCTTCTTCTGTCTTATACATTTTTATTTTAACAATACAACCACAGAACTTAATCTCCTTTGTCATCCCCATGTACACACACCCTATGGATAAAGATTGTGAGTGGGAAGTGTGAGGCTTCCTTCCCTGGCTCTCCCTGTCAGGTTCCTACCTGCTCGTGGTTACTGCCTGTCACTAGGCACCACCAGGGACTCCACCAATCCGGACAGCTCTCTCTTATGGTTTCTCTCCCCGCTCTAGCACAGATCTCAACAGATCCCCCTGCTAGGCAACCACCAGTAACATCCCAATACTAGTATTCCCAGAAACTCTGAATACTGGTATTGTTATTCTCTTCACCGCTGCCACCATTTGTTACAGTTCCCCTTCAGCCTTGGTCATTACCTTACCCTCCCTTCTGGTCTGTGAAACCCCAGCCAAGGATCAGGCCTTTGGTAAACCAAATTAAGTATTTATTACAGATAACAAAGCTAACAAGATTAACAAGATTTCTTCTTAAGGCACATAAGCATATGGTTTTACTCAATACTAATCCGAACTCCACCTCCCTCCTGGTAAACAACTCTCTAAACCCCACCAAGCAACCCACTCAGTTCTCTTCTCCCCCCAGATTCCACTCTCACTCCTCCCTTTATACATTCAGCCATTTTAAACACTCAGCCAATCATCTCGCATTCTACTGCCCATTCACTCCCCCTCTTTCACTCCACTTACCATGTATCTTCTAAACAACCAACACTTACCATATATACATTAATATAGGAACATCACAGGAAGCTCCAGCATCTTTAGGATTTGGCCAGTTGTGGGGAACCTTTGGCCCTCCATATGTTGCTGAACTGCCACTCCCATCAGCCCCAGCAAGCAAGGCCAATGGCCCACAATGTATTAAGCTGTTAATCATGCTTTGGGAGACACTGGCCTAGTTTAAATGTTAACTTCGTGGTGCATGAACCCTGAAGCTAGCTTCCATGTCACATCATGGGGCCTATGGATTTTATGTGGGTAACTTCTGTCAGTAGTTTTTTCAGATCTTGGGTTCACCTTTAATTTCAAAGTGGAATAAAAGGCCCACAGTAGAGAAGGATTTCTTAAGCTATAAACATCTCTTCTCAAGTCCATGTGACCTTGGTTAACGGTCGGCTCAGGCTTTAAGGAGATTCTTCTCCCTTATCTCTCTGAAAGCATCCAGCCAGTTCATTAAGTCTGGGCTGGGTATCAGTGAGGATTCCTCACTAACCATCACAGGTGAAGGGGGGTTGGGGGGCCTTCCTCAGCAGGTAGGCTAACAGGCCCAGAGGTTGCTAGAAGCATTTCCTTCATGTTTTCTCCAGACCCTTTGCCCACTTCTGCAACCCCCTCCTCATTTTCCCAATCTTGCCAAGCATTCCCCATAGACCCTATGACAGCCTATCCCTCAGTTATTGCTTTTCAGTTGTTAGGCATCCAAATGCTTCTGTCACAACTTAGGGCGGAAATGGCATTGAGCAGGATCACACATAAGGGGGACCCCCATAAGGGGTCTAGTGGGGTACATTTAGGCCATGCCCCTAGTTCAGGAGGGCCAGGCCTCATCCAGCTTGCACCCACTACTACTGGTTGGCCAGCAGGACACTAGTGCATTGGTTTCTGCTACACTTGGAGTCTAATGCTGGCTAACATCAAAGAATGATTCCCTAGCAGTTGGGTGGACAAACTTTCCCACAGCAAGAGCTGTTGTAATGAAAGAGTATCCTTGCCCTACTGTCATGCCAACCCTGGAACTGTTAATGCACCCTAAACAGAAATAGAAATTACCTCCAGTTTGAAAGACAAAAGGCTGTCTTCACGATCACATGACACTGAACAATAAAAACCACTGACAACAATAAAAACAGATTTGACACAGATTTCTATGGCAAATAATGAGCGAAATATAATTTTCTATGTTAGATCCTCTGTAAAAACAATAATAACACAGGAAAAAAGCAGAGTAACAACAACAACAAACATACAAAAATTTAATTCTCCAGCTTTGGAGATGCAGTCATGATTTCAGATGTTGCCACCAGTCACCATATGCTCAGAGGCACATGTGACAAAATTCTTCCAAGCTACAAAGAAAATGGATTGGATTGTAAAAGACCAACTCAAATTGTGTTTGCAGTTTTACACATTTATAGGCCAGTACAATATCTCGCAGAGGAAGGCAGGTCTCCCACTCACTGGTGTATTCACTATAGCCATCCAGTTTTCCCTGCTTTTAGAAGTTTGGTAGAAATATCTGCAGCTATAGGTAAGTGAACGAATTATTCAGAGGTTCAAACAATAATTCTGAAACATCCAATATTTTCTACTTAGTATAGTGAAAGAAAGCAGTCATTCTTTTATTCTTTTCAAGTAATTTCAAATGTTTAATATTTTTAAATAAACAATGATGAGATTTGGTAACCAATTAAAGTTTCTAGCAGTCTTGTAATACGTTAACATATTTCAAAGATATTTAATACAGGTAACAGTTTCTCAAACAGATGAAGCATTTGATGTTGGAAAAATCAACATCACTTTCAGTTCATGTTAATAATGTGCATTTCATTCAGAGCCCTGTAGCCGGTGTGTGTGTGAAGAAATGGGGCATTGCCCCCTACAGCTGTGCTTCACCCACTTCCCCAGGATTGTTTGTGGGAATTATCTCATTTTTAATTTGTGACATGACAGACAATGACAACATCTATTTAAAGAATGACAGGTTGTTTTAACAGGAGCAATTTAAGGATAGGACCCTCTGAAAAAATTCAGTGAATAAGGCAGGGTGAGTGCACTACAAAAGCCTCATATAAAAGAACCCCAAAAGTCTGATCACTCAAGACTTTCCCTGACTGAAGATGGATTTTGCATGATAACAATGTATAATTACTTAAGTGATCCTGAAAAAACAGCTTTTATAGTAACATGACCCTTGAAGAATTAAATATTAGAACCTCTTATTGTGGGCTACAGTTAGCCTCCAACTCCTTGGATTTTCCTTTGCTCTATTTTTCAGTTTCAGTTGTGTTCCCTACCCAGCCAGCAATAAAGGATCATGTTTCTTTGTCTGCAGTAAGATGTAAGAGTTTGTTCATTCTGCAGTTATTATAATGAATAGCTCATTATTGCAAAAGGGTGAAATAAAGAGGTAACTTAGCGATCTGAAAAAAAATGGCTATCCTAAGTTACCCTTTACTATTTTAAAGCACTCACTATATTCAAAGTCATAGTGGCTATTTTTTCTTTTTCTTGAATACTAGTTGGCAAAAGATGAAAACAACCCTAGAGGAATAGAAATATTGCTGTGTACAGTTAGCTGGCTGGCCGGCTGTCCATTCTAGTCTGTAACTCAGGCATAATTTCTGATTTTCCCAATATGTAAAGCTCAGCATGAGGACTTCTGGACAGAAAAATCAACCCAGCAACCAGTAAAAAAAAAATCCAGTTTCTGGGGGAAAAATGGAATAGGAAGGGAAATCTAAAGGTCAGGAACAACACCAGAAGGAGGGACTCTCAAGGAGGAGTTAACAAACACCCTGATGTATTCCTTTTCTTTCTGCCTTTCCCTAAATTGTATTATGGACAAATTTGTTTTCAGGTGGAATCTAAAACCTAATGCAGCATCAAAGCCAAGCTCAGGACCTCACTGTCATTACTAAAGTAATTCACTTCATGAAGAATCAGGACACAGGGACAGACCACAGGTGAAAGAAGACTGTAGCTACAGGCAAATTCAAACATTTATTCCTTGGGATCTCTCAGAAAAGGCTGAGACAATTTAACAGATTAAACTTCATTCATGTAGTTAACACACTCTCTGTGTATGAAGGAGGAGTGAGGGGGAAGGTCACTGCCTTTCTCTGACCTGGCCCTCACATCCTCTCGACTAGAATGTGTGTGAGAGGGGGGATTGGCTGGCACTATGCACCTCTCCCCCCAAATGCCCCAGCTGGAAATGTGGCTGCCCTACCTAACAAGGAAGGCTGGCTACAGGACTTCTCTTACAGTCCAATCCGATTTGAGTGTACTCAGAAGTCTATGACTGTGAGTACACTAGTCATCTACAGCAAAGCACTGCCATTGGTCACACCTGGAGGGGCAATGGGTTGATCTGCCAATCAGTTGCAAAATCTGTCTGATGTGGGGGAAAATGTACTTGAGCTGATTCCACCAGATTTTACAGTAAAAAGGGGCAGGGTTTTACTAGCATTGTGTGCCTCCATTTTCAGAAAAAAGAGGTGGAGACGCATTGGAACTGGCAGAACAATAAGTGCTCTACCCTCAGACGCATTAATTTCAATGGAGCTTACACTCTAGTATGTATAAAATTGTAGCCTTCATGCAGTGTATGTGTGTGCGCACGCATGTATCTTTTTATTTTTTGCAACATCATCATCAATATTGATTCTAAATCCTAGCAAGATGGAGGTGCTATGGATTGGTGGTTCCCAAGTCTGCATATTGCCTCCTTTGGATGGGGTCATACTCCCACTGAAAGAGTAGGTTCGTAGTCTGGGGATGCTCCTGGATTCATCTTTGTCACTAAAGGCCCAGGTGATCTCTGTGGCTAGGAGTGCCTTTTACCAGCTACTGCTGGTAAGACATCTGCAGCCATTTTCAGACTGGGATAGCCTGGAAGAAGACCTTTAGTGTTGTGGCATCTACCCTTTGGAATTCCCTCTCCTTAAATATTAGACAGGCACCATCTCTGTTATTTGGTGCCTACTGAAGACTCTCCTCTTTCAACAAGCCTTATAAGTAAAGACCTTATCCCAATCTGTGTCTGTGTTGGAATTGCTTTTAAAGATGTCTTTGAATATTTTTTTTGCCAAAAATTGAAGATGTTTTTATTTTCACCCATGTTTAACGAGTAAGACCCAGTTCTAGCAATGTGTAAAATTACTTACTCTTGCTGCTGTTTGGTTTTTGCTTTGTGTTTAAGTATTAGTTTATTATATGTTCTTTGTTATTACTTGTTAAACAAATTGTACTTGAACTTTTATTGATTAGACAATATGGTTGTATCATTTTTCTGCATGCTACTGTACTTTTAGAAGAACATGAGGATATACATAAATAAATTATTATTATGTGTGTCTGAGGTAGGGATGTAAACAGGGCATCTTTTTCTGTTCTGCCCTGTATTTGTTGCATAAAGTGCTGCTTCCATGCCACTGTAGTTCATCTTCAAAAACTATCGTCCACTGCAGTAAAATTACAGAACAAAGAACAGCTTGCTGGATCAGGCCAGTGGTCCATGCAGTCCAGCAGCCTGCCCCCACAGTGGCCAACCAGATGCCCATGGGAAGCCCACCTGAGTGCAAGAGCACTCTACCCTCTTGTGGCTTTTCAGAAGCATACTGCGTCTGACTATGGTGGCGGAGCACAGGCTTCATGGCTAGTAGCCATTGATAGCCTTATCCTCCATGCATTTGCCTAATCTTCTTTTAAAGACATCCAAGTTGGTGGACATCACTGCCTCTTGTGGGAGTGAATTCCATAGCATAACTAAGAATGGCATGAAAAGTCCTTTGTTTTGTCTGTCCTGAATCTTCTAACATTCAGCTTCACTGAATATCCATGAGTTCTAGTGTTATGAGTCAGGGAGAAAAACTTTTCTCTATTCACTTATTCCATGCCATGCATAGTTTTATACATTTCTGTCATGTCACCTCTGACTCGCCTTTTCTATAAAAAGCCCCAAATGCTATAACCTTTCCTTATAGGGGAGTCACTCCAACCCCTTAATTATTCTGGTTGCCCTTTTCTGAACCTTTTCCAACTCTACAATATCTTATGTAATTTCTGGGATCTTCTCTGGATCCCTTTTTAAAGATTGAGGTTACATTGGCCACTTTCCAGTCCTCAGGTATGGAGGCAGATCTGAGGGAAAAGTTATATATTTTTGTTAGAAGATCAGCAATTTTACATTTGAGTTCTTTGAGAACTCAAGTGGATGCCATCCGGACCCAGTGATTTTGTGAGTTTTTATTTTTTCTTTTAAGCCTAGAACTTCATCTCTCATCACCACTATTTGCCCCACTTCCTCAGACTCCCTTCCTGCAGGTGTTAGTTCAGGTTCAGGAATCTGACCTATATCCTCTACTGTGAAGACAGATGCGAAAAATTCATTTAGCTTCTCTGCAATCTCCTTATCTTGCTTTAGCACACCTTTGACTCCCCTGTCATCCAACGGTCTAATCACCTCCCTGGATGGTTTCCTGCTATGAATGTATTTAAATAATTTTTTGTTGTTGGTTTTATTGTTCTTAGCAATGTGCTCCTCAAATTCTTTTTTTAGCATCCCTTATTGTCTTTTTGTATTTTTTTTGCCAGAGTTTGTATTCCTTTCTATTTTCCTCATTCAGACAAGATTTCAGTTTTTTGAAGGAAAATGTGTTGTCTCTAACACCTTCTTTGACTCTGCTCATTAACCATGCTGGCATCCTTTTGGCCCTTGTGGTACCTTTTCTGATGGGCAGTATACACTCCAGTTGAGCTTCTATTATTGTTCTTTTAAACAACTCTCAATCATTTTGGAATGATTTCACCCTCTGGACTTTGCTTTTCAACTTTCTTTTTACCAGTCCCCTCATTTTGGGGAAGTTTCCTCTTTTGAAGTCAAATGTGGCCATGCTGGATTTTCTGGACAATTGGCCATTTACATGTATGTTTAATTTAATAGCACTATAGTCACTGTTTCTGACTGGTTCAACAACATTTACATCTCACACCAGGTCCTGGGTGCCACTTACGATTAACTCCAGGGTCGCCGTCCCTCTGGTCGGTTTCATGACTAACTGTTCTAGGGCACAGTCATTTAAGATATCTAGAAATATCGCTTCTTTGTCCTGACTGGAATACATACGTAGCCAGTCTATGTGTTACGACAAGTGCTCTTGGGAACCTGGGTGTGTGAATTTGCCACCCTCATGTCCCATGAAACACACCTCCTTGAGAGGAGGGGATCTTTTGCTAGGGATAAAACAAGCGCTTTGCCCTGAAATGTGCTTAAATGGTGTATATATTTAACCCAAGAAATGCAGGTCCAAACCAAAATAAAGCAAAGCTTGATTTTATTGAGAGAAAGAGTAGGAAAGCATTACAGAATTACTTGGGTGCGTGGCAGCATTTATCATTAATATCCTAACCCATTCATAACTTTAAAGTTAAGAAATCAAAGGACCCTATTACTATAAGAGGTGAAAGGTAGGAGAGATTACCTATCCTATGCCCGGAATGGGCGGTTGAATACAGCTGAAGCTATGTGGAAGAGCTCTGATCCAAAACCAGGAAGGAATCTCTTGGTCTCAAGGTTTTGCACTGAGACCCAGAGTCTCCCCGGTTCTGTCCCTGCAGTCCTTGATGCGTTCCTTGAGAGCGTAGTACCCGTGTGTGTGAGCTCTGATGTTCCTCAGCCCCCCTTCCTCTTTCTTCCTCTCCTCCTTTTCTACCTTCAAGCCTCGGTTTTAAAAAATGTTTTCCTCTCTCCCCCTCCTGCCAAGGAGGGTATGAAAGTCTGGTGATGTTGTGTATGTGTGTGTGTATCTCTAACTGACCCTGAAAACTAAGGCTCCTTACAAACAATGGGATTCACTGTGGGTGAGGGAAATTTGCCAAAGGACAAGATAACAATTATGCAAAACATTTATGCCGTAGCTTCAGTTTTGTATCTTAATTTCTGCCCTTGTTACTCTTCGCACAAAACCTTGTGGGAAAGCATAAGCAGCCATACCATTAGGTGGGGGTGTGGGGTGGGAATTGTAGTTTAGCAGGCTCCATGGCCCTGCCTCGTAACATATGTCAAGATAGCTGAAGTCACCCATTACTACATTTCCTAGTGTGGATGTTTCCTTGGTTTCATTCCTCATCTCAAGATCTCCCTGAGCATTTTGATCAGGGGGATGATAGAACATCCCTAGTACTAAGTTACTGTTGGGGCATGGTATCACCACCCACAACGATTCTGTGGAAGAGTATCCCCATGTCATTGGTGTCAACTTGCACCACGACCACTGACTCCTCCCCATTACTATCTGCCAGGCTATCTAAACAACGGGCAACATCCACAACCTTTGTGCCAGGCAGGCAAATCACCCTGCAGTCTGCACGCCCATCACACACCCCATCATCTATGTTCCTTATGATCGAATCATCCACTATGAGGATACCTCCACCCCCTGGAGGAGTAGCCTCAGCACGAAAGAATAGCTGCTCGTCAATTAATTAATTGACATAAATTGCATTAGCATCATGTCACTTCACCCCATTCATTAAAATGCAAGGGAAGCACAATGCAAATGGAGTGGGGGAAACAATCATGTATCATTTGTAGACTGAAAGCAGTAATAACAGCAAATATTGATCATATTTGCTGGATTGATTGCTTCTCTGGACATGGGATGAATTATCACCATGATCATGGTTTACCACCTCAGTGTCATGTGGAGTGGTGGCACTCTAGGATCTCTCCACCAGTGGGAAAATTGTCAAAACTACCATGCCAGAGAGAAGGTCCACAATTTTAGCAAAATAGCTTCTACTGTGAAAGTGAGGTTATCGAGTCCTCCCTATGTGAGGACCATGACACCTCAGAAACACACATATGAATACACACTGATGTACTGATTTGGGCTACAGTAATTGGGTAACAGTAATTGAGATATACAAAGCATTTTCATAAAAGAGATAATATAGTGTTTTCTTAAATGCCATCTGTAATATTCTCTTTGTTATAACTTCATGTATAGGGCAAGTGTGCTGCATTAAATAGGAGGAACTGAATGGAGCTTTGTATACATTATATTAAAATACCTAAGATTGCCTGAATTATACTAGAGAAAGTGACAACTACAGTGACATCTGCAAGTGCTTGCACTGTCACTGAAAATAGCACAGTGTGTTGGTGTATCATTTATGAGACTAATGCAACTAAGGAGAGAAAGGGCTTTTTGACAAATACTATGCTACAATTGGAGATCTGTTTGTCAAAGAGAGGTCTCTTTGTTATTCAAATTGGTAATCAGAGTGTTTGGTCATCTGCAGAGTGAGCTTCTACAGTAACTACCCCATACAGTAACTATTAACTCATAATCAAATCATAGATTATTCTGTGAAAATCACTGCAAATGCGGAATAAAATACTGAAATTATCTGCTCTTCTTTAGACTATAAAAGAGAGAGAGTACAATACTTTCAGTTATAACATTAGTTAAATGTAATGAGATTTTGCCTGTATGCATCTTTGTGTTTTAGTATAGGCCAAATAAAAATCACCCCATTCCATACATTTCCATTCACTATTTGATACCTAAAGTGGGAGGCACCAAGGCTCCAGCTTGCTTGAAAGAACTTCCTACGACCTGAAAAACGTTGTCTTAAACTGCAGATGTGTGCAAGCAGTGTGATTCATTTGTGGAGGAAAGCCACTTGTTGCATGGGTAAAGGAGCCTTTTATTATTGCTTCACTAGCTGCTACCTGTCAAATTTTGATGGACACATATTTTCCCCTCTCACCCTTCACCTCTCTCTGCTTTGAAACGACAGCAAGGAGTACAGAAAAAACCATACTTCACACCCACAGCCTGGTACATTATGGGTTTCCTCCCCCTCTCCCATTTTCTACCACTTCAGGGCCAAACTACATGTGTTTTTCATACTTTTGAAAGGCATGGTTTTATGTTGGAGAAAAAACAGCCTGATGGTGACTCTGTGCTGGGTTTCTGCTGAAAATCGCTCCCTCGCTACTATTTGCCCCCAATGGTAGTGTTTTCTGCAAGCAACATGGGGGTCTGAAGTGCAATAGCAGCTGGACGAGCTGATCTTCAGCAGAAAACCAGTGCATTGTTATGGGGAAACCCTGATTATTTGGGGAAAGGCCAAAGCTCAGTAGTAGAGCATCTGCTTTGCATGCAGAAGGTCTCAGGCTCAATCCCTGACATCTCTGAGTAAAGCTGGGACTGCCCCCTCTCTGAAACCCTGGGGAGCTGCTACCCATCAGTGTTTTTAGAAGGTTGTTTTTTTAAAACTGTTTTTAGGTTTCAATTGTATTGTTTCACTATTGACATGTTTGCCACCCTGGGCTGCTTTGGAGGAAGGTGTGGGATGTAAATATAATAAACAACAACAATAAAATAATACTGAGCTAAATGAACCAGTGCTTTGACTTAGTATAAGGCAGTTTCCTATGTCCTTATTAAGCTTCTTCTCCAACAAAGAAGTAGCAAGATTAAGCTTGCTTTTTAAATGTGTAAATAATGTAGCTTGATCCTCAGTTAATATACCAATAATATACTGGAGATGAACACCAACAAGAGCGCATCTCACAATTTTACGAGTCTATGAAAATATGCTATTAACAAATATCTTACAGTTTCACTATGCCTTCATAGTCTTAGGCTGCAATCCTAAATATACTTACTATGGAGCAAACATGCATAGTATTACACTGTCAGGCTGTCTGACTCTGAGTAAGGAAAAAGTGGATGTTTTTTCATATGTAGGAAAATGTACAACAGATACTCAAATTGATGCCGCTGTATATCCATTATTTAGCATCGTCAGAAAAACCGGATTTTGAAGTACAATTCAGTTCCAAGGGAGTTTATTTCTTTCCACTGCAACTTTAATTATATAATTATGCACTGCTCCTTCTCTTCCGGTAGCTGCAAAGAGCAATCTGCAGAAAATTGGTTTCAGCTGTATAATATGGGAATACATATAGTAGCAATGTTTGCTCTTACTATAGCTGTTCAAAGGGGCTCTTTCATAATAAGAAAATAATAATGACAGCAAACAGTCTGACACAAGAGACAAATGTTAGTTCAGGTTCAGATGATTTTTTTTGGCTGGGAGTGGATCTATTTGATTTAAATTCATTTTAAACCACCTACTGCCTTTAGTTATTGGGTTTTTGTTAATTCTACATGGTTCCTGTATGGAAAGTTTGCTTCTTGTTTTTGTGGAAATCTTGACTATGTAAATGTTCCATAATTTATTAATTCTAGTTAAAATTTTATTTACAGCATGGGGGTAGATGGAAAGCACTGCTAATTCACCAAAGACCAGAAACTGATTGCCAGTATGATTCAATACATTGGGAGCCAAGGACATATGCTGATAATAATTGTAAAATTAGTAAGGCAAGTTATTTATTATTATTATTTATTTCATTTATGAATCGCTGCTTATGCACCATCTCAAAGCGATTTCATAATACAATAATACACCCTCCATCCTGAAAGCCTACAACTGACCATCCACACAGCTTTTCACACAAGGAGACCAAAAGCCTGAAGGCTGCTTCCAGATGAGTGGCTCCTAGGACCTACAAGTAGAATTACAGTTGACTTTCCACATGACTGTGCTTTTTCTGACCAGGAAGAAGGCGCTGCATCAGGAGCCCTGAGAGGGAGACAGGACCACCTTGGCCTCCCTGACCCTCCCTCTCCCTGTGCTATCATGTCCTTCTTCATGAGGAAAGCCTTGTTCTACAGCCTGCACTGCTAGCTGGGGCTGAGTTTGAACTGCCCGCACGGTGGGAGTGGCGGCGCAGGAGGAGGAGCAGCCGGAGCCTTGTTGCATTTGCAGATCCCAGTACAAGTATGGCCGTGGTGGTGGGGAGACCCTCGGTGTGGTGCATGGCCGGCATCTTGGTGGCTGTTGGCCAGAACCAGCTGCAACCTTGCCATGTAGAGGAGCTCCTGGGGACCAGAGACCTGATGGCTCACCCCCAGAACACCACTGTGCCACCAGAGGGCCTCTTTCTCAAGGAGGTGGAGTACTGCGAAGCCGACTTGGAGACTGAAACAACAGAAGCGGAAGGGCAGCCTTTTTGAATGCACTATGGTTTACGACAGGACTCTCTTTCAAGTTGTTGGAACAGCAGGGGATAACTAAGTGGGAAAGTGTGATGGAATTTGTTAGTATATTTATTTGTTAATAATAAGAATTATGTATGAGTTATTTGTATTATGGCTTTATAGTGTACTTTTTATAATACACCACTTTTTGTACACCGCTTAGAGATATTTTTATATATTAAGCGGTATAGAAATAGTCTAAATAAATAATAAATTAATAATAAATTCAAAGCATATGTTAAAATAATTGCACATATAAAAAACTATTTAAAACAATTACATATATAAAAACATACACTTAAATATATGAAACGTTTCACATCCAATACAGATACTGACTGGGATAAAAAGTTATCCAGGTCATGTGAAGAACAGAGGGCACCCAAACCCAACTCTGCAGCAACAAGCTCTGTTACAATTGCATTTTAACCAATAAGTATGAATGGAAATGATGACTCATGACACTTAAAATATGAAATGTTTACAGGTAGCGTAAACCACTTAGAAACCATTCTGGCATGTAAGAGGTATAAAAATAACAAAATAATAAACTTCAGTATACTCCCCACTTAACTGGGTATTTCAGATCATTCATAAATTATGTGACAGTTGAAGGTCTTTTTACGCATCCATTGTCAGACTTTACCCCATGCCTCCTCCACCCATTTTAACCAATGCTTCTCTATGCCAGTCTAGCATCCATTCCACCAGACGCTCTGCAGTGCAATTGGTTCCCTGATTTGCATCCCCAGCCCCTCCCCGGAGCTAGGAAGGCTGAACCTCTAAGGGTTTAACAGCCAGCTATTCAGCTGGTATAGCACAGTGGGGAGGAGAGCCTGGCTGGGAGTCCAGAGTCTGTGAGTTCAAACCCCCACTCATGTCTCCTGGGTGTCAAGGCCAGCTAAAGATCACCCCCACAGGGAGTGGCTCAGGGGTTATGTGCCCGGCCACCTGTGCAGCCGTGGGCAAGTTGCATAGTCCCAAGGAGCCCAGTTGCCCCCAGCTGGCAGTTGCAGACAAGGAAGGGGCTGGCTTGTGCAGCTGTGGCAAGCTGAGCAGGCCCTAGCCAGCTGGGAAGGACTAGCCTCAGAGGAAGGCAATGGTGAACCCCCTGTGAATACCGCTTCCCATGAAAACCCTATTCATAGGGTAGCCATAAGTTGGGATCAGCTTGAAGGCAGTCCATTTTCCAATCCAAATGAGGCTGCCTGGATATTTGATCTTGTGTGTTAGCACCCTCCTTTTGAAGTAGTATGCTATCTCATCTTCCTTTTCTGTTTACTGCTCTTCTGTTTTCTGTGCTTGCCTTTCCTTTAATTTTTTTCTTTCTTGGGATTGTTTGTTTGTTTTTACTGCCTTCTTTTGCTTTTTCCTGTAACTGGAATTCTCTTTCTCTTGATGTCTATCATGGGCCTTTTGTTTTAAAATACACCTTAACATTTTCTCTTTTTAAAATATACCTTAATGTTTTTCTCTTTGTTCACCTTCCTTAATATTTTACTTTTCTTACAAATTGAAAAAATAAAGAAAAATAAGACATCAAAAATGTACAAATTACACATTGTATTTCTTATTTTTATACATTCTTATGTCCTTTTCTGTCCTTCCTACCAATAACATAAGAACGTAAAGAGAGCCCTGCTGGCCCATCTAACCAGCATCCTGTTCTTACAATGGCCAACCAGATGCTTTAGGGAAGCCCACAAGGAGAACATCAGTGCAATTATAGCACAGTCCCACTTGTGATCCCCAGCAGCTGATATTTGGAGGCATACCCGGCATATCTGGAGGCATATCTTGTGGTAGCATATAGCCATCAGGATTACAGGCCTTTGATATATGCCATGAGTTTGTCTAATCCATTTTAAAACTCTGAGTTGGTGGCCATTACCACATCTTGTGGTAGCAAATTCCATAGTTTAACTATGCACACCTTTTAAAGACGCATGTCCTCTTGTCTGTCCTGAATCTTCTACCATTCCACTTTATAGATGACCGTGGGCCTTTCTTGTCAATATTCAGACTGTAAGTCATCAAACAGCATATGTTTTTTGAAATTTGCCATTCCCATCTCACCACTAATTTTACCTGTGGGTGATCCTTCTTGTATTCTTCAAAATCTGGAATCGATTCTGCATATTTTTCTGTGTATGAACCATGGTTAGTTAGGTGAGAAGCCTAACATAGTAGTCTGTGAGCACATGCACTCTGTATCTCATTTCAGCTCTGCCCACATAATGTTCTTTGAAGAACTAAATAGTTGTTTTCAGAGTTTGCAGCCATGAGCTTAACAACATTCTATACTTCATATGATCGTCTGAGTTCAGGCAACTGCTACAGGCAACAATACTTGGAAAAGGGGCTTTGAAGATGAATGTAATCAGTAGTGTAATGGCAAATTCAGAAGTGCAGGGTCCTTCATGTTAATTACAGCCATGCCCTCTCCCTGTTTTTCTGCTGTGGGGTTGAGAACGAGATCCTTGATAACGCCTAGGAACTAATAAGCTTGAAAAAGGAGATTGTTAGCTATTGAAAAGAGTCTTCTCAGTGTTCAACTCGCCTTCTTCACTTTGATTGGCTCCCATCTGCAGGAAAGGACAATGAAGCCTGTTAGAAGACTCTTTTCAGTAGCTAACACACTCCCCTTTCATGCTGGTTGGCTTGTAAAATGCTGGAGACACAGGGACCCTGCTCCCAAAAAAGTAAAGGGTCTAAGACCCCCTGAGACCTTGCATGACTATACCCCTGAATGTAACAGTTCGCTAGGCTCATGTGGGAAATGGCAGTCTAGCTACAAGACTATATGGGGAAAGACTCAATTTAGGGGTCTGACAATAATTCTGAAATTATAGTATAGACTTTAACATGTTACATTTGTTTTTTAAAGTATGGGGTTAGACAGTTTATGTAGATGAAATGTAAAAATAAATTTGAGTATATTTTGAAAAGTTAGATGTAAGAAAAAAAGAATTACTGATTAATTTCTTTTGGCAACCCCCAAATCATATGTCTAAACTGACATAATATCTAAAGTTTTGCTGGCTGTTACATTTCCTAATGTTACTGTTATTCATAACAGTACAGACTTACATTATTGAAATACAGTGAGTGATATCCAACTAAGACATACTCTGAACAGACTCATTGAAATGATGGAGCTAAGTTACTTAAGGCCATTGATTCCAATAGGTCGGCTCTGAATATGACTAACATTGAATATCGTCCAGTGTATACTTATCGATATGACAAACATGACTATTGTGGTTCTTATGTTGCTAAACAATACAGGTTAGGAAGCAGTTATGTTTCATTTCTAAGGTTAGAAATCAATCCACTAGGTGGAGAACTTGCATCAAATATGTATCTAACACTGAAGTACAGCCATGTTAATTCAGGTAAATTACATTTTTAGTAAATGAATTATCTTTGTATGTCAATCTTTAAATATATTGCATTTTTTTAACAAAGAGTTTTTGTGAATTCCTGCGAAATATTAGTTTATTAATTGCTAAATTGTATACAGTTAATAAAAGGCTTAACTTCTAGTGCCTAGCAAAATTGTCCATTAAATAATTTTTCATTTATCAAACATGCTGTTCAGTTTACTTACTGAAGACACCAGACACCACCCAGACAACATGAAGCACTTTTAGGCTATAGCCTTATACCCAGTTTCTTGGGAGTGACTTCAATGGAGTAGACATCCATAGAAGTCACTGTAAGGTCCATGGATTTAAATGGAACGTTTCGCATGCCTTCACATATTAATTTTTCCCATTGAAGTCTATGTGATTAAAAGTGCTCAGCTTTGACTGGATCATGCCAATTGTTAGAAGCAGTTCCAGTTACCACCAATAACGATGCAGAGAAATGCTTCTTCACTTTCATACTCTATTATATATGGTGATCTGTCTTATTTTCTCTTCACCTGAGTTTATTTTTATGGAACTAAAAGCATAATCCCACCCCACACCCCTTGAAGATGATAGCTGGTGGGGTTTAGATGCCTCTCCACGACTGGAGAAGCGGGCTGCCTGTGGGAGGCAAAGGAGCTCTATTTCTAGGGGGTATTGGCATAGCAGAAGTCACAGCTGTCCCCATGCAGGTGTAAAGCCCTAATATGGGGTGTTTTGTGGTGGGGCACTGGCCGATTTGGATCTGCTGGATCCAAAACCCTGTGGATCCCTAAAGGGGCCCTAGTATTTGGGTGCCTCATCTATGGCAGTCTGGAATTGGCATAGTGAAAAATAACAAAAAATATTCACTTGCCAGTGTGAGCCAGCAAGGCTTCTGATGTGATGATGGATCTGCTGCTCCACTCCTTCACGATCCCACTTAGGATTGCTCTGCTACTCCATAAACTCCCCTAGTTTCTACTATCCAGATGAAGTCACAAAAGCAGCTGAGCATGTAACTAACAAACAGTGAAAACAACAAAGGGTGCTTCTAGACTGTTGCCATTTTTCAGGAGGGATTCAATCACATACTGGCAAATTCAGGTCACCAAATTAAAGTTGATTTGGTACTCTTGCACAACAAACCATTTTCTTCCCAAAATGGAACATTTTGCAATCAAGAAAGTGATTGGAATATGCACTAGAAACTGGCTTGACATTACATTATATAACTTCCCTGCAAACAAATCAGAATGAATGATCAATAAACACCTGACACCACCATTTAAATTACACTGAGAGCAAGTGGCTTCTCCAAAAGAATCCTAGGAACTGAAGTTTACTCCTCACAGAGCTACAATTCCCAGCACCCTAAAGAAACTACAGTTCCCATGATTCTTTGGGGGAAGCCATGCCATGTGCTCTAAATGCGTTTTAAATGTTTGTGACCATAATGATGTGACCATCATCTAGCTGCCCCACAAACTTTCTGCCAACAAATCAGGATGAATGCTTAATAAACAGGTCATCTGGAAGTGACTAAAAAATCTTGTAGGCCCTTAAACTCTGACAGATGTTATTTTTGCATAAGCTTTTGTGGACTGAAATCCATCTAATAAACAGTATTGTATGACAGGAAATAACTTAAAGCATGGATCCCCTCCCCAGCTTACCCTTATTAATGGGTAAGAACTTGATCCTTTGACACCTGAAGAATTCAATCATTATAACATTATCACACAATTATAAAAGAAGCCAGGTCCTTTTAAAGTAATATAATAACATTCCTTAATTATATATAAATTCAGATGTTATTGTCTCTTTGTACACTCCATTTATAAGCTCTTTCCCCTCTAAACACAATTCAGTAAAGATACACCTGTGCATGGTCAGAGGCACTCATATCTTTGTTCTCATTTTTTTCCAAGTGTGAGCCCTGGCACTGAAAACAAACAACAAGTTCTTTTCAGGGATAAAACCCTTTTTAAAAATTAAATACCTCAAATTAATCCTATGACTGGAAAGAAGATCAGGCCACAAAGGAAGAATACAGACAGGTAATTGCAGGGGTGGTGTCAGGAAGGCTAAAGCTGAGAATGAGCTGAGGTTAGCAAGGGATGTTAAAAGCTAAAAGCAACAAAAAAGCTTTCTTCAGGTACATCCATAGTAAAAGTCAGAGAAAGGAAATGGTGGTACAGCTACTCAATGAGGATGGCAAAATGATGACAGATGACAAAGAAAAGGCAGAAGTGCTCATTTCCTACTTTGGCTCACTTTTCTCCCAGAAGAGGATCTATGACCCTCCTGGCAAATGTGAAGCAGAAGTTGAAGGGGCAGGATTGCAGTTTGAGATTGATAGACAAAGGTAAAGGAATACCTAATCACTTTGAACTAGTTAAAATATCCAGGGCCCAATGAGTATTGAAGGAACTGGCTGAAGAACTCTCAGAACCACTGTCTAGTATTCTCTGTGAAGTCGTGGAGGATGGGTGAAGTGCCAGATTACTGGAGGAGAGCTAATGTTGTCCCTATCTTCAAAAAGGGCAAAAATGAAGAACCTGGGAATTACAGACCAGTCACTCTGACAGTAATCCCTGGGAAAATTCTGGAGAAGATTATAAAGCAGTCAGTCTGTACGCATCTTGAAAACAATGGAGTGATTACTAGAAGCCAACATGGATTTGTCAAGAACAAATCCTGCTAGACTAATCTTATCTCATTTTTTGATCGGATAACCTCCCTGGTAGACTGTGGGAATACTGTGGACATAATATATCTCAACTTCAGCAAAGCTTTTGACAAAGTGCACCATGATGTTCAGATTAGCAAGCTTGCTAAATGTGGCCTGGATAAAACAACTATCAGGTGGCTCCACAGTTGGCTACAGAATCATACACAAAGAGTGCTTATCAATGGTTACTTCTCAAACTGGAGGGAGGTAACAAGCAGGGTACCGCAGGGCTCAGTCCTGGGCCCAGTGCTCTTTAACATTTTTATTAATGACTTGGATGAGGGAATGCAGGGAATGCATATCCAATTTGCAGATGATACAAAATTGGGAGGGATACCTACTACCCTAGAGGACAGAAACAAAACGTTTTATTCTTTATGGTATCAAGAAGAACATTGGGTTGAAAAACTAGGAAAATCCTGTCAGTTCACACACATTATCTATTTGGTATAAACAAAAATAAACTTTCACCTGGGTTGTCACCATTCACATCACCTTTTTTATGATGAGTTTATATCCCACACACAAGGTATGCTTGGTGATTTAACCCAATGGCGATCTTCAAATTTGGGCACAATACAAGAGTTACTATCGGAAACAGGTGTCAAGTTTTATAATGAAATTGCAGATAGACTGAATTATCAACCGCAACTACTCCAATATTTCCAAATTTGTGAAGCTCTTTTTAGTCTTTTAAGAAAACATGGACCATTAAGGGGAGAAATTTGGATATAAGAAAATCAATTCAAACTTCAGTGTCAATACATATCTCTAAAATATATCAAACACTGACAAATGCTGGAGGTGCAACCATAATAAGGCTGACTATTTACTTAGTTTTTGGCAATGTTCAAAAATACAAAAATATTGGGACAATATACTAAAACGCATACATGAAATAACTGCACCACATATTAAATTACTAAATTATCTGAAAAATAATTTTATAGATTAAAAATAATTTAATCTGAAAAATTAAATTATGCTAAATTATCTGCAAGATGTAGTTATAGATACAGACTTGGAAATGATAGCAACTCTATGATCATTAGCAAAAACTAAAATTGCAAAACATTGGAAGCAATCTAGAGCACCGCCAGTTCTTGACTGGTTTAACAGACTCTGAGACACCATCAGTTTGATAAAGTAACTTATTATTTAAGAGAGAAAAAATAGACAAATAAACATATAGAAAACTGGGCATTTTAAAATTATTTTTGGAACCAAATGTATTAGGAGAATAACCATCCATGCAAATTATTTTCTATATTTTTTTCATTAATAAAGATTTTTTTTTAAAAATTGGGAGGGATAGAAACAAAATTCAAAGTGATCTTGATAGGCTGGAGGATTGAGCTGAAAACAACAGCATGAAACTTAACAGGGATACGTGCAAAGTTTTACACCAGGAACAAGAAACCAAGTGCACAGTTATAAGATGGGATATTTGGGTCAGCACTACTACATGTGAAAAGGATCTCGGAATTGTTGTTGTTCACAAGGTGAATATGAGCCAACAGTGTGATGTGGCTGCAAAAAAGGCAAATGCAATTTTAGGCTGCATTAACAGAAGTATAGTTTCCAAATTACCTGAAGTACTAGTTCACTTCTATTCAGCACTGGTTAGGCTTCATCTTGAGCACTGCGTCCAGTTCTGGACACCACTCTTTAAGAAGGATGCAGACAAACTGGAACAGGTTCAGAGGAGGGCAACAAGGATGATCAGGGGACTGGAAACAAAGCCCTGTGAGGAAAGACTGAAAGAACTGGGCATGTTTAGCTTTGAGAAGAGAAGACTGAGAGGAAATATATTAGTATTCTTCAAGTACTTGAAAGGTTATCACACAGAGGAGGGCCAGGATCTCGATCATCCCAGGATGCAGGACATAGAATAATGGGCTCAAGCTACATTTTTAACAAGTGCATTTTACTAGAAATCATATGTAACCAGGAGAATGTCATGTATAGCAGGGGTAGCCAATGTGGTGCCCACCAGATGTTGCTGAAAGTCAATTGCAGTTCTGTTTAAAGCTTACAACAGAAGAGCAAGTGTTAGGTAGTGCTTGGAGTCACCCTTTCAGAAATAGCCTCTGACTTCCTCTATGCTTATCTGTCAACAACAAGCACGAAAGGCCCATTATCACCACACTGAGTTGCCAAAGTCCATAAATTATCCTGGCACTCCGTCAAATGATTTCATAATTTCTGCTTTGAAAAAAGTCCCAGAGGAAGCTATGCTCCCCTGCATTCCTCTTCCAAGTCAAAGATCTTCTACCCTTGCTGAAAATGAGGATCATTTTGTAGGGGAGCAGGGTACTTAAATTAACTCCCCACCTTTCCAACTTCATATGATCAGCATTGCCAGAGACAACAGTTTAGCTGCCCATGTGTTGCAAGAACTCCAAGAGAAGGCCAGGATGCTGACCACCACTTTCCCCACATGCTCAGGATTGGATCTAAAAGGATGAACTTCATACAACATGACCAATTTCTGTCCACAGAGCCACGTTGCTGAATCAGGGTGCCTGTATATAGAATTCCAAGTGGCATGTACAACATGGCAATAGGATTTGACCTTTTGATATAAATTGTTTGAAGGAACTAGTGGAGAAAAGTGATTCCAAATTAGCTTCTTTCTTTATGAATTTTGAAAAGTTTGATACAAATGAAAATTTAAGGAAGTATGCATTCTTCCTTTAAGGAAAAAATGTTCAGTTTTGCATTCTACAATATACTCTAGTTTTGATACAGACCAGCAGCAAGTCATAATCTATGAGGAAAATATATGGGGACAAATAGGTCAAGAGAAGGTTTGGAGTAGGGAAAGTAATTGAAGGGTTTATTACTTATTGCTAAACCAATGTGGAGTCCACCTAGCATGATGAATGTGGCAATACGACAAGTGATCTGATGATGAAGAGCAATGTCTTTTTAAGAGTACTGCTATGATGTGGATAAATATGCAGCTTCCAACCAAAGTCTATTTCTTTGATTTATTAACTAATATTAAAATGATTAAAATGAAGAAATGAGATTAATATAAGCAATCAATCCTGTTGGATTTTCACTTCATAATTCTGCTTCTGAGGGGGTGTTAGCTTGGAGCACTTCTTATAACAAAAGCCCTTTCTGATGCCAACAGCTCATTTTCACATGTGAAGTCTTATGGATATATATATGAACAATGGAAAGGGAAGAAAACAAGGTATCCCCAGAGATGGTGAGCACTGCAGAACATTTGATCATTTTCATTTTGTGTGAAATAGCATGGCTAACACATTTGGATGTGTGCACCATTATTGCTACTGTGTAACATGTATTTAATGCAAACAATAGAGTAGGGGGCAGATACACTTCTGTATATCTGCACAGAAGTGATATATAGACTCCATGAAGGATACCTACAATCTTTGTTAGACATTTGCTATACATCCTACACACAACATGGAGCTGCTACCAAAAATGGCATTCTCAAGTTCTGCCCATCGCTTACCCAATCTTGTAACATCATTGTGCCACCAGCAGCAACAGCAGATAAACTCATAATAATGAGGACATTATAATACAGCAGGGATATGTGTGGTGCCTTCCAGATGCTGTTTAACTACAGCTCCCATAAGCCCCAGACAGCATGGCCATTAGTTAGGGATGATGGGAGTCGTCGTAGTCCAGCAACATCTGAAGGGCACCACATTGTCTAGTCTTACAATACAAGATTAGTGATCCTGGGAACTGTAGTTTGTGAACGGTGCTGAGAGAAGCAGTGACAGCTGGTGCCCACTAGACCTGGTTGGGCTTGTAGGATGTCATGGGGGTGTGGCCAGTTGTTCTGATTTTCTCCCCATCCTCTTCCCTTGCAGAGCTACTCTGCACACTTACAGCTCTGAGCATGGTCGGACTGCCCTTCAAGGCAGTCCCAGTAGGCCAGCCTTTCCCAACCAGTGTGCCTCCAGATGTTGTTGGACCACAACTCCCATCAGCCTCAGCCAGCATTGCCAATGGTCAGGAATGGGAATTGTGGTCCAACAACATCTGGAGGCACACTGGTTGGGAAAGGCTGCAGTAGGCCTATACTGAGACTGCTAGTTGGTCCTCATAACAACAGATGAAGTAAGAGCCTTCCCAGACTAGGCTGCAAAGCTGGCAGCCCCACTACTTAATTTTCACATGGTTTTTCTGCCTAAAGATACATGGGAGGGTCCTCTTTACCATAGCTATACTTTTGGATTAGGATTGGCTGAGTGCTGCAGAGACTCTAGTTCAAACAGAAGTATAAAATGTATGTGGGATAGGAATGAATGTGTAGCTTTGAGATTTTGGGTGGGGTTTTTTTTAAATTGCGTGATGTTCTCCTTGGGAGGGCTATGCCCCAGCCTCAATGGACCAGCCACCACTGGTCAGGAATTATATAGTGACCTCAAAATAGAATCCCAGTTGATAATATTTGGGCAGGTTAAAAATGTCTGCTTTAAAAAATCCCACTCATTATGCTAATGATTTCAGGAAAGATGGCTTTAAAAGAAAAAAAACCCCTTCCCTTGGGGGTAGAAGAGCTTCTAGGAAAGGTGGGGGTGCTGCCATCTTTCTCACTTGCTCAGTGCTTCACTAAGCTGGACTAATGCCATTAGACTGCCTAGATCATGCGCATGCTGGACATGAATGTTTCCTTTGTCTTCATACAGCAGCGTTGCATGACCGGACTGCTTTTCATTGCTGAGTATGGTTGTAATACCAGAAAGTCACCCTCAATTTAATGTCTACTGATCTCATTCTTATTTAGGAATAGCTAATAGAAGAAAAATATGACAATTATTAAAAATTGTCCCCTTCCCCAGGTAGCATGCATTCCTATCAGCTGTGGGTGGAGAATTTAAAAAAAGGTGGAGGAGTACCATGAAAAACAAAGACAATCCTGCTGTCAGGAGTGCATTCCAATATGCCAATGGTCATGCCAAAATGGGGCTAAAGAATATGCGGATTCCACTACAGACCAGCATCGACAGCAAGGGCATTCCTTGAACTGTGATCACATCTCTAGTCCCATCATGCCCACAAGGAATAAGCAGTCTGAGAGCTTGCTAAGCTGGTTGCCCATCACCCAGCACTTTGGGAAGTCTCGTCCCAGGCGACCACAAAGACAGAGCAGCAAGACAGAACTGGAGGCTCCAAGGGGTGTTTCCACCTCTTCCAGCACAGCCTCACTGGATTATTCTTTGGAGCCTGGTGAAGGTGAAAATTTGCACCCAGGTTTCCTGGATCCAGGTGGCCTTGATCTCTTAGGTGAAATCTTTGAGACACTAAACTTGCTGGAGCCAAGCCAAGCCAAGCCCAACGGTCTCTCTATGGGACTCACAGCCTGGACTTCTGCAACTTAGAAGAGAAGAACTTCTATACAAAGTTGAGGCCCATTAGAAACGCATTCTGAGGAATGGGATGATAGTGACTCCTTGTCTGAGGGTGCCATGTCCCTGGCCTCTCAGGATCAAGAGAATGTGCAGAGTGCTTGGCTGCTGCCCACCAGAGCTGCAAACAAAGGCAGTGAGAAGTGGAACCATGGCATCCCTGAGCCCCAAGAGATGCCTGGCCCTGAGAAGTCAACAGTTGCATTGCAGGAAGAGGAGGAGACAGTGGTCGTTTCTGCTAGCTATGAGCTGGCACAAGTGGCAATGTCCCAGAATGTAGACCACAAAGACTGCAGCCTAAATGAAAATGGAACTGAAAGCTGCACTGGTATGGTTTCTGGCCACGAGTCTAGGATTGACCAAACTGTTCAACCCACATCAGCCGTCACCACTCCAAAGGCAGAGCCATTAGCAACCAGTTCCTCCAGCATCCAATAACCTGCAGCATTGTTCCAAACAAAAGTCAATGTGGACACTGATTTCACGACCAAGCAGAGCATCCCAGCCCTTGGGTCTGTCACCAGCCCACAATGCTCCTTGACTTCCAGGCCCTTGACCCACTCCAAGGTGTCAGAACTGAAGAAAAGATTTGAGGCCTAGAATAGGGATAGCACTTCATACACTTGGAAGTAGAACACCTTCTATGTCTTGACTTCTAGAGTCGAATAGTTGCCCCTGTGCCTGGAGGCCACACTGGAGGACTCTCCTCCGGAGTTTCAGGATAGCTCTGGACTTTGAAAGGCACTGGGGGAAACACTCCAACTATCTGGGCACAAACAGTGATGGTTGGAAGCAGAAATGGGATCTGTTAATAGACCCAAAGGGGTAGGACTACCCAGGTTTCCTGCCCAGGTTCTGCTGACTGGTAAGTTGCCACCACCACTAGGAGGCAGCACTCCTATTCAGATAAATTTCTGGCACAGGAGAAATTCCCTTGGCCAAGAGCTCCATTCCTCTCCTAAGTACAGTTGACTGCTTCTCTTGTAACTTTTTCCAACATGATAACCAAGAGCCATATCAGGGAAAGCATGTAATGTGAAAATGAGTCCTGTCAGTCAATGGCTACATCATCGAGTGAATGAGTGAGTGAATGAGCTGTCTTAGATCAGTAACCATAAATAAAACCATGAAATGTCAGCTCAAGATGTGGTGATGGTCATTGACTTAAGTGGTTTTTCTTTTGAAGTATTCAGTAAATTCATGGAATGGCAAAAGTCTGTCTGTGGCTATTATGCTAGCCAAATGGATCCTCCAGGTTCAAAAGCAGTATATCTTTGAATACGAGTTGCAGGGGGAGGGCAGTAGTGGGGAAAAGCTATTTCGTTCATATGCTGCTTCATAGCTAAAAACAGAACGTTGGATTAAATGTACCTTTGGGCTGACCCAACAAGACATTCTATTCAAAAATATTAAGAGCATATTAAGACTTTCCTCTCCTCCCAGGCATTTTAGCATTTGTTTTTAAATTGTTGGTTTTTTTAAATTGTTTTTAAATTCGTATATTTGTGTATTTGTTTTTAATGTTTTAATTGTTGTAAACCGCCCAGAGAGCTTTGGCTATGGGGGGGTATGCAAATGTAATATATAATAATAAAAAATAATAATAATAGTCATGCATGCCATGGATACATTGCTTTGCACATCAAGATGAAGCAGAGCTGCACAGAAGCACTTCTGAAATCTTTGTGTACTTTCATAAAAAATAGTGGGAGGGGGGCAAAGGAGACAGAATTAAATGAAAATGTATAACTGGTGAAGAGCCAGTAATGAACCACTCTGGGAATTTTGACTCAAAGGGTGGTATAGAAATGTATTAAAGTGATCAGACAGACAGACAGATAGATGGGTTTGAATCTCACCTGGGGCACTAGCAATTTGTTCTGGGACGTGTTTGAAATAAGTTCACAACAGCTCCAGGAATACCAGATGGCACTGCAGCATGAATCCTGCAGCGCAAGAAGCAAATCAAACACAAGCTGTGTGGTCTCTGTCTAGACTACATGGCTGGCATCTATATAATGAGGAGTAGAGTAAGGCAGAGATGGGGGACCTGTGGCCCTCCAGATGTTGTTGGACTACAATTCCCATCATCTCTGGCCATCGGCCATGCTGGCAGAGGGAGCTGGAACCCAACAATATCTGGAAGGCTGCAAGTGCCCCATCTTTGTTGTAGGATATTGCCAGACGATAGCACCTCTTCTGTTTCATCAAAGGAGAATTAGGAACCTTTGCTTCCTGTCATAGTGAGGAGGCAACAGCAGGTGGAATACTCGCAGAGATTTATTTTATTATTTATTTATTTAAAATATTTCTATCCTGCACTTCTATCCTACAATAGGGCACTTAGAGTGGCTCGCAATAAAATCATATACAGTAAAAAACACATTAAGATAGATAAAAATACATAAAATACAGTTGAGAAATCTAGAGGACTGATGTTAAAAGGGGACTAAAGAGGTAAAACTAAAGGTGAAATAAAGTCAGTTTCAGGCTACACGTCCAGTCCCTCCCAAAGGCTTTCTGGAACAAGATGGTTTTCAGAAGTCTTCAGAACACCATCAGGAAGGGAGCAGAATGGGCTTCTTGGGGTAGAGATGTTTTCTCCTACTATTTTTTTTATTTTCTTACATTTATATCTTGCCTTTCTTACATCAAGGAACCCAAGGTGACATACATGCAGTTCCTAGGTGGTCTCTCATCCAGGCACTGACCTGACCCAGACCTGCTAAGCAGCAACAAGGTGGTCGCCTCATGTACCTTCAGATCATACTCTGGGACCATGGATACCTTCTGTCTGCCCAGCCCTGTTCAATTTGTCGCAGAAATCAAAGGTGGTTATTTAAAAGACTGGTCATGTAAGCCCCTTGAATGCACCTAATCTGGGGTTGTGGGGTTCATTATCATTCCTTCTTCATGTACCCGCCTAACTCTTTGAATAGTTCCCTCCCAAAACAATTAGTCACCCACTGATTGAATTCATTTGTATCAATGAAAGGGGGAACGTGTTGTGTTACATGAGGGGTAGATGGCTACATGATAACATGTCACAGGCCTTTTCAGGGGTGGCCCCCCATTTGTGGAGTGCCTTCCCTAAGGAAATGGGCCTGGTGCTATCATTGTCAGTTTTTAAGTGCCAAGGAAATACATTTTTATTAACCCAGACTTTTGGTGGTTAAGTTAGCCTCTAGTGTGGTACTCATCTTTTAGTGCGGTGGGCTGGATCTTGTCTTTTGTATCATATTGTTGGATAAGCTTTTTAGGAATTTTGTGTTGTACATTCTCCCCCCCCCTGTCTTCTAACTGATTTTATTTGTTTGCATTTTATCTTATTGTTAAGTACTTTGAGACATTTTACTATATAAGCGGGCCTGACTTCCTTTGTTCCACCTCTGTCCATTTCTCAACATGATCCAGGCTACAACAACATCATTTCCAGGCAATGCGGTTTGTGTGCTCAGTCTGTGACTGTTTGTCTACAGCATTTGCTATGTCTCAGCCAAGTTCCCTTCACAGCCCCACTGCAGTCTTGTTGGGCGAAGGGTGAGTGATTATTATAACACTGCTTTTTATCTTGCACTGGATGCCAATCATGTGTTAGAAGTTGGTACACAAACTATATTGTATCATATATGAATACAGAGAACACCCACAAATAATGTAGAAGCAATTTTTAACTAAATGTAAGCACACACAAAATTGAATAAACATTGCAATGTGAATTGGCAAACTTGCCTTTTTGCTTGAAAAACTATCCTGAATATGAGTCTGGAGTGTGTGTGTTTGGGGGAGGAATAATTATCCAAAAAATAACTTCTGACACCACTATCTACTCAAAAAACTAAATCCCATTCAAGAGCACAATTGTGCATAAGTGTTAACAATGACTAAGAAGTGGCTGATAATCTGGCTGCAAGTTTCTTTAAACTTGCTTCTGCCTTCCTAGGGCTCATCTACATGGGAACATTTCTTCATAGCAAATACAATGCCTTTATCTTTGTAACAGATTTATACCATTTGCTGTTCCTGCTCAATGTTAGCTGTCAATTGGTTCCTCTGGGTGTTCCTCTGGGTGTTCCTCTGGGTGTTCCTCTGGGTGTTCCTCTGGGAAGGATTAGTCTCACTGTTTCCTCTTGGCCTCACCCTCTAATTATACCTTTCCACTCCCTCTGGTTGTAGATGGCTGAGCATGCTCAGTCTGTTCTACCTTCTGCAGTTGGTTCATTAAAAAAACCCTGAAAGTGCTAATATCTGTGTTTTCCCTGCCTATGATTGCTATAATACAGCTGAAATACAAATCTTTGTTTGAGCACTGTTATGCTTTTGTGTTCAAGTCAGGGGAAAAAGAAAATAAAGGCACCTTTTGCAGCAACATAAAAAAGGCCAGTGGAATGGAGGAGAGCAGCTGGAAATTGTCAGCCCATGGGAAACAAAATGAAAGAAGGGAGGAGGAAACAGTGGGCATGGAGAGGGGAACGATTGACACACCCACCTAAAAGCATAGGAGCAAAGCATCTGTGACCACTAGAGAAACAGAGTGGAGACAGTTTTTTCTCCACTTTTTATATTATCAGTGGATTGGATTACTGCAGATTTAAAGGGACAAAACTGTGTGACACCTTTTGTTTGCCAGTAACATAATGTGAACCATGAAAATTTAAAGGAGATATGAATAGCACCAAACACAGAGTAAACCACCGTGTAGATGAGCCCATAGTCTCCACTGAAAACTTTGCTGGGGTGGGAAGGGCACAGAGACTGGAGACTGTGTAGGGCAAGGATAGAAAACCTGTGACCCTCAAGATGTTGTTAGACTGCAACTCCCATCAGCCCCAGCCAACATGGCCAATGCTCAGGGATGATGGGAATTGCACTCCAGCAACGTCTGGAGGACCACAGGTTTCACTGCAAAGGAATTAGTGATAGTCTCCTAAATGAGACTTTTCCTCACCATTGTATCTTCACCATTCTATCTCATCCACCCTGGACTCACATTAACCCTTTTTACATTTTTATTTTTTTCATGTGTCAGTAATTATAGTTTAAAAAATTGATAACTGTAGTGATTTTATTCAGTCCTGTGATATATGTAGATTAGAAGCTCAAATCTGTGAGTTTTACAATTCTTTAAAGGCATGCACCTCTTTAAACGCAAGCAGCATGTTTTGACATGGTACACTGCACATTAGACACACTGCTCTTTTGCCTCAGTGCACTACAACAGAAGCAGTAATGAAATCAATGCTTCAAAACAACAAGAAACTGAACAGAGAAGCTTGCAAATTTCAGTTTCTCAAAGCGTTCATCATTATTTAGTACAACACTATAGTTCTCATGGGCAACTTGACTCTGGATGTGTTGCAGGTGTATGGGAAGCATTCAGGCTAGCAGGCTTCTGCTCAGGCTACATCCTAAATGGCACATATCACACCCTTCACACTACCCTGTCCCCACCTAGATCGCCATTCTGAAAGTGCAGACAAAGCTGCCAAATTGTGTAAGCTGCAAAAGAATGAAGCACGTATTGGTCCTGTGTAGATGTTTCATGGTCCTCCTTCTGTAAGCAGCATGATGTTTCAGGCACCAGCCTTTTGCATGTTCAGTTCCCTTATGAAAAGAGCACTGGAGTACTAGAGTATTGTTAGTAATATCTATTTACCAATATATGAGTTGAGCTCTGGGAAGAAGACGTTCGGTGGGACAGAGTTAGTTTTTAAAGCAGTCAGTTCCTTAAAAGCAAACAGTTGATTAGGGGAAGGGAAGAACTCAAAGGAATTCTGTTTCCAGGTGAAATCACTCCCTCTGATAAGCTAGGTCTGTAGTTATGAGGGACATCACCCTCCTGCCTTCCAATCCTTGCATTTGCCTTATGCTTGAGACATAAATTTTGATTTTTCAAAGTTGCTTCCTGTGCCCCCCTGACACTCTGGTCCTTTTCCTTATATGATAAACTTGGAGACATTGTTTCACTTTTAACAGACAGTCGTCTGCAGCATTTTGAAAAATGTCTGGATTGCCAAGACACCACAAAGTGCTTCAGGGGTCCTTGATTCAACTTGTGCAGACTCATACAGATCCTGATTTGCCTTGGGCAAGTTCCATATCCCTCTGGGGCACTCTGCCTCAGCTCAGGATTTGTCTAAATCCTCCGCACACCCCTAGCAAACAATATATCCTTGGATTTCCCCAGGCTGCTTCTTGTTAGATAGTTGTAAAATGCCTCCTGTGTCCTTCATCCTTTGCATTCAAAAACTACAAATTGTTTTTCTCCAGCTCCCATTTAGGCAAGTAAGGTGTGTCTGGTAGCTACTAGCTACCAGCCAACAAAAGCTGTTAATAGTTATTTAACCAAGGCTTTTGTAGCCATCAATGCCTCTTGAAGACAGGTCTGTAAACAGTCTAGAGGAAAGGCTGACATTTCATGTTCTTTGCTAGCTTGGCAAAATCTGGTAGCAATATAATTGTCCCACCTTTGTGAAGTGACAGTTTGCATTTTATTATGCAGCAAAAAATGCAGATACAGCGAGCATTACTATTTGCAATATATTTGTTGCTCTCTCTGCCTTTATATAGATGTTACTGCATGCCCTCACAAGAAGGTTTACTGTCACTTTGAAACTCAGTCCATCAGTGTTTTTATAAGCTGTTGAGTAAATTACTTACAAGCTGTTGAGTAAGGTCTGGTTCACACGGGAGCTTAACTTCATAGTAAATATGCACCTTTTGCCATCACGATAGCTTTGGAAGGTTTACACTCCCCAGCTTCCAATACGTTTTTTTAAAACTTTCAATTCACATGGCATTCCTCTGGAAAGAGTATCGCTGTTTCCTTGTGGCCCTGTCCCCAAATCTGCATGTTTACTCCCTCTGGAGTATTGCCAATGGAGAAGGGGAGGGTTTTTTTTCATTGTTTCTTGTCATTTGGACACTGAAGTGGGAAGAGCGTGGGGGGGACCACCCCTTTTCAAAGTATTTATGAAATGCAATTTTTAGTGGAAGTGTGTGTGTGCGCACACATGAGTGCATGTGTGCCTTCTGCAGCCTCAAGCGACTACCCGGTCCTTATTTACTCAGAAGTAAGCGTCAACAGTGCTTGCCCTCTGCTCAGGGCTCATCACTGATAGCCATAGAGAGGTTCCTCCCGACAGGTAGACCGTCGAAGTTAGTTGTTATGCACCCTGGGCTCTCCCAAAATCATTACTACCCTTCTCTCTCAATTTTGTTTCTTGTGAGTTACATGCCTCTCTGCAACCTGGGGGGGGGGGAATTGACATGAAACGTGGGGGGAGTTAGTGAAAGCAAAGTAGGGCAGTTTTTGCAGGCAGCAGAGAGACAGGGAGCCTTCTCCTTTCATTCCTGCTTCTGATAGTGAACTGGGATATTCCTCTCACATCTGTTGTTTTTTTTAAAATCTACTATTTTGTGATCAAACATAAAATCAAATGTTAAATGAATAATATTTCCACAACGGCAATTTTGCAATATTACACAAACAAAGTTTAGAGGAGGTTTTTAACTGAGCTTGCTTGGGCTGAAAAGCGTCTCTTTTTCTGCCCAACAGTTGATGGGGATGGGAGGGGGAGCTAAAAATCCGGGAAGGGGAAATCAGGTTCTCTCCCTCCAGGCAGATGGATCTCGATCTCAATCCCTGTCCCTCTCCCCCTCCCTTCCCCCCTCTCCAGCAGGAAACATCGGAATGAGGAACTACATGAGCGGGACACAGCGAAGCAGAGGCAGTTTTTTCCTTACTATTAGGATTTTCATGGATTGGTTTGATTTGCATTTAAAGGGAAATGCAGCGGCTTGCCTTCCCTTTTCAAAAAACGTCATGCAATCACTGCAAATTAAAAGGGAATGCAGACAGCCTCGATCTCATATTAAATTGCCGTCTGAATGAGCCCTAAATTAATGCTCAGGAATATAATATCCTATCACACAGGCAAATGAAAAGAACCCAAATAAGACTCTCAATGCTTGCAATTGCTCTAAATTTAAAACCAGTTCACAAGCTACAGCAAGATACAAATACAAATTAATACAAATGTTAATAATACCTAGAGTTTACATACTGTTTTAGAGTATCTAGAGATAGCCAACTAAAATGGAATTTTAACAATTCTAGCTATTTACATTGTTAGAAATCCAAAAATTGAGGTTTGAAGTATCAAGAAGTGGGGCACCAGTCCAACTCCAGTATATTCTGCCTCCCTGTTCTAGTAATGTAGCAAGCTTCTGATTTCTGTTAGCTTTTTGAGCTGTGCAGGAGTAATTTGTGTTTCACTGCTGAAGTAGATGGTCCCTGCCTTTCTGTAACAATGGCTTGATTCACCATACCATGGATGGGAAACCGGTGGCCTTTCAGATATTGCTTGACTATAAATTCCATGATCCTTCATTATTGATCATTGCTGGCTGGGGCTGATGGAAATTAGAGTCCAGCAACACCTGAAAGTCTACAGGTTCCCCACCACCATACTAAACCATAGGGTGGTATTCAATGCTAGTTCTTCTCAGAGTAAGTCCAACGAAATTAATACAGGACTACCTTAGGTTCATTAATTTCAATGGGTCTACTCTGAGTACAGCATAACTGAATACAACCCTCAACATGTATGAGTCTGCTCCCCAATTCCATTTCCTTCAAAGTAGATGTAAGGAGGAGACGGGAAGCATCTATTTCTCTTTTAAACTAACCACAGTTTGTTGTTTTGCCCAAACTGGAAACTGTGGTTAGTATTAACTAAGATTTATATAAACAAGCCAGGGTCAGAAACCTTGGCTTGGACTTCACTTGTTCTGGCAAACCATAGTTTAAACTAACTACAGCTTGTACCAGTTGATATGAAACAAGCTGGGGTTAGGTTAAAATGGAAGCAGAAACTCCTAACCGCCTTCTTACAGGAAAAGAGGTTTGTTGGGTGGGGGGAAACACATGAGATTGAGGCTCATGTATGTAGCACTAATTTATCATTGCATGTGAACCTTTCCTATTTATCTAAGGGCACTTTTTGCATATTAGCAATGAACCTGATGAGGTAGCAAGGGGCAAGAGGCTCTTTTCAGTCAGCTTTGTATATTACTGGGTAAAACATTTCTATGTTCCCAGGTAAGTTCTTATTAGGAAACTTTTGTACCCTCTTTTTGATACTTCTGGGCCATGTCCCAAAAAGCAAATTCACTTCTGTGCAATGGAGGCTGGTCCATTAGGGCAAGAGGGGCACTGCCTACCCTAAACCCCCAAACTGATAGCCCAGTCCCTTTTCTGTTCATTACATACATATTCAACATAGTACCCCACATTTAGAGACACCCCAGACTTATTTCAGTAAGAGGAGTGATGGCAAACTAACCAAAAAGCATGTTTGTCTGCCATGGAGTGGGGTGGGATGGTCAGAATCAGGTTTATTTATGGGCTGGGCTGGACCTTATTTTATTATCAGGGGGAGGGGAGGGAGAGAAGATTTTTGGTGGCAACCTGTCTCTAAAATGTTTGGCTGGTATCATAAGGAACATAGGGGAGGAGAACTGGGTTTCTTTAATGGGCTCAACTGGAGTTTTTTTGTTGTCAGGGTGGAAGGGAGAGGAGATTATTCATGGCATACTGCCCCAAGAATGGACTGGACTAGACTGGGCTTTTTTATTATCGTTTGTTTAAAGTATCTGAAAATTTGTTATGGGTGCATGCAAGATAATTAATTCCCATTATGAATAAAAGCAATCATGTCTTACAATTATTTAAATTAAAACAAAAAGTTTAGCAGTACTTTGAAGAGGACCAGATGTTTATTTTCATTCTGAGCCTGAGTCTTTTCTGATGGGGGGGGGAGGGGGAAGATAGCAGAAGAGTAGTTATGACACAGATGTCTTGGCATTGGTAATCCAATCAGGAGGTCATGTGTGGGGTTGCTGCATGCTTCCAGCCCCAATTTCACTTTGAGTGGAGAGGTGGAACAGTGTTGTGACCTCTGTAGATAGGAGTGTGTGACTGATCAAAAGGGAAAAGAATTTTGTGTTAAACAAATTGCTGGTTTCATAAAACCCAAGAAACATTAAGATAATTTGTATGACTGTCTGAGTGCCCACACAGTGGAGTACTGGAGGAACATGTAGAAAACATGGTGTGAACGACTCCCTTTTCTAACATTTTGGCTTCTTATTTTCCCTCCACCTGCCACATTTTTTTCACTGAGCAGTAGGAGCTTACTGTGTACAGGATTGATTTTATTTAAAAAAAAAAAAAACTCTGGAGATCTTTAGCCAATGGTTATTGTCCATGATACGTAAAATACACTTCTCCAGTTCAAGGAGTTCTTTCTGTGTATCAGGGATAAGCCAGGCATAGCTTCAATAAAACATAATATTCCTGAACATATTATTTGCTGTTTTCTCCATAGGAGTGATATAGTCTGGCATATGTAATGGTTTACTCTGCTGAGGAGTAGGTATGATTTAACTGTAATTACTAATATAATCCTGTTCATTTTGTTTAGAAGCAAGTCCCACTGTGTCCATTTCACTGGGTATAGAATTGAACCCTGGTCTTCCATGTCCTAGTCCAACACTCTAACCATTACGTTGATACAAATATAGATGCTTATTTTAAATATTTTTTTAATTTAAAAACTATTATCAAGTTGCCCAAATGCATGGTTTCCCTTTTCTTTTTACAATTAACTTGAGTTCTTTGCATGGTTTAGGGTTACTTTGGGGGAGACCAGTATTCTTGTGACTTTAACAGCTTTGTGGCAGGGAGAAGTCATCACTGTCATTATTAATGATTTTTATTTGCAAATTTAAAAATGTAAATAAATAAAAAAACAAATAAATGAAATAAATAAAACAAATAGAATATTGAAGGTACAAAAAATTAAAGAAGAAACATATATATGAATACTAATACTAATGACAATAGACCACTGTCAGTTTACATTATGAATACCATACCCATCAGTACATGCATCTTGAGTTAAGCATATAAATTAATATAAGCCTCCAGATGCTCAAATGCTTCAAACAAAAGATGTTCAAGTCAAAACTGATGTCTATGTAAAATATGTTCAAATGTAGCCAGGTTTTCAGTCCATTGTGTAAAAGAAAGTGAGTATTTATTCTTCCATGCTCAAAGTGTGAGACTCTTAGCAACCATAAGGACTCACCAAGCCCACGTTTGTTATCCTATTCTTAATCCCCATACTGTCAGCTCTTACAGGAAAATGTCAGCATCTGCCAGGCTAGAGAGATAACCAGGGGGAAGGCAAGATAAAGTCAGAAGGTTTGTTCCGAGCTCACATGCCAAGTCAGTGTCCAAGAAGCAAAGTCAATGGGGGATTCCTAGTCCAGTTTTCCAAGAGATCAGCCTGAGAGACTGGGTTCTGGAAGATAGGAGAAATGCAGAGATCACACCTGACATTATAATCAGCAGCCTACTGCAGTCACAAACTGTCTTTTAAATCCCACTCCCTAAGGCAGGTGCAGATAATCAGCCTCCCAGCTTCTCAGAGCTTATTTGTCTTAAACAGCCAGGCCGGCTATGCTACTGCATGACTCTCTGTCTTCTTTGCTCTGCAGGTAGGAGGGGAATCTCTTGTTCTCTGGCTGAATCTGGTTGAAGGGCTTCAGCTGTGTCTTGGACATTCTCCAGCTGAGGGATAGTTGGTGCTGCGTCCTCAGGAGTTCCATCTGTTCTTCTTCCCTCTGGGTCTGCTGCTGTTACTCCCAAGTCATCCTCCTCTTCCTCTTTGGAGGACTCCTCCGAAGGAGGCATGACACATACTACTGGAATATAATTTAAAAGCACATGAACATCTGCAAATATCAAGGATTTCACCAATACAAAATTAATATGGATAACAACTTCAGACCAGAATGAATATATCACTGAAAAAGTCCACATCATATGCCTCACTGAGGCATTCTCAGCGTTACACCTCCAGTGTTTATCTGTATTGGACAGAGCCTTCCTAAACAAGCATTATGGAGTACAATATACTTGAAATATTATTTTTGCTCAATTTCATGTCTAAGGAAACATTCCGTATAGATTCTGAAGCAATTTCCCATTGTTTAGGTAATATAATACATTCTAATTCCCTATTCCACACCTCTCTGAGTTTCTGAAAAATCTGCCTTACAAAGATCTATTAAACATTTATAAACAACTGTTAACAGGGTTAGCTTTCTGTAAGGATCCAATCATTCCCTCCAACAATTTAGGAGCTGTCAAAGCATGCAGAACAGATGGGTCATAAACTGATACTAGCAAATGTTGTAATTGAAGATATTGCCATTCTGCAGACATTAGTAATTGATATTTAAGCTGTAAAATAGGAAATGACAAAAAATGACAAATCAGCTGATCTAATGTATTTATTCACATTCAATCAATTTCTCCCACAAAAAAGACTGCCTCTCTATCTTCAAATCTGGATTACCCCATAAAATTAATTTAGTCTGGGCATACAATTCCATTTGAAACTGACAAGCCACTGTATGCCATGTGTCTGTAGCTGCAAAAATTGAAGGTGGTATCGGTTCTTTAAAAAAATTATATGTAGACTCCAAGACTAGCAATCCAAGGAGTGGTGTTAAATAAACCATCTCTAAAATTACCCAAGCTGGGTAAGAAGGAGATACTTGCCAATTATTTGTACATGCTAACAGGTATGCCTTATGATACAAGCTAATACCTGGAAAATTAAAAGCACTTTCCAATACTGGCAGCTGCATACTTTTAAGTGAACAGCGAAGTGGAGAATTATCCCAAATAAACTTCTGAGTATCCCATTAATCTTTTGAAAATATGTTTGAGAAATATGTAATGAAATACCACAAGGATATATATTGTCTGTGGCAGAATATTTATTGTAACTGTACTAACCTTACTCCAAATATTAAATTTAAGTAATGTCCAACTATCCAAATCATTAGAAATTTCCTTTATCAACTTATCAAAATTCAGTGTAATCATTAATAAAAATAATCAATAGTTTTGGTAGAATTTCAGGGTATACAATTAATTGGTCAAATCTGAATTAATGCCAGTGGGCAACTGTAATCACCTACTTTGTATGCTAATTAGAGATTTGGTTTGTGCCTAGAGGTCAACATATTTAGGTACTCTGGTTCCAAGAGATATTTCTCAAATGATTAAACTGAACAAGGCAGAAATTATGAACTAAAAGTGAATTTGGATGAACTTGAACTGAACGATTGTGATCCTTTTTAAAATGAACTTTCCAGGCACTGTTGGTTACTAACACAATCCTCTTCATCTTGTTCAGAAGTAAACCCCACTGTGTTCTGTAGAGCTTACTCACAAGGAGAAACATAGAATTAAAGCCTTTTGCAGTGCCTACTAAATGTGAGTTTCCAGCAGCTCATTCACTGTGCACATGTGTGTGTGTGTATTTTAAACCAGCTTGGGATAGCAGGTATGCGGAGGTATGACTTAACTATGTGCAGACTC
Source organism: Rhineura floridana (assembly GCF_030035675.1). Taxonomy (NCBI): domain Eukaryota; kingdom Metazoa; phylum Chordata; class Lepidosauria; order Squamata; family Rhineuridae; genus Rhineura; species Rhineura floridana. The sequence goes on along the minus strand of NC_084480.1, from coordinate 262,872,060 downwards.
ATGAAAGTGAGCGTAGGACTAAAGCTCTGTTAGGTGATCAATATTACTAAAACTGCAATATTTAAGTATGCAGTGTTTCTTTGCAAAGGAGGAATATAAGGAGAAAACCAGAACAGGCAGAGTTCACACAACTTTTCTCCCAGCACAGAAGCAACTGTGACAGCAAGGACCCCTTCTGAATCAAAGTCACTTTTCAATTTAGTTAGGTCAGAGCTTGGAAGTAACTAGTTACAAGTAACGAATTACTTGTAATTTATTACTTTTTTGAGTAACGAGTGGGTAACTTCATTACATTTTGCTGGTAATAGAACGAGTAGTAACTTCATTACTTTTGAGGAGTAATTGTAATGTTTCCAGCATCACTTTTGCGCATTACTTGGGGGGGGGGAGCAGGGGAAGTCTTCTGCTCCTCTGATTTGTGAATAAAAATCATGTGCTTCAAACTGGGCTTCTGTGCAGCGTTGTTCTTCCTTCATGCTCTATGGGTGCTTAGGAGGCGACAAGAGAGGAGGTGGAGAGTGAGACGGCATGGAGAAAACAATTGTTTAAAAATTGACAGGAGTGGAAGGAGAAAAGAGCTGGAGACAATATATATATATAGAAAAAATATGTGTGTTGGGGTATCATTGCTGGGGTGGGGTGAGGGGATGTGAGATTTTATGCCATTCTGTTAATCTTATGGATAAAAAATATATATACTATTACCCTCTGTGTGTGTGCTTATTTTTAATGTTTTTTAGGCTACTTAGATGTGCAGCAGCCAAGGCCAGCACCTTGTAGGCAATTTTATTTAAAAAAGTAACTAAAATGTAATTGTAGCAATTACTTTTGAGTAAAAGTAAAGTAATCAGTTACTTTCAGAGCAATTGTAATTGTAACGGTAATTACTACTTTTTGGGGGCCATGTAACTGTAATTTATTACTTTTTAAAAGTAATCTTCCAAGCTCTGAGTTAGGTCTAATTGGCACCAGTGGCCACTGCTTTTGTGGGTCCATCTTTACCACTGAGCACCATCTTTGCTCCAATACTAATGTTATACACAAAGAATTTTGCTCTCTTCATGTGTTCAACAAGTGGTTTTCCTTCATTAAAAAAAATGATCAGAGGCCACGGCTGTTAAATAAGTGTTATGTAAATGTAGCCAAAACAGCAGGCAGACCAGGAATCAATTCATTCTAATATTTCCAACTCTTTCCTTCTTAGTTTTAAAAAAATGCACTTAAATTATGTGGCCTTTTACTCCAGCCTTTGGCTTTTTCACTTGATTTTCCAGATTCTCTCAGATAGCACAGTTTCTTCAGGTAATGTTTAATTGCTGACACCACCACAATCAACAAAAAGACCAACTGAAGCCAAGAGTGTCTCAGCATGACCTAATTAGTCTCCCTTAATTCCTTCAGGAATCCCACCTGGCCTTCAACTTGATTAAGATTAAGCGAATGATCTTTCAGTACTTCATGATTGCAGTTTCCCTCCTGAAAATCCCATTTTATTCCTTTGCTTGAGTTTGGATCCCTATGCATTTGGGGAAGGGCCATAACTCAGTGGTAGAGCACATACTTTGAATACAAAAGGTCCCAATTTCAATGCCTGGCATCTCCAGGTACGATTAGAGAGGCCTCCCCCATGTCTGAAACCCAGGAGAGGTGCTACCACCAGCCAATATATCCAAGCTAGGTGGACCAATGATCTGATCTGCTATAAGGCAGCTTCCTATATCCCACAACCCAATGCTTTTTCTTGTCTTGTACCTTTCCTATAAAAACATCATATTTTTGCAGGGTTATTGCCATTTCATACTCCATATTATTTGTCGTTTCCACTCCCTGCTCAGTGTTACATACTTCTTGTTTCCTCTTTTACCTTTCTTTTCTGCTGAATATTTTAGAAACAGTCTTATATCCTTTCAACTGTCTTGCCAAAATAAATTTGTTGTAGCTTTTGAGTTTTACCTCCTGTAATGTGCTTTAGAAATCCCCCTAGTGGCTCCCTACCCTTAGTGTTTGAAATTACCATGTTGTATAGGCAATCACACTACTAAAACACTTTGGGGAAGAAAAAAGCTACTAGTGGAGGCAATTTGGAGTATGGAAATGGTGAACAGTGAAATGGTTAAACATTGATTTCCTAGCAATGTTCCTCCACTCTAAACCATCTCCTCTCAAAGCTGTTTTTATATTTTTGAGTGCACCCCAGTCTCTGAATGGTGAGAGACTTCAGGGGTTCCAGTGCTTACTCAGAGTTTGGTTTCCTTGGGATGAAGGTCCCTGGAAACTAAGATATATGGTTTATATACACATATATGCAACCTGAGTGTAAGATGGAGGGGCTCATAGCATTAACAGTCCAACAGATCTTGCTTCCCCATTAGGTTTCTAGGGCATTCCCCAAAGCCATGGCCTCTCTTGTGTCTTTCCAGCTCCAAACCAGACTAACAAAAAGCCAGCTCCTGGGCTATTGTTCTCCTACCTACAAGGTGGCCTCCAGCCAGGTGAAGGGGAGGCCTACCCCCTTCTGAAAACATCATCAGCTAGTTGTTCCTATGGCAACTTGGCCATCTCTTTAGTCATGCAGATAGGGTGCTAAACAGACTTGGCCAGTGCCATTGCCTTAACAAAGGAACTGGCTTGACCTGTTTAGTGGTTTCTTCTGCTACAAATTCCAACCCTACAGACACAGAATTACAGAATTGAAGGGAACCTAAAGACATCATACAGACCAACCCCCCAACCCAATAACAACATATATATAAACACACACACACACACACACACACACACAGAGAGAGAGAGAGAGAGAGAGAGAGAGAGAGAGAGAGAGAGAGAGATTTTGTTGGTAAAAAATGAAGTGCCAGTACTTATATATTGATAAAAGTGCCATGGGTGCCAGCACAAAATGGCTACTATGGGCAGCAAAAAAAGAGGTGCTGGTACTCTATACTGGTGAGTACCATAATAGAAAACGAGAGAGAGTGTGTGTGTAATGGAGCTGTACTAAATACACCTTTGTTGGGGAGGGGTGTACAATAACATTTTCCCTGAGCTGTGGCACAGCCAGGGGACAACCTTGAATGTTATCTTTTATGCAAAAAGTCCCTATTATATAAGGTATGCATTGGTATTAAAATAATTGAGCTTTTTTGCACATTCTTAATGCTCTTGTGGCCATGCAGACTTATAGTTGGACACAATCTTGTTTAAAGTAATTGTAGAAAGAGGAATAACCTCTTGATTCAAAAAGGGTCAAATAAACTTAAGCACATTGACTTGCTTCAGTGTCTCGCTCTTTGATCAAAGAACAAACAACAAAGATCCTGCAAAAAGAAGCTTCTGTTGACATTTCTTTGTTGTACTTTACCTTCTTCCTCTTTGCACCTTCCTCTAATAAAAATGTACAAGCACAAAATTTAGCTCTTAATCTGTTCTCATGTTTCTGAAGACCTTCCACAGCTATTGTTCAATCAATCTACTGAAAAACTGTCCCCTTTTGTTAATCTGTGTACAATGTGTCTATAACTTTTACAGCCAAAATACATCTTAGGTGTTCAGGACACCATCCTTTATTGCTATGACATTGCCATGTTGAAATACAATTTAGTTATCTTTGTGGCACGTGTAAAGGGCTATATGCAAAGTCTTTTGTAGGGATCAGCTGGGCTCATTCAGTACATCAGATTCCCAACGGCAAGCGATGTTGATCTGCTACACAACAGGTCGACTAATCACTGGCAACAGGGTCGAGCAACTCCCTACCCAGCCTGATGCATGGAGGTTCAGCATCGGGTTCTACATCACTATATTTTATTTATTATTACTAGGAACTTCTAAATTTCCGGTTTGGTTCCAGTACAGACACAGCCTAAGATATGGTTGATAAGATGTTTTTCTTAAAAAGTTAACCTAGGAAGTTGTGTCAACAGTGACCTGCTTGACCCTTACAGCTAGAGACTTAGATAAGGTTGGCTTTAATTGGTATCTAGGTCAAGTCCTGTCAGATTTGATAGATGATTGTGTATATGAGTGGGGAAAGCTCAAGTCCTCACTTCAGTCTCCGCATTATTACCTCTACTCACCAGCGTTCTACCACTCCAGTACCTCCTCCCCGAATATCCAAAGCACTGTGTTTGGCAACCCTATGTAAAGCATAAGCAGAGATGTATTCAGAAACTAACTTTTATAAGGTTCTTCCTTCTCCTTGAATATACTTTTGTGAAATGAGCCAAAGTTTCTGTGTTGAGGGTTTTTTTTAATTTGCAAGAATCTGGTCTGAGAACTGTCTTGCTCAGTTATGCAGTTCGCTCAGATGAGGGAGAAAGGATAATGGAAACTGACTGTGCATGGTATCAGCTCCATTTCTAGTAGGGAAGATTCCCTATGTGCTCTCACCTTGCAAAGATCCTGTAGGCCAGCATTTCCCTACTAGTGGGCCACCAGATGTTGTTGGACCACAATTCCCATCTTTCCTGAGCATTGGCAATGCTGGCTGAGGCTGATGGGAGTTGTGGTCCAACAACATCTGGTGGCCCACTAGTTGGGAAAGGCTGCTGTAGGCGGTTCTGAATACAGAGCCAGAAACCCCCTACCAAAGAAGCTGGAAGAGCCAGGACATGAGTGTGAGGTCTGGTGTAACACCAGAAAATGCATCCCTGACTGGAAGAAGTTGGCATGCATTCCTGGCATCCCAGAAATGAGGGAGGAAGATAGTCCATAGCATAGAAACCCCTCTTGAGCAAGATGCATTCCCAATTAGGGTTCCTCCAGACAACCTATTACTTTTGCATTCATCCTGACTTGTTTGCACAAAGCTGATACAGTTATTAGATTATATTAGATTTGTTGAGCATTTGTTCTGATTTGTTTGTGGGGCAGTTATACAACAACATTTATCCTGCATCCATCCTGATTTGCTTGCTGGGTGTTTTTGCGCATTAGTCATTCATTCATCCCACACTTTGCAATGTATTTCCCCATCACTTTCCAAACTGCAGAAAGTCTCTGTGTGTGTGATTTTTAATGGATTTGCTGTGCCAGGATGACAGAGCACTTTAATCCACTTTTATTACACAAACCTAGAAGTTCTGATATGCACTTGAATCCCTCTCTCAAAATTGTGACAGTCTGGAGGCACCCTTAGCAAGAACACCCTGGGGGCTTGAAAGCAGCATCTTTCCTTTCTTAAAATGTGAGTAAGTCTCCGTCAAGAAAGGTCCACAGGGATGTCAATAGGCTCCCCAGTGTACAAAGTAAACTCTTTTACTCTGGAGTAATAGAGACAATGCTTTGGACCATTGTGCTCCAACATATCTTTCATCAGCTTTGTCACGTAGCACTGATTTATTATTTGAAGAGATGCATTCTGACAAGGGACAATTTGTACTCAAATGTTGTCTACTTAGCCACAAGTCGGGAAACAAAGTGACCGCATCACAGACACACACATTTCTGCAGTCAGTTGGTTTAAAACACAGCTCTCTCTTATGCAGGGGTGGGGAACCTGTGGCCCTCCAGATCTGGTTGGGCTACAACTCCATCATCCCCCACCATTGGACATGCTGGACATTGCTGGCTGGGGCTGATGCAAGCTGAAGCCCAACAGCCTTTGGAGGACCACAGGTTCCACATCCCTGCTTTAAAGGCTCTAAAGATATACAGATTTCACCAGTTGTGCCACCACATGGAACATCTGTCTTTCTTGGCAGCCTATTCAGTCTTAAATACCTAAATCTAATATCTTAAATCCTCCTCCACCCATCATCACATTTCAGTGTTATCAAGAAACATATACAAAAATTACAAGGGCTCAAAAATTGCCCAAGGTGCCTGACTCTGATATGTGTTTGTCACACAGAGCCACAGACTTGCCGTACTACAATGCAAGTCTCCAACTGCTGCTTTGAGCGAGTGCCCACACACACACACACACACACACACACACACACACACACACACACAGAGACCTTGCCTAACCGACTTCCGCAAGGCAGCCTCACAGAAACAATCAGAGTGCTCAGAGGGACACAGTTGCCGAGGAGTGCCTGCGAATGGCTGACAGCTACATTAAGGAATCGGATCTTTTTCCTGTGAAAGGGGAGACTGTGGAGTGGGGCTATGAAGAAGGTAAGGAGGCCAGGGTTTGGGGCTGTTTGCTGCTAGGTGGGCAGAAAGAGAGTGTCATTTTCATGGGGTGTATGAGAGAGAAAGGCTGTGTTAAATGTACACATTTGCTCTTGCCATCAATACATTTTGGTCATACTGTTTTGAGATCAGGTGTCATTTTAGCCCATAACATGTCATGCTCAGAACCAAAGCACTTTCCAAAAAAAAGGGGATACTATCAATTTAAGCTTGCTACTGAATTTAAAAGTGAATTATTTATGTTTAGGTAAAAAACCAACCCCAAACACAGAAACTCTAGAACTGTTTCCACAGTAAGCTCTTATTTCTCCAAATGCAAAGATGCAATGCAAATAATGGCTTTTCCACAAATAAGTCCCACATTCCCTCACTGTGTTTTAAACTCAAACATTGTCACTCTGTCTGACAGCGCTACTGGCTATACACACAAAGCTGGATTGCTTTTGTTGCTTTTTACTGTCCAGTGAGCACGGACTGTGGCAAGTCAAAAGGGATTTCTAATCTCTCACTTTCGATAATCAAAGCTGAATGTAATAACACAGATATAGAAATCTGTATGGTTAGGGTTCATGAAGTTAAAGATGATAGCAATGCTTAAACAAAGCACATCATCACAATAGTCTGCGTCTGTGTTAGAATTACTTGTTAATATGATTTTTTAAATAATGTTTTAAACCCCTTTTTAAAGATGTTTTTAAAGCTTTTAAAAATGTTTTTAACGTTGTTTTGTTTTAATGTATTTTAAGGTCTGTTTTTATGATGTTTTAAAGTGTTTTTAGCGCTTGTGTTTGCCGCCCTGGGCTCCTGATGGGAGGAAGGGCAGGATATAAATCAAATAATAAATAAATAAATAAATTGTAGATGAGATATTATGTAAGGGATGGTCTTGTGACAGAAAGCTAAAGAAAAACAAAAACAAAAATTGCAGGTAGCTGTTCTGGACCATTAGGAAAAAATCCTAATGTGTAATATTTTCATTACAGCCAACTAAAACTTCTCAAAGTAGTGAGCAAGCTTTTGAGTTCATCAGAATTCTTCCTCAGAGTAGATGCTAAGCAAAAATGTGTGTGTGAGGGACATGTTGCCTGGATATGATGAAAAAGTCTAAGTCTACAGTTTCTAAGATAAAATGAAGGAGAAGTTATGAAAAGTTAATAAGATTGGCCTATGTTAGGTGAAATCAAGATACTGGGCACAAGCATGGCTAATGTTTCTTTTCGTTTAGAAGCATTATGGTGAACTAAAAATCTTTATTACTCCTTTGTAATGTTTCATCTGGAACTGATACAGACTATTGTTAGGATCAAAATGGACCTAACACTATGCAAACTTTCTCTTAAAAATCAGAATTTTGTTTCCATAATTCTGGGTTAATCGAACAAAACGGTTGAAAAGGCATTTCCCTCCAGATCAGATTGGTTAGTGATCATGGCAAGGGTTTAACATTTTCTCCTTAGCATAAAGAAATGCTCTGTAACTTAAAAAAATATGGAAATGGACTGCCTTCAAGTCAGTTCCAACTTATGGCGACCATATGAATAGGGTTTTCATGGTAAGCAGTATACAGAGGGGGTTTACCATTGCCTTCCTCTGAGGCTGAGAGGCAGTGACTTGCCCAAGGTCACCCAGTGAGCTTCATGGCTGTGTGGGGATTCGAACCCTGGTCTCCCAGGTTGTAGTCCAACACCTTAACCACTACACCACACTGGCTCTCTAGATTTCTTTTTTTACATAAATTTATTTCCCTAAGGAAATCTTTGGCATAGCTCACTGCCACCAGGACCAAACTAGCTGGATGTGACATTAATGACATATTTTCATTCCATGTGCATGTTTTTAAAACTGCAAATAACAACTGGTGTGGGCTGATAATTATTAGGATTGCAGTTGATAGGGAGGGGAGAGTAACCTGGTGAAAATTGCTCCTTTGAAGCTGCTGTTTGCATGGAGAGGTAATTTCTCCACTGGCAGCAAGGAGAGATTTCCTCCTAATGCAAATAGCAACTTCAAAGGAGTGTTTTCTTTAGGACTGCAACAAGGTAGGAAAGGGTTAAAAAACCCTCCCCCTATCTGCTGTGGCACTGATAATTTTCAGCATCCCAGCAGTTTTGAAATATATGCTCATTAAGCGTAAAGGCATGTTTAACTAATGGCAGCCAGGGTGATGTTGCATAACCACCCTCCTGACACTCTCATTGCTACCGTTTGCTTGGATGATGCAGGGTTGGGCAGAGCATCAAAGGCAAGGTCAGGGCTGTGTTGGCACACTGGTGGAACTAATCCAGCATTCCTACAAGTGTGCCTGCACAGCTCCGACTTTGCTGCTGCCTTGCCCCACTCCCCTACTGTCAGCAACACTGGTGTAAGGAGGGCAATTCTGTGACATTGCCCCGTTGTGAAGGCCCCTCCTGAATTCAGCGTCATATCTAGTTTGGCCTCTCGTTTGGCCTTGTTCTGCACTTTGGATATGCAGATGGATCAGAATGGCTTGGGCTAATCTTTTTAGGAGTTTTGAGAAACTTGCATCAGTATAGGGAAGTAGATAAAATATCTTTTAGAGCTCTTCCAGGCCATGATTCCAAGAGCATATGGTAATACTTTAATATTTAATTTCAGTCTAATATATTTTCTTTTTTCCAGGAGTTGAGTGGGGATTAGTTTTTCCTGATGCTAATGGAGAATACCAATCTCCTATTAACTTGAACTCAAGAGAAGCAAAATATGACCCCTTGCTACTTGAAGTATGTTTATCACCAAACTATGTTGTGTGCCGTGACTGTGAAGTCATCAATGATGGACACTCAGTTCAAATCCTCTTAAAGTCCAAATCAGGTATGCTTTCCCATTGTTTACTGTTTGCTTTGGGATATGTCCAGCGTCCAGACTATCATTCCTGTCATATTTTAAAATTATCCCTATCATTATCAACAACAATACCAAAGTAGACAAGAGTATTTCACATGCATATAGCTCAACAGTCCATACAAGCACCTTGTAAAGTCTGTGTTATTAACACCATACTACAAATGTGGAGACTATGCTGAGAACGGCTCACCTACAGCCGCCTAGCAAGTTCATGGCCAAGATGAGATTTGAATTGCCTGATATGCTTCAAACTCTTTACTACTAAAGGCATAATCTCCCATTTCATTTCATTTTTGCTGTTTGTGCAAGACACATATCCTTGCTTTTTGGGGGGCACTTTCTTGAAGAACTCTCAAAGAAAACTCAGGCTGCAGATGCTTCTTTGTAACCTAAGAATGGTCAGATGCCAAGTCATCAGACTGCAAAGAAGGTTCCAGAAGCCTTCAAGATAGGAGTGCAATGCTCATGTCTGGCCCTTCAAACATTACAAAAATGTGAGTTTTTAGCCACTGTCTGACTTCCTTCCTTCTTCTGTTTTCCACAAATAAATTAGGGAATGCTATAATTGGCCGCCAACCAAAAGAACTGTAATAATGTGTAACAGTGACAGAAACTGTCTTGGAGAAGATGGAGAGCACTTAAGGTGTTCCCTCTGTGCTCTTGTGTCTTCATGTGCATGGCCCATTCCCAAACAGTGTAAAGCAGGTTCAGTGTTTTTGGCTTCTGTGCAAAACAGACCTCTATAACTTGCTACTGTATGCTAACATTTGACACCAGCATTCAGAGTTAGCAATATGAAAAAGTCTTGCATTTATCATATTCTTGGCAGTCTTTAAATGTCTCACCATGCCTCTAGCTGGCTGGTTAGCAGGAAACATTTGTCAATGGATCCTGCCCTGGATGCTTGCAACTCTTGAATCAGGAAAAAGATTAGATGTCTTTCTTTTTCAGACATTCTCCTAAAGTAATAAAGGGGGAAGCACGATTGACTTATACTTCCTCTCCACATACTTCCAAGTCACTTCCAACTTAGATGTGTATATCCTGTATGGGAAAATGCATGTTCTTCAGGTTCAGGGCTGAACACACATCCTTGAGATGTACATGTCTTTCTCCTATGACTTTTAACTAGATCATGGGAGATCCTTCCACTCTTGCCTCATGTGGAGAATGTCTGAGGTGGTCTGTCATATTTCGATATCAGGAAGAGGGCTTCTAAAATGAACATCACTAACTGATGCTAATTTCTCATGGGATCCTAACAGTCTCTGGGAAATAAACTAACATCTAAGACACATTCCCCACTGTAAACGTCTATATTTCATCATTACCACTGATCATTCATATATGTACGTAGTGGCTCAGCAGAGAGCAAAATATGAATAGATACATGCATAGAAGTATGGTATTTTCACTTTAAGTCATCTTTTCATAGTAAAAGAGATGCAATGTATGGCCATAGATGGAAATGTGCATATTCTGTAGACATTTAATTCACTTTCTGAAGAAGTAACGTTATAACAGTGAAGTAGATTAACAGTCCTATAGCAACTTTAAGACTATAAGGCAATGTCAAGAGTGATTTAACAGTCAATCCCTCTTCTAAGAGAACTGGGAATTGTAGTTCCGTGAGGGGAATAGAGATCTCCTAACAACTTTCAGTGCTATACAGTTATACAAACTATAATTCCCAGGATTCTTTGAGAGAAACCATAACTGTGCAAAGTGGTGTAGTAGTTCTTTAAATATATAGTGCAGTGGGACCAGAGTAGCGGGGCAGCTGATACGATAGCTAGAATACCAGTTGATTGAATATCAGCTGCTGGAAACTGCAGGAGGGGAGAATGCTCTCCTGCTTGTGAGTGCCAAATGGCTATCTGGTTGGCCACTGTAAGAAAGGGATGCTGGACTGGATCAGCAGGCTCTTATGTTCTTAAGGTGGTGGGGCTCTGTGGCACTGCCCTACTATGCTGCCTGCTCCTGGACATTATCAGGTTAGATGGGCCTGGTATAAGGCAGATTGCCAAATAAACACAGGCCACATTCACACCAAACATTTATTCCACTATTATTCACCTTAAAACAGTCATGGCTTCCCCCAAAGAATCCTGGGGAGTGTAGTTTTTGAAGAGTGCTGAGGGTTAAGAGACTCCTCCTTACAGAGCTATAATTGTCAGAAGGGTTTAACAGCCAATCAGTCCCTTTTCCCAGAGAACTCTGAAAATTGTAGCTCTATGAGAGGAAGAGAGACCTCCTAACAACTCTCAGCATTTTCCGAACTACACTTCCCAGGATTCTTTGAGGGAAACCATGACTGTTTTAAGCGGAATAAATGTATGGTGTGAATGTGGCTATATACACACACAGTGAATTATAAATAAAATATCATCTTTATCACATAGTTAAATTCTAAGCATCCACAGTCTTATCCAAGACTAGAGAAAATGATAAAGACAATTTAAACTCCCACCCAACTCTTATCTTTCTATATCTCATTCATCAGGGTTCTACCATACCACCCAGGCAAACCTCCCTGGGTTATGTATGTGTGTGTGTGATGGGGCCTTAATCTCCATTGACTGCTATCCTCCTTCCTCTCACATAGTAGAGTGTTCAGACCCAAGATCATGAATCTACCTTCTACTCAAACCAGAACAATTTGAAAAGTAATTCCTATTGTACATGGAGAAAGACAGCTGTGAGTCTTCCACAACTATTTCTTCGCAGTCAATCTCCTCTCCCTAGATCAGGGGCAAAAGAAGAGCTTAAAATATCGGCCAAGAGAAACAGCCTTTTCTGCTTGTGATAAGAATTATTTTTATCTGATTGTGATAGGAATACCAGGGCACCCTCTAAATGGGAAGTGCCAATTTCTATCACCAAGGGAACACAGGATCACTAATTACTCATTTAATGCCTTTTCTCTAGAGTAGAAGTAGAGAGACTGTGTTCTGAGCCTCAACCGTGAATCTACCAGAAGCTGTCCTAGAAGAAGTGGTTGTAACGGGGCTCATAAATTTCCCAGTAGAACTGAGATGTATTCATAGCTGTATGCCTTCTGAGTCTACAGAAATATGACTAAATGCTGTATCTTGAAAAGTTGGTCTTGAGTAGGGTTGTCAGATTCATGGCCTGAGACTGATCCTGTATCTTTAGGAGAAGAGAAAGTCAGCTAAGTGCAAGTGTTCTTGCATCACTGTAATGAGAAAAATCACAAGGTGGAACTCTCCCTTCCCCCTGCACAACCAAGAGGTCTTCTGTATCTTTAAAAGTTGTGCAGGGGGAAGGGAGAATTCCACCTTGTGGTTTTTCTCATTACAATGTTGCAAGAACACCTGCACTTGGCTGACTTTCTTTTCTCCTAAAGATACAGGATCAGTCTCAGGCCAAGGACCTGGCAACCCTAGGGGATCTCCCTCGCTTTCTTTGCCCTGAAAACCCTTAATCAATGGCAGACCATTGTATTTACATCTCCCATTATCATCCATATATATCTTTATGCATATCTCATTACAATCTGTGTCAGTTAGACCTGGGTCACTAAGATGCTTTCATGTAAACACATTGAAAACCCCTGTTGTGTTCTTGGCAATATTCTGGGCCTCTGACCACATTTATGACATTCAAATACATACTGCTGGGAATTGTAGATCCAGGCTATATCACTGGAGAAGTTATTCATTCAGTGTTCTAGTTTTTGATGAAATTCCATGCAGATATATATTTTGATCTTTGATTCTGGGTTCTATGGACATTTGGATATCCTGGATTTTTTAAAAGACTTAACAAATGTATAATAAAAACTAGGCTGTAGAATGTTAAACTTTTTTATACTTTCATGCATCTCTCTCAGTTAGGATAAGCTTTTATTATGTTAGCCATTATGGGCACAATTCAGTTGATCATGAGTGCAGCACCCATGCACAGAGGGATTCCTCAAGGCTCAGTAGATGCACGATTTCTGCATGCGTGCTAGATAGGGAAAACAGGGCTCTGTTGATCATGGGACTTTTCGCATGCAGGTGCTGTGCCCGCACGTGACTGGATTGGGCCTTTATTATACTAAAAATATCTAAGAATAACTAACTCACCATACCCTTTCCAGAGCTTGGAAAAGTTACTTTTTTGAACTACAACTCCCATCAGCCCCAGCCTGCATGGCCACTGGATTGGGCTGATGGGAGTTGTAGTTCAAAAAAGTAACTTTTCCAAGCTCTGCTTTGCAGTAAATTAGTTTAATAGTTGAATTTTACTCATGCGAATGGTTTAATGTCCACCTTTATTTAAATAAGGCTTTTTCTTGTTCCTAGTCTGAATGTATATTTATGGGGGTCTATGCAGAAAACACAATAACAAGAGAAAGCTAGGAGGTGAAGGTAGAGTTGCAAGGGAGTACATTGGGAACAAAGTGATGAGGAAAGGTAGCAGGACAGTGAGTGATAATTGTATGCTAGTAGTTCTTCAAAAAACAAAGGGTTCTAACAGAGCCGGCCCAACCATTAAAAAGACTGAGGTGGTTAAAAGCCATAGCTCACTGGCAGAGCACCTATTTACAAGAAGAACATAGGTCCCAGGATCCATGGCATCACCAGTTAAAAAAAGGCATAAGACAGTGGAGGACCTCAGCCTGAGACCCAGGAAAGCTGCCATCAGTCAGAGTAGAGAGTATTGGGCTATCAGTGATGAGCAACCTTTTTTCTGTTGAGGGCCACATTCTCTTGAGGGTAATCTGTCAGGGTCTGTATGCAAGTGGTGGCTGGAGCCAGAGCTGATAATGGATGGTGCCAGAGACAAAAGTGTTCACAAGCTTGTGTGCGTTGAACTCAGTAGAAATGAGCAGAAGATATATGCAGATGCATATGATTTAGCTAAAATTCATTCAGGGATAGACCTTATGGATTTAACTTTTTTCATAATTCACTATTGAACCTCATCTGATTCTGAAGGCTCAGTTTGAAACCAAACAGTGGAAAGAAAAAATATGACAACCTAGAACCCTTAGAAGCCTTAATGCTTTCTAGGCAGTTCACATTTAAGTAAACATAATATACTGCTTGCTTTGAATCTAAGGAACTCATATTATGCACTCAAAGGACATAACTCCATCTAACAGGCATGACAGGTGGTTTCTGACAAATATAAAATTGCTTAACAAAACATTAGCGACTGAGATTCCAAAGTTTGTGCACGGGGTCTTTTCCCTCATGTTCAGCTTCCTTGCAACAAACCTAAGATATATAGTATAGGCAGTGCTCCATCAGCTAGTAAAAATGCAGGCTTGATGTATAGATATGTATAGATATGTACACTTATCACACCTGTGATAAGCACAGACCAACATTTATCTTTATGAAACCTTATGAAAAGTTGTTCTGTCTCATAAAATTTAGGATGCAACAGGAAACCACCTGAAAAACCTATTATTCTTGGGATGAAGTTTGCATCCACAGAGCAAACAGACCACGTTTCTTAGATGTGATCTCTCTTGCCTTCTCATTAAAGGGAAGAACGTTCCTGCTGTTTGCTGAGAAAGTCTTCAGAAAATTGCAGGCTATGAATGTCACCTGCTATAATTTGTGATCTTTTGCAGTGTTAGTAGGAGGACCACTGCCTCGAGGGCATGCATTTGAACTGCATGATGTTCGATTTCACTGGGGTAGAGAAAATCAGCGTGGCTCTGAACACACTGTTAATTTTAAAGCTTTCCCCATGGAGGTAAGAGTGGTCTCACTTTATATAGCCTTGCATTTATCCTCAAAATATGAAGCCATTGCCTTAACACCTGTTGGTTTCATTTTAACCTGGCAGCTTATTGACTTATAGTAGCATTTAAAGGCTGTCATTTTAAGTATGCATTGGGAATTTATAATTAACACGTATGGTATTGTGCCTCTGGTGCAAATTCTACTGCATGATTAATTGGTCATAAAGTTAACCTTCAGTACTATTACCTTCTGCATTAATAATATTCTAACAAGATCTGTTAACGTTAGCATTTCCTGTGTCACCTTGACTAATAGCTGAGACACAGGCCGTGGCGTATTTTGCTTGCTTTTTAATGGTAAGTAAGTGTAAACTAAGCCAAGATCATCACTGGATTTGTTAATAAACAGCTTTCAGTACTTAAAAGTACCGTATAGATACACAGTGGATTTTCAGCTTTTAGTGAAATGCAACTTTTGAAAACAGGCAAAGGGTAACCACAGTCCTAAATGTAAATCATATGTTGTTGTACAACTCCATGCCTGCATCTGTGGTACTAGTTGCAAGTATTTCCTCATGCTATGCTGTTAATCTTTTATATTATAAAAGCTCATTTATGCATATTTGTTTGGCTTTAATTATTTTCATGCTATTTATCTTAATCCCCTTAGAATCTTGAAAACAAATTTCCTTGCCATTTTAATTCCTTGTGGGATTTGTTATGAAGCACTGAGTTGCTTCTATAAAGGCTTGTTTTTAGCACTGTGCCAAAGGAACTTTGGGCTCACTTCATTCATTAGCTCTGCTCCATCATTAACAATCTGCTCAAAACCTTGAGATGTTAATTTAGAAAATTAAAATTGGGAAATGCCAATGCTGTTCCTTTAGAACCTAAGGATTTCCCCTTCATTTGTTCTGAAAATGTGCACAAATCACAAAGCAATCCTGTAGAGGTCTACTTAGGAATAAATCACATTGAGTTTCAAGTAAGTATGCACAGGATTGCACTGTAATAGTGCATGTCTACTCAGAAGTCAGTCTTACTGAATTCAGTGGGACTTTCCAGGTACGTGGGGTTAGGATTGCATCCTTATGAACACCCTACACAGGTATACGTTTAAGAGGAATTTTTGTGTACTGGAACTAAGACAGTTAACCAGAATTTGAATTTTTGTATGATTGTTGTGCAATAGTCTGATAGCAGAAGAGAGACATTCTCTTAGGGACTCAAGTTTGGAAATGTTTTCCTTTGTCCCCTGGAGCCTCAGGCTGATTCCAGATGACCTGTTCATTGAGCATTCATACTGAATTGTGTCGAGGCTATATATCTTCCCATCAATTGATTGTTATCGCACACTTTCTAGTATATTTTCCTGTCATTTTCAGTATTGTAAAAAGTCTGGTTTTTAAAAATAATAATAATATGGGTCTGTTGTGTAAGAGCCCTTTAATCCACTTTAATTGCACACATCTAAATTTGCTGGTATGCAGTTGTATCTCTCCCCCCAAATAGTGACAGTCTGGAAGTGATCCCAGTGAGAGGTAGGGAAGCAATCAGGAGGTGGTGTTGCAGCAGAAGAAAACAGTGTGTGGGATGAGTAAGCATCCCTGTCCTCTTCTTCTCCACTGAAAAGCACTCCTTCACCAGGCTGCCTTTCCATACAAAAAAGGCACTGTGGTTTATAAATATGTGTTTGCATGTAAAGACTAATTTGGTCCTAAGTGTGCATTGGGTTGCTGTTTTCCAACCAGCTGGAAGCAAATCCCTCATAACATTTGAGACCACATTACCTAACGGACAGCCTCACCTCATATATCTCTGCCCGGCAAGAGCACCCCTCAGATGGGGCATTGCTGAGAGCAGAGCTTGGAAAAGTTACTTTTTTAAACTACAACTCCCATCAGCCCCAGCCAGCACGGCCACTGGATTGTGCTGATGGGAGTTGTAGTTCAAAAAAGTAACTTTTCCAACCTCTGGCTAAGAGTGCCACACGCCCCAGAGGTGTGCTTAGTTTGTACTAGAAACTGGGCTTTTAGTGTTGCAGGTCCAACCGTCTGGAATCAATTACCAGCTGAAATTAGAGAGGCACCTAACGCCATGATGTTTAGGCACCTAATGAAGACATTCTTGTTTAAGGTTTTCTCTGAGGTGTGACCCAGTCATTTCTGAAACATTAAATGTATATCTGTAGGAATGGTTTCATTGCTTTTAGAACTGGTATTATTTGTGTTTTATTTTTATTCTGTTGTACGCTGCTTTGATTGCCTCAGGCTGTGAATCAGTTTATAAATTTATAAAATAATAAAATTACTACTACTACTACTACACAGAATTACTCAGAGCTTGGAAAAGTTACTTTTTTGAACTACAACTCCCATCAGCCCCAGCCAGCATGGCCACTGGATTGGGCTGATGGGAGTTGTAGTTCAAAAAAGTAACTTTTCCAAGCTCTGGAATTACTACACAGAATTATTACTACTATGACTTCTACTGCACAGAATTGTAGCTGTAGAGGCTACCTACATGTTTTACACAATGGAAATGGACTGCCTTCAAGTCGATTCCGACTTATGGCTGCCCTATGAATAGGGTTTTCATGGTAAGCGGTATTCAGAGGGAGTTTACCATTGCCTCCCTCAGAGGCTAGTCCTCCGCAGCTGGCTAGGGCCTGCTCAGCTTGCCACAGCTGCACAAGCCAGCTCCTTCCTTGTCTGCAACTGCCAGCTGGGGGACAACTGGGCTCCTTGGGACTATGCCGCTTGCCCACAGCTGCACAGGTGGCAGGGCATGTAACCCCTGAGCCACTCCCTGTGGGGGTGATCTTTAGCTGGCCCTTGACACCCAGGAGACATGAGCGGGGATTTGAACTCACAGACTCTGGACATCTAGCCAGGCTCTCCTCCCCACTGTGTACACAAAAATACGTGTAACTAACAGAGTCCTCTATTTTTAAAAGAAATATGGAGGGGGAATTTGAAGCAGAGAAGTGTCCAGTTAAGCAGCCCCTCCCTTTCCCACAACTTCTCTCCTACAAACCAGCCCCTCCCAAAACAAATATGAGCTTAACAACAAAAAGAAGGCATGTTTGTGCATATCATGTAGTTAGGTTCTTAAACTCTGTCTTTTTGCTTTTATTCTTCATCCAATCCCCCCCTTTAAGTCCCTAGTTGGCAACCATTTAATTTCACTTCATCTCAACCTTTCTCATCTCACTCTCTCATAACAAAGTGCCTTGCCATCTTGAATAAGGTTAGAAGAGCTGACCTGGAGGGGACTACAGATTATTTTGAGGGCTGAAGCGTAGGGTGGCATTACTAAGAAAATAAGACAAAAAAAGTCCACCAGTTTGTATAAAAGTTGCAAATACATGCTGATGTATTTGTATAGATGCAAATTTAGAAATAAGTATGGTAATTTACATAGAAATACAATACCTCTCACCTGTGTGCCTGCTCAGGGGCTGTTGAAGGGCAACTTCAGGGTCCCTGCTCTCTTTCTGTATCCTTAAACTGGACTGGACAGACCTTCAAATAGCACTGTCCTCTGGTAAGCTTCTTATTGGCCTGTCTTCTTTTCTGGTGGCTCTTCCCCTCCGCCCCCCATGGGTATGCTCATGAGTGCCTGAGAAGCCATGGGTGTTACAGTGCTGGCAAATCTAATGGGCTGCTGGTGGTAATTTCTTTCCTGTGGAGACATTCTTCCTCATTTATATTTTTCTGTAAATCTACAAGATATGAGATATGATAGGAGTCATGAATAACTTACCTCGAACCATCTTTACTCGTCCTTATAATTCTGGTGAGTCTACTAATTCTTTTGTGGATTGTTGGAGCCTCATAGATCTAGTCCAAGAAAATGCATTTGTGCAAAATTAGCATTCTTATTCTTTTTTTTTTTTTCCCAATAATTTTTATTCAGATTTTCATAAAACATACAAGACGAAATCATAAAACATTCAAAGACAAAAAACAAAATCAAAAATAGTTAAACAAAAAGAAAAAAAGAAAAAAAAAAACAAAAATAAAAAATAAAGAGTAAAATATTGACTTCCCATTTGTCAAAGATCAAATCAGTTATAAGTCTATAATATATAACAATCCTGTCTCTTAAGTCATATTATAAAATCACTTTCCTCCAGTAGTTATCTTACTTAATCATCAAATCTCATAAACATTACTTTATTCTTTCCACAAAAAGTCAAAGAGAGGTTTCAATTCTTTAAGAAATATATCTATCAATTTTTTTTTCCAGATAAGCATATCGATTAATCCATCTCATTACTAATTATGATAATCTTATTGTCATAACCATAGTCAAAATAAACATTTCAATTAATCCATCACATCAGAATCTGTTAGGTTCAGTAATTTCAGTAGCCATTGTTCTATTATCCCTATTAGTTCCATTTTCCATCTTCCATCTTCAGTAGTCTTGTTAAGTCCAGTAATTTCAGTATCCAATCTTCCATTATCAGTATTCCATAATAATCTTGCTGTCAAAGCCATAGTCATATAGTAAGAGTCTAATGGGAATTACCTCTATCCCAAATATTTTCTTGCCATCCATTCTGAATAGGTTGCTGAAATACTGCTGTAAAATCATATCTCTGTTCTTTTTTTCAAAATACACTGGGTCATCTCTTGAAAGTTTTTCCATTGTCACATGGCTGCAGTTAATTCCATAGATTTTCTCTATATTGGGCTCCATCACATCATTCCAGTCCAGAAGATTATCCATGCCATTGATAACTTTATCTCTAGAATCTTCATTAATTTCTTCAGAGATAACATTGAGTTCCAAACAATTGATTTTATTTCTAAAGTCCATAGACTCCAAATCTTGTTCCTGTTCCACGTTTGTTCCAATCTCCGGGATCTCCTCTCTCACAGGGACCCCTGTTCCAGTCTCCAGGGTCTCCTCTCTCACAGGGACCCCTGTTCCAGTCTCCAGGGTCTCCTCTCTCACAAGGACCCCTATGTCTTTAATCTCCTGTGTCTCCAAACAATAGATTTTGTTTCTAAAGTCCATAGACTCCAAATCTTTTTCCTGTTCCACGTTTGTTCCAATCTCCGGGGTCTCCTCTCTCACAGGGACCCCTTCCAGGGTCACCTCTCTCACAGGGACCCCTATATCTTTAATCTCCTGCTTCATTTTACTCAATTCAATTTTCAGCTCCTTACAACCCTGTCGCAGGTTTTGTTTCGTTATCTCAATCTCATCCATTATTTTCTGAAACATAGTTATTTCCAGATTCTCAGCCACTTTCTTAATTGCCATTTTAAAAGAAAAATATAGGAAAACCACTTCTTATTTCAGCAACAATTGGGTTAATACTCCAAACTTGGTGACATCACAGTAAAAACAGAGCAGACAGCCTTATCTCTCCATGCTTAAGTAAACAAAATGCAGTTCCCAGGATCGAAACAATTAATGGCGGTCGTCAGGAAACAGATTCGTCAAAATAAAATAGACCAAAAAGAGAGTAGTCTCAGACAATATAATATTCTTCAAAATAAAAATCTGGAATAGAAATCCCTCTTCTGTGTATATCTTTAGAATGCAAATCCAGGACAGCTTTTTGCAACAAAAACAGAGATAAGCTATTAATTAGTGAGTAGCAGAGAGAAGTTATGGCTCCCCAGTGAGATGTCAAAAACCGATCAATCTGGCAAATCTCTTTTAAACAGCAACAATTTAAGTCAAGTAAAAGAAAAATATAGAAAGAAGGGTGCTTGCCTGTTAGTGCGTTCTCTCTTAGAAGATAAGATGAACGTTCGCTTTATCAGATAGAGCTTGTTGTTGAAAATCCGTCCCACCTTCGTCGGCTGGACCTCGTCCCATAAATTAATGAGATCTGGTCGTCCCAACAAAAATAGGCTTTGAGGTTAATCTCTTCGTTTCTCCCTACCCGGGAGAAGTTTAATCAGTCAAAAAAAAAAAAAAATCTGACTGATATATCTGAATAAGCTTCTTTTGAGGCAGGAGCCCGTCTCAAAAGCAGGCACAGGCTAAGTCACCCTTCCCGGAAGTCACCAAAATTAGCATTCTTATTCTATAATCATGGAAAGTTAACCTATAAGATAGATACATAAAAGACATTCATAGGAAAATGTTAGTATAAGAACTGCTTCACATGTTGCAAATTAGTGAGCATGCTGCAATTACTTCTTGTGTACCCAATAGGAGGCTAGTCCATTAGGGTGAATGGGGCACTGCCCCTCCAACCTCACTCAGCCAGCCTCCAAATACCTGCCTTCTGACAATCAGTCGGGGAGGGAGTAGCTTCCTCCATCTCCTTAATTCCCTACCAGTTCCAATGGGCACCAGCCACCACTGCCCAGTAATATGTAAGAGGAAACATGCCCTTTAAAAACTGTAGTTCAGCAGCATATTTGGCATTGGATCTCTGCAATGTATGTACACAAATGAAAAGACATGTTTTCATCGCCCACCATTTGGAGTATACAGTAAATATACACACAATATAGATGCAGCAGTGTACCTACTAACTTCTTAACTTGTGAGCCAGCCTTCAGATCAGAATGCTAGCTTAATTTACAGAATTACAGATCCTGAAACTCCTAGCTAGTATGCCATATTGTTAAAAGTACATTTCAAAAATACATATTTTTGCCTTAGAAACCTGGAATATGTTTTAAAGGCTAATAATAATAAAAAAAAATCTAAGTAATTTTAAGAAGAAAGCTAATCACATTTAAAATGACATTTAACTAAATCTGTGAACAGTTTTAAAATGGGAACCACAAGCTTTAGCTGCTAAATTATGTTAGATAGATATCTAACTCTACTGAAACCTATGGAGTAAATAACAAAAGATTCTAGCTTTGCATATTCACTTGCTTTCTCATTTATTAAGTTTGTGTCAGCTGCAGAATACCTAAAATGTATCTGTATGTAAATCCTTGATTTTTAAAAAAGAATGTTATTTTTTTCAAAACTTGAAGGAGCTTAGTATTACCAAATTCTATGTTATTTTCCATTTTTGTGGGAATAAAAGAACAATTTTAAATCACATGAGCAAAGATATTGTCAAGATGACACAGGAATTTATTTGAAGTGCGTCAGTTTCTAGAGGTCACTAGAGGACCTCTAGTTAGCTAATCAGCTAAACCATGAACCAAAATGTCCTAACCTTGAGTACATGTTTCCCAGATATGCAGGAAGAATAAAATTGCATTGTCTCACTTAAAGATGCAGGATTTTGTTTTGTTCCCATAACAAATAAAGAGTAATGTGGAACTTGAAAATATTAAGCTCTCAGGGCTACTTCTGTCTGAGCATCGCCTGAAAGTTAATAGCTTTTTAAAAGACTAGACATATTTGTGGAGCATAGATCTGTGATATCCAACATGCCCTGTAAGGTTCCATGGAGCATCTGTCTGTCCACTGTTATGGAAAAAATATTGTCCATAACAAAGTAGGTTGAACTTTTGTTCAGTCCACTAGGGAAATTTTTATGCTCTTAAGAAACAGGTTGAAACTTCCTAGGGGTCAACAGTCTTGTCAGGGTTGGTAGAACAAAGAGGCTTCAGAACTGCAGCTTACATGATTATATCACACTGATTCTTCTACTTGGGGACCAAGTAGATGATATGTTATTGACATCAGTAGCCTTTATATGAGCGAGTTTTTAAAAAAACAACTACTGGGGGGGCAAATAGGGACCATGGGCTGTGGATGGGTGAGGATGGAGGCTTTACCCTTTTGCTTCACCATGGACCCATTTGAAATTGGGCCTACAGAGCCTGCTATTTTTTCCAGGAGAAAAATTTCCATCTAGTGAAAGGGCAAATTGCATGAGTTGGGGGACCAGTTTAGATTGGGACCATGGTGGGAGCTAAGAGTTAAAACCCCTCTCCTTCCAGACCAATGTCCCTTTCCTTTCCCACTCCTCCCCCCATGGGTGAAACATATGTTTAAAAAATCATGCATGCAAGTGCAAATGACACAATGTCCTATCTACTTTGGCTCTTAGAACAGCCATTGCTGTTGCATGAGAAGTGCATCACAGCAGATGTTTCACAGAACTCGTCTACATGGTGGTTTAGTGTGTGTTTGGTGCTACTCACATCTTTTAATTTGCATGGTTCACATGACGTTACTGGTAAACAGAAGCTATCACCCAGTTTTCCCCCTGTAAATCCGTACTAACCCAATCCTCTGATAATACGAAAAACTTTGCTGTGATGCTTTTAGGTGAGTGTGTCAATCGTTTCCCTCTCCACACTCACTTCCTTCTCCTCCCTTCGTTCATTTTGTTTCCTGAGGGCTTAAAAGCAACTTCTGGCAGCTCTGCAACAATCAACCCCTACTTAACATGATTGATCCTAGTATGCTCCTGTGTGGAGAAGCCCACAGTCTTCCTTAGCTGTTGTTTAAACGCATCCAATATTTTCCCCATAGCAGATTGTAGAGATTGGTAGATTTTGTTTGCTTTGTAAAATTGAAGTCATATCCTTAATTTTCTGTCACAGAATAAAAAGGGGGGGGGAAGCAGTGAAAGCAGTTGATACTATCTTTAAGTACAAAGAAGAGTCATCAGAGCACGGCAATTACATTATTATCCATGATAAGGTCTTCAGAATATTGGGTTTGTTTTGTCAGGTTTTATTTGATGCAAATGGTGCATTCTCAGGGCCTGAAATGGCCTTTGGTTTCAGATAATTCAGCAATGAGGTTACTAAATACTACTGCTGCTAATTAATGAAGAACAGTACATATTACTTGCAAACAGAACACCTAACAGAACACTTTGCATTGCCCTGCTGTAAGGAGCTGCCCTGGGGTGTGTTCAAAGCCTGCCTTTTTCTGGGAAATGTCCTGGGAAAAGCTAAAGATGGTCCAAAAAGCTAAGGAATTGCGAGAAAGAAAAAAAAAGAGTTCAAGGGGGGGGGGGGAGAGAGAGAGAGAGAGAGAGAGAGAGAAAGGAAATGCATCACCAGAAAAGAGGGCAAGGAGTACACAGATCTGTGAAAAATGTACATATGCTAATTAATATTCACAGATGCAAATTTAGAAATAACTATAATATAAATAGAAATCCCATAGCGAGAAAGAACATGACCAGGTGGCCTGTGTGCCTGCTCAATCTGCTGTCCAGGTGCTAATTGCTGATGAGCAGCATCAAGGCTCTCCCTTCTTATGGTGCTTTATCTTTAAACCAGACCTGGGACTGGACATCTCTTCAAACAGAGCAGTCTTTCAATTATAAGACTGTCCTCTGACAGCCCTTCAAATAGAGGCCTATCCTCAGTAAAGTAGGACACATGGTCACCATAAAAAAATGGATGTCGTTCTCATCAAATTCCAGGCACTAATTGGTTCTCCACTTCTGAGCTGGCTACAGTCCATTTTTCAACTAGAGTGCTGTGTGGGAAAAAAGGAAACAAAACCGTATTTAGGCACTGATTTTGTGCATTAGGTGTTATTTTTTTGAACTCTAAAGGCCTTTATATCCTGGTCCCAGCACATCAGAAGGAGAATTTCTTTCCATTTGATTATTAAGGCCAGTTGGCTCAGCCTTGCTGAGTCCTACCTAGTGTTCAAATGTAAGAGTGGTGGGTATGAATGACAGGGCTTTCCTGGTAGCTGACCTGCTCTGTGACCCTTGAAGCCCAAGGTTTTCCATATCTTTCACAGTGATTCCTTCTTACAAAACATATATATAGACAGATGCCACAGAGGTACACAAAATGAACAACAGATCTTTGTGACTTCTCATCTTTCATTCTGAACTGGCCTAAGACAATAAATTCAATTTATTGTTCAAACAATAAATTTAGAACTTGGTTGGGAAATGATTTGATTTTCCAAAAAGAAGGAATCTTTGGCCTATCCTGTACATTAATTTAAGATGAGAGAGAGAGACAGAATTGCAATTAAAATCTAGCATAACAAGGTTGCCACAGCTAGTTTGATGAAATGGTACAGAGAACTGTAGAGCAGTGATTTATCCTGTCCTTCTTCTTTCCCCCTCAACTTTTAAAGGCATTTTGGATTTCTAAGCAAAACCAGAATAAAAGGGTTTGTGTGCAGGCATTAAAAGGGGTATGTGGATGAATGAGTCATCTATCCTTCCTTCCTTCCTTCCTTCCTTCCTTCCTCTAAATCAGAGCAGCAAGGCAAAGTGAATGTGTGAATGCAGCTGCTAAAATTATGTTCAAAGAGGAAGCCTTCAGTGGTTGGTTATCCTTCTAAAGGGCTGATTATTATTACTAGGTTTTGTATCCTGGCACAATGCTCAGTGTTATTCCTCTCATATTAGCTGAGGAAGCAGTGGATCTAAACACACAGAAAGTAGTGGTGCATAGCTTCTCATAAGAAGCCATATCATTTCTGTATTGCTTACCAGAAATGGAGGAGACACGAGCCATTTCATGCTTTGTTGAAAATTAACAGTGTGATGCAAAGGTAGTGGGAACAGATCTAGGCTGTTTTATTCTTTAGATCAGGTTACCTAAGTCAAAAATGCATGCACCCTAATCTCAGATTCCTTACAAATAAAACTCCTCGTGCTAAATACTTGCTTGGAAATTTCCTTCTAGCATTTCACAGCAGCCTGTCAGGTGTATGCTCTACAAATTAAACTAATTTACCCTCAGGAAGTGGCAGCCACGGAGAGGGAACAGCACAGCTTGGAAAAGTTACTTTTTTGAACTACAACTCCCATCAGCCCCAGCCAGCATGGCCACTGGATTGGGCTGATGGGAGTTGTAGTTCAAAAAAGTAACTTTTCCAAGCTCTGGTATCAGGTAGTGCCAAAGACCTCTACTTGAGAATTGAGAGAGCTGCTGCCATCTGGAGCGGCCGATGCTGGCCTAGCTGGACAAAGAGGCTGGCCTTGAATAAGGCAGCTTCCTATATACCATTTAAATCTCTGCCCTTGTGGAAAGTTATTCTTTGGATAATGCCATACTTTTTTTAAAAAAAAGATTTATTCTGTCTGTTTCGAAGTTACTAACACGTACCTTTCTTTGTTAAAGTAAAGATAACCCACCTCTACTTTATCTTGCACTGATTTTTTTTCCTACACCAGAATTTATTTTTTTATATTGTGTAATGGCACATAGAATGTTTACTGATATGTTAAGAAGAACTAATAGATTTTGTGGGGCTAAGTCCCAGTTTATTTCTTAAAATTTGTTAATTTCATGGAGTGAATTTCGGATGATCATTCTGTATGATCATTTACTCCAAATTAAAAAGCAGCCTTACAATTTGTCTGTACAACTGTTGCAACTGCTCTGTGGATAGGGATATGCAATATCTGTGTTCCGTATAGTTAAACATTAAATAATTCCAGTGGTCTCTGAGATTTCCATATCATTAAGTACTCATCATTTCCCCCAAACCAATGTTCTGAACAAACACTGATTTTGCACTATCCCATCAACAAATCCATTCTCTCAAATTGGCCATTTCTCCTGTTCAGTGCTTTACCACTTTTACTCACTTTATAATTCCAGGCATATAATAAGCTCCATCTCACTGAGTTGCTGCTTTGTTTACTGCAAAATCATTTCACTGTTAGTTTGAGGCTTGTCTATTGTAGTTACTTGTTATCTCTCCTTTCAAGTTGTAAGCTCACTCGTGCATGGCATTTCTGGGTGTGTGCTGCTGTCTTTCATAACTTGGCAGGTCGTTGGTTTAGATCATTATACACTACAGCCAGAATAACAACTGTACAATGTTCATGTCCCATGGAGTTTAATTCTCCATGGGACTTTCTCCCAAGTAAGCAGGTAAGTGGTTATAGAATTGTAGCCTAAAGTCAGTGTGACTTAGTCAGATTTTATTATGAATCCTTTGGGAATAGGAAGCTACGATTTTCAGTGGAGATTCCTTTCCTGCTGTAAGAAAGAGCCATAGCACAGTGATAGAGAATCTGCCTTATATGCAGAAGGTCCCAGATTCAATCCCCGGCATCTCCAGATAGGGCTGGGAGAGAACCCCGTCTGAAACCCTGAAGAGCCTCTGCCAGTCAGTGTGGCCAAAACTGAGCAAGGTGGACCAATGGTCTGACTCAGTATAGGGCAGTTTCCTATGCTCCTATGTTCCTAACCGCAAAGCTTTCAGTGAACATTAGCACATTAGAGGCACTCATTTTACCTGAACAAGTTGGGGGGGGCTGTAAGGACTTGTGGTAGAGCTCAGCCTCTCTGCTCCTTCAAAGCGAGCATTGGAAAGGGAAATAATGGGAGGAGGGGCGACCCTGACCTCGAGGTCATCCCTTCCCCTAACTGTATAACTAGCGCCGGAACTAAATGCTACAACGCCACAGAGCGGTTTGGGGGATTGGCTGTGCAGCAAACTGCTCAGTCAGCCCCAAACTGGTGGGCTGTTGTATACATTTGTTTTATTGTAACTTTTAACTTTTTGTAACCTGTCCTGGAAACCTGTTGAAGGGCAGGGCAGAAATAAATGTAGGTATGTAAGTACATATATAATAAAATTTGTAGCTCTGAATGTGTAGCTCTTCTTATGTTTCACCTGATACAATTCTGATCTGTCCATGACAACAGAGTCGCATTCAGCTTCCCCAACCAGCAGGCATTTGTACTCTGTTGGAATTTGGAAAATATAGATGTCATAATCCACAAGAATGCCCATCACTGAAGAGAGAGATAATGGCCCAAGCAAGGGGAGATCAATAGTTCCTGATTCTCAAGGCAAGGGAAAGGTTTGGAGGAGGATCAAAGTGTTTGTTCAGGACTACAGGTAGTACTCCTGCTGCTGAGACCAAACATCCAAGTTGTTTCAGTGAAGTCGTAGGGTACATGGCTGAATTTTATAGCAGGAATACATAGTCATTGACTGGAGGCACCATCCCCTGAGAGCTGCCTCCTGAGCAGTTAAAATGCTTTTTCTCCTGTTCCTTTGTGGTAATGGGGTTTCCAGGTGTGGGGATCTCTCCCAAGGGCCCTCTTGAGCCCCCGAGGAGTCTGCGAACCAGCCATCAGAGTCTGGTAGCATAGGTGCCTCCTCATGGCTCAGAGGAGGGGAGGCAGGCTCTGGTGTCCATGGACCCACATGGGTCAGTCCAAGGTGTGGATCCAGCTCTTCCTCTGACCTGCAGTTGCTGAAGGACTGTGCTTTCAAGGAGTCATGGTTTGTGGACACAACAAGAGGCATCTGTATCCAACTGGAATTTGAACAGAAGTGTTAAAGACTTCTAAATAAGAAATAAACCAAAACGGTGGTGCCATAACATCTTTTGTTAAAGGATGGCTTCTAGTACTGAATGACAATTATTTAGAATCAAAGAGACACTTCACTAGGAGTCTACCTGCAAGGCAGAGTGGAGTCAGTTAGCCCATCCCCCAGAATACTAAAATGGTCAGATCAAAGATTTTGATTGAAAATATATTTTTTTCATTACGTGCATTGAGGTTCAGGGTGGAATTAAAGTTCCAGTATATTTAAATAAGGTGATTTAGTTCCACTTAATTAATTAGGATGACATTGGTTGGAATCTCCATAGTCCAATCAGGCAAAAACAGTTCAAATCCTGCTACTTCAACATGGCTAAATAAGAATACTTTGACTTAAGGAGGTGTTGAGCCATGAGTCCATTTAAAATTATATTTTTCCATGATAAAACTATGAATACACTCTTAGTGTTAGCACAAAGGTCCTAAATCCATTTAATATGGAACAAAGTTCTATTGATTTTACAGACTGGTAGTCTGATTTTATGCTGCCACTTCAGCTGGAACATTTCAAGCAGAACTTTATCTCACTACAGTTAATCTAATGTTCGATATGTTATATACAGAGGCAGAATCATGCAGTTTTCCCTTACTTGCCTGTTGAAAATGCTTTGCTGCTGTGCCCTTACTACTGACATCATGCAGGCAAGTTCTGGGAAAGTTGCCATATAATAATCTATTGCAGCTAACAGAATAAAGAATCCTGGAGGAAGCTTGGAAAACAAACTAATTTATTGAAGTATGAGCTTTTGTACAGCCTATAATTAGATGCATCATGCATGGAGGAAGGGATGCTCCAGTTGCTTTTGGAAAGCTTTAAGGAACTGTTGTTGGCAGTGCGGTTTCCTCCCTTGTCATTTCCATTGCTACCTAAAAGCTAGTGATTTGCTGGTCTGTGCCATGTAGTTACTTAGATGGGCTGCTGCTATAGTAATGGTGGTGGCTACAGCTACACCAGTCAGCATGGAAGGGGTGAGGCTGATTCCCAGTGCCACAGCATATTCTGCTTTATACTGAATCAGATCAATGGTTCATCTAGCCTAGTATTATCTACACAGTCTCACACGGGTCTTTTCAAGTCCTTCTGTCTTTTAACTGGAAAGATTATGGACTTACCTTATGATTGCAACACGTGTGTTTTACCATTGAACTATGGGCCCATCGTAGTGTACAAACTTTGCTGATAATATTGGATTCTGTACTTCACTAGAGCATTGGATGAGGCTGGTATCCCTTTTCCAATGGCTATTCTTTGCCCACTTCATAGGACATATGGAATGCCCTCATGATCCCCTCCAATACCACAGAATCAATATTGCTTCTGCAACTTGTGGGATTTCTGCCGCCATGAAAAAAGGAGAATAGGAAAGGCAGACTGTCCCCCAGATTTGTATTTCTTCAGTTTTACTTCACTTTGGCTAAATTTCACTTTTAAAATGTGCATCTTTGCTCCTGCTGAACTCTTGTGGCCTGCCATTCTCCATTTGCTCTTTGATGCAATGCTCTTTGCATCACTACACTACACTGTTTTCTTAAGCAGACCACATACTGATTCTATGAATTTTAATTTCCTTCCTTTCCCCCTTTACGCTGTTAATGGATAATATATATTATTTTAAATCACCTTTATTAAAATTGAATGCTCTAGTATCACCACTCAGAATGAACCCCTGTGATGATATAGAGCTTAATTATCATATAACTATTCTTAGTGGCTCAGCTGTACTAGGATAAGTTTTCAGTTTGGTACTTAAGTAGATTCTTGTAAATTAGTAGACATTATTTTTATTTATTTAAGTGGGTTTTCCAAGTTTTACTTTGCTAAAATGTTAAGTAGTTTATAATAGCTATTGTTATAGCTTTCCCGTCATTGCTTTTAGTAGACTAAACTTTTAAAATCACTGTAGCCCTAGAAGGTTCAAAATGCCATGTAGGTGTCTTTCCTATTGCGCAGGTGGGAAACCTGTGGCCCTCTAGATGTTAACATAAGAACATAAGAAGAGCCTGCTGGATCAAGCCAGTGGCCCATCTAGTCCAGCATTCTCACAGTGGCCAACCAGGTGCCTGGGGGAAGCCCGCAAGCAAGACCCGAGTGCAAGAACACTCTCCCCTCCTGAGGCTTCCGGCAACTGGTTTTCAGAAGCATGCTGCCTCTGACTAGGGTGGCAGAGCACAGCCATCATGGCTAGTAGCCATTGATAGCCCTGTCCTCCATTAATTTGTCTAATCTTCTTTTTAAAGCCGTCCAACCTGGTGGCCATTACTGCATCTTGTGGGAGCAAATTCCATAGTTTAACTATGCGCTGAGTAAAGAAGTACTTCCTTTTGTCTGTCCTGAATCTTCCAACATTCAGCTTCTTTGAATGTCCACGAGTTCTAGTATTATGAGAGAGGGAGAAGAACTTTTCTCTATCCACTTTCTCAATGCCATGCATAATTTTATACACTTCTATCATGTCTCCTCTGACCCGCCTTTTCTCTAAACTAAAAAGCCCCAAATGCTGCAACCTTTCCTCGTAAGGGAGTCGCTCCATCCCCTTGATCATTCTGGTTGCCCTCTTCTGAACCTTTTCCAACTCTATAATATCCTTTTTGAGATGAGGCGACCAGAACTGTACACAGTATTCCAAATGCGGCCGCACCATAGATTTATACAACGGCATTATGATATCGACTGTTTTATTTTCAATACCTTTCCTAATTATCGCTAGCATGGAATTTGCCTTTTTCACAGCTGCCGCACACTGGGTCGACATTTTCATTGTGCTGTCCACTACAACCCCGAGGTCTCTCTCCTGGTCGGTCACTGCCAGTTCAGACCCCATGAGCGTATATGTGAAATTAAGATTTTTTGCTCCAATATGCATCATTTTACACTTGTTTATATTGAATTGCATTTGCCATTTTTCTGCCCATTCACTCAGTTTGTTGTTGGACTCTATGTATCACCATTTCTCACCACTGTCCATGCTGGCTGGGGTTGATGGGAATTGGAGGCCAACAATATCTGGAGGGCCACAGGTTTCCCATATCTGCTCTGTTGATTCCCAAATACTCTGTGGGTCAGCCCATATCAATTAGATTAGGGGTTGCTAAACTTTGTCAAGCCTGGGATTGCAGTGATCCATGGTCAACCTCCAGGGGCTGCAATCAGAGTTGGCATGGCTGAAGCGCAAACATATTGTCACTGAATTGTAAAAGTGGGCATGCCCCAAAATTCTTTTTTTTTTTTTTAAAAAAATACAAATTTGGCAAGAGGGTTGAGGGGCTGGTGTCACAAAAATATTTTGACATCACAGAATCACAGCAGGGAACCTGCAGGAGTGGCCAGTAAAAACAAAATTATTAAAAATTAATTTTAAAAAACTGGGGGGTGACAGGACCCCACAAAAAAACCTTTTGGCATCACAGTATCATGGGAGGGGACCTCTCCTGGCTCCCAACCAAGAAGCAGACTCGGGAAACTGGATTTTTCAGCATGAAGCTTTGTTCAAGAAATCAGTACAGAAAATGCAGCATTACACTCTAGGTGTATATCAGAATACAGGACCACACTGGGGTTATCTCAAGATACACACTAGGCATGGTGGAGGTGGCAAAGACCTTGTCACAACAGAGAATCACAAGCATTGCTAGGCTTATATATCAGAGAGAGAGATGGGGACTGCACTCTATGGGTTAATTCGAGCACCTTCTTGACTCTGCTGTAAGGTGAGAGTTTATTCTAGGAACAGATAGAATTCTAATTACTTGTGATTTTCTATTGTGGCCAGCCCAACCTTGGCCAAAGTGTTATCTCAGATGCCGATAAACTTAGTTCACTTTCAGTTCTCTGAAAGACTCCAGCTAGTTCATTAGAGGTGATTTAGTTCAGAAGTGAGGTCTGGGCTGGATGCCAGCAACCTCCCTGTCAGTCATCAGTGATGCTGGTGTTTGAAGGCTTTCATTAGCAGAAACACTAACAGGAATATTTATTTATTTATTGCATTTGTATACTGCCTCATATCCGAAGCTC
Organism: Rhineura floridana; assembly: GCF_030035675.1. Classification (NCBI taxonomy): domain Eukaryota; kingdom Metazoa; phylum Chordata; class Lepidosauria; order Squamata; family Rhineuridae; genus Rhineura; species Rhineura floridana. Next base: position 262,840,112 of record NC_084480.1, on the reverse strand, counting down.
TCTGGGCGGTTTACAACAATTAAAAACATTAAAAAAATATACAAATTTAAAAACACATTTTTTAAAAAGCAATTTAAAAACACATGCTAAAATGCCTGGAAGAAGAGGAAAGTCTTGACCTGGCACCAAAAAGATAACAGTGTTGGTGCCAGGTGTACCTTGTCAAGGAGGTCATTCCATAATTTGGGGGCTACCACTGAGAAGGCCTTCTCCCTTGTTGCCAGACTCCTAGCTTCCCTCCCAGTAGGCACCTGGAGGAAGGCCTTGGATGTTGAGTGTAGTGTACAGGTGGGTTTGTGTCGGAAGAGGCGTTCCATCAGGTATTGTGGTCTTAAGCTGTGTAAGGCTTTATAGGTTAAAACCAGTACATTGAATCGAGCTCGAAAATATACAGGCAGCCAATGCAAGCAGGCTAGAATTGATTTTATATGTTCGAACCGTCTGGTCCCTGTTACCAATCTGGCTGCTGCATTTTGCACAAGCTGCAGATTCCAAACCGTCTTCAAAGGTAGTCCCACATAGAGCGCATTGCAGTAATCTAACTTGGAGGTTACCAGCGCATGGACAACTGAAGCCACAGGGGCGTAGCTGGGCCACCAACCGAAGATGGCAGAAGACACTCTGTGCCGCTGAGGCTACCTGAGCCTCAAGTGACAGAGATGGTTCTAGGAGAACCCCCAAGCTACGAACCTGCTCCTTCAAGGGGAGTGCAACCTCATCCAGGACAGGTTGGACATCCGCCATCTGGTCAGAAGAACCACCCGCTAGCAGCATCTCAGTCTTGTCTGGATTGAGCCTCAGTTTATTAGCGCTCATCCAGTCCATTGTCGTAGCCAGGCACTGGTTCAGCACATTGACAGCCTCACCTGAAGAAGATGAAAAGGAGAAATAGGGCTGCGTGTCATCAGCATACTGATGACAACGCACTCCAAAGCTCAAGATCACCACACCCAACGGTTTCATGTAGATGTTGAATAGCATGGTGGAAAGAACTGACCCCTGCGGAACCCCATACTGGAGAGTCCAGGGTGCCAAGCAATGTTCCCCAAGCACCACCTTCTGGAGCCAACCTGCCAAGTAGGAGCAGAACCACTGCCATGCAGTCCCTCCCACTCTCAACTCAGCCAGTCGTCCCAGAAGGATACCATGGTCGATGGTATTGAAAGCCGCTGAGAGATCAAGGAGAATCAACAGAGTCACACTCCCCTGTCTCTCTCCCAACAGAGGTTATCATACAGGGCGACCAAGGCTGTTTCTGTGCCAAAACCAGACCTGAAACCCGACTGCAATGGATCCAGATAATCAGTGTCATCCAAGAGTGTCTGGAGCTGGCCTGCCACCACTCGTTCAAGGACCTTGCCCAGGAATGGAACATTTGCTACCGGCCTATATTAAGATTTTCTGGGTCCAGGGAGGGTCTCTTCAGGAGTAGTCTCACTACCGCCTCTTTCAGGCAGCCAGGGACCACCCCCTCTTGCAGAGAGGCATTAATCACTTCACTGGCCCAGCCGCTGTTCCATCCCTGCTAGCTTTTATTAGCCAAAAAGGGCAAGGATCCAGCACAGAAGTGGTTGCACGAACCTGTCCAAGCACCTTGTCAATGTCCTCAAACTGTACCAACTGAAACTCATCCAAGAAATCGGGACAAGGCTGTGCTCGGGATACCCCGCTTGATTCACCTGCTATAACACTGGAGTCTAAGTCCTGGCGGATGCTAAATATTTTATTCTGGAAGTGCCTAGGAAATTCATTACAGTGGGCCTTAGATGGTTCTGCCATGTCCTTGGGGCCAGCTTGTAATAGCCCCGGACAATTCTGAAGAGCTCTGCTGGGCGGCAGATTGATGATTTGATAGTGGCAGCAAAATATTGTGACTACTAGACACAGAGCATCCAGAGGTTTCTGGAAGCATCTTTCCCAGGGTTACCTCAGCCAATATATAATTGGGGGACCTTGTAGGGCCATGCAAAGCCTTTGGGCATCATGTCATCGCAGCAGGGGACCACGGGAGCACTCAGTAAAAAACATGTTTTAAAAGGGAAAAGTACGTAAGCTGGGATATTTTTGGATGGACCTTGGGCAGCCACAATAAACCTTTGGCATCATGTCATCTGAGCCAGGGGAGGGGGAATGGACAATAATGTAAACAGACAATAATTTAAAATAATAATAATAATAATAATAATACTCAGAAGAAAGACTTCTGAGGAAGCTTAGCAGTCATGGAATAAGAGGAGAGGTCCTCTTGTGGATTAGGAATTTGTTACGAAGCAGAAAGCAGAGAGTAAATGGAATAAATGGACAGTTCTCCCAATGGAGGGCTGTAGAAAGTGGAGTCCCTCAAGGATCGGTATTGGGACCTGTACTTTTCAACTTGTTCATTAATGACCTAGAATTAGGAGTGAGCAGTGAAGTGGCCAAGTTTGCTGATGATACTAAATTGTTCAGGGTTGTTAAAACAAAAAGGGATTGCGAAGAGATCCAAAAAGACCTCTCCAAACTGAGTGAATGGGCGGAAAAATGGCAAATGCAATTCAATATAAACAAATGTAAAATTATGCATATTGGAGCAAAAAATCTTAATTTCACATATACGCTCATGGGGTCTGAACTGGTGGTGACCGACCAGGAGAGAGACCTCGAGGTTGTAGTGGACAGCACGATGAAAATGTCGACCCAGTGTGCGGCAGCTGTGAAAAAGGCAAATTCCATGCCAGGGATAATTAGGAAAGGTATTGAAAATAAAACAGTCGATATCATAATGCCGTTGTATAAATCTATGGTGCGGCCGCATTTGGAATACTGTGTACAGTTCTGGTCGCTTCATCTCAAAAAGGATATTATAGAGTTGGAAAAGGTTCAGAAGAGGGCAACCAGAATGATCAAGGGGATGAGGAAAGGTTGCAGCATTTGGGCCTTTTTAGTTTAGAGAAAAGGCAGGTCAGAGGAGATGCGATAGAAGTGTATAAAATTATGCATGGCATTGAGAAAGTGGATAGAGAAAAGTTTTTCTCCCTCATAATACTAGAACTCATGGACGTTCAAAGAAGCTGAATGTTGGAAGATTCAGGACAGACAAAAGGAAGTACTTCTTTACTCAGCGCATAGTTAAACTATGGAATTTGCTCCCACAAGATGCAGTAATGGCCACCAGCTTGGATGGCTTTAAAAGAAGATTAGACAAATTCATGGAGGACAGGGCTATCAATGGCTACTAGCCATGATGGCTGTGCTCTGCCACCCTAGTCAGAGGCAGCATGCTTCTGAAAACCAGTTGCCGGAAGCCTCAGGAGGGGAGAGTGTTCTTGCACTCGGGTCCTGCTTGCGGGCTTCCCCCAGGCACCTGGTTGGCCACTGTGAGAACAGGATGCTGGACTAGATGGGCCACTGGCCTGATCCAGCAGGCTCTTCTTATGTTCCTATGAAATTTGATATACTGTTTATGATATTATTTTGTATTTGTTTTATTAATGGAATTTCATAGTTAATGTTATGCTGTTTACTGCCATAATATATTTTCTTAATGTTGACAGCACAGAATTTTCAATGAATGAATAACAGTTTAGAGTACGGAGTATTAAGGCAGGAGTGGTGAACTTGTCACCCTCCAGGTGTTCTTGGACTCCAACTCTCATCATCCCTGGCCATTGGTGATGTTGTCTAGGGCTGATAGGCGTTGCTGGAACAACATCTGGAGGGCCATAGGTTCTCCATCCCTGGTGTAGTGACACATACCACAAGATAATTCAAAAAATGTATTTGTCCAACTCTCTCTCTCTCTCCCTCCCTTCCCCACCTCTGTAAAAAGCAAAAGAGGGAGAAGTTTTTGGAGGATCCAGAACTCTGTCACCGTGCTTTCTTTATTTCTTAACTAACCCTTCTTTCTTTTCTCAGAGAGACTCCACTCTTGTTGGTGCATTTTTGATAGCTACTTTTTCCTGCACTTGTAGCACAAAATTGAAAGCAGAAGGAAATGTAAATCCTAGGAAGAGGAATAATTTATTATCAGAATCACTCTGCTGGTGTTGGTTTTGTGCAACTGTTGCTGTGACCTCTGTGCTAATCTTCTTCCATCCATTTGGACTAACAGCACAGGGATTGCTGATGACTTCCTGTGGATTGCTTATGCCTGATGCCCTGATCCTGGGTCAGTGTGTCGATACCAGCTTGTTATATTTCTAACAAATGACGTGAGTCTCACAATCCCAGGTGGGCAAGAAACAGTTGAGTTTATTAAGTCAGCTTCTACCATAGTTTCTTTTCCACCTCCTGTTAATACAGCACATATCTGCCAGAAGAGAATATGGTAGTGGCACAACCCCGGTCCAAATCAGTTTGAGATGCCAGGAAAGCTCATTGAGCTTGGCCCTGTTTATGAGCCTCAGGGATTCTTAAGGAAGAGGCAAACATTAGGACTCTCTGGAGAAGAATTCCAAGCTTCCTGCCTCCACTCACCTTTCCTCCAAAATGCATTCCTTCTACCCAATGTACCGCTCCCCCATTCCCTTTAAACCCCATGCCACAGGAGAGGGAAAGGAGGGAGAAAAACTATTTGTGGGGATGGGTGGGAATGGCCATCAAAAACCCTTCTGCTCCAAGAGTCCTTGATGTGTGTGTGTGGATTTATCCACCACCACTGGTTTTGGGGGCTGCAGCAAATGCTTTCTTCCATGTCAGTGGACAAAGAAGTCACACCCCTGGAAATCATCCAAGGGATGGCGAGCCTGTCCCCTGCCAGTGATTTTCAGAAGTGCTCCCTTTTTGTGCAATTCTCTGTGCAATCCAGTGTCAAAGTCTTTCCAAGAGAGATCTTTCCCAGCTGCACCAAGCTGTCAAAAGCCAGCCAGAGATCCTGGGGGCTGCCTGAAAATACTTTGTGCTGCCAGGAGTGTTCCATCTCTTGGCCTGGTAAATCTGTCATTTGAGGGGGGTAGATCAAATCTTACTTGGCTAGGAAATAAACCAAGCAATTTTCTGATTGGGAGGGGGGGAATGGCTCCATTTGTTTTCAGTCTAATCCAGTCCAATGTGAATCATGGGTAGCTCACCTTTACCTAATTACAGTCCCTTAATTGCAGAGCTAAATATAAAAGTTTTTGCCTTAATTATGTCGGACGTAATATACATTTATTTGCCTTTCCTTTCTTCATTTTTTTGTGTGCTGTTACTCAGAGGTGTTTTGAGAGGAAATGGGCTGTGACTTTTTCATAGCAGCATTTCTACATATAAGCTTGTCATAAATGATGTCCTTTTCAAGAATGACAGAAGGAAATTAGAGAGGTGGAGTTGGTTTTAACCTCATTGCTCTTTGGAGGGTGTGGTCAGAGAGGAATAGTTTGGAGGAACAAGAGGCCTAGATTTCAGTCTGCAGTTGTATTCCTGGATGCCTGGGTTTAGGCACCTAAGATAGCATTTCCTGGCTGGGTTTCTTGATGTGTATGTTGGTAACAGAGCTAAAGGCTATGCCATTAGACTTTAAGGTAATGTTTTTGTTCCCTGTGAACTCACAACCTTTGCAAGCCCTGCAGAAAAACAACAACTTTTCCAGTAAAAAGGACACTTAAAAATACACTTTTCATAGAATCATAGAATAGTAGAGTTGGAAGGGGCCTCTAAGGCCATCAAGTCCAACTCCCTGCTCAGTGCAGGAATCCAAATCAAAGCATTCCCAACAGATGGCTGTCCAGCTGCCTCTTGAATGCCTTCAGTGTCAGAGAGCCCATTACCTCTCTAGGTAATTGGTTCCATTGTCGTATGGCTGTAACAATTAGGATTTTTTTCCTGATGTTCAGTCAAAATCTGGCTTCCTGCAACTTGAGCCCATTATTCCGTGTCCTGCACTCTTGGACGATCGAGAAGAGATCCCAGCCCTCCTCTATGTGACAACCTTTTAAAAACAACTTTTCTTTAAATTGACAAAAACTCACTCTGAAAGACTAATCAGTAGTACAAAGAGAGCCTGTGTGAAGAACTGCTTCTCACTGGGCCATTTCATTTTGATATAAAAGATACTGCTCTGGTATTCTGGAATATAGAGTGCTTCTAGATGGATCATTTAGATATTGCAAACAGGTCATTGGGAACAGTTTTTTTAAATTTACCAGATTTTCTGTGGAGAGAGTAAATCCAGATTAAATGGCAAAAAAAAATAGGCTGGCACTTTGATGCTGATGCCATTGTGTGGACACTGCAAAAAGAAAAAAAATACATTGCATTCATGAGCAGGACTGATTCCAAAAGAAACGCAAACCTGGAACACCAATAAAAGATGCTGTACGCACTCTAGAGCCTTGGACATGTCAGAAGAATAAAACTATTCCCTGTTGTTCAATTCTTTCTGAGCATTGAGTCCTATCAAAGCTGGGGCCTTTCTGCACAATACATCAGGGAAGGGGGAACCTGTGGTGTTCCAGATGTTGCTGGACTCCCTGGACCTCTGGAGGGTCCACAGGTTCCCTGTTGTTCTGTCTCTGTAGGGAAAGGCTCTTGATGACAATGAGATATTTTGCATTAAAATTTTTTTTCCCTCACTTGCATAAACATTAGTATTTGGATGAATTGTTCAGTGATGCTAGGAATAAGCATTACGACCAAGACTGCAAACATATATTCCCTAGGGTTGCCAGGTCAGAAGCATCCCAAACCCTGAGATTTCAGGGGCAATCCCTAGTGATGTCATGGGGGTGGGTCCTAGTGATAACATGGGGTGGGTCCTAGTGATGTCATTAAGCATGATACTTTAAGCATCAACCACGTTGCTTAGAACATGCAATTGAACCAAAAACATTTCTCTGATTGGAAATTAAGATAAAAATCTTAGCTAAAAGATGGAGTCTGAGTAGGGAACATTTAATCTAGTTTACTTATTTTTGGCAAGAAGGATTTAAGTTCCCTTAGGCCAGGCCAGTTACCAGAAGGCCATTGTAGGAAGAAAGGAGTCTAGTGTTGTGGAGATGTTAGATGGGAGCATTTCTCTGATTCTCTGAAATGAGTAAGAGTGTGAAGATTCTCTACCATTTTCTGTCTACCCTATGAACTGCTATAAACTCACTTTGACAGCCAACCCAATTCTAGTGAGTAATAACTGACAGAGAGAAAAAACGCATGGGTCGGTCTACCTCCGCAGTCAGTAGCTTGGGAACAACAGCAATTACAGCCACACTTCCCAGTATGTGAATTCTCTTTTAATGCTATTGGGCAAGAAACAAACTGTCATGCAACCAACAAGGTACATTATGAATGTACGGGAGTGAGGTTAAAGGTAAATGAAATGCAAATAGGAAAGGAAAAACAAAAGACAGTGATGATTTCCTAAATGCAATATCATACCAACCACAACAAGATTACTGAGTAAGGCAGAAAACTCAGCATCCCATGACCAGTCAGGATTCCTAACCAAAAACCAAAACTAAAAAAATCCTGGCAGCCAGTCAGCCAGGGTCACAGAAATCCCCATGCAGTACAACCTGACCTGGGGACTGCAGTTAGTGCAGAATGCTGCAGCATAATTACTGACATGAGTGAGACCCTATCAGCACATAATACCTCTGCTCTGAAATCTGCACTAGTGGACTAGCCAAATTCAAGGTGTGCTTTCCATGTTACGGGTATCACATTGTACTTGTTCTGCTCTTGTAAGAAATCAGTCCTTTAGTGTGGCAGCACCATTTTGGAACTCCCTGCCTACTGACATCAGGCAGATGCCTTCATTGTGCTCTTTTCTGCACCTGCTGAATACATCTTTGTTTAGGCAACCCTACCCAGGTATGTAGAAGCTATTGTGTTTTTTATCTGTTTTTAAAACATTGTTGGTTTTATTATTTTGAATGTTTTAAATACCTGTTTTTAACTGTTTTAATTCCTTCTGTAAACCACTTTGAGATTCTTTTACAATAAAGAATATAAATATAAATATAAATGTTGTAAATAAAATATATAAATAAAATTTGGAGTCACTATGGCCCTTGGGTCTCTTTCTACTTTTAGCAACAAAGAAATCTACCAACTCAGGCCATTTGGTACCATCCAGGCAATAGGCTTTTCCAGAGAGTGAATATTGGACCTTTGCATGCAAGGCATATGCCCTACCACTGAGCTACAGCCCTTCTCCTGTTTAAAAAAGTATCTTTTAAAATTGTTCTTTTAAATTAATTAATTAATGCATATCATACCTAGGGCAGATCCACACCATTCATTTAAAGCATATTAAAAGCACATTAAAAGCACATGAATCCCACCACAGAATCATGGGAACTGCAGTTTGTTCAGAGTTGTGGGAACGCTAACTGTGGGGGAAAACTACACTTCCCAGTGTTCTTTGAGGGAAGTCATGCATTTAAGATATGAGCTGGATATGCTTTAAATGTATTTGTTTGGATCTAGTTCATAAACATTGCCTGCATGTAAATCATTTTAATTAATTTTTTTAAATGGAAATGAGGTATAACGTTTACTAGATGAGCATGGGCTACTTGCCGTTTCTCAGCCTAATCTTCCCCTCAGGATGAAAACAACATAGGGGAACCATGACCACCCCAAGGAAGAAGAGCACACTTAAAATGTAGATGAAGTAATAATGTACAACCATAGTGTGAAATCAGATACTTATTGGAACATAGTGTGAAGAAATATGTATATAAGCATGACTGTCAAAGGTGTTTATTATTTATACAACCTGTAAAGATGCATGTTTACTCAGAAGTAAGTCCCAATGTATTCAATGGGGCTTATTCAAACAGGGAAGCGTGCACAGAACTGCAACCTCAAGTGATAAGGAACTTCATTCACCCAATCCAAAATTCAGATTCATGCCACTTTAAGCTGTTTTGCAACTGTTTTATACTTGTTTTTAGGGTTATTGGATTTTAAAGGGATTTATTTCTTGTTGTGAGCTGCCTTGGTTTTCAGTCAGCAACCCTACCTCACAAGAATATTGGAAAGACTCCATATACACACACTGGAGATGTAAAATACATATACTCCATATAATAGTTGGTCATAGCAGAAGTTTTTTAAAAAATAAAATCAGTATTAGTTTCCTACATAATAAAAGCAGCGACACCTAAGTAAGCCCTGGCTAATTGCTTTAAAAAATAGGATTGGAGGGGGAGAGAAAGATTTACAACATAAACGCCATCCTTTGCTATGTTCATTCAGAAGTCCCATTAATTTACAGCACATTCCTAACCATGGGCCCGTTCACATGGCAACTTACTGTGAGATTGCATCCCCGTTTAATTCTCATGGTTCACATGACATTGCAGGCAAAGAGAAGCTGGGACGCAGTTCTTCCCTTTAAATCCACATTAAACTAATCCGGGAATAATGAGAAAAGTGAAAAAAACCCATCTCCGCTTCACACTGTTACTCCATGTAGGTGCTTTGCTTCAACATTTTTTGCTGGGCGGGTGGATCCTCGCTTTCAGATACTCCCCTTTCTCTGCCCACTAAACTCTCCATGAATTCCATTTTGTTTCCAGCAGCTTAACCAGCCACTTCTGCCTCCCTTTCTGTCCTCCTACATTGGAGTTTGCTATAGCCTTCCTTCCCCCCAATCAGTTTTGTATCAATTGCACCCAATGCTCTGGGTTTCAGCTGGGAGAGGCATCCAATTGAGAAGAAGAAACAATGAAACTGACAAAACCATCGCCCCCCCCAATCAGTATCTTGTCAATTGCACTCCAACACTCCGGCCAAGCGGAGAGGCATGCAATTCACGAGAAGAAACAATGAAAGAAAACCATCTCTTCCCCCCCAATCAGTATTGTGCCAATTGCACCCCGAAGCTGACGGGCTTCAGCAGGGAGAGGTGTGTGATTGACAAGAAACGCTGACAAATAACCCCTTTCCCCTTCTGGAGGGAGTAGACATGTAAATTTGGGAGCGGGGGCATGAAACAGCGACACCAATCCTTCCCAGAGAAACGCTGACTAGTGTGAATGGAAAACTGTGGATTTGAAGGCAGGAAGCGTGAACCTTGCAAATCTATCACAATGGCAAAAGCTGTGTCTTTACTACGTCTTTCAGCTCCCGTGTGAATCAGCCCCATGTCTACTCAGAAGTAAGTCCTATTGAATTCAATGGGGTTTACTTCCAGTATATGAGATTAGTGTTGCAGCAATGAAAGCTGAGAATCTGGAGACTGAGGTGACTCACCCAGAGGGGACCCCAAAAATCCAGAGTCTCCGGGTGAAAACTAGAGACCTGGTAACCGTAATACTCCTGACTTGGGAGAAATTCCCATTGAAACCAGTGAGTATTATGTCCAAGTAAATATAGGCAAGATCAAGCTGTACAAAATATATGTAGACACTGATTTAGAGAGGACTGCATGGAAATACTATTCGTATGGTCCATGTAGCCCACACATTCCAGTACAGCAACACATACTACAGTAATTTGTTAATCCCTGCTACAGGCACACTACAGCCACTTTGCACACTAGAAGTTGTGCTTATTAGCTTATTTATATATTTCTAAAAAGGAAGCATTTGTTTCCCCCCCTACACTTCCAATTTCATACTGCACAAGTGCCAGAGAATAGAAGAAGACAAAGACAAAGAAATGTCATCTTGACGTACTATCAGAAGTAGCCACAACTGGGGTCTTTTGTGCTTAAAATTTCAGATTTCCCCCTCTATTAAAAACACACAACTTTTTGGCATGGAAGACTGTCTCAAACATTGTACCTACTTTCTGCAAATGTTGTGTGTTGAGTCAGCTGAATATATTTCAGACCGTAATTAGTTTCTACTTGTAATAATCAAGTAGCATAATATCTGTGTGGCTTATCATGTATGTTTTTGTTCCCTAGTAACTTCATAGCCATAATAAATCAAAGTCTTATATTGAGCAACTTGTACATAACCTTCATTTGTTTACTTTATATCTTTGGTTTGTTTGTACTGTGAATGATGGATGATCCAGTGACACATAATGGTATATTCCATTCATAATTGAATCTGAGTCTGTTATTTGAAAGGATACATGTTCACATTCATATCAGTTATTGATGTCATTTACTAACCATATAGTCAAATCAGTGTAATATATGTGTGTCTCTGTGTGTGTTATATATATTTAAATAGATTATCAACCATCAATGTTACATGACTAAATTAGTGAGAATAATTCCTTCTTTCTTGAACAAATATTCAGAGATGAATTGGATGCTCTTATGAACAGTCACAACAGACTGAATATTGCTGTAAATTTCAGGAAGGTTGTACAACTTAATTATCAAGCAGACCCAGTATCTAACAAGGTCTGGCCTGTGTGAGAGCTTTAGATGATCTCATAGCAGTTACCCGAAGTTACTTTTGAGTTGCTTGGAAGCATAATTCAAATCCAGGTGGGGGTTATGGGTGGTCAATTATGCTTTATAACTGGACCTCGAGTGGGTGTTCACAGGGTTCTTGCAGTCGGTTGCTGGACCATAGATGCTTGAGACAAAGCCAAGCATCTAGATCCATTTCAATCGGGGTTCAGGCCTGGTTTTGGCACTGAGACTGCCTTGGTCGCCCTGTTTGATGACCTATGTCGGGAGAGAGACAGAGGGAGTGTAACTCTGTTGATTCTCCTTGACCTCTCAGCAGCTTTTGATACCATTGACCATGGTATCCTTCTGGAGAGGCTTGCGGAATTGGGAGTTGGAGGCACTGCTTGGCAGTGGTTCCGCTCCTACTTAGCGGGTCGTCTCCAGAAGATAGTGCTTGGGGAACATTGCTCGACACCGTGGGTTCTCCAGTGTGGGGTCCCGCAGGGTTCGGTTCTGTCTCCCATGCTTTTTAACATTTATATGAAGCCGCTGGGGGCGGTCATCAGGAGTTTTGGAGTGCGTTGTCATCAGTATGCTGATGACACGCAGCTCTACTTCTCCTTTACATCTTCTTCAGGTGAGGCAGTCGACGTGCTGAACCGTTGCCTGGCTGCGACAATGGACTGGATGAGAACTAACAAACTGAGACTCAATCCTGACAAGACTGAGATGCTGTTGGTGGATGGTTTCTCTGATCGGATGGTGGATATATACCCTGTCCTGGATGGGGTTACACTCCCCCTAAAGGAACAGGTGCGTAGTCTGGGAGTCATCTTAGACTCTTCCCTCACACTTGAGGCTCATGTAGCCTCGGTGGCCCGGAATGCGTTCTACCAACTTCGGTTGGTAGCCCAGCTACGTCCCTATCTGAGTAAGGAGGACCTCTCATCAGTGGTACATGCTATGGTAACCTCGCGTCTGGACTACTGCAATGCGCTTTACGTAGGGCTACCTTTGAAGACGATTCAGAAGCTACAGCTAGTGCAAAATGCGGTAGCCAGACTGCTAACAAGAACTAAGCGGTCTGAGCATATAACACCTGTGCTAGCCCGTTTGCACTGGCTTCCAATATGCTTCCGGGCCAGATTCAAAGTGTTGGTACTTACCTATAAAGCCTTATACGGCGCGGGACCACGATATCTGTCGGAACGCCTCTCCCGATATGAACCGGCCCGTACACTACGGTCTACTACGAAGGCCCTCCTCCGGGTTCCGACTCATAGGGAAGCCCGGAGAGTGGTGACAAGATCTAGGGCCTTCTCAGTGGTGGCCCCCGAACTATGTAATGGTCTCCCCGAGGAGGTGCACCTGGCGCCGACACTATCATCTTTTCGGCACCAGGTTAAAACCTTTCTCTTCTCTGAGGCATTTTAATTCCTGTTAATTGTAAATTATTATATTTTGATTTTAGACTGTACAGTTTTGTGTACAGTTTTGTGTTATTTTTATTGTATTTTTAATGTTCACCGCCCAGAGAGCTGTTGCTAGTCGGGCGGTATATAAGCTTAATTAAATAAATAAATAATAAATAAAACTAGAACTGGGTTGGAGTTAGAACAAGGACATGAGCTGGAGCGCAACAGTAATTTGGGGAGCTGGGGATTGAGCTGGAGGTGAAGGAAGGATGGACCTACAGCAAGGGCACATAAGGTTAGGCTCCTAATGTTTAACTTTTGAACCGACTAGTCCAGAAACTTTATATTGCCCACCAATTACAGGAATTTATGTACATCCATTTTTCCTTCTGTGCCTAAAGAAGGCTTGGGCAGGAGGTTCAAAGCAAACACCACACTGGCATTTCTATGCCTCGGACCTTGATTACTCAGTTAAAGCTCAGAGTATTTCAGCAGAATATAGGGTGTCAAGCAGAAAGTATCAGAAAGACATGCTTATTTATTAAGTTTTAAAGTTGTCATTCTTCCAAGGAGCTCAAGGTGGTACACATGGTTCTTCTGCTTCCCCCTTTTATCCTCACATCAGTCCTGCAAGGTAGGCTAGGCTGATACAAGGTTGCTATCTCAAAGTCACCCAACGCTGAGCAGTGATTTGAACATAGGTCTCTCAAATCCTAGTCTAACCATTACACCATGTATTCTGTCACATGGGGTCCATATAGGCAACTGTTCTTCATGTTCGTCAGAAGTCCTTAGGGTACATCCCCATGGCAGCTCAGAAGTTAATTTCTTGCCCACCAAGCACCAACATTCCAAATGTAGGGATGCTTCAGAGATCACTATGGGCTCTGTTAGCTTCACAACTAGCTTCTGTGTGATACTTGGGATATACAAAGATTTCTCCCACCCTCGGTATACTTCTAGCTTCGCACTGCCATAATGTTTTGAGAGTGTAGGAAGCTGTGTTACAGCATGTCGCTAGATGCATGGTGAAGCTAAAGTGATTTCTTTTACAATATGATGTAAGAGATCTCCTATTTCTCAGAATGTGGAATAGGGAAATGATTTCATTCAGTAAAAAAAAGTTATTTCCTTTTACTAGATGATGTAATACCATGCCTTCCTGTTCCTTAGAAGGAGAATGAGGAAATAGCTGATTCCCTCTCCTTCATTTATACAGGAAAAAAGAGAGCATTTCAAAAGTAACAGATGACTTTTTCTCCTGGTTAGAAAAAAATTCTCTAAACTCAAGATTACCAGAGATTACCATAGACATTTCTACAGTGCACCTCACAACATTCTCAGTATGGATTAAGCAATATGTGCCTCTCCCCCGCATATTACCACTGAGGATGTTGGTTATTTGTTATTATACAGCCATGAGAATGGCTGTATACTATAGTCAGCATGGAATTTTCGCATTCCGTGATGTTAAATTGAAAATAACCCCCATGCCATTCTGATGCTTCCCATAAATTCATTTCCAAACAAAACCTTACAAATCTTATAGTGTTGGACTAAAAAACTCTTGCTTAACAACCCTTTACATTTTCATGGTGATACACAAAACAGTCAGAGAGAATAGAGAATCAAGAGTTCAAAGTGTAAAAAGAGAGAGAGAGCCCTTTTGGACTTTTTTCTGTCAGAGGTCTCATAATCTGTTGAAATTAATTGAAAACCACCCATGTTCACAGAGTACCTCCAATCTTGTTACCGACCTTGCCCCATACTCTGACCCTCATATTCTGCAGTTTAAAAGTAAAAAAAATGCCTGGCTGATTTTTAATCGATTTAAGAATTGTAGCATTGAACTCAATGATAATGTTGGGCATGTTCAGTAAGAACCAACTGTCAGTGTTCCAAAAGCCAGGCTCACAGCTGCTTGACTTGGCTAATCAGGGGGCCACACCCACACCAGACCTTTATTTCACTTTAGTCAGTCATGGCTTCCTCCAAAGAATCCTGGGAAGGGTGATGAGAGGAGACTCCCATTCCACTGACAGAGCTCCAGTGGCCCCCTCCTCCCCCATGGTCAGGTTTACCTATCCTAAGCATGATTCCATGGGAGTAAATCCCACTGAACTCAATAAGCATGTAAATGATCAAACCTGCCTTCCCCTCCTCCTCCGTACCATCACCTCCCTTTTGCCCCTTTCCTCCCCTCACCTTCCAATCCCCTCCTTCCCCCTCCAACTCCTTCTGCTCCCCTCTTCCCCCTTTCTCTTTTCCTCTACTCCTCCCCATGGTCAGTTTTACCTATCCTAGCCATGATTGCATGGGAGTAAATCCCACTGAACTCAATAAGCATTCAGATGATCAGACCTGCCTTTCCCTTCCTTTCCTCTCCCTTCCTCATCCCTCCTTTATCTCCTTCCATCTTCCTTCCTCCTCCTCCCCTGCCCACTGCAGGCCTCTCCTCCCATGCTCAGTTTTACCTATCCTAAGCATGATTGCATGGGAATGAAACCCACTGAACTCAATAAACTTGCAAATGATCACAGTTGCCTTTCTCCTCCCCCTCCTCCCTGCTCCCCTCCCCCCCCTCCCGTCCTCATCCCCTGTGGTCAGTTTCATCTATCCTAAGCATGATTGCAGGAGAGTAAATCCCATTGAACTTAATAAGCATGCAGAATCAATCCATTCAAACTTGCACAGGATCCCAATTCTTACCTCCCAGATTAAAAAGCAGAGGCATTCACTAATAAGCAAAAAACCTTGCGGTTTTTTACATACCTATAGCCCACAGATATTTCTATCAAACTTTAAAAAGCAGGGAAATTGGGCAGCTCTAGTGAATGCACCAGGGGAGCAGGAGACCTGAGATATTATACTGCCCTACAAATTTGTCAAAATGCAAACACAATTTGGGTTGGTCTTTCACAGTCCAATCCACTTGCTGTGTAGCTTGGAAGAATTTGGTAACATGTGCCTCTGAGCATATGGTGAGTGGGGACAACACCTGCAATCAGCCCAAATTGTAGAAATAAGACATGTACTGTGCTGATCTTGTTTTAGCAGAAGGAAGCAACAATATTAAAACAGCTGATATAGTTCAAATAGTCACTTTAAATATGTTTGATTTACTTAGCAATTTTAGTGAAGTTTCCTATAGTAAATCATTTTGTTTTGCTTCTGTTTCTGTGAATATGTGAAGTACAGCAACAGTTTGCTACACTAAAAAAAAGCTCCAAAAACAATTGTGTAATAATGGCACTGACTATTATGCAGAATAGTCTCCAGTGGACATGAGGAGTGTCTCAGTTTGCACAAGATAAAACAGTGGGAGGTGAAATATATTCTAGCAAACTTCTAGGTGTGCTTTATGTTTTTAATTGACCATGCTCACCTTTCCTTAAGTAGAGTAGTTAAAGCATAGCAGGCTGAAAATATACACCTTGGGCAGGCCAAGTTTGTTTTCAACAGCTAGGGTAGCAACATATTGTAATCAGTCTGATTTTACATCAAACTGCAGTTTCAGATTCAACTGTTAATGCACCCAAAATAGAACACCAACAAATATAAAAAATGTAATTCTCCATCTTTGGAGATGGCAGGTGTTGCCACCACTCACCATATGCTGAGAGGCACATGTTACCAAATTCTTCCAAGCTACACAGCAAGTGGATTGGACTGTGAAAGACCAACCCAAATTGTGTTTGCATTTTGACCAATTTGTAGGGCAGTACAATATCTCAGAGAGGAGATCAGGACTCCTGCTCCCATGGTACATTCACTATAGCTGCCCAATTTCCCTGGTTTTTAAAGTTTGATAGAAATATCTTTTGGCTATAGGTACGTTCTTAAACCACAACGTTTTTTGCTTATTAATGAATATTAGCATCTTAGGTTTGCATTGGAAAAAACAATATTTGTGTCAGATATTAAACAAATTCCTAATGAAGAGTCATCACCTGAAACAGTTTATGATTAGCTCAGTAGTTTCTGCTGAGAAGGCTTTACTCTGCTTTTCCCAGACTTTCACCAAGAGGTTTCTTACTTTCTCATCTCATGCCTCATTGCTTGTTAAACTACAGAAGAGGCAGCACCAGGCATATAAATGGGGGCTTTGGAAAATCTTGTCTAGGGATGAAAAGAACTGTCAATTTGGTTCTCTCAAGTTTCTCAATTTTCCAGTCTTAAATTTAGTTCTCTCATTTCTGTAGCAGTTTGCAGATTTTTCTTTTTAAAGATCATGAAAATTCTCCAGCATTTTAGTGTAAATTTCTCTTAATGAACACATTTTTGTAGACAGTTTTGACTACTGTACACATTTTTGCAAGCAATTTCTCCTAATATAATGTATTTTTGTAATTTTCACTCATATGTTCATTTTTAAGCACACATTCCCCTAATATACACATTTTTGTATGCATTGTTTGACTGGAGAACAGCATTGCAAAATTCAGATAAGTGCGAATTTTGCAGGATGTCTGTGTTTCAGTTCTCATATCATTTTGGATAATGCGAATGTCATAGATTCAGTTTGAAATGCTGAACTGAATTTCTCACCCATCTCTAATTGTCCTCTTGTCTATCTTGTCCCAAGAAGCATCCTTTCCTCTTCTGGTGAATTTTAGTCTATTGTTCTGTCATTCATCCCACTCAGAGCAGTGGTATCAATTGTGATCAACAGATGCACATTTAATGATTGTAGTCATCTGCAATAAACACAGAAGTGGCATTTTGGAAAGTGTTTTGCTTTCTTCTCCATACTTTACTGCTGGAAAACCCAGCCATTTAAATGTACTTACACTGTTCACAAATTACCTACCACTACACTGGATGTGAAACGTACAGTACATTTATTTTACCATTTAATGTCCAGCACTTTTTGTGTATTTCATATATATGTTTTGTGTTTCAGGTTAAAAGGTAAAATGTGATTCACCTCTCAGGTAGTCCAAAGTACTTAGTCTCTTCTTTGTGGGGAGTATAACATTTTCTCTCATTTATTAAACACATACACATTTCCTTTAAAATACCATGACAAAAGTCCCAGCAGGACCTTATGGCACTCATGCTAGTACTTATGTTATGATGTCTTTGAGACTTCAGGGAGAAAAGTCTGCTTCAGATCTTTACCTCTTGACTGTGACCCTATCAACAAAGTCATGGTGGCTCTATCCAAGAGGCTGCCTGTATGACTCAGAAAAATAGTCACTGTAAACTTGGGTATTGTTCCTTGGAGCATTGTTACACCCACTGGTAGCAAGGTATATGTTGACATTAAAAAGATAACAATAGGAGTGGAACTGAGCATTGTTTTCCCAATAGGATCAGCGGCTAGAACATTAACTCTTTAATACAAGGAGTTTCTTTCTATGGATCTATGTGTACTACTAACAGCCTCTGTTTTTTCTTTGTGCTGTATACATTATGCTCATCAAGCAGCATGAGTACCCTCTAGTGGTGTTTAGGAGCAAAAGCGATCAATAAAAAGTCACTTCTAGACAACCTATTTTTGAGCATTCATTATGATTTTCTTGCAGAAAGGTTGCTGGGAGGTTAGATGTAGGTTGCTTCCAGATGATCTGTTTATCTAGCTTTCATCCTGATTTATTTGTGAGGATGTTAGATGACTTTGGCTATTTATTGAGCATTCATTCTGATTTGTTTGTGGAGAGGTTAAACAACATAACGTCAAGCAAGCATCATGCCACACTTTCCAGTGCATTTTCCTATCACTTACTGCAATTTGGGGTGGGGGTGGATTTGTTCTGCAATAGGGCCAAATCACCTTTGATTGTGCAACCTAAATTTGCTGGTATGTGATTGAATCTGACCCCAAAATAACTACAGTCTAGAAGTGCCCATCATATCCAGACATCAGTATTCTGTTTGAATAATGCTATTTCATTTTGTTGCTTTTGCTTTAGAAAAGACTAGGACAGAAATATCAACATATGATTTAGTATTTAAATGAATCATTTAACATTAGACAAAGATAGAATTAAGCATGCTTGTAAAATTGACAGGCAACTGAAAAGAGCAAAGTCTAACAGTATAATTTGAATGAATTTATATTCATTCAACATGCAGCATTTTCTGAATACCAAGCTGAGTGATAAGTACCTGGTGTCTAATTGTAACTTGTTTAATCTGAAGATTTTTCTTTTTTTTAAATTATTTTTAATACAAAGGGAAAACATACGGTGATTAGAGTTGAAGTTTTTTCAGTGGTTAGCACTAAACTAGCTAGTGGTGATTGGTGAGTGCTTTTGAATTAAGCACATAAGTTTTGAAAGCTTGGGTTTCACTGTTAATTTTTTATCTTGTGATTCATATTTGATTAAGATACTTATGTGACATTAGTATTACCCATATATTACCACGTATGTTAACATGACAGGCAAAATATTATTTTAAATTCTGAGAGGAGATGTGGTCATATGCTTTTGCTCCACATTGAGTGTGCAGTCCTAACCTCTGGTGGGCAGCAATTGGGCTTAATGGAGCATTGGAGCCATCACTACATCCAGAGCTCTGCTGCTCACATCTGGTAGGGGTAGGAAAGGTCTGCATGTTTGCTGCTCTAGTTCCAGGCTGGCACTACAAATACACTCAGATCAGTCCCCTTGAACAACCTGCAGATAGCTGGACTGGCATAGGATCCATTCTCTCCCTACACCTTCTCTGTCCCCAAATGCCCTGTTGGTGGAGACAATTCTGGCAGTAGTTTCCACCCACCCACCCACCCTTTTGGTGGATGGAGCAGGAACTTCCATGGTGGAGCCTTCCTGGCACAGCCAGACAAAGGTGGGCAGAGGGACTCATCTAAATCCCTTCCAGTGCCGCATATTCAGGTTTTGGATTACTCAGCCCAACCGTTTAATTCCATAGACTTCAATGAGATGTTAATCAGCCTACTTTGATATGAAAACCAGTACAGGAGGGGCAGAGCTGCTGGGCATATGGCATGATGGGTGGGTCTGGTAGGTGCAGCAGCCCCAATCCCTCCTCCATGTGGAGACATGAAGGAGAGGAACCACCTAAAGAGTGCTTTGGTTGGCTCTAAGAGTGGAAATAATAGAACTATAATAGGCAATAAAGTTTTGTCCCTACAGGAATTAGTGAGATATTTGTCTAGTTCTTCCTTTACTCTTGTAATTATGCTGGTGTGAATTTCCATTTATTTTCTTTCATTCTTTTTATGAAGGCAGAAAGGTGAGTATCAACACTTATTGCCCAAAAATGACTTTAAATAGTCTCATCACAATGATCCACACTTTGATAACATCCAGATTAGATTATTGCAGTGCATTGTATGTGGGGCTAACTTTAAAACTGTTTAAAAACTACACCTGGTCCAAAATACTGCAACAAAATTATGTAATAGATACTGACTTCTAGGATGTTTCTGGGTTCACTTTTACTGATTTTGATTGATAAATCCCTATATAGTCTGGACCCAGGGTGTTTGAAGGATGGCCTTCCATATAACCCTGCTGAAATCTAATAAGATCACATTAAAAGGCCTCCTCCTCCTTCCCTTCAGAGGTTAGGTGGGTGGCCACTGGAAAAGGCCTTTTCTGATGTGGTGTTCCAAATCCCAGGAAGATTAACCTAGTGCCCTCACTACTTTCTTTCAGGTGCCAGGGGAAGATCATTTTACCCTCTCAGGAATTTGCTGATTTATTTTGTAGTTCTTTGCTTGTTTTTAGCATGTTTGATGATGTTTTATAATTGATGCTGCTGAACAGTTTTATAAATTGTTTTGTAAACTACCTTGGACACTCATGTGGAAAGGCAGGACAAAAATATTGTAACTAAACTAAAAATGGGTAGGTACTGAGCTGTACCTGCAAAGAGCTCCAGTACTTGGTACTTGAGAACTTCTTAGCCAAAGAGCGTCCTTTTCCTACAAGTGATTTTTACCCTGTCTCTCTTTCTCTAGCTCCATCTAATCCACTGGAACTCTACAATGTTCCACAGTATTGATGAGGCAGTGGGAAAGAAGAATGGCATAGCCATTATTGCTTTATTTGTGCAGGTAACTTTATATCATCTTTGTCATTATCATCTCTTATAAAAAGTGTGTTAGTTGCAGTGCTGAGAGAGAAACACTGGATGCAGATTTCTCCCTTGCAAAGCTATTAGAGAAACAGAAGCTACCCACCGTAGGTCTGGTAATAAGAATGTTGCTCTTCTTATCCATATCTTCCTGCAGCACAAGCAAATCTGATGCAAGTTGCTGGTGCCAGCTGGGGTTGTTTTCCATCTTTGACTGTGCAGTGCTGAGCTAAATACAGCCTGCTTTAGGTGTTTGGTAATGGACAAGAATGAGCTGACTAGCCCTGCCCCTAGATGCTAAAGTTTGCCTTGATCACAACCCACAGCTGATGCATGATTGGTCCCAGTCTGAAACCCCCCCCATATCTATATGTGTACACTCATAGGGCTCCTTCCAGAGCAGTAAGAACTATTCTCAGTCATACATCCATGCATGGATTGCATAGAGTAGGACCCCATGGAGGGAACCCTAAGCTTGTATATGCATAGGCTTCAGACTGACATCAGTTGTGCATTAGCACAGAGGATGTGGTCAACATGTGTGACAGCACTGATTCTATGGGGCTAGCCAGCACATTCTCAAAGCCCCTTCATGTATTTGGTACCCAGTCTCAAACAACTGGAGATGGGTGTAGAGTGCTGTCTGACTGGTTTCCAAAACATCAGAATGTGTATTATAGGATATTTTGAAACAGTAGGATTAAGAGAAGAAGGAGATTTTTTTTGAAGGATGTTCAGAACATAATCAAACTTAGATTATAAATTGTCCCTGGCAACAGAAATAATTATGTTGGGGAATATTAGTGGGTACATGAGAAAGGATCATTATTTCTTATATTGTAGTAGCCATTAGACTATGTCTACACTTTGGAAAGATCAAAATGTACCTGATTTAATGATTTGGTTAAAGAAGCTTAGGATTTTGCTGTAAGGATATTATAATTCAAATAAGGAGAACTACAAATGCATTTTTTTAATGATATGGCAGCGTTTTATCTCTTTGTAGAAGAGCATGAATATGGTTTTAACTGTTCAGATCTTGTTGTGGAAAGGACTTTGGGGCTAATTTGAGTTTGCAGACGACATATATAAGAACATGAGAAGACCCTGCTGGATCAGGCCAATGGCTCATCTAGTCCAGCATCCTGTTCTCAGAGTGGCCAACCAGATGCCACAGATGTAGTAGAATAATATTTTGTATCAATATAATGTTTAATATATAATTATGTTGTAGAAAATGTTTAAAGCGTAGATATATAAAACATGTTGCTTATCTATTGAAGTGCTTAGAATGTATATATAAAGCAATAGAAGTGTTATGTGAAGGTAGAAGGGATGTAGGAAGATTGGATGCCTGGGGCTTCTGGGAAAAGCAACTTTATTCCAGAAGAATTCACTAGTGAGTGCATTGTTTATTGCATTAAGTACTAGGCTAATGCTCCCTTAAGAACCATACTTGTACACCATGATCCTAACTGTGTTTATATGGAAGTAAGTGCCCTTGATTTCAATCTGCTTCCAAGTAAGTATGTTTAAGATTGAGGTTTCCCCAAGAACAAATTACAATTTATGCTATGAAAGCAGAGTTGTCAAACAGGACTACAAAAATCTTGGCCTAAGTGACATGAGGCCTTTGATGGCCTTGCATGTCCAAGCTGCCATTCTTCTGTGAAACTGATCCACCAGAGTTTTGCTGCATCTCCTTCCCTCACCCTGCCTCATCTATATAAATTGCACTTCCACCATTGTGTCTCAAACAGCTGTTGAGTGGACAGAGGAAAGCACAATTGTGGGATGGCACATGGAGAGAGTAATCCACCCATGTCATTCTACCTATGTAAATTAAGCTCCCCTCAGTACTCCAGATAGCTGTTTGGTGAGATGTGTAGTGGGATTGGGCTGTGTATGTGCCCCACATACCCTGCCCACCACCAGTCTCATCGAGCAGCATATAGCTCCCAGCTGCCCATCCATTGCTGCACAGAGACCTCAGAGACAAAAAGACTGCCCACCTCTGGTATAAGCTGTAAAACAGTCCCTTTCTGTACTCCGAGGGGTTCTGATAATGCCGGTATACTGAAAAAGAATGAAACTAGATTTCATTGGATTTGGCTTCTTTTATGAAGATTTGCTTCTCAAGATTAACATACCACTTAGGTAGCATATTTATGTTCATTGAGATCTAGATGTGAGAATTTTGAGCTACCTCATGATATAATTTATTATTTTATTTATTTATTTATTACATTTATACCCTGCCTTTCTTTTCATGATAGAAACCCAAGGCAGCTTACATATGGTTCCCAGGGGGTCTCCTATTCAGGCACTGACCAGACCTGACCCTGCTTTAGCTTCAGCAGGGAGCTGGTCTTATGTGCCTTCAGACCATAGCCTGGGACCCAATATGTTACTTTAAAAAGCCAAGATCACAAAGTTTGCTCTTCTGTGATGAAGCATTGCACACCTGTGTGGTGTCAGCACGTGTCAAAGTTGAGAACTGTGAGTTCAGTTCTCCTGAGGCAACTGCTTTCTAGAACTAACTATCCTGGTCTCCTTTGCCATGCCAGGAAAGCAATTAAGAGAAGTTTCATTTTTAAAATTAAATTAATACGTATAAACATCACTTTTCATAAGGAAATGCTTAACTGCATGTCACATAGGAACTATACGTCTCTCCGAACTACAGGTGCTAGAATCAACTGTATAAGCACACAATCTCTGTTCTACAGAAAGTCCCTGGGCCAGCCAGCTAACACTGCTTCTGATGGCTCTACCAGCAAATCTCACACACTTCATTTTGGTAGTGCATAAGTTTACATGAGAAAAGTTAAATGAGGTGAATTATTTATAATGATCATTTGCACAGTTGGGTGGATGTCTAAAACAGTTGCAATTAAGGATCTACCCAAAACTGTTTTGAAATGGAACCAGCTTGAAAGGATATATTTTCCAACATTGTTAACAAACTAGGAAAGAAATGCCCCCCAGACATGCATGCACACACAATATTCCAGCTCCCCATTGTCTGGGCTAAGTTAGTAAGGTCTCATTAGGTTTCCTGTGCCTTGGAGAGCTAGGTCACTCACCTCTCTGTTTCTTCTCAGGTCCTGCCCTGGACAAGGCTAGGCTGTTGCACAGTCTAGGCCCAAAATTCTAGGCACACCCATCCAGATGCACTAATAACTCCCACCACCTACAGAGGCTGACTGTCCCGTTCAGAGTGGGATCCACGAGGCTGAGACGCAGGTGTAATTAATTCTTGTTTTATTAGAGTAATGGATACAACAAAAGCAGTACGTTTCATAGAGAACACTAAACTAACTCACTAGAATTCCCTAGCTGCGCTCTAGACATGCTCTGCAGCGTATAAAGAAAGTTGACTCAGCAGCTCCAGGTTTAAGTAGGGGTAGTCCTTGATCTTAATCTCTGACTCCTTCTCAAGTCCTGCCTCTGACCAGTCCGTTTCTCACGATGATGGGGGGCGGGCGTCCAATGGCTTATCCGAAAGGGCCTCGGCAATAGGCTCGATGTCAGGGGGAGGTTGCTCTCCTGGCGCCTCCCGAGAACTGCTAGGCAGAGGGGGAGGGAGTGCGCCCTCTGGAGCAACTTCCAACTGCTCCTCATCTTGGTCTGGGGGTGGGGCACGCTCTTCTTCAGAGACAGTGCCATCCATGGGAACTGACCCTAGCTCCAACTCACTCCCACATCCCTGTCCTGTGGAGACTCAACAACTCCTGGATCTACCTCTCCTTCTGACAGCTGGGAACCTGAAACTCATGCATTCCTCCTACCTGGCCCCCCGGAGGAGCTGAGGCCCAACACTGACTGAGGACTACAGGGGTGGGAGAGATGCTCTGCGGTGCATAACAATACTGCCCTTCCCACCTTTCCATCCTCCAGTTGTAAACTCTTAGGTTTGCCAACTCCCTCCCCCATTCATCAAGATTTGTGTTCACTTCATTCACACCTTTAACTCTTATGTTTGCTGTGTACACATTCCCTTGGTAATTCTGCCCTGGCCCTCTCTTTGGATGCTTGAACTGTATTTCTAAAAGCTCAACTTCCATCGGCCCCAACCAGAATGACCAATGATCTGGGATGATGGGAGTTCTAGTACAAAACATCTGGAGGTTACCATGTTGCAGAAGGCTAATCTGGACTAATTCTGTCTACTCTGCATGGCAATGACTCTACATGACCTCAGGGTGGACTTTCCCACTGCCTGTTACATAAAGTCATTTTAAGTGGTGATTCTAGGGATTAAACCTGGGACTATATGCTCTGTCAATAAATTTGTTGGACTACAGTTCCCTCATCTCTGAACATTGGTAATGCTTGTTGGGGTTAATGGGAAATGTTGCCCAAAACTTCTGGAGGGCACCAGGATGGTGAAGGCTGCTGCAATAACAAAATTTACTTATTACATACAACTGTTAAAAGTAGAAGAGGCATCTGGTTACCCTGGTAGAAGCTCCGTAGATTAAAGGACTTTGAGCACTGTGGAATATGTGTGTACTTCAGTGGCAGCATTCGGAATGCTTTATCAAAGCCTTCATCAACCTGATGCCCTCCCATCATCCCTAGCTAACATGACCATGTTGACCAGGGCTGATGGGAATTGTAGTCTCAAATATCTGGAGGGTACCAGGTTGGTGAAGGCTGCTTTATCATAACCAACTTTATCATAACCAACCAATTTAAATAGATTCTATGGAGTCTGTGGTAAAGGGGATGTTGTCATTTGTGTCTGAAATGGCTGGGGGGGGGGAGCTTCTATTAATTTGTCATGTTTTATAATGTGATTATAAATGCCTCCAAGACTCATCTATTTGAATGTGCAAGTGCATTGATTATGGTTCCGATGCAGAAATAGGACTGTTAAAAATAACGGAAGTAGCTCTCCATTCTCGTGGTTGTGTATCCTAGAGGACTCTTCCATAATGGCTTCGGAAGCTGCCTTCCAATTTCAGCAGAGCTAACCTTAGAGTTACTCAGAAAGTTATATAAAATTGTTAAATGAATCTCTTTAGCTTAATAATCTCTGTATATTTCTCAACTCAATTTAATCAAGGATTTTTTTCCTGTATTGCTCAGTATTTCTATTTTAATTGAAAATGTCTCTTCACCACATCCTTACACTTGATGAAGTATGGGATGCCCTTTGCTTCGTGGCCTCCTAGAAGAAAATCCAGTGTGTTCAATGGATTTAATCCAGCTATAGTTGTGGACACATGTAACAACCGGCACCTCAGGATGTAGATGCATATCCCTATATTGCATCCAGCCAGTTTACTCAGGCTAAGAAGAGCACCACATTTTGCATAGGAATATATGTACACCTGTGGAAGGGGACCTCAGTGGCAGAACATCGGCTTTGCATGCTGAAGGTCCCATGTTCAACCCCTGACATCTCCGGTTAGGGTTGGGAGAGACCCCTGTCTGAAACCCTACAGAGCCACTGCCAGTCAGTGTAGATAGTCATGAGCTAGATGGACCAATGGACTGACTCAGTATAAGCCAGCTTCTGATGTTCCTTTGAAACATTGAAGCAATAGCTTTCTTGTCAAGCACTTGAAATATTGGTCAATGCTGCACAAATTAGAATTCCTTCTGGCCAATAAAAACAAAGACTTTCCTTGAACTGTGGCTACTCTTGCCTTGGCAGCAGCAAAATAATGACAGATCCAGTGCTTTTTTTGCAATGGTACTCACCGGTACAGAGTACCATTACCCTTTTTTAGCTGCCCATGGCAACTATTACATGCTGGCACCCATGGTGCTTGATTAAGCTATGAGTATTGGCATCTTATCCCCCCCACAAAAAGGAGAAGTGCTGGACGGCTCTATTACAATTTTCATATAATCAATTGTAATCAAGGTGCAAGCTCTAAAAAAATATTTTCCGGGGTGAATTACTGTGTACATTTTAAAGTTGCTGTTCCTGCTTCTGTTTGATGATTGCTGAGATTTATTTATTATTTAAGTGGTTACTTTGGTCTGACATTGTTATTGTTATGGCCTATGGCTTAAAGCAAATAAAACATAATTGAGGCTAAGCTGAACAGATGTACATCTGCGCTGGCAATGCATGTATAAAGTTGCTTAACTGTAGGGATCTCTCTTGCTGCGTTGAGCTGAGTGTTTTAATACTTTTAAAATGCTTCTGAAAATGTTGCTTTGTATTTTGCATTTGGAACAAATATCTCTAAAGTAATAGAAATCTTATCTTGGCTTGACAAAAGCCCCATGTACTATGCAGTGTTGAGAGGGAAGTCTCTCCATTCACTTCACTAGAGAGGGTATCTATGTGAATGCATCCTTTTTTCATCATGAGTAGGGATACATCATATGTACACAGGATCTCCCACAACTACAAAGAATCAAAGGACTGGGGTGATTGAAGGCCTGGTTTCATGATCTTCTCCATACATGTAGCATACAGCAGATTTTAATAAAATCATGCTGACTTCATCAGCTAGAATAAAGCAGCTTTTTGTATGTACTGCTAGCTCTTGAAGACTTGAATTAGGGGCATGGTGTTGGCCTGCACACCATCCTCATGGTGCATGGCATATGGCCTCTAGCTAGCTGACGTGCACTCACTTTATGTCCTGTGTTGTATAGTGGATCATGTCAGATTTAGACTGGGGTTCAAATAAACACTCAGCAATGATGCTCATTAGGTAACCGTGGGCTAGTCACTTTTCTTTTATCGCAACATGCCTAAGGTGGTTGTGAGGATAAGACGGGAAAACATATATGCCACCTTGAATTGCCTGGTGGAAGAGGAGGATATAAATGTCATGGGGAAAAAATACTCTCAACTAGGGCTGGAAACATCTATCATTTTTGGTTCTCTCCATTTCTCATTTTTCCAATTTTAAATTCAGTTCTGTAACAATTTGGGATTTATCTATTTTTTTAAAAAAAAATCCTCATGAACATTTTTCAGCATTGCAGTGTGAATTTCTCCTATTAAACACATTTTTGCATGCAGTTTTGACTAATGTACACATTTTTACCAACTATTTCTCCTATAATGCAATTTTGCATGCTATTCTCATTAATATTCATCTTGATGCACATTTCCCCTTAATGTATTTATTTTTGTAAACATTGGTTGGTTGGAGAACTGCATTGCAACATTTGGATAAGTGCAAATTTTGAAGGATGGCCATGTTTTGATTCTCATATTGTTTCAGACAGTGCAAATTTAATAAATTTGGCTTTAATGTCAACCAAAACAAATTTCTCATCCTCCCTACTTTCAACCTGTTTGTAGTGTGCAGAGCCAGAGCTCATCAGAACAAGACGAGCTAAAGATCTAAACTAAAAAAGCCATTTTCTGTGTACTTTTCAGAGGTGAGCAAGCTATAACCTTGTATCACACAGTGATGCCTGATTATGACATGACATACAGTAATTACTAAAACAATTGGCAAAAAGAGGCAAGGGCTTATTCTGAGGTTTGATTCCTTGGTACTCTGTTTTTCTCTGTTTTAATCTTATCTAGTCTCGTTACCTTTCTGCCAATTGCTTTGATATGCATCATTGCTTGAACTTCATGCAAAAGGTCACCTAATCTTGTACAAATCAGCACAGAACCAGCTTCAATTGTTGATGACTTTGATGATACACAAACTTCAGAGGAGGGAATATTGTATGTCAGTCTTTATTTATTGTGCATTATATTTCAGATAGGAAAGGAACATTCAGGCCTAAAGGCTGTTACTGAAATTCTGCAAGACATTCAATATAAGGTAAAGCATTGCATTGTTAATTCTGCTTTCTACAAAAGTTTTGAAATAGACTAAGTAGGTATGATACCTGCATGTTATATTTAACTTATCTGATTTATTGCCCTGGCTGTATCCAACACAGGTTGCATCATTTTGCAAAAGTAGAAATCTTAAACTTGGGGGAGGGAATATAGAGCTTAGAAAATGATTTATCTTATAATACTGAATTGTTTTTACTTGATATTCATTTTTTTTAAAAAAATCCCTCTTAAGAACTAATGACAAAACTGATTTCTGTTAAATTTTCAGGGAAAGTCCAAGACAATACCGTGTTTTAACCCCAACACATTATTACCAGGTAAGTGTTTGTTTCTGTGCCACAAACACATTACTGAAAAATGTATATCATACAGTTAACTTTTATTGTAGTCTTAAACTCTGCATGTACCTTCTGCTACTCTATAAACCTTCTGGCAGCCTTTCACCCTGAACAACAGTTTTAACTGAACAGCAAAGATAGTTCTCTGAACATGATGTGTCCCATTTAAGTGGCAGTGATGATGAATGGTATCTGCCTGCCTGCACATTACATATTGAGAACCCACCAGGTAATATTTTTATTCCTCAGTGATGAGTCACACTTCTCAAAATAGCTTTCTCTGCATTGCGTCAAATTCAGACAGAATTCGGGCAGCTGGCATATCCCCCGGCAATTATAGCATGGTGCAGATCATTTATATAGTATTTATACAGTATAGAGAATTTTAGAATGTTTATCTTGTTTATTTAGCTTAGGAAGCAAGTTTCTTTTCTTCCCATGTCACAGATGTACATCTAAGGTTGTCTTACCCAAAGTTTCCCAGTGATTGGAAAGGGATAGGTGCACTGCATGTACATCTATAGCAGACATATATATAACTGTCTGAATCAAAGAGGAAGCATATCCAAAGTCAGGGCAAAAAGTTGCAATAACTTCATCCCTTTAGAATATATTATTTCTTTATTATATTTTTTAGTCATTTGTTACCCAAAGGTCTCCAATCAACTTACAATAAGTATATTTGTATTTATAAATGTAATATAAATGTATAAATATAAATGTATTTAGGTTACTTGTGGCATGGATGATATGGCACAAACTTTCCCATCTACCAGTAAATAAAGCACTGAGTGGTATCCAACAAAATAGTTCCATTAGACCAGCCTTTCCCAACTGGTGTGCCTCCAAATGTTGTTGGACCACAACTCCCATCAGCCTCAGCCATTGGCAATGCTGGCTGAGGCTGATGGGAGTTGTGGTCCAACAACATCTGGAGGCACACTGGTTGGGAAAGGCTGCATTAGACCAAGGACTTCTGGCTGCAAAAAACAGCCTCTCCATTTCTTCTACCCTCATGCCCCCTGTGCACCCCCTACATATGTTCTGGGGAGTCTGATAGAGGAGAGAGAGGTGGGAAATTCCATTGTAAAAATAGAAACCCTTGTGCTAATAGAATTACTTAGTTGGATGTTTCCTATGAGGCCCTCCAGATGTGGCTGAACTACAACTCCCATCAGCCCCTGTGAGCATGGTCCATGGCAAAGGATGATGGGAACTGTAGGTTGGCAACATCTGGAGGGTGACAGGTGAACCACCCCTGCTCCAGACACTGGAAATTATTCATGTTTGACTGCATGGTGACTCCCATTCATATAAATGGGAGATGCATGAAATATTTCCTGGTAGGTTATGCCCAGGGTAAGCAGACTCCTGTACATGACTAGATATTAACCAAGTGCTAATAAATTTGGAGTGCTTCCAGAGGAGTGTTTACTGTGAGATCAGTACTGCTCATGCATTCAAGTTTTTCGCAGTATCCCAACAGTGCTGTCAGCATCAAACTGCCAGCCCATATCTTTCCCATTTAGTCTGGATGTAATTTAATCTGATTTTTTTTAAAAAAACTGCTGTTGCCAACAACCTGCTTACAACCTCTGAATGACTAGTTTGCATTTTCAAACCCTCACTTGGAATCACCCTTGATACATCCTAGAATCTAAATTCCATGTTCTGACTTGCCTAGTAGTAACATGATCTTGATCAGCTCAGACCTTGTCACATGATTCAATTCTGTCAAAAGAGTGAGGCTTTCCAAGCATGTTAAAGGCTGCAATTCTCACACTTACAGTGCAATCGAATACATGTCTACTCAGAAGTAAGTTCCAAAAAGTTCTGTGTTAAGCCCAGATAAGTGGTATAAGACTGCCGCTTTAGGAAGTAAGAATTGTAGGACATGGTTCTGAGTAAAAATGCTTAGAATTAAGTTGAATGTGTCAGGACTGAGACCTAAGTCACAAGACACAGAGAGTTGGGTATGAAAGCCATGCATTCATGAAAGACCATAGAGATCAAGTGCACAGTGCTGCCAGTGCCTGTATCCAGACCCCAAGAGCAGCCTGCAGATGCATCCCCACTTTTCCTGCACATGGCCTTTTTAGGCACATTTCCTAAGGCACAGAAGGTTGTTATATGGCTGTGGAATGCAGCTTGCAGTGTTACCAGCAAGGGAGAAGCACAAACTAGCCCTCATATTTGTCATGCGTAAACTGCCTGGATTTGGGGAAACTGGGTTTTCCTTAGGGAAACCCTTGCTATGGGATTGCACAGAGAGATGCATAGACTGCGAAGGGGCATGCTGGTAAAAGCCAGTGCTGGTAGCCTGTGTCTGGGGGAGGGTATCCCATGCCAGAGGGCATTGCAGCCATTATTAGATCCTTCCTAGAAAGAGCATTCACATGCTGTTTGCTGCAGTCTGATACCCAATGAACCAATCTATTCAACCTCTCCAAGTTGGGATGTAAATTTGGCAATAAAGTACCTCCAGCAAAGGCTGCAATGTCTCCAGCAAGGGATGTTCTCTGCAGGCTGTACGTGGCAAAGCTCTAGACTAAAGCCAGGCTCATGCCCTTAATTTTAAAAACAAAGGTGGAGCATAACTAAAGATGCCTTAATTACTGTTTTGAACACAATTTAATTTCAGATCCCCTGTTACGAGATTATTGGGTGTACGAAGGCTCCCTCACAGTTCCACCCTGCAGCGAAGGTGTTACATGGATCTTATTTAGATATCCTTTAACTGTATCCCAACTTCAGGTAATGGTTGTGCTTGTAAAGACCTTAGAATGTAATTCTCAGCTAAAGGTTATGGCGTGCAAATATATCGCAGAGCACCATACCTGCTTCATCTCAAAGATCTCATTAGATCAGTCGGTACATGGCTTTTAAAATAAAGGTTAAATCTTTTGTGTCACTGAAAGCAATAGACAGGTCAGAAATGTGGGGGGGGGACCTCTCTGTTGTTACCTTTTATCTCATGCACTATATATATATATATATATATAAACTTATTTAAAGGGAAAAAAGACACACAAAAACCCCACACTGAACAAAAAAGAATTTTCATCCCTTGTCATCATTTGCCTTTAATTAATTACTGCTAGATGTAGTTTGAACAGAGGCACACAATAACCTTATTCATGCATGTCATACCTGTGAGCACTGAATGTCCACCTAATAGTTCTGCCCCTTAGACACAGACATATTCACTAATAGGCAAAAAAAACAAAAACACCCTTGCAGCTTAAGAACTCAATAAGCATGCAAACTTGCACAGGATCTCATTTCTTACCTCCCGGATTAAAAAGCAGAGAAATTAACTAATAGGCAAAAAAACCTTTGCTGTTTAAAAACATAGCAATAGCCAACAGATATTTCCATCAAACTCTAAAAAGCAGAGAAAGTGGGCAGCAATAGTGAGTGCACCAGGAAAGCAGGAGACCCGACCTCCTCTCTGAGATACTGTTTGTTGTTGTTATGTGCCTTCAAGTCGATTATGACTTATGGTGACCCTATCAATCAGAGACCTCCAATAGTATCTGTCATGAACCACCCTGTTCAGATCTTGTAAGTTCAGGTCTGTGACTTCCTTTATGGAATCAATCCATCTCTTGTTTGGCCTTCCTCTTTTTCTACTTCCTTCTGTTTTTCCCACCATTATTGTCTTTTCTAGTGAATCATGAGTTCTCATTATGTGTCCAAAGTATGATAACCTCAGTTTCATCATTTTAGCTTCTAATGGTAGTTCTGGTTTAATTTGTTGTAACACCCAGTTATTTGTCTTTTTTGCAGTTCATGGCATGTGCAAAGCTCTCCTCCAACACCACATTTCAAATGAGTTGATTTTCAAATGAGTTGATTTTTCTCTTATCTGCTTTTTTCACTGTCCAACTTTCACATCCATACATAGAGATCAGGAATACCATGGTCTGAATGATCTTGACTTTAGTGTTCAATGGTACATCTTTGCATCTGAGGACCTTTTCTAGTTCTCTCATAGCTGCCCTCCCCAGTCCTAGACTTTTTCTGATTTCTTGACTATTATCTCAATTTTGGTTAATGACTGTGCCAAGGAATTCATAATCCCTGACAAGTTCAATGTCCTTGTCAACTTTAAAGTTAGTCTTCTGTTGTCATTACTTTAGTCCTCTTGACGTTCAGCTGTAGTCCTGCTTTTGTGCTTTCCTCTATAACTTTTATCAGCATTCGTTTCAAATCATTACTGGTTTCTGCTAGTAGTATGGTATTGTCTGCATACCTTAAATTATTGATATTTCTCCCTCCAATTTTCACACCTTCATCTTGGTCTAATCCCGCTTTCCGTATGATATGTTTTGCATATAGATTAAACAAATAGGGTGAAAAATGCACCCCTGTCTTACACCCTTTCCGGCTGGGAACCAATTAGTTTCTCCATATTCTGTCCTCTTGTCCAGAGTATAGGTTGCGCATCAGAACAATCAGATGCTGTGGCACCCCCATTTCTTTTAAGGCATTCCATAGTTTTTCATGATATACACAATCAAAGGTTTTGCTGTAATCTATAAAGCACAGGGTGATTTTCTTCTGAAATTCCTTGCTCCATTCCACTATCCAATGTATGTTTGCAATATGATCTCTGGAGCCTCTTCCCTTTCTAAATTCAGCTTGGATGTCTGGCATTTCTCGCTCCATATATGGTAAGAGCCTTTGTGGTAGAATCTTGAGCATTACTTTACTTGCATGGGATATTAAGGCAATAGTTCAGTAATTACTGCGTTCCCTGGGATCCCCTTTCTTTGGAATTGGGATGTATATGGAACGGTTCCAGTCTGTGGGGCATTGTTTAGTTTTCCATATTTGTTGACAAATTTTTGTCAAAATGAGATATTGTACTGCCCTACAAATTTGTCAAAATGCAGACACAGTCCAAGCTACTTCCTGTGTAGCTTGGAAGAATTTGATAACATGTGCCTCTGAGCATATGTTGAATGGTGCCAACATCTGCAATCAGCCCAAATAACAAAAGTAAAACATGTGCTGTGCTGATCTTGTTTTAGCAGGGAGGAAGCAACAATATTAATATAGTTGATGTACTTCAGACATTCACTTTAAATATGTTTGCAATTTTAGTGAAGTTTCCTATGGTAAATTATTTTCTTATGCTTCTATTTCTATGAATATGTGAAGTACAGCAACACTTTGCATAATTTACACTAAAAAATTCCAAAAACGATTGTGGATTAACGGCACTGACTATTCTGCACAATAGTTTCCAGTGTACATGAGGAATGTCATAGTTCTCACAAGATAAAACAGTGGGAGGTGAAATATATTCTAGCAAACTTCTAGGTGTGCTCTATGTTTTTAATTGACCGTGCACACCTTGCCTTAAATGAAGTGGTTTAAACATAGCAGGCTGAAAACATGCATCCTCTTTTTTCTAACAGCTAGAATCATTGCTGAGGTAGCAACATATTGTAATCAGTCTGATTTTACATCACACTGCAGTTTCAGATTCAACTGTTAATGCACCCCAAATAGAAATAGAACATAGCCTCCAGTTTGAAACACAAAAGGCTGTCTTCACCATCATATGACATTTACCAATAAAAAGGTTTTGAAATTAACAAAAATAAATTTGACACAGATTTCTAGGATGAATAATGAGGGAAATATAATTTTCTAGGTTAGATTCTGTGTAGAAACAGTAGCAACACAGCAAAATGAGAAGAACACCAAGAAACATACAAAAATGTAATTCTCCATCTTTGGAGATGGCAGGTGTTGCCACCACTCACCATATGCTGAGAGGCACATGTTACCAAATTCTTCCAAGCTACACAGAAAGTGGATTGGACTGTGAAAGACCATCCCAAATTGTGTTTGCATTTTGACCAATTTGTAGGGCAGTACAATATCTCAGAGAGGAGGTCAGGACTCCTGCTCCCCTGGTGCATTCACTATAGCAGACCAATTTCCCTGCTTTTTAAAGTTTGATAGAAATATCTGTTGGCTATAGGTACATTCTTAAATTGCAAGGATTTTTTTTGCCTATTAGTTAATTTCTCTGCTTTTTAATCCAGGAGGTAAGAAATGGGATCCTGTGCAAGTTTGCTGAGAATGGATTGATCATTTGCATACTTATTGAGTTCAGTGGGATTAATTCCCCTGCAATCATGCTTAGGATAGGTGAAACTGACCACAGGGGCGGGAGGTGGAAGAGAGAGGGGGAGGGGAGGAAGGGAAGGACATTTGATGGGCGGGCACTGGACAGACGGAAAGGAAAACATTGTGAACAGTATCATTGTTTTTCAGGGTTTCTCCCACCTTTTTATTCTATAACAATGTAAATGTACTGCCTTCAAGTTGATTCCGACTTATGGCGACCCTATGAATAGGGTTTTCATGAGGCTGAGAGGCAGTGACTGGCCCAAAGTCACCCAGTGAGCTTCATGGCTATGTGGGGATTCGAACCCTGATCTCCCAGGTCATAGTCCAATACCTTAATAGCAGACACGTATAGTCTCCCACCCAAATTTAAACCAAAACTGTCCTGGGCCACATCCACACCAGCCATTTATTCCACTTTAAAGAGTTATGGCTTCCCCCAAAGATAGTTCCCTTATTCCACTCACAGAGCTCCAATTTCCAAAATTCTGTGGGAAGAGGGGCTGACTCTTCAACCACTCTGGCCACTGGAGGTATGTCAGGGGAATAGGAGTCTCCTAACAACTCTCACTGCCCTTCACAAACTGCACTTTCCAGGATTCTTTGGGGGAGGCCATGACTGTTTAAAGTGGAATAAATGTCTGGCATGGGTGTAGCCCCGATTAGCCAAGCCAAACAGCTGTGAGTCTGGCTTTTAGAACACTGACAGCTGGTTCTTCCTCAGCATCCTTGTACTATCATAGTTTCCAATGTTAATTTTCTTAAATTAATCAGCCATGCACTTTATAAAAAAAATTAAACTGCAGAAGATTAAGGTCAGAGTATGGGGCAAGGTCAGGAATAAGATTACAAGTATGCTGTGAACATGGCTGATTTTTAATTAATTTTGACAAATAATGACAGAAAAATGTCCAACAGGGGTCTGGATTTCCCCCATTTATTTGAGACTTTGAACTGTCTCTGAGTGTTTTGTGTAGCACCATGAAAACTTGAGAGTTGTTAAGCAAGCATTTCTGAGTTTTGGACTTTAAGTTTTGTAAGAGTTTGTTTTGAAATGAGCTTATGCGAAGGTATTTTATGGAGGTATTTTCAATTTAACATGGTGGAATGTATAATTTGACAGGCACAGCCCTGGACAATGAGTGAGCGGCATCAGCTGGAAGAGTGTTGTTTTCCTGTATACACACAGGGACCCTTCAGACTGATGCTGCTTGTCCATGATGCCCATATTGGTATCTGCAGGGCAGGGCCAGCTGATACATTATTGAGAGCCCCTTCACATGTTCAGTTCCAATGGATACTGAATGCATGAATAGGGCTACTAAGACTTAGTGTGCTGAACAGTGAAGACTGCATCATCATCATCATCAACAACAACATTTGACGTATGCATCATACCTTTATGTATTATGGGACCTGGGCACGTGTGTGCGTGCGTGTGTGTGTGTGTACAGAAAGGCAGATTCCCTGTCAAATCCATGTCCCTGCTAGTTTTTGCTGGCCATGGTAGAAGGTGAGGGAGTAATTTTTGTACCTATTTTTCTGGGCCAGCTACAACCTAGAGCAACACAGATTGGGCTGCTCACCAGGAACTGGGCTGGTCCATCACTGGGCTTGCTCCACCCTGCCACATCTTGGGGCCCTGCACCAGCTGTTCTAAACAGTAGCATGCAATCTGCTGCATGTTTGGTGGATGCAGTGGAGGCCCCTGTGATAGTTTAGTCCCTTCCCCAGCATAGCACAGTAGAGGAACACCTCTTCTGAATCCTCACCTCTGCCAGGAACATGGATTGGTGGTTAAGATTGCTCTGAACATTTATTTTCATCTACAGATTACCTAGAAAGGAGACCTGCAGTAGGACTATTTCTCCTAAATAGTCATTAGTCAACTTAGGCTATTATGGCTGTTTCTGGCAGTCACTTGTCCTACCAAAATTTACAGGAGAAAGGACTGAAAGTGCTTCCCATTAAATGATATGAAGTCTTCTCCTAGTCAAAAACATCATTTAATTTTTTTTGTTAAAATTGTGAGACAATCTATTCAGTATGTATTTATTTGAAGGTCTCCCAGTTCTAATATGAAATACTGGACCTATGAGGGAACCATTTCTCTAATCTCATTTCTGTTTGCTTTATCTCTCTAAGACTCCAAAGACTGAAAAATTTTAAGCGTGTTGAAGAAATCACTTTTTTTCTAAACTGCAATGACATCAAGCTATCTTAGTGAAGTTTCAGTTCAGGTCTTCTTTGAAGGGTGTCACCTTTCTGTAAGATATTCAAGCTTTTATCTAACAGTTCTTCTGTAAAATACTTATAGCTTCTTTTTTAATCAATTTAAATAGAAATAAAAATCAATGAACATCTTCACAATCTGAAGTTTTCCTTTTAAATACCTTCCAAGAACCTTCCACATCTTCCTTTCTTTCATCCTTTCAATGCAAGCTGCTCCATCCTGCCGTTCAAAGCTGAAAAGAAACAATATGGATTTCAAAAGCACTACCCTGAGAAACAAAAATCTTAGCAACAGAAGCTAAGATCAAATAAGCAAAGATGCTTAAGGAAGTCGGTTTTGATTTTTCGGAAGTAGGTGGCAACCACAATGATAGTTTATCTTCTGAAATGTCCTTGTCCTTGTAATGCACCAATCTGAAGAAAAATCTTAAATTGAATCTGATTATACATGGATTTGCATGTAAAGGAGGCTCCTATCCATCTCCTTAAAACATAGCAGTCTTTTCTATGTGGAATAATATTTGTGGTCATGTAAGGGTAAGAACACTTTTTTTTTTTAAAGTATGTGACTGTGAAAATGCCTGGAATGGAATGCATGATGCACCTCATGGAAATTTATATATACCTTATTTTTAAACATCTCAGCTGTTGTATGGATCCCAAAGAAAATGGTTAATTCTGTAGTGGCAGCTTGTGGGATGGGGGAGCAGGGAAGAAGCTGGAGGAAGGGCTATATAGAAGGTCCCAGGTTTGATCTCTGGTATTTCTAGGCAGGGCTTGAAAAGGCTGCCATCTAAAACTTTGGAGAACTGCTGCCAGTCAGTGGAAAATGATGATGATGATTATTTTATTTCTAGACCACCCACCATCCCAAGGTGGTGAACATCATAAAAACAATCCATACAGTAATGAAAAATATCTTACTATATTGCTAAAACAGAAAATATTTATATACTAAAAACAATCCCAACAGCTGAAATTCCAGTTGACATTAATGTCTCAAAGGCCCAGGGAAACAGATATGTTGTTCATTTGTATCTAAAAGCAATCTGCATGGGGGGCCAAGTATTTCTCACCTTGGAGGAAGTTCCACAAACAAGGTGTGTCACTGTGGAGAAAGCCCTGTCAAAATGGGGGAGAGCAAATTTCAGGCTTGCAGAATCTACTTTGTTTTTTAATAGAACCGTGAGATCAGCCAACAGACCCTGGTGCAACATACATGACACACTCAGAATTAATTCTTGACCAGAAATTTGTTTTGAGTACCAGGACTAAACTGATCTCACAGTCCTTTCATAGAAAAACTCACTCTTTGTTCACCTTTCAAACTTTATTCATTTTAGTGATATATATAGATGGAGGGAGGGGGATTAAGAACATAAGAACATAAGAAGAGCCTGCTGGATCAGGCCAGTGGCCCATCTAGTCCAGCATCCTGTTCTCACAGCGGCCAACCAGGTGCCTGGGGGAAGCCCGCAAGCAGGACCCGAGTGCAAGAACACTCTCCCCTCCTGAGGCTTCCGGCAAATGGTTTTCAGAAGCATGCTGCCTCTGACTAGGGTGGCAGAGCACAGCCATCATGGCTAGTAGCCATTGATAGCCCTGTCCTCCATGAATTTGTCTAATCTTCTTTTAAAGCCATCCAAGCTGGTGGCCATTACTGCATCTTGTGGGAGCAAATTCCATAGTTTAACTATGCGCTGAGTAAAGAAGTACTTCCTTTTGTCTGTCCTGAATCTTCCAACATTCAGCTTCTTTGAACGTCCACGAGTTCTAGTACTATGAGAGAGGGAGAAGAACTTTTCTCTATCCACTTTCTCAATGCCATGCATAATTTTATACACTTCTATCATGTCTCCTCTGACCCGCCTTCTCTCTAAACTAAAATGCCCCAAATGCTGCAACCTTTCCTCGTAAGGGAGTCGCTCCATCCCCTTGATCATTCTGGTTGCCCTCTTCTGAACCTTTTCCAACTCTATAATATCCTTTTTGAGATGAGGCGACCAGAACTGTACACAGTATTCCAAATGCGGCCGCACCATAGATTTATACAACGGCATTATGATATCGGCTGTTTTATTTTCAATACCTTTCCTAATTATTGCTAGCATGGAATTTGCCTTTTTCACAGCTGCCGCACACTGGGTTGACATTTTCATCGTGCTGTCCACTACAACCCCGAGGTCTCTCTCCTGGTCGGTCACCGCCAGTTCAGACCCCATGAGCGTATATGTGAAATTAAGATTTTTTGCTCCAATATGCATCATTTTACACTTGTTTATATTGAATTGCATTTGCCATTTTCCCGCCCATTCACTCAGTTTGGAGAGGTCTTTTTGGAGCTCTTCGCAATCCCTTTTTGTTTTAACAACCCTGAACAATTTAGTGTCGTCAGCAAACTTGGCCACCTCACTGCTCACTCCTAATTCTAGGTCATTAATGAACAAGTCGAAAAGTACAGGTCCCAATACCGATCCTTGAGGGACTCCACTTTCTACAGCCCTCCATTGGGAGAACTGTCCGTTTATTCCTACTCTCTGCTTTCTGCTTCTTAACCAATTCCTTATCCACAAGAGGACCTCTCCTCTTATTCCATGACTGCTAAGCTTCCTCAGAAGCCTTTGGTGAGGTACCTTGTCAAACGCTTTTTGAAAGTCTAAGTACACTATGTCCACTGGATCACCTCTATCTATATGCTTGTTGACACTCTCAAAGAATTCTAATAGGTTACTGAGACAGGACTTTCCCTTGCAGAAGCCATGCTGGCTCTGCTTCAGCAAGGCTTGTTCTTCTATGTGCTTAGTTAATCTAGCTTTAATCATACTTTCTACCAGTTTTCCAGGGACAGAAGTTAAGCTAACTGGCCTGTAATTTCCGGGATCCCCTCTGGATCCCTTTTTGAAGATTGGCGTTACATTTGCCACTTTCCAGTCCTCAGGCACGGAGGAGGACCCGAGGGACAAGTTACATATTTTAGTTAGCAGATCAGCAATTTCACCTTTGAGTTCTTTGAGAACTCTCGGGTGGATGCCATCTGGGCCCGGTGATTTGTCAGTTTTTATATTGTCCATTAAGCTTAGAACTTCCTCTCTCGTTACCACTATTTGTCTTAGTTCCTCAGAATCCCTTCCTGCAAATGTTAGTTCAGGTTCAGGGATCTGCCCTATATCTTCCACTGTGAAGACAGATGCAAAGAATTCATTTAGCTTCTCTGCAATCTCCTTATCGTTCTTTAGTACACCTTTGACTCCCGTATCATCCAAGGGTCCAATTGTCTCCCTAGATGGTCTCCTGCTTTGAATGTATTTATAGAATTTTTTGTTGTTGGTTTTTATGTTCTTAGCAATGTGCTCCTCAAATTCTTTTTTAGCATCCCTTATTGTCTTCTTGCATTTCTTTTGCCAGAGTTTGTGTTCTTTTTTATTTTCTTCATTCGGACAAGACTTCCATTTTCTGAAGGAAGACTTTTTGCCTCTAAGAGCTTCCTTGACTTTGCTCGTTAACCATGCTGGCATCTTCTTGGCCCTGGAGGTACCTTTTCTGATCTGCGGTATGCACTCCAGTTGAGCTTCTAATAGAGTGTTTTTAAACAACTTCCAAGCATTTTCGAGTGATGTGACCCTCTGGACTTTGTTTTTCAGCTTTCTTTTTACCAATCCCCTCATTTTTGTGAAGTTTCCTCTTTTGAAGTCAAATGTGACCGTGTTGGATTTTCTTGGCAATTGGCCAGTTACATGTATGTTTAATTTAATAGCACTGTGGTCACTGCTCCCAATCGGTTCAACAACACTTACATCTCGCACCAGGTCCCGGTCCCCACTGAGGATTAAGTCCAGGGTTGCCGTCCCTCTGGTCGGTTCCATGACCAACTGATCTAGGGAATAGTCATTTAGAATATCTAGAAACTTTGCTTCTTTGTCATGACTGGAACACATATGCAGCCAGTCTATGTCCGGGTAGTTGAAGTCACCCATTACTACCACATTTCCTAGTTTGGATGCTTCCTCAATTTCATATCTCATCTCAAGGTCTCCCTGAGCATTTTGATCAGGGGGACGATAGATCGTTCCCAGTATTAAGTCCCTCCTGGGGCACGGTATCACCACCCACAACGATTCTGTGGAGGAGTCTGCCTCTTTTGGGGTTTCGAGCTTGCTGGATTCAATGCCTTCTTTCACGTATAGAGCGACTCCGCCACCAATACGTCCTTCCCTGTCCTTCCGATATAGTTTATATCCAGGGATAACCGTATCCCACTGGTTTTCTCCATTCCACCAGGTCTCGGTTATGCTCACTATATCAATGCTCTTCTCTAAGACCAAGCACTCCAGTTCTCCCTTCTTGGTTCGGAGGCTCCTAGCATTAGCGTACAGGCACTTGTAAGCAGTGTCTCTCTTCAAGTGTCTTTGGCACTTGTGGTTAGGCCTGTGGTAATTTTGCTCTTCTGAATTTATATCCTGTGCCCCTGCTCTCACAATGCCTACTTCTAGGCCTACCCCTTTTAAAATTTCATCATTTCTTTGGTTTTTATCCCAGGGGGGAGGTTTATTCCGAACCGGACCTTTCTCAGCTCCTGTCAGGTTTCCCCCCTCAGTTAGTTTAAAAGCTGCTCTGCTACCTTTTTAATTTTAAGTGCCAGCAGTCTGGTTCCATTCTGGTTCAAGTGGAGCCCGTCCCTTTTGTACAGGCCCGGCTTGTCCCAAAATGTTCCCCAGTGCCTAACAAATCCGAACCCTTCCACCCGACACCATCATCTCATCCACGCATTGAGACTGCGAAGCTGGTCCTGTCTAGCTGGTCCTGCGTGTGGAACCGGTAGCATTTCAGAGAAAGCCACCTTGGAGGTCCTGGCTTTCAGCATCCTACCTAGCAACCTAAATTTTGCTTCCAGGACCTCACGGCTGCATTTCCCCATGTCGTTGGTGCCAACGTGCACCATGACCACTGACTCCTTCCCAGCACTGTCTACCAAACTATCTAAACGACGGGCGATATCCGCAACCTTCGCACCAGGCAGGCAAAACACCTTGCGGTCTACACGCCCATCACACACCCCACTGTCTATGTTCCTAATGATTGAATCACCCACTACAAGGATCCCTCCACCCCCTGGAGATATATCCTCGGCACGAGAGGATAGCTGCTCATCCCCCAAGGAATGGGTCCCTTCTAAGGGATCATTTCCCTCTTCCTCAGCTGGATGCTCTCCTTCCCCGAGACCATCGTTCTCCATGATAGCAGGAGAGCTATCATCGTTGGAGTGGGACACAGCTATAACGTCCCTGAAGGCCTCCTCCACACACCTCTCTGCCTCTCTCAGCTTTTCCAGGTCCGCCACCTTGGCCTCAAGGAAATGAAGTCGTTCCTGGAGAGCCAGGAGCTCATTGCACCGAGAGCACACCCACGACTTCTGTCCAACAGGCAGATAGTCGTACATGCTGCAGGCAGTGCAAAACACTGGAAAGCCCCCACACCCCTGCTGGCTTCTTACCTGCATAGTTTTGTTTAAGGTTTATTACGTCAATGGGTTGGAGACTGCGGTTTAGTTGAGGTCAGGGAACAGACGGGCAGAGTGTGGGGCCCTGGCCTCCTCGCCGTGCTGCCGAACTCGCTCTGCTGCTTAACTCGCCTTGACGCTTTGTCAGCTGGGGCTCCCTCTAGCTTCATTTTGTTAAACAATTGGCAGTTAGAAATCCTTGGCAATCTGCTTCAAATTATTCAGAGACCTAACAGTTGTTCCTCAGTCTACCTTCCTACACCACAGAGCTACATGGATTAGGGGTCTACCTTGGTATTAGACAGTTTCCTATGCTCCTCTATGGTCTAATCTGTCTCTGAGGTAACTGAGGAAGAGAATAACTTCTTCTTGTAAACAAGATGCCATGCTTTCTGTGGGACTTATATTTGAGTAGACATGTGTAGGATTGTACTAAAATTCTTGATTTTATAAGGCTTATATACTAGGGTTGCAGGTTCAATCCCTGAGACTGATCCTGTATCTTTAGGAGAAGAGAAAGTCAGCCAAGTGCAGGTGTTCTTGCAACCCTGTAATGGGAAAAACCACATGGGGGAATCCTCCCTTCCCCCTGCACAACCTTTAAAGATACAGAAGACCTCTTGGTTGCCAGGCCCAGCCTCCAAGAGGTCTTTTGTATCTTTAAAAGTTGTGCAGGGAGGAGGGAGAATTCCACCTTGTGGTTTTTCCCATTACAGGGTTGCAAGAACACCTGCACTTGGCTGACTTTCTCTTCTCCTAAAGATGCAGGTTCAGTCTCAAGGATTGAACCTGGCAACCCTATTATATACACCCACATCCTAAACAGTAGAATGGTGAAATATAACTTAACTAAACAGAGACAAAATAAATAGCAACAGTATTTCCTTACCATAAGACACTGACTAATGTGTTAAAAATAACAATGTC
Organism: Rhineura floridana; assembly: GCF_030035675.1. Lineage (NCBI taxonomy): Eukaryota > Metazoa > Chordata > Lepidosauria > Squamata > Rhineuridae > Rhineura > Rhineura floridana. The sequence continues at coordinate 262,796,470 of NC_084480.1, read as the reverse complement.
TTTGTTTTATTAGATAGAAGAGTTTCGAAGACTGAGGACACATGTTAAAGGGGCTGAACTCCTAGAAGGCAGCGATGGAATACTAGGAGATAACTTTAGACCAACACAGCCACTTAGTGACAGAGTCATAAGAGCTGCCTTCCAGTAGCAAAGACAAATAGCAAAAATAATCATAATGTAAGTAAAAATAGTGAATAGCATAAAATAGAAATTCTGTGCAAATTTTGATGTAATAGATTCCATATAGATAAAATAGTCTCATTTGGAAGAGAAATCAATGGAAATGAATGTTATTTTAGTAAAAATCTTTGTTATAGGCAGATTTCTAAGCTGATAAGCAATCTATTATCATTTCTGTGTTTAGAGCCACCTATCACAAGGCAGCTTACAAGAAAAAATGTTAAAAGCAGTTGTTATATGCCTTCAATACAACAATGAAATAAAAACATGCAATTAAAAACAGCATCAGATAAAATAATATAAAGGGATCAGTAATAAGATCAATAAAATGTCTGGTGGAATAAGAAAGTTTGTAGAGCCTACTCAAAGGCTGCAAGAGGGGGGGGCAAGTAGAATTCTCAGGGGATACACACCAGTGTGCTCCAGTTATGGGCCAGAAAACAGTGAGAACAGTGACTAGCGCATGTGAAGTGTTGGTGCATAAATGTCTAAATAATACATATTAGTGTACTACAGTTATTAACACAGGTTGCAGATGTTGAGAGACTTGATCTTGCAAGATCCCTTTCATTAAGCCTGTTATTTCAGCAACTCTGGGTCTCACATCTGGTGGGTCCATTACTGGATAATCTGTCTCTTTTAATTCATTTTAAAAGCAGTTGTGGGACCCCTAAATTGGATTGGCAGCACGCAGTGCCACAGAAAGGTGAGGAAAGATGTAGATTCCTCTCCCCCAGTATCATGATCTCAATTCAGTTTAGGGGATCCACAGCTGATTTTAAAAGAAATAAGAAATAAGCTAATTTTGGGTCCCCAACATCTCACCTAGTTCGATCCTGTCTCAGTATGAATAAACCTCTTTTGTATACATAGTGCTGATGGTAGCAAATCTCCCCCTCTGCCCCACACACACCAAAAAAAAAAGAGAAAGATGGGTGTGGGGACCAAATGCAAAGATGTGTAGAACTCTTCACCTTTAAGATTGGTGTCAGTTATTAACCCACAATTGCTTCCTAAATTGGTATTACTGGATGATAGTGGTAGATTTGTGGGGGTTGAAATTACTCTACAGGGTACAAACATTTTGATAGTGGGTATCTATGCCCCCAATGAAGATAAAACAAGGTTTTACACAGGACTTATGGAAAAATTGTCAGAGTTTTCATATGACCATTGGTGCGTTATGGGTGATTGGAATGGGGTAATCTCACCAAAAATTGATAGGCTTTCTGAAAAAAATATCAAAGAGACACAGGGTAAATTACCGAAGATTTGCTTTGAACTGATGGAACATTTAGAATTGGTGGATACCTGGAGATATATAAATGGTAATGCAAAGGAATTTACTTATTTTTCAGAAAGACACAAAACATTCTCGAGGATTGATATGATTTGGATGTCTAAAATTTTAGCGAAGGACACTTTTAAAATGGATATATTACCAAAAACTTTTTCGGATCATAACCCTGTGATATTAACTTTAAAAAAGAAAAATCTTGGATTTAGATGGAGACTAAATGAATCTTTATTACAGAATGACAAAGTAGTACAAGAATGTAAGAAGAAATTAAAAGAGTTTTTTGAACATAATTTACATAAAGGAACAAGTGAAAATATCGTTTGGGATACAAGTAAGGCATTTATGAGGGGATATCTTATTAAATGTAACTCTGAATTAAAAAAAAAGAAACAACAGAAAATGCAATTAATTTTGGAAGAAATAAAACAAAAAGAGGAAGAATTGAAAAAGAATCCAACTAAAGTTTCTATTGTAAATCAAATCAAAATGTTACAGAAGCAAGTATCAATGCTGACAGTTAGAGAAATTGAAAGAAAACTAAATTTTGCTAAACAAAGGACTTTTGAATTTGCAAATAAACCTGGGAAATGGTTAGCATATAAATTAAGAAAAGAACGTCAAAAAAATATCATTTTAAAGATACAAGAAGGAGATGAGACGTTGACAGATAATGTAAAAATTAAAAAGATTTTTCATCAATATTATTCAACATTGTACAAATGTCAGGAAATTCCATCTGAAAAAATAGAAAAGTATATATCTAAACAGAATTTGCCTAAAATTACAGACTTTCAGAGACAAGCTATTAATGGCCCTATTACGTTAAGAGAGATATCTGAAGCTATAAACAAAATTAAATTAGGAAAGGCACCGGGACCAGATGGGTTATCTGCAATGTATTATAAATGTTTGGAGGAAGAACTCTTACTACCTTTACAGTCTACAATGAATCTTATTCTGCAAGAGGGAAAGATACCGGATAGTTGGAAAAATGCTAATATAACATTAATACCTAAAGAGGAGCAAGATTTAACTAAAACAAAAAATTATCGACCGATATCTCTATTGAATAATGACTATAAAATTTTTACAATGATCTTGGCAGAAAGATTGAAAATAATATTGCAACAATTTATTCAGGAAGATCAATCAGGGTTTTTACCTAAAAGACAATTACGTGACAACGTCAGGAATGTCTTGAATGTCTTGGAATATTTAGAACAACGAAATGATAAACAAGCAGCTTTGATTTTTTTAGATGCTGAAAAAGCATTTGATAATTTGAATTGGAAATTTATGTTTCAGGTTTTGGAGCAAATGGATTTTGGAGACAATTTTATAAAATGGATTAGATCGATTTATACATCTCAGAAGGCTCAGATAATTGTTAACGGAGATTTAACGGATTCATGTGAAATACAAAAGGGTACAAGACAGGGATGTCCTTTATCTCCTCTTTTATTTATTCTGGTCTTAGAAGTGCTGCTTAGAGATATAAGGCAAGATAAAAGAATTTCGGGATTAAAGATAAAAAAAGAAGAATATAAATTGAGAGCATTTGCTGATGATTTGATAATTGTACTAGAAAATCCTTTGGAAGGAATTAATGTATTGATGGACAAATTAAAATAATTTGGACCGTTAGCAGGATTTAAGACCAACAATCAAAAAACAAAGATGTTGGTGAAAAATTTAACTTTAAGGGAACAGAAAGAGTTAATGGACAAGACAGATTTTACAATAGAGAAAAAGTTGAAATATTTAGGTATCATTATGACAAATAAAAATTCAAAGTTGTTTCATAATAATTATGAAAAATTATGGACAGAGATTAAGAAAGACTTGCTAAGATGGGATAAACTACAACTGTCATTAATGGGTAGAATATCTGTGATAAAAATGAATGTATTACCGAGAATGATGTTTTTGTTTCAAACAATACCTGTAATATCCTCTGATTTACCTTTTAAACAATGGCAAAAAGATATCTCTAAATTTGTATGGCAAGGAAAAAAACCAAGAGTCAAATTTAAATTACTACAAGATGCCAAAGAAAGAGGAGGACTGGGATTACCAAATCTGAGACTTTATTTTGCTGCCTGCTGTCTAGTCTGGATAAAGGAATGGATCTTATTGAGGAATAAAAGACTATTGGATTTGGAGGGCCATAATTTGAAGTGGGGATGGCATGGATACCTATGGTATGACAAAGTAAAAGTAAATGTAGACTTTAACAATCATTTTATAAGACGTCCTCTGTTGAAAATATGGAATAGATATAAACCAAGGTTCTATTTGAAAATACCATTATGTGTCTCAAGTCAAGAAGCATTTTATAGAAGAGAAATGGCTGGAAAAGAAAAATGGTTAACTTATCAAGAACTATTAGAAAATGTACATGGAGAATATACAATGAAAGAGAGAGAACAACTGACAAAGGAAGGATATAGTTTTCAATGGTTTGCCTATTTACAATTGTTAGAAAGATATAAAATGGACAAGAAAATGTATGGGTTTGAAATAAGTAAATCTGATTTTGAAATAGGACTGTGTACAAATGATGAAAATATAATTGCGAAAATGTATAAACTCTTATTGAAAATGGATATGGAGGAAGAACAAGTAAAAGAGTGTATGGTAAAGTGGGCAAAAAATTTTGGTTATAATATACAAATGGATCAATGGGAAAATATGTGGAAAAAAGGTTTGAAATTTACACTATGCTATAATCTTAAAGAAAATTTTTATAAAATGATGTACCGTTGGTACATGACTCCAGAAAAGTTGTCAAAAATGTATAGTAATGTTTCTAATGTTTGTTGGAAATGTAAACAACAAGAAGGATCATTTTATCATATGTGGTGGTTATGTAAAAAGGCAAAATCATTTTGGGCACAGATAGGTAGGAAGATGCAAAAAATTCTAAAGATAAATATTCAGTCAAAACCAGATTTTTTTTTATTGGGTTTTATGGATAAACAAATAGAAAAGAAATATGGAAGAATAATATTATATATGATTACGGCAGCAAGATTATTATATGCACAAAAGTGGAAAATGGAATCAACACCAACAATGGAAGAATGGCTATTGAAATTAATGGACTTAGTAGAAATGGATAAATTGACATGTTTACTTAGAGAAAAATCGACGGATACATTTCTTAAGGAATGGAAGCCTCTCTTGGACTTTTTGTTGAAAGATCAAAATAAAATGATGATACTGGGATTTGACGATTAATTAAGACAGCCTATGGAGAAAAGGGATTCTGTATGTATATATTAAGGGACAGGTTTGATGTATATTATATACTTATAGCTGATCTGTGACAAATCGGAAGTCAACTATTTTATTTTCATTTTTTGTTGTTGTATTGTTATGTTTTTTTGACTTTGTTTTGTTTGTTTTTGGAAAAATTTGAATAAAAATTATAAAAAAAAAAAAGATTGGTGTCAGTTAGATTTTGATCAGGTGTAGCTTTCCTTCCCCCTGCATGGCAAGCTGCACTTGTCAAAATTCACCCTTCCACACAACTGTTAAAAACCTATGGTTGCATGTGCACTAGATTGATTCAAGATCCTGCCATCCACAAGGGTGTGTGTGGTTGCTTAATACACATTTGAAAACCTTCCTCTTGATTAGATTATCCATGTCTTTTCCTCAAAGGTATGTATGGGAAGGACAGAGAGCATGCAAGCAAGGGAAAGTGGAAAAGGAAGTAGGAGTGAGGAGAACTGGGGCTGAAGGGGTCTCTCTTCCGCTCTCCCTCTCTGTGTGTGTGTGTGTGTGTGTGCGTGCGGCCACCAGTTTGTTTGTTGGGATTCTCAACCCAGCAGCAAAAAAGGGGTGAGAGGAGAAGATGTGTGGTTGTGTTCCAGCTCAAGGCATTTTTAGAGGAGTTGTAAAGGAAGAGGAGGGAAAGAGAAAGAAAATATATTTGGGGGGGGAGAGACAGTGTGTGTATATGTGTGTGGAAAGGTTTCAGCTTTTAATTATGTTCTATATAAATGTATTATGCATGGTAAGGTGAAATGCAAATGAGTATGCCTCTGTGTGTGTGTCTGGTGCAGCCAAAATCAGAAGTTAGGATCAGGAATTTCCATGCTTAAGTTTCCTCCTAAAACTAGTAAGCTCTGCCCAAATGCAGTTAGTTGCTCTGGGTCTTAGTATAACAACCATGAAGGAAGATTCAGCAAAGGAAGCTCCTTACCTTACAGTATCAAAGTCCACATGCCCATATATGGGCACAGAAAATTGTACATCTAGCTGAAAGGCAACATATGGAGATCTGTGCTGATCATTGCAATGCATTATTAAGAGAAAGTACTCCATGCAAAGTAATGTTCATTTTATTGTATAATCTTAGACATCCCATAGATGTCCCAGAGTGCAGGACAAAGAATAATGGGCTCAAGTTACAGGAAGCCAGATTTCAACTGAACATCAGGAAAAACTTCCTAACTGTTAGAGTGATACGACAATGGAACCAATTACCTAGGGAGGTGGTGGGCTCTCCAACACTGGAGGCATTCAGGAGATAGCTGGACAGCCACCTGTCGGGTATGCTTTAATTTGGATTCCTGCATTGAGCAGGGGGTTGGAGTTGATGGCCTTTCAGACCCCTTCCAACTATGATGTTTATATAATCTTAGAAGGGTGTGCGGCATGACAATCATGAAGAGGGAACTTGCACTTCTGAATTTGCCACTACACTGCTAGTTGCATGTATGCAGCATAAAGCACTGAGGCACTTTTCTTCTGATTATAGTGGAGAAGAAAGAGAGATATGTATACTAAAACCATAACAGTGGGTCTTGTGTTATCAGTTGGAGTTAAATGTGCACCCCAGGTCTGAAAGTCTTTGTAGATGACTGCATAACCCAAGGAACTACTGTCCACTCTTTGCTGCATCTCTGCTTCCTTGCCTGTTGTGGTCATATCCTTCACCATACTGGAATTTCGTCATATAGTATTCTGTAGTCGCACAATATAATTATATTATTTTTGAAATGGGAGGTTTCAAATATATCTGGATTCCTGCACAGAGATTACTTGAGGGGGAAGTCACAGACATATTCATGTAAATTTTATTTGTCTGAGAGTGAATAATATCCTAAGGCTACTGCCAGTAATTCAAATTTCAGCAGCACTGAAATTATTTGACAAGATGACTTTGAATGTTAAGCATGTAAGAGTTACCTGTAAAAACATATTGATCTGAAATGGCAACGCTATTTCAATACACTTGACAACATCTAAAAATAATTCTTGGGAACAATTTTGCTACCTTGACCATAATTCATAACTTTTAGATCCAGAATAATAAAACTTAAGGTGGTATTCAGTGGAATGTTGTGCCAATCACATAATTTAGGACTTTATAATCCAAATGATGTGGAGTTTTTTTCATTATTTTGTCCCATATAGCCAAGATAGCCAATGTGGTATCCTTCAGATGTTGTTAGTCTTCAGTTCCCATCAACCCTGACCACAATAAGCATTGCAAAACAGATTATAATGTTGATAAACTGAACTGAGTAAGATATGCATGTAGTGTCATGACCCAGCCTTTGATAGTGACCTTGAGTCAGAAGATCCTGTATCCCCTGAACCTGCGTATATAGACCAGTGTGGTGGACACCCCACAGAGACAGCTCTGAAGAGAAAGGCATGCAACTGGACTCTGTTTCCAAGAGCTGTCAGCCAGTTCTTTTTAGCAGGAATTCTAAACAACTTTCTGAATCAACACACCAACTCATCTATTACTGCTTGTTCCCCTGTAGGCCCCCAGCAGAGATGACTGAAGGTGAACCTTGAGGCCATTCATTAACATCTCAGTGCAAGGATACAATCTGGAACACTGTTTTTAGACAGCCTTCATTATTGCACTGGACTCAGGTGAATTTTAGCCTTTATCAGAACAACCTCTGTCACCTGTGAATCTTTTCTAAGTTCTGCAGACCCTTGGTATGTGTTACACTGTTGCTCAGTTCAGATGACAATTTTCCAACTACTGCTGGTAACTTCAAGCACTCGGGTCAGTCCTTTATAGTCTAACCCAGAATCTACAAGCTGTCAATTCCATCTGGAACAGAGCACTTTGCAACTGGTTGATTACATGATGTATATTAATTTTATGGTAAGAAAGCTGAATTGAAAGTGTTTCTTGGGATTTCTTCCCATATAGGAAGAAAAAACCCAACTAGCTATTCTATCCTTCTCACATGTGATTTTGTGTTCTTTGTGACTTGTCTATTCCACTTCTGCAATCAAAGGGGAGAGACCCACTTACTGTTGTGCTGGTTCCAGTGTGTCTCCATCTCTGATTTCTGAAAACAGGAGCATATGACACTAGACAACTCTGCCCCTTTTTACTCTAAAAGTTGGATGGATCAGGTCCAATGCATTTTTTTTAAAGAATTCAGCTTCAGACAGATTTCACAGCTGATTGGTAGATCCACCGGTTGCCCCTCCAGGTGTGGCCAATGGAAAATGCTGTAGGCTCAGGCAGAGACAGTGATTGGCCCAACACTTTGTTATGGGCGGTCTCGAAAGGTCAGAAGTCAGCAGGGGGAAAGAGAGCTATGTCCAACCAAGGGCAGAGTTGCTTCAAAATGCAGCTAGAAAAAACCATTCTCATTGCTTTTGAAGTGACTAAAGTGCCCACAGCCAAAGACTGGAAGAATAGACCTGAAGGTAACTTACGGTGTCTACAGATACACAGAGAGGGGTCACTGCACCCTGGCCTGGCTACCCATTCACCATGGTTTTGTTCTCTTTTGTTTTTGCCACACATAGCTAACCCACTCTAGGTTTGGGGGACATAAGTTCTGTTAGTTTGCAGTGCTGGTTGGCTGGCCACTGGCTGCTGCCACATTGAATCCTTCCTCTCTAGAACACTTCTGTTGTGTTTTCAAACTTGATTCCTTTTGTCTTCTGCCTTTCAATAAGATACAAATACTTAGTTGCTTAAATGCATGCAGGGCTTTGAATATTTTTTAAAGGGTAAAGAGCCACCCTACAGATTTGGGGAAAGGGGCACAGAGCAGACAATTTTATTAGCATTTGTTTTTCTGGTCAGAACACCTGGCAAAAAAAAAATTGCAAAGGGAGCTGGATTTGCTCTAAGAGACATAAAACCTCAGAAAGCTTTTTTTAAAGGCACCTTTGTATGCACCCTTCTACTAATCCTTCTGACACCGTGAAGCCTACTCACTCACATGTTATACAAATGAGCATAAAAGGGGCTGCAGAATTCTACCAACTGATCTTGCCATCCCATACATTCAGCATGTGAAAGAGCACACACATGTACACTTTGAAAATGCAGAGACTCTTTCATAAGATGTGCTGAATGCACACTGGAGTGGGAAAGAGACTAGCAGGCACATTCAGACACGATCCCACTCTCCCTCCCATTTGCATTCACTGTAAGGTATGTAACATACTGTACATAGAACCCAATATCCTCTTTAAAATGAGTTGAAAAGTGAATAACAAAACCTGTGTGATACTGGTAAATATGAATCTCTTTATATTCCATATGAATTATGGTGATTTACAATTCCTATACTTGGATAAACAATGATATATGTTGCAATATATCCCTGTGAAATAAAACTGAATTAAAGAGGTTAACTTCTGCAGGTTTGGCATTTTTTAAAATAGTCATTGATGTTTCTAGTCAATATATATATATAAGAACGCTTTGTGAATTTCTGGACCACACTGAGTGGCCTGAGGGGGAAAAATCTAACACTTTAGAATTCTGTCTTTTTCTGATACATTGATTCAAGAGCTGGAATGATCTTTCATGAGTCATTCTCCTCTCTTTCCTGTTCTTTATTTTAAATGTAAAAATAAGGCTATTAGAAAATATAAATACTACTTTCTAGCAACTAATGAAGAACGAATAATAGTCTATTTAAAAATAGTTTGTTAGCTAATGATAACATGAATATATAAAAAGGGATATAAATCCAGTCCTAAAATCCATATCAGTCCTTGGCATATGTGGATATGTTTATTTGATTCTTTGCAATATGGGAAATGTTACTATTTCCTAAAACATTTTTATATTGACATAAGATTTTTACCTTTAAGGTCACACATATTTAATCAACACAATTTCTAATTAGCACAACAAACTATTTGTGTCACCTTCTGTTCAATATACCTAATATACCTATAAAAATGCAATAAAACACAAGTTTATATGGCCCCTTACAGTTATTTTTCATTTCTTTCATAAAGTGGGTGTATTTCACATGCCAGTATAGCTTACTTTATTTCATTTTATTTCTGAATAAATATTCCGCTTGAACAAGTGAAAAGTGTATAATGTGTAAATTCAATTAAAGAGTAATTAGCTACTCAATAACTCTTTCATCACACTTGGGACTAGCTAAGAAAGAAAGGAGCCAAAGTATATGGGAGAACACGTTAATTAATTAGTTTAGCACTAATTGAAGCTGAGAAAGTAAGCGCCTGCCATAAGATAGATTTTGGCAAAAGCTGTCATAACAGCCATGTTTCAGTTTATTTTTTGCATGTTGCAACATGGAACTTGTGCACTAGGCCATAGCCCAAATTAAATGACGTGTTTATATTTTCTCGAAGGAGTGCTTACTTGGAGTATTTTTAAAAGAAGCTAGTTCTGTGCTCTCTGAAGTCAGCACTGATGTCCTCATATTGTCAGTACTGTTTGACAAACAATCCTGTAATTGTTGTAACAGTATTAACAACAGTTTAACTTCCTGATCCAGTGAAGGAGATCTGAGCTTCAAAGTATGTGGCTGATATTCAGCACAGTTGTTTAGCATTTTTAACTGCCCTTGAGATCACCCTTAATACAATTAAATGGTTCTTTAGCTCATTGTTTGACTGTTAACGCTATGAGGATCATGAGCGTGATTTTGCTTGAATCAGGCCAAGTGCCCAGCAATAGCCTGCAATGCCAATCACCTGTTTGGCTAAATGAGCAGAGAACTGAATCATCCACACCAAAAGATGGCTTGCACTTTCAAAGCTAACTTTGCAAACCATCTATTGGGTGTCAACATAGGTACAGAACCTTGCACATTGTTCTACCTTGCCAAAATATTAATATCAGTTTATTCCATTTCACTGAATAATACAGACTTGTTTTGTACATTGCTACAGGAAACTGATACATGAATCACTTAGCTGAAGTGCTCCCTGTAAGGTCTGAAGCCACTATGTAACCTATGCCCAAAGTGATACATTGCAATATCCCAGCTCAGGGACTGGCTACAGTGCATAAAACTAATTTTCTAGAGCATAGAGAAGACTGAGACAGTAAAAATGAAAGTACGATATAAGTTCATTATAAAAGAATATATATATATAAATCTAGGGGCTTGATCCAGTCCTGCAGGTGCACATGTGCAACTCTCAGACCAGCAGAATTCCAGGTTGTGAGGAGAAGGATATCATACATGAAAAAGCATATACAAGCATGGATGGGAAGTAGTTGGCTATTGACTGGATCATCCCCATGGCTTTCATGCAGCAGGACACTAAAGATTATAGTATGAGGGTAACAGAAAACAGCAAAACCAGACTTCTGATAATGGAAGCAATCTTGAATTTCTGGAATGTGAGCTACTCACAGGTGCAAAGAAGAAGTGGGGGCATATAAATTTAAATAATAAATTAAATAATAAGTTTAGCACTCCAAAGCTAGGGCAGCAACCATCAACCGTAACAATTCAAGTTACCACTCATGCCAAAGCTCTCAAGATGCTGATAAAGACTTATGCAAATCAGTAAGGTCAAAGGTGATCCTGAAGACATTGCAAGCAAGTGTGAAACATCTATTCAATAAAAGCAATATCTGCAATAAAAGTCAGTGATAAACAAAACATCTTCACAGTCCGGATGATTAAAATGAGCAGTTAGCAAAATCTCTATGCAAATCTGAAAATAAAAGATATCAGTTCACAAAATATCTGTGCAAATCTGATTACATGAGCAAAAATGGAAGGCTGCTATATCTAGAACCCTAATTAACCATTCCATAATCATTAGGGTTCAGTGCAGCTTTCCAATTACAAGCTAGGGTGATTTTTTTTTTGCAGCAACTAAGATAATTTGCAACAATTCCTTCAGCTTCCAAAGAATTCAAAAGTAAAGTTAACACATCAAATCAAAGCCTTATACCAGTTATTTAAAAATTACCCTTACAACTGCTATAATGGGAGAGACTATGTGTGCCACTAGGGCTGATTTTCTTAAGCTGTTCTGCCTAAGGTTGCTAGGTCAAAAGCATCCCAAACCTTGACATTTCAGGGACTGGCCCTAGTGATGTGATAGGGGTGGGTCTGACTGATGCCATTGGGGCGGGTCCTAGTGATGTCATTAAGCATGATATATAAAGCATCAACCACAGTTGCTTGGACCACACAATTCAAACAAAAACATTTCTCTGATTCAAAATTAAGATAGAAATCTTAGCTAAAAGATGGAGCCTGAGTAGGGAACATTTAATCTAGCCTACTTGCTTCTGGCAAGAATGATTTAAGTGTGCTCAGGCCAGGCCAGTCACCAGAAGGCTACTATAGGAAGAAAGGAGTGTAGTGTTGTGGAGGTGTTAGAAGGGAGCACTTGGGAGTAAAGATGGATGCCCCTGAAGGCTGCAATTCTAAACACACTAAGGGACTAAGCCCCCATAGAACTCAATAGGACTTATTTCTGAGTAGATATAGTTTGGATTGTGCTGTTGGTAAAGTTTGACTAGGGATCCTCTGCAAAGATATCCATATCCAAGCAGGGTTGGCACCCCTTGCCTGAAATGCCCTGCCCCTGCCTAGAATGCCCTGCCCCTGCCTCTTATCATGGCTGCTCCAAATGTTTTTACAGATTTGACCCTTCACTTCAGAAAGAGGTCTGAGAAATGAGTAAGAGTAAGAAGATTCTCTACCCTTTTCTGCTTACTCTGTGGGCTGCTATAAACTCACTTTGACAGCCAACCCAGTTCCAGTGAGTAATAACTGACAGAGAGAAAATGCACATGGTTTGGTCTACCTTCACAGGCAGCAGCTTGGAAACAACAACAACTGCAGCCATACTTCTCAGTATGTGAATTCTCTTTTACCACTATTGGGCAAGAAACAAACAGTCATACAACCAACAAGGTGCATCATCAGTGTGTTTAAGGGGGTTGAGCTGAGTGCATGGAACCACTGTTGTTGCTTCTATGGATGTAAGGGAGTGAGGTTAAAGGTAAGTGAAATGCAAATAGAAAAAGAAAAAGAAAATATAGTGATGATTTCCTAAATGCAATACCATACCAACCACAACAAGACCCTATCAGCACATAATACCTCTGCTCTGAAATCTGCACTGGTTGCTGATTTGCTGCCAGGCAAAGTTTAAGGTGTGCTTTCTGTGTTACGTGTGCCACATAATACTTGTTCTGCTCTTGTAGGAAATGAGTCCTTTAGTGTGGCAGCATCTACGCTTTGGAACTCTCTGCCAATTTACATTAGGCAGATACATTGTATTCTTTTCAGCACCTGTTAAAAATATTCTTGTTAAGCAAGCCTACCCAGGCATGTAGAAGCTTCTGTGTTTTTTTTATGTTTTTAACTCATTATTGGTATTATTATTTTGAATTTTTTAAAATACCTTTCTGTTTTTGGCAATAATTTTATTGTTTTAATTCCACCTGTCAACCACTTTGAGATTTTTTACAATAAAGCAGTATATAAATGTTGTAAATAAAATCCATAAATAAATTTCTGAGTCACTGTGGCCGTTGGGTCTCTTTTCACTTTTAGGAAAAAAGGAATCTGCCTTATACTGTCTCAGACCATTTGGTACCATCTAGCTCTGTACTGATGACATGAACTAGCATTGGCTCTCCAGGTTTCCAGGCAATAGTCTTTTCCAGAATTTTGGACCCTTGCATGCAAAGCATATGCCCTACCACTGAGCTACAACCCTTCCCCTGTTTAAAAAAGTATATTTTTAAATTTTAAATTGTTCTTTTCAATTCACTAATGAATGCACATCATACGTAGGGCAGATCATTCATTTAATGCACATTCAACACACATTTGAAGTACATGAATCACACCGCAGAATCAAGGAAACTGTAGTTTGTTAAGGGTGGTGAGAACTATAATGGTGAGAGGGAAACTGCACTTCCCAGGATTCTTTAGGGGAGGTCATGTGCTTTAAATGTGAGTTGGGTGTGCTTTAGATGTATTGTGTGGATCTACTTATTGGCTACAAACCTGAAAGGGCAGGGTAGAGCAGCCAGCTATGAGCTCATTGAACAGAAGTTGTGGGTGTGATGTTTTGGTGTATATCTCGTGAACCAGACCCTTTAGAAACGTAATTTTTAAAAAAATGAAAGCTGAGAGTCTGGAGATTAAGGTGTGATTCACCCAGAGAGGATCCCAAAAACCTGGAGTCCCTGGGCAAAAACCTGAGACCTGGCAACCCTATTTCAGCCCCACCCACCTCCACCCCTCCTCTAAATAGGCTGCTGCCTTGAAGGTACTGCTACACAGGAAACATTGCATGTGGAATCAAGAGTTAACCTTTTCATTTGATTAGCTCTACTTCCCTACCTTTGAAGTGTTAATAAAGAAGGAACTGCCTTGAAAGTGGCTATCTTTGGACAACTGCTGAAGGGGCCATCACCAAAGGAAGAAGTAATCCTTCAAAAGTGACCTGAGGTGAAACCCCCCAAACTTTGTCAGCCTAAGATTTGTAATCAGAATGGGGGAAACATTTTCATCTAGTCTCCTTCCAGGCAGTTTATCTGAAGAAAGATTGCAGATGGAGCAGCAGTACGACCAGCCAAAGAAATGGTGTGGAGATTTTGGTCAACACTAAGTATGTGTACATGTCTATTGCCATGAGGTAGAGCAGCAAAGGTCTCATTCCATCTTCAGCCTAAATGAGGGGAATCCCCACCCACTTGGACAAAGTGACATATGTTTTTGGAAGGTCCTGGTTCCAGAGCATTTCCCCCAGATTCTTTATGGGTACAGGGTCACCTCTAAGAGGTCTTATCAAATGGAATGGTTCCCTTGGGGTTGTCATTAGTGGGTGGGGCACTCTCTCTCTGATTATATTGAATATTATTTGATCAAGAGAAGTGACGAGTTTGGGTCTGGAAGGAGAAGAAAGTTGGAGGTATTATAAAGGCCAGAAGGACCTCTGTAGAACATGAAGGGATATGCACACATAAAAAGGAGCACATGAAGAACAGGGGGAGTCACGAAAACAAGAACCATGGTGACCCCTGAAATGGTTAACAAAAGGGGAGGATGGTTGTCTGTGCTTTTCTGAAAAGGATACTTGACTCTAGATTAATGTGGTTCAATGCTATTTGGAAGATCACACAAGAACTCATAGCTCTTAATAGCTGATTAATAAGAGATAATGTGCTGTCCTGATTGCATTAGGGATGTGAAGGCATGAAACTGTTTTGGCCATTTTGGCCAAATAACTTCCATTGGGTTGTATCCAACCGGACTGCATCTTTCTCTGTTAATGCATCTCCCCCAAATCTGCCCTGAAGCAGATTTTGAGCATGGGGGGGCTGTAGGGGAGAGGAGAGGAGGGGGAAGTCTGTTGCACAAGTGGGAGTCTGATGTAGGAGCAGAACAGCAATGTTGGATGCAACCCATTGCGTTCAATGGGACTTACTCCCAATTACAACTTCTTGTGAAAGGAGGCTAAATTGCCTAAAAGAAACTGCATGCTACAGTGTGCATTTGCTATTATGTGTTTATATATACAGTATTCTTGGCACTTAGGAAATATGAGGAAAGAAAACTATTAGTAAAGCAAACTGATACAATCTATAGTGGCAGCTGGGAAGTTTCCAAGGCAATCTGAGTGGCTAGTTCCCTCCCCTGGGAGTGATAGATTGTTTGCATGAGGAGATGTGTGGATCTGATTTCCCTCAGCATGTGTATCGAAAGGAACTAATGGCATTGTCTTCAATGGGAACTTTACACAACCGAGCTCCTGTTAGCTCTTTTCCTTTTTTAGTTTAGGAGGGGAACTCAGTACTAGAGTTTTATACAGAGGATTTCTTCAAAACAAAAATTATGGGCATTTCCACAGTTCTGTATACCATTCAAGATGTTACTGTTTTCATTTTCTACAAAACATAAGACTTTCAGGTTACACTCTGAAAGACGATCCGCAATTGGTTGAAAGTAATAAAAATCTGCAGTGCATAGAGTGGAGCAGCTCTACAAAAATGTCAGGCATAACAGACTTGTTCTTACTAGTTCCACTCCATTAGCAGTGGTGGATTTTCTACTGATTTACGCTGCTGTTAGAGACGAGGGTCAGGCCCACCATACCATTGAAGAATATATCCCGAAACTTCCACCCCTGCTGTCATGAAACTCCTTTCAGTTTTCACTGTCTCTCTGGCTGGACATAAACAGTCTTTCAGGCTCACTGGAATTTCAGTAACATAATTGTTCCATTCTCTTTTCAGTGAGGGGGAAGACAATGCTCCCACAGTGCTCTTGGATGAGAAATGGAAACGTTTGAGGCTGCTGCTTCAGTCTCCCCACAAAGCCTGCTTTGTCTGCCTTCATCTAATTCAGTCTTGATAGACAGCTGTGACAGTTGCCCTGTCCACACGGTCCAGTGAAATCTGGGAATGAGCTTTATATTACAGAAGAAAACACATTAAAACTTCCAACTTGCTACTCTTTGTATTGCTTATGACATCCAGGTTTTGCAGTGCACTGCTCTATAGCAGTCTGCAACTCCTAGCATTTGGTGGGGAAATGATGCATGAGAACACAAATCAGATATATCAGATACTTAATGGTAACTCTCATAATCTTTTTGCTATCCCCCCCCCCATTCTGGTATAAAGGGGTAAATCAAAGGTGAGTTCTGTGAATAGTTTCTTCATGAAGAATATATTCTGAAATAAGATACGAATAAGTAGTGTTCCTTTCCAACAAATATAAACCTGCCAGAATCCCCTTGCATCATAAATTTTCCTTTGGAATACTGAAAAAGTATTTGTGCAAAGTATTGCTAGCAGACACAGAAATAGCAGATGCTGACCAAGATGCTACATTTTTGCTCTATGAATGGAAGGAGAGTTGCACTCATAGAAGGGATCTAAATGGAAGCTCTTTCTGGGAACAGAGCAAAAACTTCAGATCGAAACTACTGAGGTGGCTTGATTATTTTTATATCCAATGAAAAATGGTATTGCCAAAAGAAGAACTATACCCCACAGAGAAACTTTTAATTGTGTTTAGACATGCAGCTTTATATCACCTCATATTATTGCCTATCTAGTCCAGAATAGTCTCCTGTGGGATAGGCTCCTTCTGGGAGGAAGGGTGGGATATAAATGAAATAAATAAATAAATAAAATAGTCAATTGGGAGCCTCTAGAACAGCTCCCACCATCTCTGACCATTGGCCATGCTGGCTGGAGCTGATGGGAATTATTGTTCAACATTTGGAGGGCACCATATTGGCTACCCCGGTCAACTCTGACTGGCGCCAGCTTTCCTAGGTCTCAAACCAAGATGTTTCCCAGCACTTGCAGCCTAATTCTTTCAGCTGGAGATGTCAGGATTGGACCTAGGAACTTCTGCAGTTGAATTACTGTACTATGGCTCTTTCTCAAAGGAGAATAAACTTTACAGTTTAGGTCTTCACATATATTTGGGTGCACAGTGCAATGCACTACTATTCTTTTCCATATTGTACAGGAGGGTTTTTTGGAGCAGTGGGCACATCTCAAATTTTGAGAGAATGCCAATGGCACCAGACACAAAATAGTTGCCTTAGGGGGGCATGTCATAATACAAAATTAGAGACAGTGCAGTCATTGTTGCTGCTCTCCCCCTCCCAACAACCTTTTGTTTGCCATGAGAAATCAGCTATGTCCGGTTGATCTTGATTGTGGAGTTACAGCTGTTAAAGGCACAACAATCCTGCTTTCCCCAATGCCGATTATTATTATTATTATTATTATTGTTATTATTATTAAATATCCTCCCCTTCCTCCTGAAACAGCCCAGAGCGGCAAACATAAACAAAAATCTAACAAAAAGAAGACATGCATACTAAAAACAGTTAAAAACATTCCAAAACACAACAAATATTCTAAAACCCAGTTAAAATATTCTAAAACCCTGTTAAAAATATTCTAAAATGCAGCTTAAAAACATTCTGTCATCAGTAATCTTCAGGTTGCCAGGAACAGTCCTCTTCAGCCATCAAATGCCTGGGTAAACAGGAAAGTTTTCACATTCTTCCTGAAAGTTAATAGTGATAGAGACTCATTGGGGAGGGCATTCCACAAATGCGGAGCCACCAATACAAAGGCTCTGTCATGGGTTAACACCATCCAGGCAGTGCTCAGTGATGGCACCACCAATAAGGCCTCACCAGTCAATTGTAGAGTCCATGATGGTTGACTGGGGAAGGCACTCTTTTAGACAGTTGGGTCCCAAGCCACTTAGGGCTTTACATGCTAGTACCAGGGCTGTGCTCCATATTTGGCCAAGGTCTGAGCCAAATCATGCCTCTTGGCAGTAGGGTTAGCAGGTCAGAAGCATCCCAAACCCTGATATTTCAGGGATGGATCCTAGTGAAGTCAAAGGGGGCGTACCCTGGTAAGATTATGGGGGGGTGCCCTAATGATGTCATGGAGCAAGCCCTAGTGATGTCTTTAAGCACGATACATTAAGCATCAACCATAGTTGCTTGGAGCATTCCACTCAAACAAACAAAAATCTCTGACTGGAAATTAAGACAGAAATCTTATCTAAATGAGGGTGTTTCCAGGTCCAGCTGAAGTGATGGGATGATTCCTTCTTACCTGCTTAGAGATCCTGGGTAAGAAACATTTAATCTAGCCTACTTGCTTTTGGCAAGAAGGGTTTAAGTGCCATCAGGCCAAGTCAGTCACCAGAAAGCCGTTGTAGGAAGAAAGCCTAGTGTTGTGGAGATGTTAGATGGGAGCACTCGGGCATAAAGATGGATGCCCCTGAATGGTTGCAATTTTAAACACACTTACTAAGGAATGAAGCCCCATAGAACTCAACAGGACTTCCTTCTGTGTAGATATTGTAAGGATTGTGCTGTTGGTAAGCCTTGACTAGGAATCCTCTGCAACAATATCCATATCAAAGCAGGGTTGGCAACCCCCTGCCTAGAATGCCCTGCCTGCCTTTAACATCGCTGCTCCAAAATTCTTTACAGACTTGACCCTTGACTGCAGAGAGAGGTTTGAGAAATGAGTAACAGTTAACAAGATTCTGTACTCTTTCCTGCCTACTGTGTGGGCTGCTATAAACTCATGTTGACAGCCAACCCAATTCCAGTAAATAATAATTGACAGAGAGAAAACACATATGGTTTGGTCTACATTCACAGGCAGTAGATTGAGAACAGCAGCAATTGAAGCCACACTTCCTAGTATGTGAATTCTCTTTTACTACTATTGGGCAAGAAACAAACCATCATGCAAATAACAAGATGCATCATCAGTGCATTTCAGGGGGTTGAGCTGACCACATGGAACCACAGTTGTTGCTTTTATGTGTGTAAGGGAGCAAGGTCAGAGGTAAATGAAATGCAAATAGAAAAAGAAAAACAAAAGACAGTGATGATTTCCTAAATGCAATATCATACCAAGCACAACAAGATTCCTACAAGTAAGGCAGAAAACTCAGTATCACACAACCAGTCAGGGTTCCTAACCTGGGACTAAAAGAATCCTAGCAGCCAGTCAGCCAAGGTCACAGAAATCCCCATGCAGCAAAAAACTGACGCTGGGGCTACAGTTAGTGCAAAATGCTGTGGCACAATTGCTACATGAATGAGACCCTATCAGCACATAATATCTCTGCTCTGAAATCTGCACTGGTTTCTGATTTGCTACCAGGCCAAGTTCAAGGTGTGCTTTCCATGTCATGGGTGCCACATAGTACTTGTTCTGCTCTTGTAAGAAATCGATCCTTTAGTGTGGCAGTACCTACTCTTTGGAACTCTCTGCCTATTTACATTAGGTAGGCAGCTTCATTGTACTCTTTTTGGCACCTGCTAAAAACATTTTTTGTTTAGGCAAGCCTACCCAGGCATGTAGAAGCTACTATGTTTTTTTGTTTTGTTTTTAACTTAGTGTTGGTTTTATTATTTTGAATGTTTTTAAATACCTGTCTTTAACTATTTTTGCCAATAATGTTATTGTTTTAATTCCTTCTATAAACCACGTTGAGATTTTTTACAATATGTTAATGTTGTAAATAAAATATAAAAATAAATGTCAGAGTCACTGTGACCCTTGGGTCTCTTTCCTCTTTTATACCGACTCAGGCCATTTGGTACCATCTAGCTCAGTACTGATGACATGGAGTAGCATTGGCTCTCCAGGATTCCAGGCAATAGTCTCTTCCAGAGATTGAATTTTGGACCTTTGCATGCAAAGCATGTGCCCTACCATTGAGCTACAGCCCTGTTTAAAAAAGTATCTTTTAAAATTGTTATTTTCATACCACTAATAAATGCACAGCATACTAGGGCAGATCCACATAATACATTTAAAGCACATGAATCCTACCACAGAATCCTGGGAACTGTAATTTGTTAAGCGTGGTGGGAACTATAACTGTAAGGGGGAAACTATCCAGGATTCTTTGGGGGAAGTCATGAACTTTATATGCGGGTTGGATATGCTTTAAATGTATTATGCGGATCTGCATTACTTCATAAACTTTGCCTGCATATAGATAATTTCTATCATAGCCCTGGGCTCCTACTGGGATCCCTTGCATCCTTTTAATCTCACTCCCTTGCATGAGATTAAGGTGAATCACCAGGAAACCCAGAGGACCCTCAAAACCCGGAGTCTCCGGGCAAAAACCGGACACCTGGCAACCCCACTTGGGAGGCATTTGGGCCTCGACCAAGTTTCTATGGGTTGGGGACAGCAGCCCAAAGTGATCTGTGATTATCAGGGACTGGTGTGTAAGGCAGAAGGAGGAGGCGGGCATGTGGAAGAAGGATGGAGGCACCTATTCGCAGGAGAAGGTAGGTGCCTTTCCTGCTCAACCTCTCCTCCTTTCTGCCTGGCCTCCCCAAGCCCCGCAGATCAAATTCCAATAGCGAGTTGATTTCCTGAATGCAGGGAAGCCACTGTCAAAGGAGCAGCACCATACAGTAGGAATCCTCTGATAAGCAGATGATTCATTCTGTGCAGTGCCGGTTACTGCTCATTCATGGGTGGCTCCTCGGCATGCAGAGAAGCTGCTCAGAAAGAAGCAGGAACAAGGAACGTGAAGAATGGAATAGTCCATTCTGAGCCATTCTATCCTCTGTGGCACTGGTTGCATCCACCTACTCTCAGTTGAGGGGGGGAGAGAAAGAGATGTAGTATCTCCTTCTTCCCTCTCCTGACCATATTTTAAATTAAAAAAAAACCTTAGCCCCACACCCAAATAACTTCAGAGATGGATTCGGAGTGAGGTGGGTGGTCCCATCTTCAGGACAGGGCAGATTAGCCCTTGGGGCCTACAGATTGGGGCTACAAGGCATATGGGGGGCTGTGCACAGCACTAGCAGAGCTTGGAAAAGTTACTTTTTTGAACTACAACTCCCATCAGCCCAATCCAGTGGCCATGCTGGCTGGGGCTGATGGGAGTTTATTTATTTATTTATTACATTTATATACCACCCCATAGCCGAAGCTCTCTGGGCGGTTTACAGCAATTAAAAGCATTGAAAACAAATAGTTATAGTTTAAAAAAGTAACTTTTCCAAGCTCTGAGCCATAGCTAGTACCAACTCTTTGAATTGCAGTCTCTGGACCATCTTAAAGTCATTTAGTGTTACTTGAATGAAATGTAACTTGATTCGGAGCAATTTTGTTAGAAAGGAGAGAGAAATACATTTTTCATAAAAGACATAAATTTCTTCGGAAACAATGAGCCAGTAGCAGTTTAGTTCTGCCACTTTCATAACAGCTGTATTTTGAATGAAGCTTGCTCTCCAACAGGGATAAATTCAATTAGGTTCACATTTAAAGGAGAACATATCTAACTTGCACTTTCTGAAAGAATATGAGAACTGAAGCCCAGACATCCTTCAAAATTTGTACTTCTTCAAATTTTGCAGTGCAGTTCTCTGGGCAAGTGATGTGTACTAAAATGCATATACTGGGGCAAAGTATCTATAAAAATGATATGTTACTGAAAATAACATACATTCTTGCATTCTTTTAAGGGAAATTGATTTGCAGAAAATGCATTATTTTAGGAGGAATTGCTTTGCAAAAATGTATATATTAGGCAAAGGTGTATACAAACTTTTGGGTATTAGGAGAAATTTGCAAATAATGCTGATGAATCTTCATGAGAACTTTTTTAAAAAAAAGGAAACTGATGTGGAAATGTGGGGAACTTTAGATTAGAAAAATGAGAAACTGAGAGAAACTGAAATGGACAGATTTGCCCATCCCTACCCTTGCATCACAAAACTTTATACTTTCCTCCTCCTCATGCAGAGCTAGCCCAAGAGGTTTTGCTGAAGCTCCTCCCCACCGCCACTTCCAGAAGCTGACTGGATTGGCTGTTGCCTCTTACTTAAGCCTCAGTAGCAAGACAGTGTCTTCCACTGTCCCTGAAGGCAGCAGGCTAACTTAGGGGGCACAAGGCACACACAGCTCTGTCCTCCAACACCAGTCTTGGTTGCTTCCCTGAAATATATGTGAAGGCTGGGAAATAAACAATCTATCTGGCATCCAGTAGAAATCATTTGATGAGCCCTGTGATGGGGATGTGCATTCTTGTTCAGGGGCTTCTTGTTATTGCACATGCCTAGGACAGGATCCTGGCCAATGTGTTCAAGACTAAGGCTTGGGCAATGATCAGTGGCAAAGTATCTTGGGTTTTTCTCCCCTTCAAATGTAAAATGATCATAAAAATACTGAAGAATTCAACATCAGCTACCTTTCCTCAATGCACAACATTTAGCACAGGAGATTACAGTGTTAAGGTAATGACTGAAACAACAATAAACACAGGAAAAGAGCACAGGAAAGGAAAAATAATGGTTTCTTTAAAGAGGAGACGTTACGTCATTTACTCTGCAACATATTCCCTATTTCACAGCCAAGACACTACAGAGAACTCTTAGATAAGAAGCATGTTTTATTTAGAGAATAAAAATTTAGTTTATTTAACACATTTCTATACCGCCTTCATGAAAAAATAAAAATAAATCCCAGGATAATTTATAGGCAAAGTAATCTGATCTCCATAAGACTAGTACACTAAAACCACAATATCTACAGTAGCTAAAACAAATTACTAAAAATTTGGTATTAAATAGTAAAATAGTAAGATCTTGGCTAAATAAGCAGGTCTTTTAATAGGTACCTGGAACCAATCAAATTTGGCATTTGTCTTATTTCAGAGGGGAGTTGATTTCAAAGGCTAGGCACCACTGCAGGAAAGGCCCTCCCCTCTGGTTGCCACAAGATGGACTTGCACAGGCTGCAGCACAACCAGAAGGGCATGATTTTGTGACCTCAGTGAATGGTCAGGTCTATACTAAGATTCTAGGAGGTCTACTGTGCTGTTTTCATGTCTGGATTATTAGTCTAGGACAGCCTTTCCCAACCAGTGTGCCTCCAGATGTTGTTGGACCACAATTCCCATCTTTCCTGACCATTGGCAATGCTGGCTGAGGCTGATAGGAGTTGTGGTCCAACAACATCTGGAGGCACACTGGTTGGGAAAAGCTGGTCTAGGACATGGATGAGGAACCCCCAGATGTTGCTGGACTACAACCCCAATCATCCCTATCATTGGCCATGCTGGCTACAGCTGATGGGCGTTGGAATCCAACAACATCTGAAGGTCCACAGATTCCCCATTCCTGGTCTACACTACAGGCATGAATGTAGGTTTGGATGTTAGAGATCCAGAGTTCTATTCTCAGGCAAGTACATGCATGGAAAAAGGGGTTATTTGAAAAACCTGTTAGTAATAGCTCAGTGGTAGATTACCTGTTTTGCATGCAAAGGGTCACGGGTTCAATCCCTGCCATCTCTAGGTAGGGCTAGGGAATACTTCACTCTGAAACTCTGGAGAGATACTGCTACTCAGTGTAAACAATACTGAGCTAGATGGACCAATGCTCTAATTCAATATGGATGCTTCCAGACAAGGATGATATTTCACAAAGGGGTTGTTCAGATCTGTTTTTTCTGTGTGCCCAATTGGCATGCGAGGGTTACACATGCACACTTTAAATCTTATGATTTTCATAGCTAACCTACTGCTTCCTGTCCACACCAATAAGCTATTCTTGATGGAATGTGTTCTGCGTATTCTGGCCTCTCCCCTCTGTACCTGAGCTCATAGACCTTTAAACTATTTCCCCCCCACAGGAAGTGTGCAAGAGCAAACATTAACAGCCCTTAGCTATCATGTTTCAACGAGGCCACAATGAAAGCTTGTGATTTTGGGGAGAGGGGGAAGAGAATATCTATTTTGATCTGGTGCTTTAAAAAAAATTGATGCTGAGGCTTTGTACTAGAGTGATATTTAGCCATACTGAAATACTGATAAAGAGGTCCTGTGCAAGACCTCTGCATTAAAACCCTCTGTGTACAGGTTCTGAATGGAGCACATCAAAGAAAAACTCAGTAGGTTCAAAGATACCAATGTACATGTTGAAAGGCTTTCTTATAACTTAACAAAAGGTTAAAATATCAGGGACAATCTTTAGTTGGTGTGGCTTCACTAAATATACAGCTTCATTTTTTCTAACAATGGAAGATTTAAATATTGGAGCACAATATGACTACTAGAAAAAATCACCTGAACTCCCTCAGAAAGGTTCTCCCTCTCTCTCTCCCTCCCTCCATCCCTCCCTTTCTCTCTCTCTCTCTCTCTCTCACACACACACACACACACACATACACACTACCCCAAACCCTTCCCCACGCTCTATCTTCCTTTCCCCCCACTCTCTGGGAATGTCTCATTCCAAAAATCTCTTGTCTTTCTCTCTCTCAGGGTGACCAACCCCCAAATCCTTTTTCTCTCAGGGTCACCTGAATCTCTCTCTCTCTCTCTCTCTCTCTCTCTCTCTCTCTCTCTCCCCATACATCAGCCTTGACATCTTCTAGGGAATTGAAGGGGGCAGGAGGCTGGAGTCTCACCTGTGCTTCACTCTGGTAGAAGTGTCATTTTAAAAAGGGCATGGGCCTTGAGGGTGAAGTGGGAGGCCTTTGATGGTGCAGCAGTACCCAGGGACACTGCACTGATGGATCTAGAAGCACATCATTTTCAAAGAAACTTTATAAACCTAGACAAATGTGGTACAAAAACTTCAGGTGCAAAAGAAAGAAAGGTCCAAAACTAGTGCTCTGAATGGATTTGGGGGTGGGACTGTATTAATAGCTTTTCTGTAATCTGTCAAATCATGGGATAAAGGGCATCTAAGGCACATATAAGAGGGCAATACACAATCTATTCAGTTTTGGAAAAATGTAAAAAGCAACATAAACACTATGCTCATGAAGATGGAAACTGTAAGATTAGAGGGGAAGGTAAGATTTAAAATTCTGAGGAAAAGTTTTGTTTGCTAGAAAAAATAAAATGTAAATGTACTGCCTTCAAATCGATTCTGACTTATGGCGACCCTATGAATACGATTTTCATGGTAAGTGGTATTTAGAGGCAGTTTACCATTGCCTTCCTAAGGGCTGAGAGGCAGTGACTGGCTCAAGGTCACCCAGTGCACTTCATGGCTATGTGGGGATTCGAACCCTAGTCTCCCAGGTCATAGTCCAACACTCTAACCACTACGCCACACTGGCTCTCGTTTGTTAGAAAACAAGACCCTAAAAACATTTTCTAGAAAGGAAAATCTTTAACATATATAAAAGAAGGAGCACTTGACTCAGATAAAATCTGGGGCAATCCATTCATTATGTGGGAGATATGTGATAGGACAACATAAGAAGAGGTCTGCTGGATCAGGTCCAATATAATCTAATCCAGCACCCTCTTCTCACAGTGGCCATCTGGGGAGACCTTAAGCAGGACATGAGAGCAACACCATCCTCTTCACTTATGATCTCACATGCCCACTCATCCATTTAACTGAAACTGAGCTGCCGTAATCTGCGGAGAAAATGCAGCAGGCTTGCCATTATTTATCTTGAGTTTGCTTGAATCAGTTTAGGGGAGTATTGTCCTTAATTTACTGTTGCTATTTATTCATATCTTCATCACACAGCTGGCCCCTTTAGATTGTTCTCTGCACTAAAGTTCTTTTCTGGGCTTGGGTGTGCTTGACCAACATATCTAAAGCCTGTTGGTCATATAAGGACACTGCTCTGCTTTCCCATCTGTCCTGTCCACGAGAGATGCAAAAAAATGAGGCCTATGTAGTTTGTATTGGCAAGCTGCAGCATGAGCATTAAAAACTTGGTAGTACATAGAAAACTGGTCCATCTAGCTCAGTACTGTCTATACACTGACTGGTGGTGGGGTTCAGAAAGGAGTCTTGCCCAGCCCTATCTGGAGATGCCAGGGCTTGAACTAGAGACATTTGGCATGCAAAACATGGACTCTACCAGTGAGATCCAGCCACTTCTCAACTAGGTCTCCGGTTTTCACCTGGAGACTCCGGATTTTCAGGGTCGTCTCTGAGTGAGTCAACTTAATCTCTGGACTCTCAGCTTTCTTTTCTTTTCTTTTTTTTTAAAAATTACATTTCTAGATAATCTGGTTCACAAGATATACACCAAAACATCAGTCACCCCACCCCACCCCACCCCTTCTGTTATAGGAGATTGTAGCTGGCTGCTCTAACCTTGCCATTTCAGGTTAGTAGCCAATAAGTGATCAGGATTGTGATTTTGGGACTTCCGGGAAGGGTGACTTTGCCTGTGCCTGCCTTTGAGACGAGCTCTCGTCTCAGAGGAAGCTTTTTCAGTTTTAAAATCAGTCAGAACGTTTTTTTTTTTACTGGTAAAGACTTTCTCCCGGGCAGGGAGAAACGTAGAGATTAACCACAAAAGGCTGTGTTTGTTGGGAGGACTGGATTTCATTAGTTTATGAGAGAAGGTTCAGCCAGCAGTGCCGGACGGACTTCCAAACAAGCTCTAACTGATTAAGCGACACATTTATCTTTTCTTCAAAGGAAAACGGATTTTAACAGGCAAGCATCCTTCTTTCTATTTTTATCATCTGGTTTAAATTGTTGCAGCAAAAAGAGGTTTGTCAATGAATCAGCTATAAAGAATCCCTGGGTGAGTTATAACTCTTCTCTTTCATTCACGAAATTAAGGAGGAAAGAAATTGAAAAAGCTTATCTTTGTTATTATTGCAAAAAGCTGGCCTGGAATTTGTGCATTTTAAAGATACAAACGGATGAGGGATTTCTATTCCGAGGAGAAAAAATAAATAAATAAATCTGATTTATGAACTTTTGGAGTATTATATGTCTGGGACTATTTTTTTTTGGTCTATTTCATTTTGACGAATCTGCTTGTTCACGATGCCACTAACTGTTTTGATGCTGTGAACTAAATTTGTTTTGCATTCCTGAACATATAAGAGATAAGGCAGGCTGTGCTGTCTACACTGTGATGTCATCAGGCTTGGAATATTAACCCAATTGTTGCTGGAATAAGAAGTGGGTTTTTTCTTCTTCGTGGTTTTAAGAATGGCAATCAAGAAAGTGGCTGAGATCCTGGAAGTAATTATGCTTCAGAAAATAATTGATGAGATTGAGATAACGAAACAAACCCTGAGACAGGGTAGACAGGAGATGAAAATTGAATTTGGCAAAATGAAGCAGGAGCTGAAAGAAATAGGGGATCTTGTGAGAGAGGAGGTTGATGAGATCAGAGATACAACTGGACAAGCATTAGAAGATGAAAAAAGAAAAATTAAAGGGAAGATGCAAGTGTGATGTTCCTATATTAATGTATATATGGTAAGTGTTTAGAAGATATATGGTAAGTAGTGAAAGAGGAGGGGGAGTGAATGGGCAGTAGAATGATAGATGATTGGCTGAATGTTTAAAATGGCTGAACGTATAAAAGGAAGAGTGAGAGTGGAATCAGGGGGGAAGAAGAGAACTGAGTGGGTTGCTTGGTGGGGTTTAGAGAGTTGTTTGACAGGAGAGAGTGGAGAAGGAGGGAGGTGGAGTTCAGATTAGTATTGAGTAAAACCATATGCTTATGTGCTTTAAGAAGAAATCTTGTTAATCTTGTTAGCTTTGTTATCTTTAATAAATACTTAATTTAGTTTACCAAAGGCCTGATCCTTGACTGGGGTTTCACAGACCAGAAGGGAGGGTAAGGTAATGACCAAGGCTGAAGGGGAACTGTAACAAATGGTGGCAGCGGTGAAGAGAATAACAATACCAGTATTCAGAGTCTCTGGGAATACTAGTATTAGGACGTGACTGGTGGCTGCCTAGCAGGGGGATCTGTTGAGATCTGTGCTAGAGCGGGGAGAGAAAAAATAAAATAAAGGACAGTCCAGACTGGTGGAGTCCCTGGTGGTGCCTAGAGACAGGCAGTAACCACGAGCAGGTAGGAACCTGACAGGGAGAGCCAGGGAAGGATGCCTCACACGTGGTGGCAGTAGCGGTGGGATACGAACAACAGAGAATCCAGATCCGAACAAAGGAGACTACGTCACAGGTGTTGGCTGTAGCAGTGAGATACAAATACTAGAGAATCCCTACCAGTGGTGTGGCAAACAGAAATAACAAAACAAGATTACTTATGAGAGTGACTGGCAAAGAGTGTGTGGCAAAGAGTGAGTGAACTCAAACAACATGGCTGAATATATAAAAATGAAAAGAGAGGAGCTGGTGGAGAAGTGCGTAACATTCAATCTACCTCATGAGGGTAAAGGGGTAGATGAATTGAGGGTAGCACTTATAGGATTTGCAACTGCCCAGCAAAAACAACCTGTCAGAGAAGAGACCCCAGAAGGATATTTAAGCAATCCCGCTTATATAGAGTATTTGAGAGAGAAGTTGAGGATGGAAACTGAGAGAATGAGGATGGAGGCTGAGGAAAAAGACAAACAGCGGGTCTTTGAGGCTGAGGAAAAAGACAAACAGAGGGAGTTGGAAACTGAGAAGTTGAGAATGGGGTTTGAGGAGAGGGAGAAGCAACGAGCAGTGGATGCCGAATTACAAGTAGAAAAGTTAAAATTTGAAAGAGAGAAGTTTCATTCTGATGAAACAAGAAAAGACAGAGATGGAGCAAAAATAAAAATTTCTCCAAAGGACTTTGCTGTCTATGAGCCTGGTCAAGATCCTCAAATTTACCTCAGCACCTTTGAAAAAGCAGCTCAGTTGTGGGGGCTACCTGAAGATAAATACATGCAGTATTTATCAAACCTGATTAAAGGGGAACTGGCTGAGGTATACCAATATTTCCTCTCAGACAGGCCCGTCACCTATGCTGAATTCAAAGAAGCAGTGTTTAAAAGATTCAGACTGGGGCCTGATTATTTTAGAAAGCTTTTCAGAAATTGCCAGATACAGACAGGGAGGTCTTTCGTGGAGCTGGGGGCAAAACTGATGGACATATTTGGGAAATGGCTGACAAGTGCAAAAGCTCAGTCTGTGGAGGAGGTGAAAAACCTCATGATATTGGATCAATTATACCATCAGTTACCACCAGAAATAAGGCTCCTGGTCAAAGACCGTTCCCCTACATCGGTGCAGGAGGCCGCAGAGATGGCGGATCACTTCGCCTCCAACAGAACTGGCTGGGTGGGGAAAACATCAAGAGATTTTAAACCCAGACCATATAACGCTGGCAGAAGGGATGTGGTACCACAGAGAGTGAGTCCTCCAGTAAAATCTGAAGGGCACAGGACACCCCAGAGTGGATCTGTGTACCCTAAAAGTGAGGAGAAATTATGCTACAAATGTGGTAGACCAGGGCACCTACGTTTTCAATGTGAGGTTGCCAACCCCATTAGTAATCCTGCTCAGACAAGGGCAGTGAAAACAGAGCCCAAGGCTTTAGAAACAGCGAAAAAGGTTCAGTTCTGCCAGATAAACTGGACAGAAGTAACAGACCTTGATTCAAGTCTGAGAGAGGAAGTGAGTGTACAAGGGGCAAATTATTGGGCATTGCTTGATACTGGTGCCGCTCAGACATTACTGAGGCCAGATTTAATAAAAATCTGAGGTAATATTACCTCAGGAAACTGTGACTATCCAAGGAGTGAGGGGTCAACCAGAAAGTTTGCCTGTGGCCCTGGTGGAAATGACTTGGAGAGGCCGAGAGGGCCGATATAAAGTAGGCATTAATGCCCAGCAACAAGAACCAGTAATACTGGGAAGAGATGTAATGGGCGCCCAAGGAAAGATCTATGTAGTGACCAGACAGCAAATTGGCAGAGAAAAAGAAGCCATATTAAGGGGGGCTGAAACAAACAGGGTGGAATCTGTTAACCAGCCTCAGGTCACCATAGCAACCACTAGCAGGCCTGCTGAAGGAGACAAACTGTATCAAGTGGTCTCTGATAATGATGAGGCAGATCAATTCAGGGAAGAGCTGCAAAAAGATATAAGTTTGAAGCAGATAAAGGAACAAGCTCTGACCCAACAGATTCCTTTCACTGACAAACTGAGGAATCAAGTTGTGTGTGAGAATGGGATTTTATATAGACTGTGGATGCCTGCTGAGAGAAAGGATGAATGTGAACCAGTGAAGCAATTGATAGTACCTAGCAAATACAGAACCAGATTGCTAGAGGTAGCCCACGATGTCCCATGTGCAGGACATCTGGGAATAAAAAAGACCAAGAGGAGATTGGCAGCACACTATTATTGGCCAAACATCTCCAAAGATGTAAAACAACATTGTCTGTCTTGTGGAATATGCCAAAAGGTGGGGAAAAGTGGAGTAAAGACTAAGGCACCCTTAAAGTCCCTTCCTATAATTGGACAACCCTTTTATAGAGTGGGGATAGATTTGGTGGGCCCTTTTTCCAAACCCACAAGGCATGGCAAGAAATATCTATTGGTGGTGGTGGATTTTGCCACCAGGTACCCAGACGCAGAAGCACTAAGATCCGTGGAAGCCCCTGTAGTGGCAGAGGCTTTATTAAAAATCTTTATGAGGCTGGGTTTCCCTCATGAAGTGCTGACGGATCAAGGCAGTGTATTCATGGGAGAAGTGATGCACTGTATGTGGAAATGTTGTGGTCTAAAACATCTAAAGACCACTACTTACCATCCCACCACTAATGGGTTAACAGAGAGATTCAATGGCGTTTTGAAGGGCATGATCAGAAGCTATGTTCAAGATCACCCACAAGACTGGGATGAATGTTTGGGATGCTTCTTGTTTGCATACAGAGAAGTCCCTCAGGAGTCAACAGGCTTCTCACCCTTTGAACTCATGTTCACTAGAAAAGTGAGGGGACCTTTGGAACTGTTAAAAAATTCATGGGAAGGAACCCTGGGAGAGTACAAAACATCTGTAGTAGATTTTGTATTGGAATTCCGCAATAAATTAACATCAATGATGGAGATGGTGAAAAAGAATTTGAGTCAAGCACAGGAGAAGCAACGTTACTGGTATGACAGAACAGCCAGGGAACGTGTGTATGATGTGGGAGATATGGTTATGGCGTTCATACCCAGGAAACATGACAAATTACAGGCTAACTGGGAAGGACCATATACCATCAGAGAAAGGCTTGACACAGTGACGTATGTAATCACCACAGACCAATTAAACAAAAGCAAAGTGGTTCATGTAAATATGTTGAAGCCTTACCATACCAGGGATGCACAGGTGTTGCAAGTTACCTTATTCCCTGAGGGAAGTGGGCCTGAACTTCCAGATTTGGTACAGGAAAGCAAAGACAAAGGAGGGGTAGATCAAGTGGAATGGTCAGAGGAGGTGAAGGAGGAAGTAAAAGAAGAGATTCTGAGAGTTTTGAAAACCTATAGGAATCTCTTTAGCAACAAACCTGGCCGAACCAGTATAGTTATACATTCCATTGATACTGGAGATCATGCCCCAATCAGATCTGTTCCGTACCGTGTGAATGGGAAAGTTTTGAATGAGATCAAAAAGGAGGTGGAAGAGATGCTGGAATTAGGAGTGATCAGGGAATCCATCAGTCCCTGGGCCTCAAGTATTGTCCTGGTTCCGAAAAAAGATGGAACGACAAGGTTTTGCATTGATTATCGGCTAATCAATAAAATTACTGTCCCAGATGCGTATCCTATGCCTAGGGTAGACGCAATGTTAGAGTTATTGGGGGCAGCAACCATTATCTCTACACTAGATCTCTGTAAAGGATTTTGGCAAATGGAACTAGACGAGCAATCCAGAGCCAAAACTGCCTTCAGTACACCAGATGGGTTATATGAGTTTGTGACCTTACCCATGGGACTAAGGAACTCACCAAGTTCATTTCAGAGGCTAATCAATACTGTGTTGCGAGGCATGTCAGATTTTGCAGTGGCCTATATCGATGACGTGGCCATTTTTAGCAAGTCAGTGCCTGAGCATGTCCAACACCTGACAACAGTATTGGAGGCCTTAAGAAAAGCAGGCCTCACAATAAAAGCTAAGAAATGCCAGTTTGGACTAAAGGAAGTAATCTATTTAGGACATAAGGTGGGGAGTGGGAAAATCACCCCCTTATGGAGCAAGGTGGAGGCAATACAAGCGTGGCTGATCCCCTTAACCAAAAAACAAGTAAGGGCATTTCTGGGTGTGGCTGGATTTTATAGGAAGTTTGTGAGAAATTTTGGGGAAATAGCAACCCCCTTGCATGAATTAACAAAGAAGAAGTGTTCTGAGCGTGTGGTATGGACGGATGAATGTCAGAAGGCTTTTGATCTACTGAAGCAAGCCTTGTGCCAAGGACCCATATTAATAGCACCAGACTATGAGCAACCATTCATCGTGGCTACAGATGCGTCGGACCTGGCGCTGGGAGTCGTCTTGCTACAGGAGAGAGAAGGCACCAGACATCCAGTGGCGTACCTGAGTCGCAAGCTGACGCTGAGGGAGAAAAACTATTCGTCGGTCCAGAAGGAGTGCCTAGCGGTCGTGTGGGGACTGAACAAGTTGCGTCCATACGTGTGGGGACGAAGATTCACAGTGACTACAGATCATCGGGCCTTGTTATGGTTGCAGACTATGAAAAACCATAACTATGCTGCAGAGGTGGTCCTGGGCCCTACAGGACTATCAAGTGGACTTCCAGTTCATAAAAGGCAAGGACAATGTACTGGCCAATGGACTTTCCAGGCAAGTGGCTGGGATTGCAGTGACGTGACCAGACGGAGGAACAAAGAAAGACATTTTCCCCATAGAGACTTTTATTTGTTAACGTGACGTATAAATCCTGGAACAGGAATAATACTCTGCCGTTGTTTTAAGGGGGGGGGAAATGTGATGTTCCTATATTAATGTATATATGGTAAGTGTTGGTTGTTTAGAAGATATATGGTAAGTAGTGAAAGAGGAGGGGGAGTGAATGGGCAGTAGAATGATAGATGATTGGCTGAGTGTTTAAAATGGCTGAACATATAAAAGGAAGAGTGAGAGTGGAATCAGGGGGGGAGAAGAGAACTGAGTGGGTTGCTTGGTGGGGTTTAGAGAGTTGTTTGACAGGAGAGAGTGGAGAAGGAGGGAGGTGGAGTTCAGATTAGTATTGAGTAAAACCATATGCTTATGTGCTTTAAGAAGAAATCTTGTTAATCTTGTTAGCTTTGTTATCTTTAATAAATACTTAATTTAGTTTACCAAAGGCCTGATCCTTGACTGGGGTTTCACAGACCAGAAGGGAGAATGACCAAGGCTGAAGGGGAACTGTAACAAATGGTGGCAGCGGTGAAGAGAATAACAATACCAGTATTCAGAGTCTCTGGGAATACTAGTATTAGGATGTGACTGGTGGTTGCCTAGCAGGGGGATCTGTTGAGATCTGTGCTAGAGCGGGGAGAGAAAAAATAAAATAAAGGACAGTCCGGACTGGTGGAGTCCCTGGTGGTGCCTAGAGACAGGCAGTAACCACGAGCAGGTAGGAACCTGACAGGGAGAGCCAGGGAAGGACGCCTCACAGCAAGCCCTGGAGATTGGAACAAATGTGGAACTGGAAAAAGACTTGGAGTTTATGGATATTAGAGATAAAATTTACTGTTTGGAATTCAACGTTGTCTCTGAAGAAATTAATGACGATATTAGAGATAAAGCTATCAATGTCTTGGATAAATTTCTGGACTGGAATGATGTGATGGAGCTTGACATAGAAAAAATCTATGGAATTAATTACAGATATGTGACAATGGAAAAACTCTCAAGAGATGTGCCAGTGCATTTCATAAAAAAGAAGAACAGAGATATGACTTTACAACAATATTTCAGCAACACATTCAGAATTGATGGCAAGGAAATATTTGTGATAAAGGAAATTTCCATCAGACTCTTATTATATGACTATGGCTATGACAGCAAGATTATTATGGGATATTGATAATGGAAGAATGGCTACTGAAATTACTGGACTTAACAGGATTATTGAAGATGGAAGATGGAATTAACATTGATAATGGAAGAATGGCTATTGAAATTATTGGACCTAACAGATTTGATGAGATGGATTAATCGACATGTTTATTTGGAGAAAAATTGATAGATATATTTCTCAAGGAATTGAAACCTCTCTTTGACTTTTTGTGGAAAGAATAAAGTAATGTTTATGAGATTTGATGATTAATTAAGATAACTACTGGAGGAAAGTGATTTTGTAATATAATTTAAGAGACAGGTTTGTTATATATTGTAGACCTATAACTGATCTGCGACAAATCCGAAGTCAACATTTTATTTTATTGTTTAATTATTTTTGTTTTGTCTTGTTTTGTTTTTGAAAATTTGAATAAAAATTAATGATAAAAAAAAAAAGGATTGTGATTTTGTGATCCAGAAAGTAGTTAGACCTCATTGCAAGGCCAGAAAACTGTTGTTGTTTTTCCGCTTATCTAAAAATCTCATAAATTGAGTAAGGATATAGCTTTTAGTCTTTTTCTCTCTTGTGTGCAGTAGTAAAATAAGTTTAAATTTTCCTGGGCTGATGAAAAGGGCAGTGTTTTCCATTATGAAGACTTGATCCCATACTTGCTTTTCTGGGAGTAAAGCAATGCTAATCCCACATACCCGAAGTAAACCCCATTGAATTTATTAGGACTTACTTTTGAGTAGATATGGTTAGGATTGTGCTGTAAACTAATGAGACTTTTGAGTGAACACAGCAAAGAATTGTGTTTGTGTTGTAAATCTTTCTCTCCCCCTCCAATCCTAATTTTTAAAGCAATTAAGGCAGGGCTAACTTAGGTATCACTGCTTTTATTAACTAGGAAACTAATACTGATTTTGTTTTTTTTAAATAAATGTTTTGTAATGATCAACTGGTTTTGACAATAAGCTATTATATGCGGTGTATGCATTTTTACATCACCAGCCTCTGTGTGTATATATATGGAGTCTTTCCAACAACCCTGTGAGGTAGAGTTGCCAACTGGAAACTAAGGCACCTCACACTAAGAAATGAATCCCTTTAAAATCCAATAACCATAAAAACAAGTATAAACACTTGCAAAACAGCTTAAATTGGCACGATTCTGAATTTTGGGTTGGGTGAGTGAAGTTCCTTAGCATGCGTGCTTCTCTGTTTGAGTAAGCCCCATTGAAAACACTGGGACTTGATTCTTAGTAAACAAACATAGGATTGCACTATATATATCTTTATAGGTTGGTTAAAAAATAAACATCTTTGACTGTCATGTTTATATTTATTTATTAATTTATTATTATTTATTATTTGATTTATTATTTTCCTCCCAGCAGGAGCCCAGGTCAGCAAACAAAAATGCTAAAAACAATTTAAAACATCATAAAAACACTTTAAAATACATTAAAACAAAACTTTAAAAACATTTTTCTAAAAAAGCTTTAAAAAAGGGTTAAAACATATTTTTTAAAGAAAACATATTACAAATAATTCTAATACAGACGCAGACTGGGATAGGTCTCAACTTGAAAGGCTTGTTGAAAGAGGAAAGTCTTCAAAAGGCACCAAGAAGATAGCAGAGATGGCGCCTGTCTAATATTGAAAGGGAGGGAATTCCACAGGGTAGGTGCCGCCACACTTAAGGTCTGTTTTCTATGTTATGCAGAACGGACCTCCTGATAAAATGGTATGTGAAGGATGCCCTCACCTGCAGAGCACAGTGATCAACTGCGTATATAAGGGGTAAGACAGTCTTTCAGCTATCCTGATCCCGAGCTGTATAGGGCTTTGTACACCAAAACTAGAACCTTGAACTTGGCCCGGTAGCAAATGGGCAGCCAGTGCAATTCTTTCAGCAGCGGGGTGACATGTTGGCAATACCCTGCCCCAGTGAGCAGTCTTGCTGCTGCATTTTGCACCAGCTGCAGCTTCCAGGCCAACCTCAACCACATAGAGCGCATAACAGTAATCCAGCCTGGAGGTTACCAGTGTGTGGACAACAGTGGCCAGGCTATCCTGGTCCAGAAACGGCCGCAGCTGTCTTATCAGCCGAAGCTGGTAAAAGGCACTCCTAGCCAAGGAGGTCACCTGGGCCTCTAGCGATAAAGACAGATCCAGGAGCACCCCCAGACTACGGACCTGTTCTTTCAGAGGGAGTACAACCCCATCCAAAGCAGGCAACTGACCAATTATCTGAACTCGGGAACCACCAACCCACAGCGCCTCTGTCTTGCTAGGATTCAGACTCACTTTATTGGCCCTCATCCAAGCAGTGGTCCAAGGCTTCCACGGCCTCTCCTGATTCAGATGTTACGGAGAAATAGAGCTGGGTATCGTCAGCTACTGCTCACACCTCACCCCAAATCTCCTGATGACTGCTCCCAAGGGCTTCATATAGATGTTAAACAGCATGGGGGACAAGATGGTACCCTGCGGCACCCCACAGCACAACTGCCAGGGGGCCGAAAGACAGTCACCCAATGCTATTCTGAGAGCGACCTTGGAGAAGGGATCGGAACCACTGTAAAACAGTGCCTCCAATACCTATATCACCAAGTCAGCTAAGAAGGATACCATGGTCAATGGTATCAAAAGCCGCTAAGAGATCAAGTAAGAATAATAGGGTTGTACTCCCCCTGTCCTTCTCCAGATAAAGGTCAGCCATCAGGGCAATCAAGGCCGATTCAGTCCCATAACCAGGCCTGAACCCAGACTAGGATGGGTCAGGATAATCTGTTTCATCCAAGAGTACATGCAACTGCTGTGCCACAACCCTCTCAATCACCTTCCATAGGAAGGGGGTATTTGCAACCGGTTGGTAGTTGTCACAAACCAATGGGTCCAGGGTGGGATTTTCAGGAGTGGTCGGATCACCACCTCTTTCAAGGTGGCTGGAACCACTCCCTCTCACAATGATGCGTTGACCACACCCTGGATCCACTCGGTCAGACCCCCTCGGCAAGCTTTAATAAGCCAAGAAGAGCAAGGGTTGAGAGGACATGTTGCTGGCTGCATCATCGCAAGCACCTTGTCTACGTCATCAGGCCGCATCAACTGAAACCGTTTCCAAGAAGTTGCAGCAGACGTTGCACTGGACACCTCATTGTGGACTACAGTAGATGTGGATGCAGTATCAAGACTGCTATGGAGGCAAGCAACTTTACCCTCAAAGTAACTTGCAAACAATTCACAGTGGGCCTCTGAAAGGTCTAAAACTCCATATCCTGGAGCTGATGTCAACAGACTCCTGACAATACGGAAAAGCTCCACCGGATGGCTACTTGAGGATGAGATGGAGGCAGAGAAGTGGGCCTTTGCCGCCCTCACCGCCACACAGTAGGCACGGTTATGATGTTTTACTTGTGCCCGATCAGCTCCACAGCACATCTCTCACCACTTGCACTCTAGCCATCATCCAGCCTGTTTCATTGGCCTTAGCTCACTGGTGTACCAAGGTGCAGACCGGGCTCCACAATGCTGGAGAGGGCGCTCAGGGGCAACCGGGTCAAGAGCCCGATGTGCCTCACTGTGCCACAGCATGACAAGGGCTTCAACAGGGTCACCTGCTCTATCTACTGGGAACTCCCCCAGGGCATTCAGAAATCCAGTGGATTCCATTAGGCGCTGGGGGTGGACCATCTTAATCTGTCTACCCCCCCACAGGGAAGGATTGGAGCCATAAGTCTAAACTTCACCAGGAAGTGGTCTGACCATGACAATGGGGTGACATCCACCCCCTTATCTCCAGACTACCCCTACCTCCATCTGGAGCAAAAACCAAGTCAAGGGTGTGCCCTGACCTATGCGTCGGGCCAGTGACGACTTGAGACAACCCAATGGTTGTCATGGAGGCCATGAAGTCCCGAGCTGGAACACTAGAGGCAGCTTCAGCATGGTCATTGAAATCACCCAGCACGGTCATTGAAATCACCCAGCACGGTCATTGAAATCACCCAGCACTATCGTTCAGGACTCCAACACCACAGCCGAGACCGCCTCTGCCAGTTCAGTCAGAGAAGCTGCTGGGCAGCAGGGTGGATGGTACACCAGCAGCAACCCTAGTTTACTGTCTCCTCGGTCCAACACCAGGTGTAGGCCCTCACAGCCAGCTCCAAGACAGAGTGGTTTCCTGGTGACAGAGATGGAAGTTCCGTAGACCACAGCAACTCCTCCCCCCCATCCCTGCACCTTGTGCTGGTGTTGCACCGAGTATTCAGGTGGGCACAGCTGGGTCAGAACAACTCCTCCCAGCTCACCCACCCAAGTCTCAGTAATGCACACCAAATTGACACCTTCATCTACAATCAAATCATGGATGAGAGTGGTCTTATTGTGTACTGAACAACATTCACAGACCAGTAGGCACAGCAGATGAGCACAATAATTGCTTCATACTATGTCCAGATAAGTATCTGATTTCACCCTATGGTTGTACATGTTTATTTCCTGTACATTTTAAGTGTTCCCTTCTTCCTTGGGGTGGTCATGGTTCCCCTTTGCTGTTTTCATCCTTAGGGGCAGATTATGCTGAGAGATGGTGAGTAAGCCATGGTCACCCAGTAAACTTCAAAGCTCATTTCCATTTTTAAAAAATAATTAAAACGATTTACATGCAGGCAAAGTTTATGAAGTAGATCCACACAACACATTTAAAGCATATCCAGCTTGCATTTAAAGTGAATCCTGGGAAGTGTAATTTCCCTCTCACAGTTATTGTTCCCACCACCCTTAACAAACTACAGTTCTTGTGATTCTGTGGTGTGATTCAAGTGCTTCAAATGTGTGTTGAATATGTTTTACGTGAATGGTGTTGATCTGCCATAGGTATGCTGTGCATTCATTAGTAAATTGAAAAGAACAATTTTAAGAGATAGCTTTTTAAACAGGGGAAGGGTTGTAGCTCAGTGCTAGGGCATATGCTTTGTTTGCAAAGGTCCAAAATTCAATCTCTGGAAAAGACTATTGTCTGGAATCCTGGAGAGCCAATGCTCGTCCATGCCATCAGTACTGAGCTAGATGGTACCAAATGGCCTGAGCTGGTATAGGGCAGATTCCTTTGTTCGTAAAAGTGGAAAGAGACCCAAGGGCCACAGTGACTCAGAAATTTATTTATGTATTTTATTTACAACATTTATATACAGCTTTATTGTAAAAAATCTCAAAGTGGTTTACAGAGGGAATGAAACAATGCTTTTTGGGGGGCAAAAATAGTTAAAGACAAGTATTTAAAAACATTCAAAATAATAAAACCAACAATGAGTTAACAACAGAAAAAAATAGGTTCTACGTACCTGTGTAGGCTTGCCTAAACAAAAATGTTTTTAGCAGGTGCCGAAAAGAGTACAATGAAGACATCTGCCTAATGTCAATAGGCAGAGAGTTCCAAAGCACACGTGCTGCTACACTAAAGGACTGGGTTTTTTTTACAAGAACATAACAAGTACTGTGTGGCACCCGTAACAAGGAAAGCACACCTTGAACTTGGCCTGGTAGCAAATCGGCAACCAATGCAGATTTCAGAGCAGAGGTATTATGTGCTGATAGGGTTTCACTCCTGTCAGCAAACGTGCCACAGCATTCTGCACTAATTGCAGCCCCCAGGTCAGGTTGTGCTGCATGGGGATTTCTGTGACCTTGGCTGACTGGCTGCGGTTTTTTTTTTAGTTTTGGGTTTTGGTTAGAAATCCTGACTGGTTGTGGGATGCTGAGTTTTCTGTCTTACTCATAGGAATCTTGTTGTGGTTGGTACGGTATTGCATTTAGGAAATCATTACTGCCTGCTGTTTTTCTTTTTCTATTGGCATTTCCTTTACCTCTGACCTCACTCCCTTACATCCATAGAAGCAACAACATTAGTTCCATGTGCTCAGCTCAACCCTCTTAAACCCATTGATGATATGCCTTGTTGTCTGCATGATGGTTTGTTTCTTGCCCAATAGTGGTAAAAGAGAATTCACATACTGGGAAATGTGGCTGCAATTGTTGTTGTTCCCAAGCTTGCTGTCTGTAAAGGTAAACCAAACCATGTGTGTTTTCTCTTTGTCAATTATTACTTACTGGAATTGGGTTGGCTGTCAAAGTGAGTTTATAGCAGCCCACAGATAGACAGAAAAGGGTAGAGAATCTTCTTACTCTTACTCATTTCTCAGACCTCTTTCTGAAGTGAAGGGTTAAATCTGTAAAGAAGTTTGGAGCAGCCATGTTAAAAGGTAGGGGCAGGACATTCTAGGCAGGGGGTTACCAACCCTGCTTGCATATGGATATATTTGCAGAAGATCACTAATCAAGCTCAACAGCACAATCCAAACTATATCTACTGAGAAGTAAGTCCTATTGAGTTCTATGGGGCTTAGTAAGTGTGTTTAGAATTGCACCCTTCAGGGGCATCCATCTTTACTCCTGAGTGCTCCCATCTAACATCTCCACAACACTAGGCTCCTTTCTTCCTTCAATGGCCTTCTGGTGACTGGCTTGGCCTGATGGCACTTTAACCCTTCTTGCCAGAAGCAAGTAGACTAGCTGAAATGCTCCATCTTTTAGCTAAGATTTCCATCTTTATTTCGAATCAGAGAAATGTTTTTGTTTCAATTTTATGGTCCAAGCAACTGTGGTTGATGCTTAATGTATCATGCTTAATGACATCACTCAGGCCCACCCCTGTGGCATTACTAGAGCCCACCCCTGAAACCTCACTGTTTGAGATGCTTCTGATCTGGCAACCCTATTCCGATTGCATTCAGTTGTAGTTTTCTTTCATTTTAACCATTATTTTTGTGCATTTTTAAAAGAAAAGTAACTTTGTATTCTTCATAATTTTTAGACTTTGCTCCTTTCCATTTAACTCTTCTTATCCAGATGCCCCCAGCTTTCATATTTAAATAGTTAAATCATTCTGAAAAATCATTCTCATATTAGGATGGAATCCTCACTAGCTGAACCTGTTTCAATACTGGTGATCCCTTGGAAAAGTATTTTATGATTCAACACAGGGCCCTTCTAGTCATCCTTTTCATTACATATCCATAATAATTTGTGCTCAAAATGGTTTTGGAGTGATTATATGTGATCCTGCTTTCAACACTGCTTGTACCTGCAATATTGTTTGGGGGCAATTATACTGTTTCATTTCCAATTAGTGATACGCATAGCTTCCTGCTGAAATCCAGTAATTTTTTATACTTTACTGCATATGTTCTGGGGGTTTTTTTGTACAGCTTTTGCTGTGCAAAAGTGCTCCTCCAGACAGCAATAATGTGATAACATTGGGGAAGCATCACTGAACAACTAATGAAGTGGAATGATGTGTGGACAGTCCAGTATAAATCAACCACTAATGCACTATTATTGCATCAATGTCATGTTGCAGAATA
This sequence comes from Rhineura floridana, assembly GCF_030035675.1. Lineage (NCBI taxonomy): Eukaryota > Metazoa > Chordata > Lepidosauria > Squamata > Rhineuridae > Rhineura > Rhineura floridana. The sequence goes on along the minus strand of NC_084480.1, from coordinate 262,755,041 downwards.
TCCAGCCCCCCCAAAAAGCACCAGTCTGGAGCTGCCCACAGTGAAAGAAATCAAATTCTTGTTTTCTCCTGGTTCTTGTGGTTGCATTAGCAGCCACCATAAAACTTCATACACATAATAGAAGGCATCCAAAACACTTTCATAGTGGATTATGGTACTTCTTTAGTTAGCTATCCAGGAAACAAGGTATATAGAGCATCCAGTGTAAAGCAGAAAATTCATTTTATGAGAGTTTGATGAACTATGCCTTGTTCATTGCATGCCTAGGCTGCTCTCTGTTTCTCTCTCTCTCTCTCTCTCTCTCTCTCTCTCTCTCTAACGACTGTGAATGGATGAGTGATTTTAAAAAGAAGAACCCAGCAAATTTCCTAATACTTGACTCACAACAGAGGGTTTCATGGAAATGGAAGCTGAAAAGACATACTGATTCCTCTTCTGTTTAAAGGTGATAGTCAATTATTCAAGAACAAACAGCTAATGCATTCAGTTCCTGTTGACAGTAATGGAAGTCAGTGGGAGCATGATCCACTGGGAAATTTTCTACAAAAGCCTTGTTACACCAACAGAATTTGCAGAAGGGCATAGACGTGCAGAGAAAACTGGGCAGTGTCTGTTCAGTTCAGCAGTGCCTGTTCCATTTTCCAAAGACATGTTTGGTGGATTGGACCCAAGTCTATACTTTCTGTTATCATTCTTGGCTTATGTGTAGAGAATGATCCATACTCATCAGTGCAGTCCTATACAGTTGAATGGGGCTTATTCCCAGTTAAGTGGATATAGGATGTATCAGCTCCTAGATCTAACCCCGCCCTTTCAGGATTGCAGCCAATAAGTGAAGCCAGGGTTGTGATTTGTTGACCCAGGCAGTGCCTAGACTTCATTGCAATGTCAGAAAATGGTGGTTTTGAGATTTTCAGTTTCTTTGATTAAGCAAGAATATGGCTTAAAGTTTTTTTTTCTCTTGTGTGCAAGAGTCAGACCCTGGTCTGTTGAAGAGGGCGGTGCTTTGAAAACCTCAATATTAAAGTATTTAATCCAATACTTGCTTTTCTGGGAGTAAAGCAATGCTAATCCCATGTACCTGGAGTGAACCCCATTGAATTCATTAGGACTTACTTTTGAGTAGACATGGTTAGGATTGTGCTGTAAATTAATGGGACTTTTGAGTAAAACATAGAAAAGAATTGTTTGTGTTGTAAATCTTTCTCTTCTCCTCCAATCCTATTTTTGAAGCAGGCACAGTTTACCTAGGTATCACAGTTTTTATTATGTTGGAAACTAATACTGATTTTTTAAAAAAGTTCTGCGATGACCAACTGGTTTGACAATAAACTATTATATTATATGGGGTGTATTTTTACACCTGCAAAAGTGTGTGTGTGTGTGTGTGTGTGTGTGTGTGTGTAGTCTTTCCAATAACCCTGTGAGGTAGGGTTGGTGATTGGAAACCAAGGCAGCTCACAATTAGAAATAAATCCCTTTAAAACCCAATAACCATAAAACAAGTATAAACAGTTGCAAAACAGCTTAAAGTGGCATGATTCTGAATTTTGGGTTGCATGAATGAAGTTTATTTATTTTTATTTATTTATTATTTGATTTATATCCCACCCTTCCTCCCAGTAGGAGCCCAGGGCGGCAAACAAAAGCACTAAAAACACTTTAAAAATAATAAAAACAGACTTTAAAATATATTAAAACTAAACATCTTTAAAAACATTTTTAAAAGCTTTAAAATCATTTTTTTAAAAAAGAAAATGTTTAAAAACATATTAAAAAGCAATTCCAACACAGATACAGACTGGGATAAGGTCTCAACTTAAAAGGCTTGTTAAAAGAACAAGATCCTTATCACTTGAAGCTGCAGTTTTCCCTGGTTGAGTAAGCCCATTGAATACACTGGGACTTGCTTCTGAGTAAACAAACATAGGATTGCACTATAAATATCTTTACAGGTTGTGTAAATAATAAGCACATTTGACAGTCATGCTTATATAAATATTTCTTCATACTGTGTCCCAATAAGTATCCGATTTCACACTATGGTTGTACAATACTTCCTTTACATTTTAAGTATGTCCTTATTCCTTGGGGTGGTCATGGTTCTCCATTGTTTTCATCCTGAGGGGCAGATAGGCTGAGAGATGGTGAGTAGCCCATGGTCACCCACTACAGTTTATAGCTCATTTCCATTTTGAAAAATTAATTAAAACAATTTACATGCAGGCAAAACTTATTATTTAAAGCACATCCAACTCACATTTAAAGCGCATGACTTCCCCTAAAGAATCCTAGGAAGTGTCATTTCCTCCTCACAGTTATAGTTCTCACCACTCTTAACAAACTGCAGTTCCCATGATTCTGTGATGGGATTCATGTTCTTCAAATGGGTGTTGAATGTGCTTTAAATGAATGGTGTGGATCTGCCCTAGGTATGATGTGCATTCAAGAGTGAATTGAAAAGTACAATTTCAAAAGATACTTTTTTAAACAGGGGAAGGGTTGTAGCTCATTGGTAGGGCATATCCTTTGCATGGAAAGGTCCAGAATTCAATTTCTGGAAAAGACTGTAGCCTGGAATCCTGGAGAGCCAATGCTAGTCCACATCATCAGTACTTAGCTAGGTGGTACCAAATGGCCTGAGTCAGTATAAGGCAGATTCCTTGGTTCCTAAAAGTGGGAAGAGACTCAAGAGCCTCAGTGACTTCAAAATTTAATAATAATAATAATAATTTAATTTGTGGGTCGCCTATCTGGCCAATGGCCACTCTAGGCGACGTACAATTTAACAACAATACATTACATCATAATAAAATACATCATAAAATACAATATAACAATAAAACAATAAAACAGTTCCAGTACAGAGTAGTAGGCTATTCGTCATAAAAATTTAACCCTCCCCGTAAGTCCCAAAGGCCTGTCTGAAGAGCCAGGTCTTCAAAGCTTGGCGGAATACATTCAGGGAAGGGGCATGTCGAAGGTCATACGGGAGGGAGTTCCAGAGAGTGGGGGCCGCCACTGAAAATGCCCTCTCTCTTGTCCCCGCCAACCTAGCTGTTTTAGTTGGCGGGATTGAGAGAAGGTCCTGTGTGGCTGATCTTGTTGGGCGGCATGGTTGGTGGCGCTGGAGGCGCTCCATCAGATAAACTGGGCCGAGACCGTATAGGGATTTAAAGGTTAATACCAACACCTTGAATTGGGCCTGGAAAATAACTGGAAGCCAGTGTAGGTCGAACAACACTGGGGTGATGTGTTCCCGGCGGCGACAGTTTGTAAGTAGTCGAGCCGCAGCATTTTGTATAAGTTGTAATTTCCGGACCGTTTTCAAGGGTAACCCCACGTAGAGCGCATTACAGTAATCCAACCGAGAGGTGACCAGGGCATGTACCACCAGTGGGAGCTGATGAGCAGGAAGGTAGGGCTGCAGTCTACAAATGAGGTGTAATTGATACCAAGCTGCCCGGCTCACTGCCGAAATCTGAGCCTCCATGGACAGCTTGGAATCAAGAACAACCCCAAGGCTGCGGACCTGGTCCTTCAGGGGCAATTTCACTCCGTCGAACACCAGGTCAACATCTCCCAGCCTTCCCTTGTCTCCCACGAGTAGCACCTCAGTCTTATCAGGATTCAACTTCAGCCTGTTCCTTCCCATCCATCCACTCACGGATTCTAGGCACTTGGACATGGTCTCCACAGCAGACTCTGGTGAAGATTTAAACGAGAGATAGAGCTGAGTGTCATCCGCATATTGGTGACACTGCAGCCCAAATCTCCTGATGATTGTCCCCAGCGGCTTCATATAGATATTAAATAGCATGGGAGAGAGGATAGAGCCCTGTGGCACACCACAATTGAGAGGCCAAGGATCTGAAACCTCCTCCCCCAATGCTACCTGTTGATGCCTGTCGGAAAGAAAGGAATGGAACCACCGTAGTACAGTGCCTCCTATTCCCGATTCCTCCAGGCGATGTAAAAGGATACTGTGGTCGACAGTATCAAAAGCTGCTGAGAGATCGAGGAGGACAAGAAAGGTGAATTCTCCCCTATCTAATGCCCTCCTCATATCATCAACCAGAGCGACCAATGCTGTTTCAGTTCCATGTCCAGTCCTGAAACCCGATTGGTATGGATCCAAATAATCCGTTTCATCCAAGTGTGTCGACAACTGATTAGCCACCACTCGCTCAATGATCTTGCCCAGGAATGGTAGATTCGAAATTGGGCGAAAGTTATTCAAAACTTGGGGATCCAAGGAGGACTTCTTTAAGATGGGCTTTACAATTGCCTCCTTGAGTGCTAATGGCATTACACCCTCCTCCAAGGATGCATTGACCACCGCCTTAATCCCCTCGCCCAATTTCTCTTTGCAGCTCACAAGGAGCCACGATGGGCAAGGATCAGTTAGACAGGTGGTAGGCTTCACAGTAGAGAGCACCTTGTCCACATCCTCAGAAGGAAGAGGTCGAAACCGATCCCATTTGACCGGATTGCAACTGGCCAACTCTGTTTCATTTACTGTGTCCACGACGTACGGAATTGAGCTCCGTAAATGTTTGATTTTGTCGGCAAAGTGCTTTGCTAATTTGTCACAGGAGGCCTTAGACTGTTCCAAGGGTTCCTGAGCAACTGGACCGACCAGGCTTCGGACCACTTGGAACAACCTCCTGGGACAGCACTCTGCGGACGCAATAGAGGCAGCAAAGAACCTCTTCTTTTCTGCCTTTATTGCCACTTGGTAGGCAGTTACTGCTGCTCTAACCTGTGTCCGGACATATTCGGAACGGGATTTCCGCCACCGGCGTTCTAGTCATCTCACCTCCTGTCTCAGATTTCGCAACCGTGGAGTATACCAAGGTGCTGAGTTCTGTTCAGGGGGAGAGGACGTTTCGGCGCCACGCGGTCCAGAGCCCTGGTGATCCCCTCATTCCACTCCATCACCAGGGTATCGACCGTGCGGTCTTCAGCAGGTTCCAATTCCCCAAGCGCAGTCAGGAATCCTTCTGGATCCATTAGGCGTCTGGGGCAGACCATTCTAATAGGTCCTTTTCCCCTACGGAGGGTGTGTGGTATTGAGAAGTCTATATTTACCAGATAGTGGTCTGACCATGACACAGGGGTGGAAGAAGCCACCCCCAACTTCAGAACACTTCCCTCCCCTCCCAGGACAAATATAAGGTCGAGAGCATGACCGGCTACATGGGTGGGCCCAATATTACTAAGGTGCAGTTCCCAGGAAGCCATGGTTTCCAGGAAATCCCGAGGGGCTCCTACGAGAGTGGCCTCAGCATGTACATTGAAGTCCCCGAGAATTAACAGCTCTGGGGACAACACACGTACAGCCGAGACCATCTCTAGCACCTCGGCCAGGGAGTCTGCTGTGCAGCGGGGTGGGCAGTACACAAGCAGGATCCCCAAACTGCCCTTCGGGCCCAACCTCCAGTACATGCAGTCAACAAACTTAGTCCTATGAAGAGGAGGTCTGGTAAAAACTAGAGACTCCCGATAGATGACTGCCACACCCCCTCCCTACCTTCCCACCCTCGGCTGTTGTGCATAACGGAAACCCGGCGGACACATGGCCTCAAGAATGGGAGCTGAGGTCTCATCCAGCCAGGTCTCTGTAATACATGCCAGGTCTGCTTGCCCATCCAAGATTATATCATGGATATGCGATGTTTTTTGTACTACAGACCTGGCATTACACAACAACAATCGAAGGTCAGTAGGAATCCTGCATCCCCCAGTTGTCATCTGGTTCTGAACAGACCCGGAACATGGGATGGGTATTACACATCTATCCCGTGTTCCCCTCATCTGGCATGGTCTGCCAACAGTACCATTCCAGCGTCTGCCGCCCACTCTTTCTATAGTTTGGCCCCTCACCCTCCCTGTCACATCCCCCCCTGACTTGCACATGCCCCTGTCCCTGTTCGCCAATCAGACAGGCCACCCACCCTAAAACAATAATGGGCCGGAGACCCGCCTCTAACACTCTGATACTGCTAAATTAAATTAAAATTAAAATTAAAAATCATTACAATTCCCCCACAACCACACATCCACACATCCATACATCCCCACAGTCAAAATCAGCCCAAAATCAACACAAGTAGTCCTAGTCTTGGCAGTAGTGGCAATAATAAAGATGACAATCTTCCTTTGGTTGCTGGGCCGCACCCAGAGCCTGGCTGCCCTCCGCGGGCATAAATTTATTTATGTATTTTATTTACAACAGTTATATACTGCTTTATTGTAAAAAATCTCAAAGTGGTTGTCAGAAAGAATTAAAACAATAAAATTATTGGCAAAAACAGTTAAAGACAGGTATTTAAAAGCATTCAAAATAATAAAACCAACAATGAGTTAAAAACAGGTTTAAAAACACAATAGCTTCTACATCCCTGGATAGGCTTGCCTAAACAAAAATTATTTTAGCAGGTGATGAAAAGAGGTGTCGGCCTAATGTCAGTAGGCAAGGAGTTCCAAAGCATAGGTGCTGCCACTTTGTTGTTGTTGTTGTTGTTATGTGCCTTCAAGTTGATTTTGACTTATGGCGACCCTATGAATCAGTGACCTCTAATAGCATCTGTCATGAACCACCCTGTTCAGTTCTTGTCAGTTCAGATCTGTGGCTTCCTTTATGGAATCAATTCCATCTCTTGTTTGGTCTTCCTCTTTTTCTACTCCCTTCTGTTTTTCCCAGCATTATTGTCTTTTCTAATGAATCATGTCTTCTCATTGTGTGTCCAAAGTCTGATATGTGTCCAAAGTCAGAGGAAGGCAATGGTAAACCACCTCTGAATACCTCTTACCACGAAAACCTTATGAACAGAGTATCCAAAATGCTGCCACTTTACAGAACTGATTTCTTACAAGAGCAGAACAAGTATTATGTGGGACCCATAACATGGAAAGCACAGCTTGAACTTGCCCTGGCAGCAAATCAGCAACCAATGTAGATTTCAGAGCAGAGGTATTATGTGCTGGTAGGATCTCACTCTAGAGAGAGTCAGTGTGGTGTAGTGGTTAAGGTGTTGGACTATGACCTGGGAGACCAGAGTTCAAATCCCCACATAGCCATGAAGCTCACTGGGTGACCTTGGACCAGTCACTGCCTCTCAACCTCATGAAAACCCTATTCATAGGGTCGCCATAACTCTGAATCGACTTGAAGGCAGTACATTTACATTTAGGATCAAACTCATGTCAGTAATCATGTCACAGCATTCTGCATTAACTGACTGGCTGCCAGGATTTTTTTAGTTTTGGTTTTCGATTATGAATCCTGACTGGTTGTGGGATGCTAAGTTGTCTTCCTTACTCATAGGAATCTTGTTGTGGTTAGTATGGTATTGCATTTAGGAAAGCATCACTGTCTTTTGTTTTTCATTTTCTGTTTACATTTCATTTACCTTTAACCTCACTCCCTTACATCCATAGAAGCAACAGCAGTGGTTGCATGTGCTCAGCTCAACCCCCTAAAACCCCATTGATGATGCACCTTGTTGGTTGTATGGCAGTTTGTTTCTTGCCAAATAGTGATAAAAGAGAATATTTGAAAGTATGGCTGCAATTGTTGTTCCCAAGATGCTGCCTGTGAAGGCAGACCAAACCGTGTGTCTTTTCTCTCTGCCAGTTATTACTCACTGGAATTGGGTTGGCTGTCAAAGTGAGTTTATAGCAACTCACAGGGTAGGCAGAAAGGGTAGAGAATCTTCTTACTCTTACTCGTTTCTCAGACCTCTTTCTGAAGTGAAGGGTCAAATCTGTAAAGACATTTGGAGCAGCTACGTTAAAATATAAGGGCAGGGCATTCTAGGCAGGGAGTTGCCAACCCTGCTTGGATATGGATGTCTTTGCAGAGGATCCCTAGTCAAGCTTTACCAACAGCACAATCCAAACTATATCTACTCAGAAGTAAGTCCTGTTGAGTTCTATGGGGCTTAGTCCCTTAGTAAATGTGTTTAGAATTGTAGCCTTCAGGGGCATCCATCTTTACTCCCAAGTGCTCCCTTCTAACACCTCCACAACACTAGGCTCCTTTCTTCCTACAGTGGCCTTCTGGTGACTGGCCTGGCCTGAAGGCACCTAAACCCTTCTTGCCAAAAGCAAGCAGGCTAGATTAAATGTTCCCTACCAGGCTCCATCTTTTAGCTAAGATTTCTATCTTAATTTCCAATCAGATTTTTTTTAATTGTATGCGCCAAGCAACTGTGATTGATGCTTAATGTATGATGCTTAATGACTTCACTCGAGCCCACCCCATGACATCACTAGGGCCCGCCCCTGAAATCTCAGGTTTTGGGATGCTTCTGACCTGGCGACCCTACTATACAAATTTCTCATTAAAAGGGACTGGTGCAAACGTAATAGACTCTGCCTTTATTAAAATTGAAAGGAACTCCTTGCATACACAATCATATCCATGATTGTGATTCTTATATATTTTGTTGGTATCTTACATAGGACCAGAGATGGGTTGATGATATATAGTTACCTATAAGGTGGCAATTCCAAGAGATTAAATGAATGACACCAGTCTGAAAAACCCTGAAATTTGATTACAGTATAAGAGATTCCATTGAGTCTAGGGAAGCAGAAGAATAAAACCACCTTTTAGGGATTAGTCATATTCATATGTGGGAGTGCATGCTATACTTTCCAGATAATTCTGCCACTGAACAATAGTCAGGAAAGGGGAAAGGGGCTCATTTACTTACTAGCTGGAACAACGGAATAAAGACTAAGGAGTGGGGAATATTTTAATTTACCTACTGTAGGTGATGTAATGTTTCACCTGCTCAGAAGCTTCCACTCAGTGGCAGCTGATGACATTTTGACTTGGTATGGCCTCATACCAAGCTTGCTTTTTTCATCATCATATTTATTTATTTATTTATTTATTGCATTTGTATACCGCCCCATAGCTGAAGCTCTCTGGGCCGTTTACAACAATTAAAAACATAAAAAACAAATATACAAATTTAAAAACACATTTTTTAAAAGCAATTTAAAAACACATAGGACACAATAGGACTTGTATAACAATTATTTAGGAAAGTGTGCCATTACACATGCGCAGAATGCTATTGTCTCCTCACTAAAAACATGAACAATTCTCTGCACAGCTATACACATGGGAAGAACTTCCGTGGAAGAGGATCCAAGTATAATTTTCAGACAAGATTAACTCTGTTATCTCTTATTTAGAAATTAAACCATACGACATGGCATATATTTTTTAATTCATGCATTGATTACAGCTGCACATCTATTGCCAAACTCTCTCTAAAAAAAGCATACAAAAACTTTGCTTCCAGTTGTATTCACTTTTCCTCTCCCCAAAAAATCATTTTAATTTTTCATTATCCAAAAGACTTTTTTTTTCTAAATTAAAAGAACAAAGTATTTCAACCAATAGACAAAAATTGTTGTATTTGAGCCAGGGCACATCAGAGCACATCAAAACATTTTTGCAGTGCATAGGTCAGTCCTGAAAATGTGAAGTAATAATCTCTATTCATGTGCAGAGTACATCACACCAGAGTAATAATAATCAGCCTCTTATGCCTGAGATTAGGAAAAATATCTTCCAGGGTTGGGGAAGGATGTGGAGTGAGTCAGTGTGACATTCAGACAGGCACAGAGCCCAAATTCTTCAATTTAGAAATTCATTGACAAAACTCGCAAAAAAGCAAGCAACAATAGCAGCAGCATTTACCTCCATTCTGCATCCAAGATATTCTATCCCTCACTTAAGCGAGATGAGGGGTTTGTTGGAAGCAGATCCACAGACCTTTTCTTGAAATACTCTAGAGTTTCACATGGCTCAGTTTAACCTGTGCTATCCCATCCAGCAGCTGCTGCAGCTTTTAATGAGTGAATGCAGGGAAATGGTTAATACAGAGTTTGTTGCAACATGTACACAAGCCACCCACCCGTTTTTTCTCACATTCCCCTCAAATTCACAAAAATAAATGCAAACTGATTAACTAAAAAATAGCTAGATACAATAAAAAGAGTCACATTATATTCATGGTTGCTCTCTCTCCCACCCCCCTCAAGGTCGCAATACAATACAAAACTAAAAAGCACCTCAAAGTAGGGAATTGCTTCTCTGGTCACCAGAATATGCTCAAAGCTGTGCGTAGGTTTGGCCTTCAGAAAAACAGCTCTGAGCATGCTCAGAACAAATGTATGATTCTGACTGTGTAAGGGTCCAGATGGTGCAGGGCTGTTTTTCAAGCACTCCTCCCTCATCTAATACTGTGACTGCTGGATTGCCCTCGTAACAACAGAGGAGTGGAAACAAGCATAGCGGGGGCTGAAAAGCCAGCAGACTTCCTGATATTCAAATAGCAGTCACATTTTTTTTTGTCCAGAGACACATGGGAAGGACCACTTTGCCATAGCTATACTTTTGGATTCAGATTGGATGAGCGGTACAGAAAGCTGGGCTGCTTTCTGACATGGGGCTTATTGAGTTAGTTTAACGGATTAAAATGGTAGCTCTTCTGTCCCAATTTCTATAATTCCTTTCACACTGCAGTATCTGAAATGCCAATATATTTGCATTTCACTCAAGTGTCTTTCACATAGTTGCACTGAACATTGCTTGTTTTTGTTCCTCACCACTATACTCTATACACATGCATACTCTGTTCCCCAACATCTGGGAAGTCTAAGGTTTCATCCCATCACCATGGAGCCGCTCTCCCTTTAGCATCTGACTTTTTTTCTAGTTGTATACACACAGGGGTGTGTGTTGGAAATGCTGTTGTTACCTATCCCTGGGCTGGAATATCAGTACAATTTTCATTAGGCAAACAAACCCACAAACCTAAAGGGCAGGAGAGCACTGCATGCTGGGATGCCTGTCACGTGAGCAGCTACAGCTAGCAAAAAACTCCATTGATTTTCTGAGTTCCCAAGCTTGCAAATAGATTATTTTTGGTATTGTTTATCATGAAAATTAGTAGTAAACTTGCACTATATTCCACAAGATTTCCAGAACTAGCTTGTACATCGTATGAAAGATCAAATATAATGCGCAAATTACCAGGTGAGAAATTGTCAGAATAATGGAATAAAGTGCAGTGTGAAAGCAGACCTGATTGAAAGAAATGTCTCCAGGTGCCTCTGTAAGGTCATAGAAGTAGAAAATGTGTGTGGGACAGGAGAGAGTATGAATTTAAGATTTTAGGAGGGTTTTTTAAAAAAAAAAATGCTTGACATTCTTATTGGGAGGACTGTGCCGCAGTATTCTTAGTGGGAAAGCCTTCATGGCTTCCAGTGGCCTATGCAGGCTAATCACATCAAATGTTTGCACCTGCCTTGTTAACTGGGCACTCTCTGATTCTTCAGTCCTTGCCTTGTCATGGCAGCAGCTGGAGATCCATCCTAATATTTTCCTTCCCCATGGGCTGAAGCAAGTGCCAGTGGCACACTTTACACCACCTGTCCTGAGCTGCATTCAGACATGGGGCTTATTACATTAGTTTTACTGATTATAATGGTAATGCTTCTGTCCAGATTTCTAACATTCCTTTCACAATGCAATATCTGTTGCATTATGGAACTGTGGCTTTTTGACTGATATATTGCCATGTCATGCTAAACTTCATTCACACCAGTGGGCGTGACATAACACAACAATGAACATCATTGGGGAGGGGGAGGGAAGGGGCAAAAGGGAGGTGATGGGAGAGAGGAGGAGGGGAGGGCAGGTTTGATCATTTGCATTGTTATTGAGTTCAAAGGGATTTACTCCTATGCAATCATGCTTGAAAATGAAACGGACTGCCTTCAGGTCGATTCTTTCTTATGGTGACCCTATGAATAGGGTTTCCATGGGGAGGGGTATTCAGAGGTGGTTTACTATTGCCTTCCTCTGAGGCTGAGAGGCAGTGACTGGCCCAAGGTCACCCAGTGAGTTTCATAGCTGTGTGGGGATTTGAACCCTGGTCTCGCAGGTCATAGTCTTAGGATAGGTAAAACTGACTGTGGGGGAGGAGGAGGGAGAGGGCAGAGGTGAGGAGGGGGAGGGGGAGGAGGGGATTGGAAGGGGATGGGGAGGGGAAGGGAGGGGTGAAGGAAGCGGGAGGGAAGGGGCAGGGAAGGGGCAATAGGGAGAGGATAGGGGGAGGAGGAGGGGAGGGCAAGTTTGATCATTTGCATGCTTTTTTAGTTCAGTGGGATTTACTCCTGTGCAATCATGATTAGGATAGGTGAAACTGACTTGGGGATGGGTGGGGGGGAGGAGGAGGAGGGCAGGATGGGGAGGGGAGGAGATTGGGTGGTGGGCACTGGTGAGAGGGGAAGCCCCTTTCCTTCCAAAAGGAAAACATTGTGAACATTATCATTCTTTTTCAGGGTTCCCCCCACCTTTTTATTTTACAGCAGGCACATATAGTCTCCCACCCAAATTTAAACCAAAGCTGTCCCTGACCACATCCACATCAGACCTTTATTTCATTTCAGACAGTCATGGATTCTCCCAAAGAATCAGGGGAAGTGTAGTTAGTGAAGGGTGCTGAGAGTTGCTAGGAGATGTCCTGTTCCCCTCACAGACCTTCAATCAGAGTAGCTGACTGTTAAACCAGTCTGGCCACTGGAGCTTTGTCAGGGGAATAGGAGTCTCTTGTCAGCACCCTTCACAAACTACACTTCCCAGGATTCTTTGGGGGAAGCCATGACTGTCTCAAGTGAAATAAAGGTCTGGTTTGAGTGTGACCTCCTGATTAGCCAAGCCAAGCAGCTGTGAGTCTGGCTTTTAGAACACTGACAGTTGGTTCTTACTGAGCATGCCCAACATTGTCATTGAGTTCAAACCAAAATTTCTTAATTAAAAATCAGCTAGGCATTTTTAAAAAACGTTTAAACTGCAGAAGATGAAGGTCAGAGTATGGGGCAAGGTGAGTAATATGATTACAGGTACTCTGTGAATATGGCTGATTTTTAATTAATTTCAACAGATTATGAGAACTCTGACAGAAAAAAGTCCAAAAGAGGTCTGGTTTTTCTCTCTCTCTTTTTACACTTTGAACTCTTGATTCTCTCTGACTGTTTTGTGTATCACCATAAAATTTAGAGGGTGGTGAAGCAAGCATTTCTGAGTTCAGGACTATAGGTTTTGTAAGGTTTTGTTTTGAAATGAGCTTATGGGAAGTATCAGAATGGCATAGGGTGTATTTTCAATTTAACATTGCGGAATGTGAAAAATCCATGCTGGCTATAGTATACAGCCACTCTTGTGGCTGTATTATTATTGCTGTGTTTATGGTAAGTAGTGAGTAATGGGAGGGAGGAGGGAGAGAGCTAGAATGCTACATGTGATAGGCTGAGAGGCTGGGGGATGGCTGTTCATATTTGAGTGCTTGGCAGTTTGTCAGTTTCATAGGGATTTCATTCTGAAGTGTTAGGTTTGTTGAAGAGTGGTGGGATTTGATGGGAATTTAGAGTATAAGGCTTAGTGTTAGTGAGAGACTGGGTATTTTAGTGATTTAGATAGTGTAGAGTAGGATTAACAGCTTATTATAATATTATAACCCTTTACTGTAATAATAAATAATTGCTTGCTTTTCTTCATCCCATGCCTGAGACTTGGTTACTTTAAAGGGAGTGTAAAATCACATGACATTTGTGGCATTTACACATACATCCTCAGATATCTAAGGAGTGTTTGGGCCTAAAATAAAGGTTGTGGTGGTAGCGAAATTGGTGGTGGTTAGTAGGCATAGCCTGTTGGGGGAGGGCAAAAGCCTGGAAGATCAGGGGACTGCCTTTAAAGAGAACATTGATGCCACAGCACACTTCTGTTTCCCCAGTAATTTCCCCCTTGAAAAAAAAGCAGGAAAGAACTATATGCCAGTATACCACCCCACATTTTGTTACTTAACTCCTGCAATTTTCTGGATTAAAGGGATTGCAAATAGATTTTTTCCGGAAGCAATTAACAGAAATAAGAACTAAACTTCCACTATGTTCTACTAATTTTCCAGAACTGGCTTTTATGTCATATGAAATATCAAATAAAATGCAGACAATATCAGGTAAGGAAAGGTTGGGAAAATGGAATAAACTGCTGTCTGAATGCAACTCTGGTGACTAGAAGTAGGTCGTCTGTCTCCTTCTTATGGTGGTCAAAACAACCTGTGAACCAGTCCCAGAACTTGCTTCAGGCCTTGGAGTGGGTGTAGGTTAGTGCTAGGATGGATCCTCAGCTGCAGCCTCACTCAGCCTCTGGAATATGTCAGCCTGACATGTGTCACTCAAAGAACTTGGTTGGATGGGTATACATAAATGTAACAAACAAACAAACAAACAAACAAACTGTACCTTTTAAAAGACCTATTCTTATATTTGACAAGTATGAGTCTATTAGAAGCACACAATTGCTTTATGTTTATTATAGCTACATTGCAGGATATATTGGAGGAGATACATAAAGACTCTTCTTGCCAAGGACAACTACATTAAGCTTGAACTGTGGGTTTGTATTGTATGCCAATTTCAATGAGATATAAGTATGCCTGTCTTGCTGTGCATAGTGTCTATTGTCTTCAGTAGGAGAAAGTGGGCATAATTGAAAGGATGGTGGCAAAAGTGATTAGTAAATCATATCCTCAAAGTGCATCTGCAACTTATATTAATACAATAATACTGACTATTGATGTGCCCCATGCGTGAGGCTGTAGTGAGTGCACATATATTCATAGCTGCATGGAGGATCAAGCCTACTCTCTTGGCATTTAACTGCCCCAGGCGTGAGGAGTATCCTTTAGAAAACAGTGCCTGTGACCCTACCAAATGCCATCTGTTTGGATATAAAAGAGACATCTGTTCTATTTCATTCTAGTGTATTGTCAACATCTTTTTGGATTATTTCTACTATCTCTGGATTTCAATTCCTTTGATTCTTTTCCAACCGTGCCTGGTTCCCTGTTCTTTGCCTGGCCCATTTTCAACCGGCCTAGGAGTGTGTGAGGCCTGCCTGCCTTGACTCCAGCTACAGAGGCTGACAGGGTCAGCCCAAGCTCTTTTGCTGCCTGAGGCAAAGACCACTTTTCCTCCCCCCCCTCCATCTCACATTCCATGTACAGAAGTCAGCCAGACTAATGGTTAAATCTTTACCAACAACAAGAAAGCATCTTCCAGTGTACCCAGCATCTTGCACACATAGCTCTGGTCTCCAGCAGAGGGGAATGGCCAGGCGACTCAGGACAGTAGCACTCGGTGGATCAGATCAGCTGTGCTTACCTGACTTCCTGTCACTGGTGTTGCTGCAGCTTACCTGGAAGGAGGGGGTGAGAGGTGAGGCGATGGCGAGATCAGTGCAGTGCAAATGCACTGGTGGGAGTGCCAGATTGGCTTAACTACTGTGTTTGCACCATACTGACTTTGCCCCGGCATCCATCTTCCTCTTTTCGGTTCACTGCAGCAGTGCCAGTGATGGGAGGTCAGCGAAATGCTTCTGGCTCAGGAGAAAGGGCTGCGGGGTTGCTGCTGCTGCTGCTGCCACCAGCATCTGCTAGCTGAGGAGATTGCTTCATTCTGCATAACTGTATGGCCAGCTGGTGTTCAAAGTGTCTGGTAACCATTGCCTTGAATCTTATAAGGCTGGGTTCCCTGTTCTCTATCTGGTCAATTTTCAACTGATTTGGGGACTGTAGCTGCAAAGGCTGCTGCTGACTAATGAGTTTAGGCCTTGAACTGCACTGATATGTTATGTGATGGACTCTGTCATGAACCCATCCTGGACCAAGACCAGTTCATTCCAGGACTCAACTCCCAAACCCAGGGCAATTGATCCTGGCAAATATCTCCCTTATCAGAGCTGTGTAAACCAACAACAACCCTGCAAGGTAGGTAGACTGCCCCCACCCCATAAACTGGCCAAACACTCTGAGTCAAGGGGAAACCCAGAGCACTAGAAATAGACCTGCCAAGGATACAAAAAAGACAAGAGCCAAAAGAGCACTCCTTGTCCTGAAGCCTTAGGCAAATAACCAAATATATAGTAGTCAGTTAAGTAGCCAAGGTACCAGATTCAGAGCCACAGTACTTCTGCAATGAACACACACAGGTAAGTAAGAAATAGCTTTATTAAATATAAGTACACAATTAATAGCAGCAAATTGGTTCCTTAAAACCCACACCCAGAGGGGCCAGGTAAAATACAAAGAGTTCAATCACAAAACAAAACAAGAAAACTAACTAACCTATTAGTTAGTTTGTATAGTCCCACATCTCCTCAGAGATGCACAGTTTGGGTAGCAGTTGGAAATGGAACCCACATAGGTAACCACCTATAGGCAAGATGGAACCCAGGGGAGCAAAGGCTAAAGTTCCCAATCCTATTCTTATAGAAAAACCCTTAGTAACAGTCAAGAATTAATTAGCCAATCAGGGGGCTTTCTCATGATGCAAATCTCTCTCAAGTTGTCATGCCTAACAGTCTCATCCTCCTAAAAGCTTCTCAGGTCTTGTGTCCTTGAGTACCAGGCCCTTAGCTGATAAGCAGGTGTTTTTGCTCAGGCCTCCTAATTAGCTTCAGCTGTGAAATGAAATGGCAAAGTCACTGCCTTCATGCAGAGGCCCCATTTTAGACAAGATAAAACCCTTCAGTTCTTTGCCACAAAGCCAGTTTAAATTCAGACTTTCTTGACAGACTCTACTGATTTTTTTGTTCAATGTATTATTATATGTTAAATATGAAAGACATTTTATGAATTATTTATTGTTCTCTATTTTAAGTTTACCTATCACCATACTACCCTGAACACTCCCGATCTCATCTGATCTTGGAAGCTAAGCAGGGTCAGGCCTAGTTAGTACATGGATGGGAGACCTCTTGGGAATACTGGGTGCTGTAGGTTTAGAGGAAGGCAATGGGAAACCACTTCTGAATACCTCTTACCATGAAAATGTTGGGCTGGCGACCAGTAGGCATTACTGTCTCTAGTAGTTTTCCATGAAGCCTGCAAGTTTGAAGACGTAACTGTGGTTAAGGGGGAGTTATGTCTATGCTCTGTCTGGGAACGGACTGCCAGGGTTGTTGCTATGGTAGCCATCTGATAGCGACTGGGAAAGTTCTAACAGAGTCTATGTGTTGTTCTCTTCTGCATTATGCCTCTGAGCTGAGAGGCTGTCTTTTGTGTTCATCTATGGAGAGAGATGTACCAGAAGGGGGGTGACTGAAGAATCTCTACATGTATTTACTCTTAAGCCTCTGGCCTTAATGTCTTTCAATAAAGACTCTTAACATGCTCTGAAGAAGTTTCTTGCTCAACTTAACTCCAACGTAATGTATGCTGTTTCACAACAACGCACACACACCAACAGTGGTAGCAGAGGATGGTTACGCTCCACAGCGCATTACACGGGAGTAAGTTGCTGGTCTGAACGGCAGACGGAGTTCCAGAGAGGGCAGCTTGATTGATTGAACCAGATGGAGGTGAGCAACATGGCTGTAAACCTGTCTGGGAAGGCTTGCCGATGGAACGACTTAATGACAAGAATTTTGGCAGCTGGAAGCCGAGGATGAGAGCTTTGCTGATAACAGAGGATTTATGGGACGTGATTGAAGAAAAACCCCCGGCGGTACTGACCGCGGCCTGGAAGCGTCGAGACCAGAGGGCACAGGCGTTTATAATCTTGGCTCTATCGGATTCTCTACTGATGTGTGTGAGAGATGAGCCGTCGGCTAAACAGACATGGGATGCGTTGCAGGATATGTCCCAGGAATGGCAGCGGAGGCAGGAGGTGCTGAGAGCCCAGCCGGTGGGAGCTGTCAGAAACAAGGAAGAGAAATGTGCCGAACCGGAGCAGGCTGCAGAAAGCAGACAGGAAAACAAGCGGGAACAGCAGCGGCTGAAGTCTTGTTTTGCCTGTGGGGCCCGTGGGCATCTCCGTAAAGATTGTGCAATCAAGCAAAACTCCAGGGACGGAGGCTTGAAGCAGGGAAGTGTGAACCTTGTTTGTAAACAGAAGTCTAAAGACTTGGAACAAATTAACTTTATTGTCGACAGCGGAGCAAGCCATATATTAATCAAAGACAGGAGTCTGTTTTACATGTCTACAGATGAGCAGGACTTTGTTTTACTTGCTGATGGATCACAGAAATCCGTAAAAGCTCGTGGTCTGGTTAAATTTGACAAACTTGGACTAATGTCAAACTGTTTGTTCGTTCCGGACTTGGCTCATAATATTTTATCAGTGGGCAAACTGGTGAGTTGTCAATTTTCAGTCTGGTTTGATAAAGGAAAATGTTGGGTGCAAAGAGGAGAAAATGTTGTCTGTCAGGGTTTCATGACACAAGGGCAGTTTAAAATGACCGTGGGTGTGAAGTGTGCTGATGCCTTGAGTTTAATGGGGCGGAAAGGGAATGACCGCCAGAGCTGTAAGAAGACAGCTGTTAAAAGCACACAGCCACAGTATTCATGTAATGCAGTCAGGCTGATGCCTGAAAGAGTGCATCGCAGCCGAGTTTACAAGCCACAGGGTAAGAGACGTGGCAAACGTGCACCTAGAGCACAAGAGAATGCATATTTCAAAGTTTGGTGTCCAGAAACACAGCAGTTAATTCTGAGCAGAAGCATTAAAGTCTCAGAAAAGCCTTGGGATCAAAGGGAGACAGTCCTTCTTACAGGAACAAATGACACACAAACACAATCACAGAAATTTCAGCCAGATGTTGACATTAAAGTGGAAGGTACACAAATACCTCTCAGAGATGCTTTGAATGAGCTCATTTCTGGAAAACGCAGATCAAAGAAACGAAAAGCAGAGGAAATGGAAGCTCCTGCGCAGGTTGTGCCAAGCACAAGCACAAATGGGGGGGCAGAGAGAGCCGAGGCTCTGGTTCCTTTAAGACGCTCCACGAGAGCGAATTTAGGCAAACCGCCTGACAGATTTACTGTGGGATTAATAACAAGTCCTGGAATGAATAAAGTTGTAGACATGGATCCTGAGACACTTTATTTGACATGTGTTGAACCAAAGTTTGATTGAACAACGTTTTAGCTAAATGTACAGAGAGTTTCTGAAATGTACTGCTATGTACTGAGATGTAAGTTTGAACTGTACTGAACTGAAAATGCAATGTACTGAAATGTATTGCAAGAGGTATTGTAGAAATGTATGATTGTATGACTATGTATTATGGAGATGTATTTCATGTGTATTTTGCAGTCTTAATGGAAAAAAGGGAAGCTGTTGGGCTGGCGACCAGTAGGCATTACTGTCTCTAGTAGTTTTCCATGAAGCCTGCAAGTTTGAAGACATAACTGTGGTTAAGGGGGAGTTATGTCTATGCTCTGTCTGGGAACGGACTGCCAGGGTCGTTGCTATGGTAGCCATCTGATAGCGACTGGGAAAGTTCTAACAGAATCTATGTGTTGTTCTCTTCTGCATTATGCCTCTGAGCTGAGAGGCTGTCTTTTGTGTTCATCTATGGAGAGAGATGTACCAGAAGGGGGGTGACTGAAGAATCTCTACATGTATTTACTCTTAAGCCTCTGGCCTTAATGTCTTTCAATAAAGACTCTTAACATGCTCTGAAGAAGTTTCTTGCTCAACTTAACTCCAACGTAATGTATGCTGTTTCACAACAACGCACACACGCCAACAGAAAATCCTATGAATATGTAAAAAAAAAGATTCATAGGGTCGCCATAAGTTGTAATCGACTTGAAGGCATATAACAATATCTCAAGCTATTCTAGATGGTTTATACTGTTGTTTTTTTATTGCTGTTACATTTTGATGTAAACTGCCTTGAGTATATGTGAAAAAGTGGTTTATAAAAATAAAATTGACATTAAGAGATGGGTTAGTGGTGTAAGGCACCGAAGCATTCATGGTTTGAGCACACTGCACCTTCAAAAGAGCAGCCTAATCTAGACATTAAAAACTCTTTAAAACATTAAAAACATTAAAAGCTCAAGGTCTAAGTCAGATCTTTTTGAGGGAGTATGGTTTACTTTTCTCTTGTTCATCAGCACATCAGTTGAAGGCCTGTGACCACCGAGCCACTAGGACTCTTTCTGGAGAGACTCTGCTGTGACTACTGTCTACTCTTTCATGTGTTCTTGCCCATTTAAATACCTAGCCCTCTCCATCTTTCCTCCCCCTCCCTTTTCACTTCCTTATATACATGTGCAGTTGATGGATGATCTGATATATTGTACTGTTTCTTATTTTGTTGGGGTTTTCTTCTCTTGTTATTATGTCTGCTTCCGTTTTCTCGGACTGTATTTCATATTGATAACTAAACAGTTAAAAATGTTCTAGGGTGGTGGGTATGATCTTAGAGTTTTTAAATTCTATATAAGATATAACCAGTGTTAGGTAAAGTAATTTTGTATTATTGCAGATCTATTTCATTGCTTTCTGTTTCCACACATGCTTAATTAAATCCACACAAGCTTAATTAATTAATAATAGGCACCATGCTACTCGCCCTCCAAATAGTCCTGGTTCCATGATTCTGGAGGATCAGAGAATGATCTCACACAATCTCCAGCCCTCGCAGGTGTTCCATACAAAGTGTAGCACTGTTCGGGCAATGGGCAGAGTGCCAATCTTTGGATCCCAACTAATGTTCATCCTAAGTAGCCAGCCCCAAGGATGCTATTGTTCAAGAACTATTGGCACTGTATATCCTTTCCCCAACTTTTATAGTGAAAACAGTACTGGAGTGCAGCTTTAAAGTTAAAAAAAAGTAATTTGGGCCAAACTACATGTTATGTTAACTATGTATCTGTGCATTTAAGTGCTGGGTTCTTTCTTTCTTTCCTTTTAAATATAAATTGCTAGTATGGTGGGGGGGCTGATCCAGAATGGGACACTAGTGGGGGGATGGGGGCTTTAACCCTTTGCTCCCTGCTATGGTCCCTATCCATTGGAGGCCTTGCACCTGTAGTTTGAGTAGGAAAAATAGCTCCCATGGAAGTGAATAGGAGGCTGTTTTTGCAGGCATATGTGTGCTGAGCTGGATCAGAAATGCAGCAGGGAGGTGTTAAGGGGTTATTTAAAAGCTTTTAAAAATGTATTTTAGAGTGACTACTTTCCCAAGGTGGCTTCAATACAACATTAAAATACAGAACAACCTCCTAACTCCTTACATGAGTGTCTCAGTCTGGGTTAGGTCCTTACACTGACAATCTGCATAAAACAAAACCACCTGTGCACTTAAAGGGACAGATACATAGCTAACTCAACATGTGGTTTAGTCCCAAGATGATGCCATCTTACATCTTCTAAATCAGGGGTACCCAGACTGTGGTCCTTAGTCCACCAGTGGTCCATGAGCTTCATTCAGGTGGTTTGTGGGACCTCTGTAGATTTGTGGTTGAAGACAGGAGATGGCACATCAATCATATTAAATATTCATATTCATTTTAATTGTATTCTGATTGCTTCCTTTATTTCTTATATTCCTGCAATTCCATACAATTCAAATTGTAATACAATAAAATATATAAGAAATAAAAGAAGCAATAAAATATAATACAGCATCTAGCACAATGCATTGCAAGTGCAATTATTGCAACAGGCAATTAATTAAGTGGTCCCCCAAGTCCCTCAACTATTTTCCAAGTGGTCCATAGGGAAAAAGTTTGGGAACCAATGCTCTAAATAAATTGCCTACTTAGACAATGCAACCAATCTGCAAAATTATATTCATATTTTTACAAAGTGTTCAGTTATGTACTAAGGTGGGGGGAAAGCAAAGGTGAATATGACATCTTCTATCGAACATAAACATCTACGGACATGTATTGTGTACATACTCTTACTACTTTGAGCCGTCCCACTGGTTAACTGAATCTGGTGGTAATAATAATATTATGTATAAGCAAACATATGGGTCTCTTTTCCAATTTAAAATGAATATGGAGTGAGACAGGGTGCCAATTTCGTTGTTACTAGATGTTGACCCAGGAACGTGCTGATTTTGTTTCTGACTATGAAATGGCAACACACAATATCAGACCTGTGGTGTGATAGTGCCATCAACTGTCCTGAAACTACATAGCAAACAAACACATGCATTCTGAAATCATTCCAATATGTTGTAAGGCAGTCATCTTTCTAGCACTTTGTGTTTCTTGTGAAATCTCAGTTTTACATACACACAGTAAAATGAATGTTAAAGAAAAAATCACACAAATGCATCTAGAGCATGAGGTAAGGCAACTGGTTTCAGTCATAGAAACACAGGCATTTCCATAAATTGCCACCAGAGGATGTACAAAGCACACACATTGCTGGATCAACATATAAACAGAAAATAAGCCTGATCTTCTCCCAGAGGTACTATATTTCTAAAGAGATGAAAAATGCCTAAAACAGTTCATGAAAAAAGAAACATGCTGCGGAGTGTTATGTACTAAGCTAATTTAGTAATGCATTTATCCCCATAGTTCCTGTTAGCCTAAGAGTAAATAAGTATTGTTTCAGTTGTATTGCTGAGATGCATTGCTAATAGAGATTGCAAGCAGTCTACCCTTAACTATACTCCATGGTAAAGAGAGCAGCATTATTGTTCTAATCCGTAAGCAGATCAAAATGCTGTAGCAAAGGAGATAAGGAAAGGGCAACATATTTATTTGCCTGTTACATTCCTCTTACCCTCTTTTTGTTCTTTCTTAATTTTATCTCTCCTTTCCACTGGTTCCATCTCCCAATGCTGAATCTTAAGGTGATATCAAACATTGGGCCAGTAGACATGACGGGATCTCTTTCCTCCTGCAGCTCCCCGTGTGCCTTTAAAATATCTTCCAGAGGCTCCCTCAGCTAGGGATGGACAAATCTGTCAATACCAGTTTCTCTTAGGTCTTCATTTTTTCCATCTTAAGTTTAGTTCACCAGATTTCCACATTAGTTTCCTTTTAAAAACTAGGGGCTCCTCTCTTGCTCACTTTACTCAACAACCCCTCTTACCATCACCAAAGCTCTCACCTCCCCCCCCACGAGGCTAGCCAAAGTTCCCCCTGCTCCCATGGTCACCAAAGTCCCCTTTCCCCTTCAACAGGTTGCTACCACACCTATGGGTCGCCAATGCCCCACACCCCACCCTGACACACACACACCCAGATACCCCCAAACACACATGGACACACACAAACAAGGACTCTTTCTCATATGTGCATGCACATACATACAGAGTAACACCCTCCCCCTCACCACCCCACCCATTCCTCCTCACAGCTGCCATCCCACCAGGCACTGGAACTTGCCACCCCAATGCACTTGCCTCGGCTGTTGGGCTGCCTCCACTGTCCTCCTACCCACCCAGGCTGAGACATTAGCATTTTAGTCCAAAAATCTTCTAATATCTGCATGTTTGTATGCAATTCTGCCTAATAAAACCTTTTTGCAAAGCAATTTTTCCTCCCATAATGCATTTTCATATGTGATTGTTTACCAATATAAGCATTTATATGCCCAGTTACCCTTGTGCATGCATTGTTGTACACATCACTTGGCTGGAGGACTGAATTGTAAAATTCAGAGAAGTGAAAATGTGAAAAGATGGCTGTGTTTCTCTTTGCATATTGTTTTGGAATGTGTAGATTAGGTAGGTTTGCCTTTAAATGTGGACTGAATTGAATTTCTCCCCTATCCCTACCCTCAACCCCCCATAATAGATTCTCAATGTGTGCTGGGGGCTGTAGGAGGAGAGGGGAAAGGGGAAGTCCCATTGTGCAAGCTGGATGACACTCATAGATGGTAAGAACTCAAGGCAGGAGCCTCTCTTTCAAGCTTGTGTTTTATAATGCAGGACATACACTGAGTATCCCCCTCTAGGATGCACACCTTAATGTGGTGAGGGGGTTTGAGAGTGTTGAAGAAGCTAAGGGCAATGCCGTCTCGAGTCTAGACCAAGAGGCTAGATTCCTAGCAGGGGCACCCAAGGCGGAATGGTCAAAGCTGAAACACCAGACTAAGATGCATCCAAACACAGAGGAAGGCAATGGTAAACCACCTCTGAATATCTCTTACCACAAAAACCCTATGAACAGAGTATCCAAAATGCAACCCGAGATAGTGCTGGAAGATGAGACCCCCAGGTCAGAAGGCACTGAACGAGCTACTGGGGAAGAACAAAGGACAAGTATGAGTAGCACTGTGACTAATGACGCAGCTGGGTCAAAGCCGAAAGGAAGCCCAGAGGCTGATGTGCACAGATACAAAAGGAGAGTCCGGAGTTGTACGACGCACACAATAGGAACATGGAATGTATGAAACATGACCCAGGGAAAGTTAGAAAATGTCAAGCAAGAAATGGAACGAATCAACATTACAATACTTGGTGTAAGCGAACTAAAATGGACAGGAATGGGACATTTTCAGTCAGGCAACTACAAAATATTTTATGCAGGAAATGAGAAATTAAGAAGAAATGGGGTTGCTCCAATAGTGAGAAGTGATGTAGCAAAAGCAAATTTTGACAAAAACCTGTCAAGAAATATGGAAAACTAAACAATGGCCGACAGATTGGAAGTGTTCAATATACATCCCAATTCCAAAGAAAAGGGATCCCAGGGAATGCAGTAATTATTGAACTATTGGCTTAATATCCCATGCAAGTAAAGTAATGCTCAAGATTCTACAACAAAGGCTCTTACCATATATGGGGCAAGAAATGCCAGACGTCCAAGCTGGATTTAGAAAGGGAAGAGGCACAAGAGATCATATCACAAACATACGTTGGATAATGGAACGGAGCAAGGAATTTCAGAAGAAAATCACCCTGTGCTTTATAGATTACAGCAAAGCCTTTGACTGTGTAGATCATGAAAAACTATGGAATGCTTTAAAAGAAATGGGGGTGCCACAGCATCTGATTGTCCTGATGCGTAACCTATACTCTGGACAAGATGCTACTGTAAGGACAGAATATGGAGAAACCGATTGGTTCCCCATCGGAAAGGGTGTGAGACACGGGTGTATTTTATCACCCTATTTATTTAATCTATATGCAGAACATATCATACGGAAAGCAGGATTGGACCAAGATGAAGGAGGTGTGAAAATTGGAGGGAGAAATATCAATAATTTAAGATATGCAAACGATACTATACTACTAGCAGAAACCAGTAATGATTTGAAACAAATGCTGATGAAAGTTAAAGAGGAAAGCACAATAGCAGGACTACAGCTGAACATCAAAAAGACTAAAGTAATGACAACATAAGATTTATGTACCTTTACAGTTGACAATGAGGACATTGAACTAGTCAAGGATTATCAATACCTTGGCACAGTCATTAACTAAAATGGAGACAATAGTCAAGAAATCAGAAGAAGGCTAGGACTGGGGAGGGCAGCTGTGAGAGAACTAGAAAAGGGCCTCAAATGCAAAGATGTATCACTGAACACTAAAGTCAGGATCATTCAGACCATGGTATTTCCAATCTCTATGTACGGATGTGAAAATTGGACAGTGAAAAAAGCGGATAAGAGAAAAATCAACTCATTTGAAATGTGGTGTTGGAGGAGAGCTTTGCGCATACCATGAACTGCGAAAAAGACAAATAATTAGGTGTTAGAACAAATTAAACCAGAACTGTCACTAGAAGCTAAAATGATGAAACTGAGGTTATCATACTTTGGACACATCATAAGACATGATTCACTAGAAAAGATAATAATGCTGGGGAAAACAGAAGGAAGTAGAAGAAGAGGAAGACCAAACAAGAGATGGATTGATTTCATAAAGGAAGCCACAGACCTGAACTTACAAGATCTGAACAGGGTGGTTCATGACAGATGCTCTTGGAAGTCACTGATTCATAGGGTCATCATAAGTAAAAATAGACTTGGAGGCACATAACACAATTTGACTGTGTACTCTTCTTCCCTAGTGCCTTCAGCACATGCAAATTTGCACACACATGCACAGTGTTCAAAGACTAATATAATATTAGGTAATAATATCTTGTGGAACTTCTTTCCCAATATAAACCTATCCAAACCCTTAGGCTGGGTTCTCAGGTCAGAAGCATCGCAAACCCTGAGATTTCAGGGGTGGACCCTAGTGATGCCATTAAGCATGATACATTATACATCAATCACAGTTGCTTGGAGCATACCACTCAAACAATTTTTTTTCTCTGATTGGAAAGATAGAAATCTTAGCTGAATTGACAGGATCATCTCACCTGCTTAGGGAGCCTGGGTAGGGAACATTTAATCTAGCCTACTCGGTTCTAGCAAGAAAGGTTTAAGTGCCCTCAAGCCAGGCCAGTCACCAGAAGGCCATTGTAGGAAGAAGGGAGTCTAGTGTTATGGAGATGTTAGATGGGAGCACTCAGGAGTAAAGATGGATGCCCCTGAAGGGTGCAATTCTAAACACACTTACTAAGGGACTAAGCCCCATAGAATTTAACAGGACTTACTTCTGTGTAGATATTGTTAGGATCATGCTGTTGGTAAGTTTTGACTAGGGATCCTCTGCAACGATATCCATGTAAAAGTAGGGTTGGCAACCCCCTGCCTGGAATGCCCTGCCTGCCTTTTAATATCGCTGCTCCAAAGTTCTTTATAGACTTTACCCTTCACTGCAGAGAGAGGTTTGAGAAATGAGTAAGAAGATCCTCTACTGCGTACAATGTGGGCTGCTATAAACTCACTTTGACAGCCAACCCAATTCCATTGAGTAATAATTCAGAGAAAACACACATGGTTTGGTCTACTTTCACAGGCAATAGCTTGGGAACAACAGCAATTACAGCCACACCTCCCAGTATGTGAACTCTCTTCTATCACTATTGGGCAAGAAACAAACCATCATGCAACCAACAAGGTGCATCATCAATGGGTTTAAATTGGTTGAGCTGAGAGCATGGAACCACTGTCGCTTCTATGGATGTAAGGTCAGAGGTAAATGAAATGCAAATAGTAAAAGGAAAAGAAAAAGACAATGATGATTTCCTAAATGCAATATCATATCAACCACAAGATTCCTATGAATAAGGCAGAAAACTCAGCATCCCACAACCAGTCAGGATTCCTAACAAAAAAACAAAACTGAAAGAATCCTGGCAGCCAGTCAGCCAAGGTCATAGAAATCCCCGTGCAGAACAACCTGGCCAGGGAGTTGCAGTTAGTGCAGAATGCTGCGGCATGATTGCTAACATGAGTGAGACCCATCACCACATAATACCTCTGCTTTGAAATCTGTACTGGTTGCTGATTTGCTACCAGGCCAAGTTCAAGGTGTGTTTTCCATGTTACGGGTGCCACATAGTACTTGTTCTACTCTTGTAAGAAATTGATCCTTTAGTGTGGCAGCACCTATGCTTTGGAACTCCCTGACTATTGACATTAGGTAGGGGCTTTCATTGCACTCTTTTTGGCACCTGCTAAAAATATATTTCTTCAGAAAAGCCTACCCAGGCATGTAGAAGCTATTATGTTTTTTATCTTTTAACTCATTGTTGGTTTTATTACTTTGGATGTTTTCAAATGCCTATCTATAATTTTTTTTGCCAATAATTTTATTGTTTTAATTCTCCCTGTAAACTTCTTTGAAGTTTTTCACAATAAAGTGATATATAAATGGTGTAAAAATACATACATAAATTTTGGAGTCACTGTGGATCTCCAAAATTTAAATGCAAGTTGCATGTGCTTTAAATGTATTGTGTAGATCTGTATTACTTCATAAGCTTTGCCTGCATATAAATTGTTTTAATTAATTTTTTAAAATGGAAAACAGCTACAAAGTTTTCTGGGCAACCATGGGCTACTCACCATCTCTCAGCCTAATCTTCCCCTCAGGATGGAAACAACAGAGTGGGAGCATGATCACTCCAAAGAAGAAGGGCACACTTAAAATGTAGAGGAAATAATAATTTGCAGCCATAGTGTGAAATCAGATAATTATCAGGACATAGTATGAAGAAATATTTATATAAGCATGACTGTCAAAGATGTTTATTATTTACACAATCCCGAAAGATATTTTTAGTGCAATTCTATGCATGTTTACTCAGAAGCAAGTCCCAATGTATTGTGAGGCTTACTCAAACAGGGAAGTGGGCACAGGACTGCAACCTCAAGTAATAAGGCATTTCACTCACCCAACCCAAAATTCAGAATCATGCCACTTTGCTGTTTTGCAACAGTTCTATATTTGTTTTTATGGTTATTGGATTTTAAATGGATTTATTTCTTGTTGTGAGGTGCCTTGGTTTCCAATTGGCAACCCTATCTTGTAGGGTTGTTGAAAAGACTTCATATATACACACACACTGGAGATGTAAAAATGCATGCATCCCACATTATACAGCCACGAGAGTGGATGTATACTGTAGCCAGCATGGATTTTTCACATTCCACCATGTTAAATTCTGCTACTTTCCATAAGCTTATTTTTAAAAAAGCATACAAAACTTATAGTCCTGAACTCAGAAACTCTTGCTTAACAACCCTCTAAGTTTTCATGGTGATTCAGAAAACACTCAGAGAGAATCTAGAGTTCAAATTCTAAAACAAGAGAAAAAAATCCAGACACCCAGTAATTTGGTGAAATTAATTGAAAATCAGCCGTTTTCACAGAATATTTGTAATTCTATTATTGACCTTGCCATATTCTGACCTGTTTTTTTTTTAAAAAAAGCCTGGCTGATTTTTAATTAATTTAAAACATTGGAGTCTATGACAGAGCAGGTATCCTCAGTAAGAACCAATTGTCATTGTTCTAAAAGCCAGACTAACAGCTTTTGGGCTTGGCTAATCAGGGGGCCATAACCACGCCAGACATTTTTTCCTCTAAAACGTCCTGGCTTCCCCCAAAGAATCCTGGGAAGTGTAGTTTGTGAAGGGTGCTGAGAGTTATTAGGAGATACCCTATTTCCCTCACAGAGCTACAATCACCAGAAGAGGGGCTGTTAAACCATTCTGGCCACCTCTTGCCATATACTCAGAGGCACATGTTACCAAATTCTTCCAAGCTACACAGGAAGTGGATTGTACTGTGAAAAACCAACCCAAATTATGTTTGCATTTTTACAAATTTGTAAGGCAGTACAATATCTCAGAGAGGAGGTCAGGTCTCCTGCTCTCCCGGTGCATTCACTAGAGCTGCCCAATTTCCCTGCTTTTTAAAGTTTGATAAAAAATATCTGTTTGCGATAGGTGTGTTCTTAAACTGCAAGGTTTTTTGCCTATTAGTGAATAATAGTTTATTGTCAAAACCAGTTGGTCATTTAAAAAAAATCGGTATTAGTTTCCTACCAAATAAAAGGTTCCATAACAAATACCTAAGTAAGCCTTGCCTAATTGCTTAAAATGGGATTGGAGGGGGAGAGAAAGATTTACAACACAAACAATTCTTTGCTATGTTCACTCAAAAGTCCCATTGATTTGCAGCACAATCCTAACCATGTCTACTCAGAAGTAACTCCTTTTGAATTCAGTGGGGTTTACTCCCAGCTATGTGGGATTAGCATTTCAGCTTTACTCCCTGAAAAGTGAGTATAGGATTAAAGCTTTGTATTGGGAAGGTTTTCAAAACAGGCTATGAATTAAACAAATAAAATGCCCTCTTCAACAATCCAGGAAAATTTAAACTTGTTTGACCTCCTATAATTAGAAAAGTATAACACAATGTAATGGCATCATAAGATGCCTTTTTTTTCATTTCTGTTAAAAAATATTTGAAAGATAAAATGTGTAATATGCTATTTTTTGCAAAAAATTTAAAAAACCCTGCATGTACTTTTATTATAATCATAACTGAAATTGTTTACTGTGCATTCCTACAAAGATCCTGCTGTCATCTTCTGTTTTAGATTTCCTGCTTGATTATTGTGCAGTATACGTACACAGATGGTGGTGCTGCTGCAGCAAGCTATAAATTTATTCAACTCGTGATGTGCAGATAACCAGGAAAAGGAAGCTATTTTCAGGACTTGCCATGGGTTCTAGCTATTGCCTGTAGGTCACAAAATCCCTCATCAATCACAACCCTGACTTCACTTATTGGCTAAAAACCTGAAAGGGCAAGGATTTGAGTAGTTGGCTGTTAGCTCATTTAACAGAAGTTGGGTGTGTGTGACATTTTGGTGTATAACTCTTGAACCAGACCACATAGAAACTTTTTTTTAAAATGACAGCTAAGAGTCCAGAGACTGGAGATCCAGAGAGAACCCTAAAAACAAGAATCTCTGGGTAGAAACCAGAGACCTGGCAATTCTGCCCTTAGATCTTTATCAGGATCTCCAGGTCTCTCATGTGAAGGAGGCTCAAAGGGTGATGACATGGATAAGGGCCTTTTCAGTTGTGGTCCCACATCTGTGGAATGTTCTTCTCAGTGAGTTCTGTGTGGTGCCTTTGCTGACAACTTTTTGGTGCTGGGTCAATACTTGTTTTTTCCCCCAGGCCTTTTATGGACTGAGCTGATTTTGTTTTACTTGTTTTACTATTAGTATGCTGCCAAAGCTTCCTATGGTTGTTATGAAGGTTTGTTTTAATGAAAATAAGCATTTTAATGAATTGTAGGCGTTATAAGAAACTGTTAATGTTTTACACTAATACCTCAGTTAACAAATCCTTCAGGAATGAAGCTTCTTTTAAGGAACTGCATGTTTTATGCAAGGGTTGTTGTGTATACATATTGTGGAAATGCATAATTTCTTCTCTTATTTTAAAGTATGTACCTGCTTGTGTATTCTGAACTTCTTATCAATTTGGTTGACTCAAGGCATCTTCCTGCTGCACTGCATGCTATGAGAGGTGTTAGTATCACTGAAGATGATAGGTTGGGCTCCGGCATCATGTACTGCTTTACCACTTGCCCTAAAATATGGGCACCAAAACCAGCTTGTTTCACTTGCTTGTGAATCTGGAAAACTGCTCATTGTCCACCCCAAACCTATTTTGATTTATATTCTGTGCTGTTTTTGATGAGAACTATTCAGATTAGTGTTGTGCTGAAATCTGTTTTCCATTTTCTGAGTAGTTCTTTTCCTCCGAGAAAGAGGCTTCCATTTTCTGTCTCGTGAATGGGTAAATACTGGACAATTCAGTGAGTTGGAAAGCTAGGGATTTCAGGCGAAACAAAGTAGCCTTTGGTAAAGTGGATTTTTCCTTACAGCAAATGAATGGTCATTGTACTAAGATAAACTTTCATAGATTTTAGTTACTCACTTTTAGTTCCTAACTAATCAGCTTGATCAATGTAAGCAATGTATTTTATCATATTTTATGACACTTTTATTGTATTTTTGTATAAAGAATATTTTAGTTAACTATTCTGAGTTGCTGCATAAAAAAGAAAAGCAATGTAGAAACAAAGTCTCCTATGCTGCAAACTTATATATTCTTACCTAAGAGGAAGTTCCACTTAACTGGATAAGACTTCCTTCTCAGTAGACATATACAAGGTTGCACTTTCTAAAAACAAAAACAGTGCTCCATAGACATACAATATTTCAGATCACATTAGACTTTAATTTATGTGCCTTTGTTTAAGGCTGGTCACAATACACAAGGTAAACAAACAACACAGAACAAAAAATCAGTACACTTTTAAATAATATCATTTCAAAATATGTTAGTGTTACACTCACCCTACATCTTGATGCAGTGAGAATTTCCAGGGGCAAACTCATAACAATATTATCATTTCAATCATGTCTCAATAACAATTTGTTTTTTAAAAAAAGTCAAAAACAACCCCACTACAACAATAAATAAAAAGTCATCATAGATATTAAACTCTAACTGTACAAAAGCACCATCAGCCATTAATCTAGTAATGAGAGGTGTTTTTAAAAATGGTTTTTATTTATATACAAAGAAAGAATACAATATTTAAGTAGAGAATGCTGAAATTATCAAATAAAACTGACTCTCAGTGGTTCTCGGGTATACTACAATACTGTATAAGTTTCTGTTTTAACTGTCTGGGCTACAGAGTTAATTACTATTTTCCTTTCACTTCTGCAAATCCTGTGGAGAAAACTATATAGAGGACAAGGTTAGCATAATGGGAATTTTCAAAAACAAACAAACAGCTTTGGCAAGTCCTCACAGCCCTCCACCTCTCACCTTGGGCAATCTCACACACCATGCACTCCCATACACCCACCAGGGCCTTCTCAAAGTGTTAACTAATTAGCCTTGTCTTCGCAGGATCAAATAGGATGGTACCCTCTCCACCTGTTTCATGGCTGCCAGAATACCCCTATTCAGATGCAGAGCATGGAAAAGTTACATTTTTGAACTACAACTCCCATCAGCCCAATCCAGTGGCCATGCTGGCTGGGGCTGATGGGAGTTGTAGTTTAAAAAAGTAACTTTTCCAAGCTCTGTTAAAATCAGATGTTCAAGCTACACACAGGGGGAAGTGTGCAGGGAGACATGCTTACATACCACCCCTGCATCCAATGTCCATCCTGCCCTGCCCTTCTATAGTCAGTGGGAAGGTCATAAGGGGGCTTCTAAGTGCTTTCAGATGGATGTGCATAGAAACCTCAGTGTGATTGGAAGAGATGCCTCCAGTCAAACAGACACTTTTAACTTCATTCAACCAGTTGTGGTTAGAAGCTTCCTTTACATGTTAATGCTCAACATGAGAAGGTATCCTGTGGGGATGTGGACAAAGGAGTATGGCTTGTGCATATGACTTCACTATGAATACTGACGAGGGCTTAAGACTCTCTCTCACTCAAGCCAGTTCCTTCTAGCATGAGCTTCCTCTTTGGGGCTCCTGAAGCTGAGCAGTAGAGCAAGGCAGGTGGAAGCAGCCCAGCCCTTCATGGCAACCAAAATTTCTCTCTTCCCCTAAAATTTAAATTTAATTCACTAATAGGCAAAAAAAAACAACCTTGCAGTTTAAGAACGTACCTATAGCCAACTGATATTTCTATCAAACTTTAAAAAGCAGGGAAATTGGGCAGCTACAGTGAATGCACAAGGGGAGCAGGAGACCTGACCTCCTCTCTGAGATATTATACTGTCCTATAAATTTGTACTCCTCTGCAATCATGCTTAGGATAGGTGAAACTGACCATGGGGGAGGAGGAGAAGGGGGGAGGGGAGATGAGAGCAAAGGGGGAAGGGAGGGATAGGGGAGGGGGAAGGGAGGGGATAGGGGAGGGGGAGGGGAGGGGAAGGAAGGGGAGGAGATTGGGAGGGGTTAGGAGGCAGGGGGGGAAGGAAGAGGAGGGGAAGGGGCAGGAAGAAGGGGATAGGAGGAAGGAGGAGGGAAGGGTAGGTTTGAGCATTTGCAAGTTTATTGAGTTCAATGAGATTTACTCCCATGCAATCATGCTTAGGATAGGTAAAACTGACCATGGGGGAGGAGGAGAAGGGGGGAGGAGGAGAAGGGGGGAGGAGGAGAAGGGGGGAGGGGAGAGGAAAGTGAAGGAAGAAGAGAGGGGAAGGGGAAGTAGGGGAGAAGTGATTGGAAGGGAATGGGGCAGGAGGGGCCAAGGAAGGGGAAGGGAAGGGGCAAAAGGGAGGGGATAGAAAGGAGGAGGAATGGAAGGCAGGTTTGATCATTTGCATGCTTTTTGAGTTCAGTGGGATTTACTGCTGTACAATCATGCTCAGGATAGGTGAAACTGACCAGGGGAGGAGCAGAGAGGGTAGGGTTGCCATATTGCCCGGTTAGCCGGGTTTTAACTGGATTCTTTGCATGCCACCCAGTGCCCGTTTAGCTGCTTACGTGGCCCGGATTCTCAGCTGTAATTAAAAAAAAAATTAAGTTTCTAGGTGGTCTGGTTCTTGAGATATACATAAAAACATCAGCCGCCCCGACTGTTAAATCTTTCTTTAAACAGTACTGTGTAGCACTTCGTAGCTTTAACCCCACCCGTTCAGGATTGCAGCCAATCAGTGAAGCCAGGGTTGTGTTTCAGTTTCATTGACCTGAGGCAGTGTCTAGAAAACCTCATTGCAAGGCCAGAAAATGGTGGTTCCCCCCTGTTTATCTGAAAATCTCATAAATTGGGTAAGTATATACATTTCAGTTTTTTTTCCTCTTGTGTGCAGGAGTCAGATTCTGGGCAGTGTTTTGAAAACCTTCCCAATACTTGCTTTTGTAAAAGCAATGCTAATCCCATATGCCCAGAGTAAATCCCATTGAATTCAATAGGACTTACTTTTGAGTAGACATGGTTATGAATGTGCTGAAAATCAATGGGACTTTGGAGTGAATGTAAAAAAGAATTGTGTTTGTGTTCTAACTCTTTCTGTCTCTCCTCCTCCAGTCCTATTGTAAAGCAAGTAGGCAGGGCTTACTTAGGTATTACAGTTTTTATTCTGTAGGAAACTAATACTGATTTTTTAAAAACGACTACTGATTTTTCTGCAATGACCAACTGGTTTGACAATAAACTGTTATATGGGCTGTATGTATTTATACATCTGCAGTGTGTGTGTGTGCGTGTATGGAGTCTTATGATTCGGAATTTGGGGTTGTGTGAATGAAGTTGCTTATCACTTGAGGTTGCATTTCTGTCCCTGTTTGAGTAAGCCCCACTGAATACACTGGCACTTGGTTCTGAATAAATAAACCTAGGATTGCACTATAAATATCTTTACAGTCTGTGTAAATAATAAATATATTTGATAGTCATGCTTATATAAATATTTCTTCATTTATCATATTTTTGGTTTTTGGTTAGGAATCCTGACTGGTTGTGAGATGCTTAGTTTTCTGCCTTACTCATAGGAGTCTTGTTGTGGTTGGTATGGTATTGCATTTAAGAAATCATGGTACGAAATGGCCTGAATCAGTATAAGGCAGATTCCTTGGTTCCTAAAAGTGGGAAGAGACTCAAGGGCCACAGTGACTCCAACATTTATTAATTTTTATTTACAACATTTATATACCTCTTTATTGTAAAAAAATCTGAAAGCGGTTTACAGAAAGAATTAAAACAATAAAATTATTGGCAAAAGCGTTAAGGACAGATACTTAAAAACATTCAAAATAATAAAATGAACAATGAGTTAAAAACAGATTTAAAAACACAATAGCTTCCACATGCCTGGAGAGGCTTGCCTCAAGAAAACTGATTTTAGCAGGTGCTGAAAAGAGGCGTCTGCCTAATGTCAATAGGCAAGGAGTTCCAAAGCGTAGGTGCTGCCACTTTACAGGACTGATTTCTTACAAGAGCAGAACAAGTACTATGTGGCACCCATAACATGGAAAGCACAGCTTGAACTTGATAGGATCTCACTCATGTCAGCCATTGTGCTGCAGCATTCTGCATTAACTGCAGTTCCCAGGTCAGGTTGTGCTGCATGGGAATTTCTGTGACCTTGGCTGACTGGCTGCTAGGATTTTTTTAGTTTGGGTTTTTGGTTATGAATCCTGACTGGTTGTGGGATGCTGAGTTTTCTGCCTTACTCATAGGAATCTTGTTGTGGTTGGTATGGTATTACATTTAGGAAAGTGTTACTGCCTTTTGTGTTGTTGCTTTTCCTATTTGCATTTCACTTATCTTTAACCTCACTCCGTTACAGCCATAGAAGCAACAGCAGCATATGCAAGATAATTAACTCCCATTAGTGATAAGAGCAAGAACTTATAATTATTATTTTAATTAAAACGAGGCATATCAGTACTTTGAAGAGGACCAGATATTTATTTTCTTTCTGAGCCCAGGACTGGGTCTTTCATGATGCCCGGTGGGGGGGGGGAGCAGGAGAGTAGTCGATAAGACAGACATCCTGGCATTGGTAATCTAATTAGCAAGGTATGTGTGGGGTTGTTGCACACTTCCAGGCCCAGTTTCATTTTGAGTATGGAGGTGCAACCTGTGTAGATGTGGTTGATCAAAGGGAGAAGAAATTTTGAGTTAAGCAAAGCTCTGCTTTTATAAAACCTAAGATACAGATACTTTGAATGTCTGAGTGCCTGCACCAGTGGAATACTGGAGGAACTTGTAAAACTTGCTGGAACAGTATTTAGAATGGAGCATGTGGTGTGAAAGACTCCTTTTCCTAACATTTTGGCTTCTTTTTCTCCACCCACCACATCTTTGAAATATATCGTATATGGTTAACCATACTGCTGCCCTGACTTACTTTATGTTTGTTGCTATTTTGTGTTTTTATTGTTTTTATATTGATTGTGTATTTTTATTGTTTTTATTATATTTGTAAGCTGTGTTGAGCTCTGTTTTTAACAGCAGAAGGGCAGGATATAAATCCTCTTAATCAGTCAATAAATATTCCATACTGTTGGAAACTAGAGTCTAGGCATTTAAGGCTGAAAATGTTGCTTTTTAAAAAAAAGATTTCTCACATCTTTCCCCAATTTTTGGTGGTAATTCCTAGGCACAAAAACAAAGCAACTGGACAATCCAAATATTAATATGCAAACAATTAGCATAATATGCAAATAATATGCAAATAATTTGCATAATATGCAAATTAGCCTGCCCGGATTTGTGGAACTGGAATATGGCAACCCTAAGGGAGGGGGAGGAGGGGAAAGGAGGATAAAAGGGGAGGAAGGGTAGAGATAAGTAGGAA
The DNA here is from genome assembly GCF_030035675.1 of Rhineura floridana. Lineage (NCBI taxonomy): Eukaryota > Metazoa > Chordata > Lepidosauria > Squamata > Rhineuridae > Rhineura > Rhineura floridana. The sequence continues at coordinate 262,718,531 of NC_084480.1, read as the reverse complement.
GGGGGAGGAAAACCCCTTTCCTTTCCAAAAGGAAAACACTGTGAACAATATCATTGTTTTTCAGGGTTTCCCCCACCTTTTTATTCTACAGCAGGCACATATAGTCTCCCACCCATATTTAAACCAAAGCTGTCCATGACCACATCCACACCAGACCTGTATTTCACTTCAGACAGTCATGGTTTCCCCCAAAGAATCCTGGGAATTGTAGTTGGTGAAGGGTGCTGAGAGTTGCTAGGAGAGGCCCTGTTCCATTCACAGGTACAATCCCCAGAACAGGGGCTGACTGTTAACCCAATGTAGCCACTGGAACTCTGTCAGGGGAATAGGAGTCTCCTAACAACTCTCAGCACCCTTCACAATATACACTTCCCAGGATTCTTTGGGGAATGACTGTCTAAAGTGAAATAAAGGTCTGGCTTGGGTGTGGCCCCCTGATTAGCCAAGCAAAACAGCTGTGAGTCTGGCTTTTAGAACAATGACAGTTGGTTCTTACTGAGCATCCCTGCACTATCATTGACTCCAATGTTAAATTTCTTAAATTAATTAAAAATCAGCCAGGCATTTTTTAAACTTTTAAACTGCAGAAGATGAAGGTCAGAGTATGGGGCAAGATCAGTAAAAAGATTACTGGTACTCTGTGAACATGGCTGATTTTTAATTAATTTTAATGAGAAGACATGATTCACTAGAAAAGATAATAATGCTGGGAAAAACAGAAGGAAGTAGAAAAAGAAGAAGGCCAAACAAGAGACGGATTGATTCCATAAAGGAAGCCACAGACCTGAACTTACAAGATCTGAACAGGGTGGTTCATGACAGATGCTCTTGGAGGTCACAGATTCATAGGGTCGCCATAAGTCGTAGTCGACTTGGAGGCACATAACAACAAAATGAGACCACTGACAGAAAAAAGTCCAATAGGGGCCTGGATTTCTTTCTCTTGTTTTAGAATTTGTACTCTCAATACTCTCTGAGTGTTTTGCATATCACCATGAAAACTTAGAGGGTTGTTAAGCAAGTGTTTCTGAGTTCAGGACTATAAGTTTTGTAAGGTTTTGTTTTGAAATGAGCTTATGGGAAGCATCAGAATGGAATGGGGTTTTTTGAATTTAACATTGCAGAATGCGAAAAATCCATGCTGGCTATAGTATATTGTATAATTTAGTTGAGAGGAAAATAAGGCTACTAGCTATGATGGCTATGTTCTACCTTCACTGTCGAAGGCTTTATTTATTTATTTATTATTATTATTATTAGTGGTAGTAGTAGTAGCAGCAGCAGCAGCAGCAGCAGTAGTAATAGTATTTGCCCACCCTTCTTCAATAGGTCCCAGGGCAGGTTAGGAAATCTAAAATACAATATTAAAAAGAATTAAAACTCATTTCAATCACAAGAATAAGATGGGTTCTGAAAACATACATCTCAGGAGCTGAAGGCCAGGGTAAAGAAGTGTGTCTTCAGCATTCACCGAAAACAGTATAGCAAAGGTGCTAGACACGAGTCTGTAGGAAGAGAATTTCACAACTTCAAACTGTCCCCTGAGCCACCATGTCCCAAACTTCTGAAGGTGGCAGAAGTACCAAGAAGGCCCTCTCTGCTAATCTGAAAACCCTAGGGGTCTGTTGGGAAGGCGTCTGAACACCAGTTGCTGGGAATCTCAGGTGGAGAGAGTGCTGTTATGCTCATGTCTTGCCTGTGAGCTTCCCATAATTATCTCTTTGGCCACTATGAGAACAGAGTGATATTTATCAGTTAGAAATTTCTGGTCAAATGAAATAGTGCATCTGAGTAATCAAATAGTAGATTAAAAACAAATAAAGTAATTCTCAATGTTGGCAGGCACCATCTTAGAAGAGCTATCTGTACCTCTATCTCACACAGAATGGAATGCTGCAGAGACAATTCCATCTAGAAACCAAAGAGAAATTAATAACTTGGTCTCTTCGCATTTATAGCAAACCCAATTGATAAATTAATACAATAATAAATAAAAACTCATTCAAATGATCGGCTAAGACTTCTTTAGTCAGATGACTACAACTCTAGTATACCCTTCAAGCACATGAATTAATACACACATGATGTGCAGTACTCCATGCTGATCATTAAAAGCCCACACCATGAAATGTTTGATCTGATGTTTTTCTGTTTTTGTGTAATAACAGAGGAATGCCTTTTCTCCCTCCCCCTCTCCCTCCTCCTGCCACTCTAAAAGCCCTGAAACATTTGTTACACATGGCAGCTTTCAATTATCGTTATAGCATTCTGTTTTCTGTAATGGACATCTCCCTAGCCAATTTCTGGGCAGTAACTTAATCCACATGTTTCTTTATTTGACTAGGACTTTTGAGCTTTCTCACTGCAGGGCTGATAGAAACCTGTCTTGTCACTTGAGTCTTCTTAACACATTTCCAAGTTACCTTAGAAATCCAAATGAGATTTTATGGCAGAACTCCAGAGCATCAGGCAGATCTGAGGTACTTGCTTGAAGACTTTCAGAGTATAAAACAATTAAGTCCAATATATCAGTTTCTGGACCTGGGAGGAAAAAGTTTTATTCCAAAAATGTTCTCTTCTGCTCAACCTAACAATTTGAAAGTTCAAGAGATAAGAAACATTTCTGTCATATATATTTTAAAATAAGATGTTCAGTCATTATGGTCACCCTAAATCTACTGCCTTAGATTTGTGGTCAGAAAATCGCAAACCAGTAATGTTCCAGCCTTGAAAACTGGCTTCATCTTTTTTCCAGCAAAGTCAATTAGAGTTTCCGTATTGAATCAAATAGGATTTCAGTAAATTCTTTTATGGTAGTTTCACAGGAGTTTTTATAAGCCAAAACCTTTGCTTTCGAGAGACTAAATGTTTCCATCTGCACTCAGCTGTCTGCCACATCTCCAGGAACAAATTATAAGGAAAAAGGAAGCATGTCAATAAGTGTATCTCCATAGCGGGACCCAGTTCTGAAAATCTGAAGGAAGGGTTTTACTGAATTGTTTGTGCTCTCTATAATAAGCATCTTATTTCAAAGTCTTATGTGCTAGGCCTGAATTTTACTGCATATGAGTGGACTCCAGAGACCTGTTGGTGCCTTACTGACTGCATGGATGGAGGGATCTTCTCACACAGAGTCATTTGTGGTATCAGGGTTCCAGGGCTGGATTAGTCATTAAGCCATTTATGAGAGTATGGACCCAGCCCATTTAAAATCTTCTTGAAGCATAATTATCAGTGTATAGCTCTAACTGTAGATAATTCTCTATCATGAAATTTTATTACAAAACATTGGTTTATAACCTACATCAGAGTATCTGCACTGTACATGATAGTGACAACAGTTCTGGTCAAGGCACCAGTGTAAAGGTAAATTTAACAAAACAAGAGCAATATTCTTACATATAAGAAAACTAGATTGGCAGAATAATGAAAGAATGTAGTCCTAAATGAATTAGGATTTTGACTCGCCTAAATGTTGGTTTCCTCAGCTTTTAACAAAATTGGAATATCCAACAATTTCTACATCCGTATGTCCAGGGAAAATAGATGATTTCAATTTACCAGCCACAGTCACATCCACAACATACATTTAAAACACATAACTTCCCCCAAAGAATCCAGGAAACTGTAGTTTGTTAAGGGTACTGGGAATTGTAACTCTGTGAGGGTTTCCAGGATTCTTGAAGGGACAATATGTGCTTTAAATGTATGGTGTGGATATGAACTTAGCGTTAGTGGTCAGCAGGAAACTGATCAAAATGAATTGTATCAAATCAGGTCCTGCTCAGACTTAATGGACTCATTTAGGTCCATTAATTTAATTGGGTCTGAGAGTATAATTTACAGAGCAATCCAACTCAGAGGAAGCTGGCACATGAGAAGCTGGCATAAAGTTCTGCTACATCCAGTTGCTATTCAGGAGCCTGTGGATTGGCTGAACATTGGCTCAGCTGGGAGTTGTGCACAGGGTTCAGAAAGTAAAAGCCTGCTCTCCCAAATAACCAAACCAGGGCGTAAGCTCTCTCCATTAATGACTATTGTACTAATTTTCTAAGACCAACCTTTTCCCAGCTTAACTTTTGCATTAATTGGGACCTATAACCATGAGTTAGATATGGCCTCCTAAGTCCCCTCACCTCAGCCCCTCCCCTGACAGGCCCACGACATGCCCCTGGAATGCCCCATTTTGGGGACTTACACTAGCTTACACTGGCTTCACTTACACTGGTTTCAGCTAAACTGGCTGAGATCAAGCTGAGGCAGGCTGAGGGGCTTATGCTGGCATAGCTTGGCACAGTTGAGATCCAGCCATCTTAGTTAGAGATTCGCTGCATCCAACTCCCCTTAGTCTGGTGTAAATGCAAGTTAGATGAAACCCAGTGTTGTGTCCAGGTTGGGACTCAGGAACCAGACCAGTTGGTGAAAGCAAATCAGTTTTTATTAAAGTAATATCCAGACAAAGACTACGCCGTCTCATGAAGTTTCAGTACAACACATAACCTGCGACTTAGAAGAGAGTTGACAGAACAAGGAACCACTATTCCCCCTGTCCCTTAAGAAGGGGGCAATCGAGCGGGTATTCTCTCACTCTGCCTCAAAGTGCTCACATCCACACCCCTCCTCTCCCCCTTCTTTTGCTGCCTCTTTTGATGTCTCCTTGTACGTGGTGAAGGGGGTGCCACTGCCCCCTCCCCTTCTGAGGACTCTGATTCAGGTATGGGGGAAAGCGGGGTGGCAAGGCCTAAACCATCTGACTACTTCTCCTTGCTTTTCCCTAGATCAGGAGGAGGTTGGATTCCCCCTTGCCCTCCCTCCTTCTCCAACTGCTCTAAGCTCGGAGGGGGGTAAGGCGTGGGAAGCTCACGGGAATAATAATAATAATAAAATTTTATTTATGAGTCGCCTATCTGGCCGAATTAACGGCCACTCTAGGCGACGTACATTAAAACAATAAAATACAATATACAATCAATAAGACCCTCAATCATCTAAGCACCACTCTACCAATTAATAACAACATTAATAACTAACCTGCCCCAGAGATCCCATTGGCCTGCCTGAATAGCCAGGTTTTCAAGGCCCGGCGGAAACCTATTAGGGAGGGGGCATGGCGAAGATCAAAAGGAAGGGAATTACAGAGGGCGGGGGCCACAATCGAAAATGCCCTCTCTCTGGTCCACACCAGTCTCGCTGTTTTAACTGGTGGAACTGAGAGAAGGTCTTGTGTGGCTGATCTCATCAGGTGGCATAATTGGTGATGCTGGAGGTGCTCCTTCAGATAAACTGGGCCGAAACCGTATAGGGCTTTAAAAGTCAACACCAGCACCTTGAATTGGGCCCGGTAAATAACTGGTAGCCAGTGTAGATCTACTAACACCGGCGTAATATGATCACGGTGATAGCTATTCACGAGCAACCGAGCCGCCGCATTCTGTATCAGTTGTAATTTCTGGACCGTTTTCAAGGGTAGCCCTACGTAGAGCGCACTGCAGTAGTCTAAGCAAGAGGAGACCAGAGCATGTATCACCCGTGGGAGCAGATGGGCTGGAAGATAAGGTTGTAGCCTTTGTATCAGATGTAATTGATACCAGGCTGCCCGGCTCACAGCCGAAATCTGAGCCTCCATAGACAGCTGGGAGTCAAGAATGACCCCAAGGCTACGGACCTGGTCTTTCAGGGGCAAACTTACCCCATTGAACACCAGGTCTATATCTCCCAAACTTCCTTTGTCGCCCACTAGCAACACTTCGGTCTTGTCGGGGTTTAGTTTCAGCCTATTCCTTCCCATCCATTCACTTATGGAGTCCAGGCACTTGGACATGGTATCCACAGCCAACTCTGGTGAGGATTTAAACGAGAGATAGAGCTGAGTGTCATCTGCATATTGGTGGCATTGCAGCCCAAATCTCCTGATGATGGCCCCCAGCGGGTTTACATAGATGTTGAATAGCATGGGGGAGAGGATAGAACCCTGTGGCACTCCAGAAGTGAGAGGCCAAGGGTCTGAAACCTCATCCCCCAATGCCACCCGCTGGCGCCTGTCTGAGAGATAGGAATGGAGCCACCGTAAAACAGTGTCCCCTACTCCTAATCCCTCCAGGCGACCTAAAAGGATACCGTGGTCGACGGTATCGAAAGCCGCTGAGAGGTCCAGGAGGACGAGGAGGGTACATTCTCCCCTATCCAACGCCCTCCTCATATCATCCACCAGGGCGACCAAGGCTGTTTCAGTTCCATGTCCAGTCCTGAAGCCCGATTGGAATGGATCTAGATAATCTACTTCATCCAAGTGTGTCTGTAACTGTTTGGCCACCACTCGCTCAATCACCTTGCCCAAGAATGGTAAATTAGAGACTGGGCGAAAGTTATTCAACTCTTGGGGATCCAAGGAGGACTTTTTCAAGATAGGTTTTATTACTGCCTCCTTGAGGGCTAGTGGCATTGCACCCTCTTCCAAGGATGCATTTACTATTGTCTTGATCCCTTCGCTCAGTTTCTCTTTGCAGCTCATAATGAGCCACGAGGGGCAAGGGTCCAATAGACAGGTGGTTGGCTTCACAGTAGAGAGCACCTTGTCCACTTCCTCAGAGGGAAGAGGCTGAAACCGATCCCACCGGACCGGAATGCAACTGGCCGACTCTGGCTCACTTCCTGTATCCACGACGTACGGAATCATGTTCTTCAGGTGTTCGATTTTATCAGCAAAGTGTGTAGCAAACATGTCACAGGAGGCTTTAGAATGCTCCATGGGTTCCTGAGCAACTGGACCGACCAGGCTTTGGACCACTTGGAACAACCTCCTGGGACAGCACTCTGCAGACGCAATAGAGGCAGCAAAGAATTCCCTCTTTGTTGCCTTTGTTGCCACCTGGTAGGCAGCTACTGCTGCTCTAACCAGTGTCCGATCGTCTTCAGAGCACGATTTCCGCCATCGGTGCTCTAGTCGTCTCACCTCCTGTCTCAGACCCCACAACCGTGGTGTATACCAGGGTGCTATTTGAGCTCTCTTCAGGGGGAGAGGGCATTTCGGAGCCACCCGGTCTACTGCCCTAGTGATCTCCCTGTTCCATTCCATCACTAAGGTTTCGACCGGGCGGCCTTCAGCCGGCTCCAGATCTCCCAGCGCATTCAGGAATCCTTTACGATCCATCAGGCGTCTGGGGCGGACCATCCTAATAGGTCCTTGTCCCCTGCGGAGGATGTGTGGCATTGAGAGGTCTATATTCACCAGATAGTGATCTGACCATGACACGGGTTTGGAAAAAACAACCCCCATTTTCAGAACACTTCCCTCCCCTCCTGAGACAAACACAAGGGAAGGATGTGTTTCTGTTGGACTTTCAAGGTCTTTGCTGCCAGACAGTTCTATCTCTGAGATTCCCTCCCCCTCCTCTGTGTCTTCTTCACACGGCTCTGGCCAAATGACCCCCTCCCTCTCCTCATCTTCTGAAACATCAGGGCCCCAATCCTGCATCCTGACACCATCCCCTCTCCCATGCTGTGCTCCCCCCCACCTTGTTGGCTTAGGACGATGGGGAAACCGTTGATGAAAGTTTTTTACTAAGTCCGGAGCATGGACATCGCTCTCATTTTCCCATGACCTGTCAGCTGGTCCATAACGCTTCCAGTGAATCAGATACTGTAGTTTATTACTCCTTCTCCTTGAGTCCAGAATTTCTGCCACTTCGAACTCAGTTTGCTCATCCACTATTAACAGAGCCCCTGGAGATTCCACCGGTCTTAACTCACTGGGAGAGGCTGCTTTCGTTAACAAGGAGCGATAGAACACAGGGTGTATTTTAAAAGTATCTGGCAATTTCAGATGATAAGCCACTGGATTGATTTGCACCTCTATTTCAAAGGGCCCCACTCTCTTATCCTGCAGCTTCCTGCATTTGCCCGGCATCTGGAGGAAGCAGGTAGACAACCATACCTTGTCTCCTATTTGAAGGGGGGGGCCCTCCCGTTGATGCTGATCAGCAATTTGTTTATACTCCGTTTTGGCCTCATCTAATTGTTGTTTCAGTATCTGCTGCACTGCCTGAAGCTCCTGCAGAAATTCCCCTGCAGCCGGTACAGGCATGCTTCCTGTACTGCTAGGGAAAGCCTTGGGGTGGAATCCATAATTAGCAAAGAAAGGTGTTTGTCCAGTACTGGTATGCAAGGAGTTATTATAAGCAAATTCTGCAAAATGCAAATAGGAGACCCAATCAGTCTGTTGATAAGACACATAACAACGTAAATACCTTTCTAGAACAGCATTAAGTCTCTCTGTCTGCCCGTCTGTCTGGGGGTGGTGAGCTGAAGAAAGTTTCAACTCCATCTGCAGCTGTTTCCAAACAGCTCTCCAAAATTTAGCTGTAAACTGAGTTCCCCGATCCGAGACTAGACTGTTTGGCAATCCATGCAGTCGGTAGATTTCCTTTGTGAACAGCTTTGCTGTTTCTCTAGCTTCTAAGGCTCCTGAACAAGGAAGGAAATGTGCCATCTTGGTCAATGAATCCACTATGACCAATATAGCCGTCATTCCTTGTGACTTCGGTAAATCAGTTATAAAATCCATGGAAAGGTCCTTCCAAGGTTCGCTCGGCGTGGGTAGCGGGTTCAGCAACCCAACCGGTTTTCCCGTGTCTGTTTTCGCCCGCATACAGACAGAGCAGGATTTTACATAGTTCTCAATGTCTCGGTGCATTTGGGGCCACCAAAAATCCTTGGCCACATTCTGAATGGTCTTAAAGATGCCAAAGTGCCCAGCCATGATAGAGTCATGACATTGACGCAAAATTCTGAGTCTTAGGTCCCCTTTTGGCACATATCTGGCAGCTTTAAACCACAACAGTCCATCCTTCCAATGGAAACTTACTTCTGAATCCTGGTCCTGTTTCATTTCCTGGATATATTGTTGCATGCATGGATCCCCCTGCTGTGCCTTCCTGAGCTCCTCTTCCCATGAAGGCTGGCATAATCCCAACATCAGCTTCTCCGGCTGGACAATGTACTGGGGGGGGCTGCCAAATTCATCTCCTTTGTATTGCGGTTGTCTAGATAGAGCATCTGCTCTCTGATTTTGTGCATGGGCATGGTAAGTAATCCTGAAGTTAAACCTGGCGAAAAACTGAGACCAACGTATCTGTCTCTGGTTCAACTTCCTAGCTGTTTGCAGACTTTCCAAGTTCTTATGATCAGAACGTACTTCTATCTGATGCTGAGCTCCCTCTAAATACTGTATCCAATTCTCAAATGAGTCTTTGATGGCTAACAGCTCTTTTTCCCACACTGTATAGTTTCTTTCGGCATCCTTTAATTTTCTGGAGAAATACGCACAAGAATACAATTCCTTCCCGTCCAAGTCTAGTTGCAAAAGAACCCCCCCTATGGCTAGGGGGCCCCTGCGGGGGATTGTGAGGGACGAATAAATCCTCGCTTCAGATTTTTTCCCAAAAACTCTCTCAAAGCCGCTCTCTCTGGCTCTGTAAGGGAGCAGATTCTTCCAGCTGGCACTAACTCAATGGCACAGTCATAAGGGCGATGAGGAGGTAATGATTCTGCTTCCTTTTCATTAAACACATCCTCAAAATCCACATATTTTGAGGGAAGGGCCACTTCCTTGACCCCCTGCACAGCTCCTGCTAGAGCTTTTGCGGTTATCTCTGGCTGACAGTTCTCTTGACAGTACTGAGAAGTGAACCATACAACCGCATCCTTCCAGGCTATCTTTGGTTCATGCTTGGCTAGCCAGAGCATTCCCAGAATCACATCAAAGTTCGAGAGATCTGATACATACAAGGAAATTAACTCTTTGTGCCCAGGAATTTCTAGTTTCAATTCCTCCGTGGCTTGTGTCACTCCGCCTGATTTCAGAGGTCTACCATCAATAGTTTCCACTGACAAGGGGGTGTCCAGTTTCCATTGGGAGATTCGGTAACGTTTTGCCAACTTTGCATCAATGAAATTGGTACAGGCTCCACTGTCAATCAGTGCTGTAGAGTTAAACATTACTCCTGTGGAAGTTGTAATTTGAATAGGCAGCACCAATACCCCTTTTGAGGGGGGCTGTGCTACCGGAGGCCCTTTGTACACCGCGGCCCCCAGCCCTCCGGCCTGCATGAGAGCTGGGTACTTTAGTTTCCCGACAGCCCTGTTTTATCCCCTTTAAATCCACAGTCCCTAGCTACGTGTCACGGCTTTGAACAGAAAAAACAGAGACGTTCCCGTCGACGCCTTTCTTTTTCCTCTTTCGACAGCTTCGGACGAGCCCCTCCCTGTCCTTTTCCCAGATTACCTGACATCCCTGGAGTGGAAGGGATTTTACTGCGGGATGCTGAAGCTGAGTATCTCTGTACGTCCCGTTTCTTTTCCAGGCGTCTTCCTTCCAACCGGTGGTCGATTTGCAGGGACAGCCTAATCAGCCCAGGCAGGTCAGTTGGGGGTGTAGTTCTGGCCAGATCATCCAAGATCTCGGCATTCAGTCCACTTTGGTACATAAACATCAGGGCTAAGTCATTATAACCAGTTTCCTGAGCCAGAATTTTAAAGGCATTAGTATACTCTGAAACAGTTCCTTTCCCTTGCTTCAAAGCGCTCAATTGCCTCACCACAGTCTCAGCTCTTTGAGGGTCCTGAAACATCTCGGTCATGGCTTGCACAAATCCTTGATATCTTCCTAGAATGGCATCCTTTCTTACCAGATAGGGAGTGACCCACTTGGTAGCTTCACCTTCCAATAGACTGATCACGAAGGCCACTTTGGCCGCATCACTAGGAAATTCTGCATTCCTAATGTCTAGATACATTTCGCATTGAGCCACAAAAGTGGAGAGTTGATCACTCTGTCCCGCATATTTAGGTGGTAATCCAATCGGGATCTTAACCATAGCGGCTGGAGGGGCTGCCCGCATTTGGGCTATCGTGGATTTCAAAGTTTGGTTGTCAGTTTTCAATGCCCTTACTGACGCCAACAAGGTTTGGACATCTGCCTGTAAATCTGCAACATTAGTCCTCAGCTGTCGCACTTCCTCCGCTCAGAAGTGGGATTTGTCCCCCCTGCTGCTCCCCTTTCCATCTTGTCGTGTTCAAGTGGTAGAAGAGTCGAGGGTGGGGTAGGTGGTTCTGTCAAACTGTTGTTTCCAGGTTGGGACTCAGGAACCAGACCAGTTGGTGAAAGCAAATCAGTTTTTATTAAAGTAATATCCAGACAAAGACTACGCCGTCTCATGAAGTTTCAGTACAACACATAACCTGCGACTTAGAAGAGAGTTGACAGAACAAGGAACCACTATTCCCCCTGTCCCTTAAGAAGGGGGCAATCGAGCGGGTATTCTCTCACTCTGCCTCAAAGTGCTCACATCCACACCCCTCCTCTCCCCCTTCTTTTGCTGCCTCTTTTGATGTCTCCTTGTACGTGGTGAAGGGGGTGCCACTGCCCCCTCCCCTTCTGAGGACTCTGATTCAGGTATGGGGGAAAGCAGGGTGGCAAGGCCTAAACCATCTGACTGCTTCTCCTTGCTTTTCCCTAGATCAGGAGGAGGTTGGATTCCCCCTTGCCCTCCCTCCTTCTCCAACTGCTCTAAGCTCGAAGGGGGGGAAGGCATGGGAAGCTCATGGGAAGGATGTGTGTCTGTTGAACTTTCAAGGTCTTCGCTGCCAGACAGTTCTATCTCTGAGATTCCCTCCCCCTCCTCTGTGTCTTCTTCACACGGCTCTGGCCAAATGACCCCCTCCCTCTCCTCATCTTCTGAAACATCAGGGCCCCAATCCTGCATCCTGACACCCAGTGACTTTATGCAAGCGGATCATACTAAATAAGTCCCCTTTGATGTAAAACTTGGTCTCATAAAGTTTGTGTTACAAGAGAGAATGTGGGGGATTTTAAGCACCTCCTCACCCTGGGCTCTTTTAACATTTCCTTCTGTTGAGAAAATGTTAGTTGGGAAGGAATGTCCTGACCAAAAAGTATCTAAACAATAGCTATGTCCCCAAATGTGGGGAAAGCACTGGCAATCTCCATAGTATGAGAAATAGAATGGCAATGCCATTCAGTAGGATCAATAGGACAAAAAAAGGATGATCCAGGCCTGGGTTAAAACTTACACATTTTCCATGGACTGATTCATGTCACTCTAGCAAATCACTATCAGTCTCTGTTTGCCGCTTAGAAATACTGAATAATAATGTCCATCTTCAAGGATTTTGTGGTGGTAAACACAATAAAATATTACAAAGCATGCACTAATATACATGTATATCCATACACACACATCTGAGAATGATAAACAGTAATAGAAGTGAGTTAGATTTGGGGTTACTCACAGTAGAACCATATACTAACTTGTCCCATTGACTTCAATGGTTTTACTTTAAGCATGACCAAATCTGGATCCAACCCAGTAATTATACATCAGACAGGGCTAGGTTGCTGCGTTCTATTTCCAGACTAAATCAACTTAGCCAATCTTTGCTGTCTGAGACAGCCTCATGACCCCATTCTGAGCATCATCAGCCTGGACTTTTCCCCCTGATCCAGATGTGGGCTGAGCTAGATCTGTCAGATCAGTGGTACTGAAGACAGAGGTGCTGGGTACATATTCAGGCCCCAACATCATGGCTGTGGAAGGACCAGGACCTTTTGAGCCAGGAGCCCCTGAACTGGGACTTCCAGCATAAGTAACCTTTGACCCTGAAGCCTCTGAGGAACCATCCCTCTCTAAGGACCCTATACTACCCCATGTCTCCTTTTCAGTGCTAGCAATGATCCTGGAGGGAATTTATAGATGAGAAGGAGTCCTAGGCACCAGGCCAGAGGACTGCCCCTTTAAGAACTTCTACCTCCCTGGGGAAGGAACGGAATCTGTGTGCATCAATACAGAGAAACTATGGCCATCAATGTCTTAATTTGTAGTTGCTGTAGTTCTCCCCCCTCCCAATTGTTTGAGTGATTTGTACTATGGAATGAAGACCTGTCACTTCATGCTTTGCTGTGGAACTCTTTTCTTAATATTTTCTGGTTCTTTCTTTAGGAAAGGAGATAATTAATCTCACAGTCTTAAAAGTGTATTCATAGTGTTGTTTCAAAATGGACAATAAAAAGCCCCCTCTTTCCTTGGAGTTATTCTCTTTTTCTTAGGATTTTTTGGTGGTGGCCATGGTAGTTTTAAAAAGAAGAGTGGATTGCTTTTAAGACTGAAGTCAACTATTGTGTGCAATTTCACACTTAGGCTTAAATTAAAATACAATCATGGATATACAGCCCCCCATACGTTCCTCCCTTGACACAACACCCCTGGAACTGTAACTCTATAGATATGACTACAATGATAATAAATAATGACAATGATAATAATAGCTGTTTCTACCTGGTCTATTTCAGTAATAAATAGCTATTTTCTTATCTGCAATAAAGTAAGCATGAGTATTTATATACTAAAAGGTGTTCCTATAAAAGTACACCAAAAATGTAAGTGATTATTAAAACATTCCTCACAAGAACTGCAAATATTTAAATCTTTCAAAATATATAAAGAACTAGAAATGTCAACTCTTAAATTTAAAATCTGAAAACCAAGAAGAAAAAATGCAAAGACAAATCTAGTCTTCCTCACTCAGTGTAACTTGCCACTGATTATTGTATAGATGATCAACTCATCAAGTGTGAGGAAGTCTATTCATTTGATAAGGCACACATCCATTAGTACACAATAGAATTAGAATGGCCATTTGGCAAAAGAGAAATGCATTGCCAAAATAGAGGACAAAAGATGACACTGAATTGCATAAAATTTGCATATGCTAACTTATATGAATAAATGCAAATATAGAAATAATGCTTATATTATTTGTCACCAAGGCATCTCATCACAGTGGAGAAGCCTGTGAGCAGGTGACCTGTTTGCCTGCTCAGTCTGCTGTCCGGGTGCTAAGAATGGGCTCTGCTCTCCAGTCTTCAAGGCCCCTGCTCTCCAGTCTTATGGTTCTTTATTTTAAACTGGTTTTGTACAGGACAACCCTTCAAACAGAAGTCTGTCCTCTGTAAAATAGGACACATGCCCAGCGTCTCTCCTAATTAGAATCCATGGTAGGCAGGGCTGGTCCTAACATTAGGCAGAGTGAGAAAATCACGTCAGGCAGCAGATGCTGGGGGCAATAATGGCAGGCCACCTCCCCCACTATTCCTCCTGAGCCTACCAGCCATTCTTCACTGTTGGACATCGAAGTTATATATTCCCGAGGCCTGTCATACATCCCTTTAACTAGTCTGCTGTCCTCAGGTGCACTGGAGGATGCTATCCCACTAACAGTGTTGAAGTAAGATTAAACTGCCAGTCTAATCAGCTTTTGAACATCAAATAGTGAAGGATGCGTCTTGTCCTTTGCCATGGCCAGCAAAATGTTTTGGGCCAGACATGATGTTAGGGGGGGAAAGAATCTCACAACACTTTCATCAGTCCAGATGACCAAGCAAATCTGTAGTGGAAAACCTTACCACTTTGTAAGTTGGTCATTTGCATTGGGTCAGCGTTTTATAGTTCACCAGTAACCACAGTGTCTTTCTTTGCATCCTATTTATTACACAGAACAATCTTTGAAAAGGTTGGCCATAATTTGTTCCACAAAGTGCAGCAATCAAATTGCAAGATCACACACAAAAATTTGGATCCACAAAAATGATCAAGCTAAAGGTCAGCGCTAAGGAAGTGCACTCCAGTTCCAGGAGAATGGTGGGAAGATAGAAGATTTGCTGAAGTACCGGTATTGATGAATGCAAAACTAATGTAAAGTGTTGTGTACTGAAAAGTAATATAAAATTCTAAACAACAACAACAACAAATATAGAGAGACATAGAAGAGGTAAAGCACTTCATACTAAATTCAAATAGCTCTTTGTGATCTCTTGTGAGGAACAGGCATTACTATTGTGAAATATTAAGTTAATTTTTGCTGCAAATCTAAAGTTTCAAATGGGCTTCTGGGCATTCAGCCCTTCTAGATCAAAATAAGAGATCAGGACAATGTGCATTTAGAATTCTACAGTATATTGAGTACTTTCCAAGCACAACTTAAAGCTTATTATGGCCTTTACATTTTCCTACGAAGTTCATCGTTGTCACAATAATTCTGTCTCACTTTGGATGAAGAATGTATTTCATTTATTTGGGAATTACCAAGGTTTGTGGGATGGTGAAGTGGTTAAATAATTGCCAAGTCACTATAAAGACATGACTCTGTTTAATGTGCACAATCTTAAATCCATTCAACTACAAGCCAAGCAGAACTAATCAAAATATTGAAGATCAGTCCTTACTGCCAAGCATCTCTTCAGCATTTGCCATTCCAGGCATTTACAAGACCAGAATATGAGTTATTTTATAGCAAGGGAATTGGATTTTTTTTTGTGCGTGTGCGTGAAATAAGCCATAGCTTAAATGAAACAAAATAAAAATCCTCTAATATAATACTACAGAGTTAGAAGCTTGAGTTCTTTTTATTAAAAAAGTTAATATAGCCAAAAGGAAGAGCTACTCTGATCTTGAGGCTCCCCACCATTTTATATATCATCATAACTATACTTTTACACTTTAAAGACTACATTCTGCAAGGCCTAGTATGAATATGAAACATAAAGATAAAAAAATGCCCAGTTCAATTTTGGAATTTCATCATCACAATTTGTCTCATTTGGAATTTTAGTATCTATATGTGCATTTTTATTTGATCAAGGTTTTGTATTCTTTGAGAAGAATACATGAAGATTCTAAATCCTCTGGGGAAGGGAATTATTGTTGTGACTTTATGGCAGGGACAACCAATGTGGGATCCAATTCCCAGGATCTCTGACCATT
This sequence comes from Rhineura floridana, assembly GCF_030035675.1. Lineage (NCBI taxonomy): Eukaryota > Metazoa > Chordata > Lepidosauria > Squamata > Rhineuridae > Rhineura > Rhineura floridana. The sequence continues at coordinate 262,702,695 of NC_084480.1, read as the reverse complement.
AGCCATCTGGCTGGGGCTGATGGAAGTTAGAACCCAACAATATCTGGAGGGCACTATATTGACTAGCCCTGGGTTTCTTCTAGGATTCATCACAAACAAGTCATGCCTTTTATAGTGCCCTTTTCTCCATAGGAAGCCAAGAAGAATTTCATCAGCCTTCAGCCCAAGAATATACCATCACTAGCCTTGGAAAAGTAAAATGATTAGGAAATGAAACAGGGCCCAATTACAGGTATGAAGATGAGGAGGTACTGGAAACCTCAGATCAGAAAATATACTGAAAAACAGATTAAACTACACAAACAGCAAAATAAGGCCCAAATCACAGTTACATGAGTTTGTTGCTGACACACATGAAGTTTCTTGGGACTGATGGATAGTTTACATCCTCCAATTTTATTGAGACCCTTAGACATGACATGGGATTTTCTGCTTTTCAAAAAATAAGGTAAAAAAAAACAGATTTTGTGCAAGCATTTTGATGTACCTAATCAAGCTGTTTGGACCCTGCCTTGCCTTTTGTGCTGCAATAGACTCTTGGAAATAAACATTACAATGAGCTCTCTATACGAAATGCCTAATGGAATCTAATTTAATCTGTGGCATATCAATGCCATTTCCTTATTTTGCCATATTTAAAATAAATAATGATTTCTTCTTCAAAAAGTCTTAGTCTAGTGACTGGGTAATGCTAACTTTTCTGAGCATGTTTTTTTTAAAAAAAAAAAGCTGAAATGGATGTAGCTCAGTTAAACAGAATGAATTTCACAGTTCTAAAAATCCTTTTATGATATGACTCATGGTCTTGGTGTCAATTATATCCATCAGATCTGTTTACAATAGATATGGATACATATCATAAATCATAAATCACCTGTGGTTTTTATGATTTAAAGAAGTCAATCATAGCTGTGGAACACCGTGAGATCTTGCTATACATTTAAGTATTTTTTATATTTTACAGTAGAGTACATGAATATGACATTTTCTTGAAATGGATTGATATAGAAGAAGATGGAAATAAATAAGTTTAAATAGCACGGCAGATCAAGGCATTTTTAAAGTAATAGTTGTGTGTCCACATGGACACCCAGTCCTAGCTTTTGGAGACCCAGTGGACACAAATGAACACATGAAATTTTATCACTGAACTAAGAACACAAATTCATACTGGAAGCCACTGAAACACTGACTAGGTATGAATTTTTAGCAAAATTGAATAAAACATGGGGGCATGTTACACAATAATTCTTAGGGTTGTTACAATCCACTCGACTGTCTGAAAAACGTCTTAACAACATCTATCTCCCTGTACACTGTGATGTCTGATTCTCTGTATCTGTGGGTTGTTGTTTTTTGTAAGAATTCTGCTACAACAGGACATGGATAATAAGCAGCATTTCCTATGCCACTCAGTGAAACAAAGAGTCTTGCATTCATTGTTAGGAGGCAGGCTGGTAAAAAATTTGCTAGGCTGGTAACTTGTGTAAATGCATTTTAAAGGTTGTATTCACTTCCCCCCTTTTTGGAGTTTGAAACACTTTTGTCTCAATCCAAATGTCAGGGCTTGTACATGGTAGAGACACTTCCACCTGCAAGCTATCTGAATGAAAAAAAAATAGACACCCAGTAACAATTCCTTAAAAATGTCCTGGGGCAGATTGGAAATTCATATTTTGCTTGCTCACATTATTATTTGAGAAATCTGATCATACACTCTGAGTTTTATGGCATATGCATATGGGCAGATAGATGATTCCTATCTCTAATTAATTGTTGGAATAGTCTTTGTTCTCATTATGATGTCGTCTTGGAAATAATAAGGAAAACACGCCCCATATTATCATGCTACAAGATTCTTTATCCTTAGTTGTACACTAATGCTGAATCAATTCGGAATGTTTCCCATGAACATTATTACAGATAGCCAGGCCCTGATTCTATAAACACTTGAATGATATCATGCTCCAAACCTATGGTCTTGAGCTGTTGTTAGTCTGTCCATGTCCCAGTGCTGGCCCAATGGTGTAAATGGTAACTGTGTACCACTATCAACTTCTCTTAAGCTGAACCTTTTAGCTCCTTCAGTCCTTCTTGTGTCTTACAGATATGCAAAAAATAAAGGCAGAAAGTACTGTCTGCAGTCTGGTATACTGGATTTTGAACTATAGAGGAAAGGCCTCTATCATGTAGAATGCTGGACCTTGTACTATAGAATACACTATAGAATACTAAGCTTACCTAGATGTATCTTCAAACCATATTTTAACACTACAACATTTGCAAAGAGGAAGTATAGAAATCCTTTTGCCATCCTGAGCTCCTTTTGGAGGAAGGGCAGGATAAAATCGTCATCATCATCATCTGTCCTGAACATGACATAAATGAAATCCATTATTATATCTGTCCAAACATTACAAGGAAAATTGTGAGAAAATGAGTACAAATATTTGCTAATGAACCTCTGGTTTGGGTTCTGCTCCTTTTCATCATTGTTGTTGTTGTTATGTGCCTCCAAGTCGACTACAACTTATGACGACCCTATGAATCAGTGACCTCCAAGAGCATCTGTCATGAACCACCCTGTTCAGATCTTGTAAGTTCAGGTCTGTGGCTGCCTTTATGGAATCAATCCATCTCTTGTTTGGCCTTCCTCTTTTTCTACTTCCTGCTGTTTTTCCAAGCATTATTATATTTTCTAATGAATCATGTCTTCTCGTTATGTGTCCAAAGTATGATAACCTCAGCTTCATCATTTTAGCTTCTAGTGAGAGTATTTGTTCTAACAACCAATTATTTGTCTTTTTTGCTGTCCATGGTATGCGCAAAGCTCTTCTCCAACACCACATTTCAAACGAGTGGATTTTTCTCTTATCCGCTTTTTTCACTCTCCAACTTTCACATCCATACATAGAGATCGGAAATACCATGGTCTGAATGATCCTGACATTAGTGTTCAGTGATACATCATTAGGTGAATAGTATCTACTAAGAGCAGAGCCTTTTCAGTTGTGGCCCTGCAATTTTTGAATGTCCTTCCGCAGAAAATCCACCTGCCTTCCTCTCTCATCATTTTTATGTCATCAAACTTTGGAGACTAATCCTTTATATTGGCTCATACAGTTTCTTTCTGGTTTCTAGTTGTTCTGGTTTGATTTTATGGATGTTTTATTCTTTCTATATTTATTTTAATCCTTTATTATAAATCATTGGTACACAAATATTGTAACCAAATAAATGATGAGGTTGTGGTTGTTGTTTTTTAATCTCCAAAAGCAGTCTATAAATCAGGGACACTGCCTGGGATGATTTTAACTATTCCAGGGCTGCCAAATTCAGCTGTGTGAATCTTTGACAAAACAGAGAGGAAGGAAGGAGGAAGGATGCTTACAGTCAGCAAGAGCATGTCGCTTAGTTGCTCACAACAGTGAAGCTTTTATAGAGGTCAGGAAAGTATCACCAGATTCATACTAGGCAGTTTTTGCAAGGAAGTTTTGTTTGATATTATGACTGATTTCCCTACAGTTTCCTCTTGAGGTCACAGCAGGATAGTAGGGTACATGATAAATTTCTGCCTGACACCTCTCAGGATACAACTTCTAGGGCTATTGCAGGCTTGAGTATATTCCTCCTGACACAATTGTATCTTGGAAAAAGCAACTGACCACAAACCTTTTGGGCAGAGAATTACACTAAATTTCTCATGGAGTACTTTGTGTTATACAGTGGAATTCTGTTGTGGAGCAGGAAGCTCTTGGCACATCACTTTGCTTTATGGAGGGGATGGAGATAATGGCTCAGCCCACTTGTGAGCCACAGAAAAGCGCCTTCCATATAAAAAGAGTGTTACCTGCAGCTGAGCTGCCCCAGATTTGTTTGTCATATAGCAAATGCAGAGGTACAGAAGCATATGCCTGTATTTAATAAAGCTTGTTGTCCCTTCGCTATAATTATTCCTGATCCTATAAATGGTACATATCTGGCTTCCCTCCAGGTAAATGATCCCAAGACAGGTGGTGCTATCTGCTTCCAGGTAGGCAGAGAACCCCATCAAGCAGCTGATATTCAGACATCTTCACCTAACTCAAACAACCACTGTCATAACCAGGGGAAATCTCTGTAGATATGGGGGGCTTGATGATATTGCTGGTGTGGTAAGTTGACCTTGCATCATTCATCTGCATATTTTCATAGAAAAGTTTATCCTCTGCCCTGTGTCTCTAAACTTCCAAAACCAATGTTGACTTGCATGCATTTCCAACCAGTGTAAATCCGCATGTGAATTTCATTTGCTGTCAGTGCTACCTTGGACAGTATTCTAGTATCATGTCCTGTCAGCGCAAGGAATACTGCTAGTGCAACCGGATTCCCCCCCCGTCCTCCCCCACATGTGCTCCCTTCATCCTCCCCAGATCTGCTCTGTAGAGTAGGGAAACTATTTAGAACAGAGTTAGGGGATGCACAGGAGGAGAGGGGAGAAAGTCCCATTGCACTGGCAGTAGTCCTTGTGCTGATGGGCCCTTGACTTAGCACTACATTGGAAACAGCCTCTTGCCATTACATCACCCTTCTAATGAACATTTCTTTGGACCAGCTGTGTGCAATCATTTAGATTTTTTTCCTATAATATAAGTACACCAGAAGCCATAATGATGCCACTTTGTTTTGCTTCTAATAAAAATAAAAACATTAAACGCAGATGATGGCTAGAGATCCATAAATTCCTAGGAGCTGTAGTTCTTATTTAACTCCCTTGTTCAGAGGTTTCTTACTAATTCTCTGGATTAGAGTATTACTGGAATGTGCATAAATAGCCTTTGCTTCTGAAGCAGCTCCATGTTTGGAAGTAACTTTGGTGTTGTTGGACTTGTTAACTCCAGTATTCTTTGATGGACCTCTGTTCTGTTAATAACGGGATGCGTACTGAAAAGCATCAGTATTGAAAAGTATTGCTGCCATTCCTGGAAGGCCCTGAGTATTATGCACAAAGAATGGAGTTGATATCTCATTGTGTAAATACAGTTATTTATTTATAACTGTTATTTATAACTGTTACTTATAACAGTTAATGTCCAGTTATTGAGACCCTTTAGCAGGAGGACAATATTCTATTCATGGGCTCTGCCATGCAAGGTGAGAGAATGAAACCTGAACAAAGTGTAAAGTTCAAATTAGTTTTGATGAGGACCTCTTTGTGCTGAAGAGTTTGGAAAAGCCTTGCCCTTTCCCAGAATTCCCTGACAAAGATGTGCATGACACCACTGAATACATGTAACAAGATTATTAGAGACAATATACTTAGGGAGTCAGTGTAAAGCTTGCAAAAAACCAAGAAGATTTTGATCTGGGTCAATTTCCTGTTTCTGGAAATACAACAGAAGCTCTATCATTCCTTTTATAACAGGACCACTATTTTAGGAGATGCTTTGGAAACTGGTGAGAGAAGAGACATAATAATATTTATGCATGGTTCGTTGGCTAAAACTATATTTACATGAATTTAAAAGTTGGAAGCTGAAAGATATAGTCACACACCCCCTTAACATTGCTGACACCCTGTGGTCCTTCTTAATAGTTCTTCTTTATGTAACCGCAGCTTGCAGAAACAAATTTAGAAAATTCTTTTTTATTATTATTTTGCAGAAGGCATAAAATAGAAACCATGTCATCAGCATTGGTTATCAGGAAAAATACTAGACAACCATTCTGTACCATTAGGCTTCTGCAAAATTTTCATATAAATTGAAAATAAACCTATTCTAAACCATTTCTGAAAACATTCTTATTTCATGGAAAGGCCAGTCCGAGAGCTTCTATAGTTTTGCATAATAATATTATCACATTGTGGAGAAAGTGTGACTTGGATAGACTTTTGTCACTCAGGGGAAAAATAGTCTGCATTTCCTCAATACATGATGGTCATACTTGAAGAGAAGCAGAGGGGTGGGAGAGAGAATAAGAAAGGCCTAAATACACATTTCTAAATACAAATTTGCATATCTAGGTGACCTTACCTTTAACACAATTTCAGTGTTATTAGTAAGGAAAAAAACCCTCAATTTCAATGTTATTAGTGAAGGTAAAAGTTTTTGTTTATTATGTTTGATGTCTATATGCTATGCAGCTTCATTTACAGTCCCTTGGGCAGTGATATGCTGAACTCTGTTTTCAACATGTAACTTTTGAATAATGTTATTGGTAATTGCTTTTTAATACATAACCTGCTTTGCACTAAAACAATCACCAGGGTCCAGACAGAAGCACCCTCAGTCTAATATACCTTTCTCCCCTTTCTCCTGGATTTTTTCCAATATATCTTCTCCTTGAGTACAAATACTGGCCATTAAATTGCAGATGTGGCTTGTACTTCCAAATGTCTTGGAGATGAAGTGAGGAGTCTCCATGACACAGGAGACCACCATTGGTTTTTAGCACTTCAACTTTCATGATTATCATTGGCCATGGGATCCCTACACTGAACCATAATGTATCATTCTCATCTGCCTGATCTTTATGTTACACTTCCTATTCAACCAGCATTCACACAACCTTAAGAAGGCACACATGCATTATATCACCACCACCACCATGACCATCACCATGTTTCTTAAAGATTTTATAACTTTTATGATACAGATAAACAAATTCTTAATATCCACCCATCCCTCCACCCCATTCCACCCCCCAGTTTCAATCTGAAGCATTTTCTATAAGGACACTCATAAATATAAGGACAATCATGTTTCTGGTACTACTTTTCTTTTCAGTTGCAGCCTGTGTTTATTTTTTAAAAAACATTTTCTATACTGCTTGATAATGTTGAGTGCCACCCGAATATCTGAGCAGTGCGAGATTCCCAGGGGTTCCCGTGGTTACCCAGGGGTTGGTTTCCTTGGAAAGAAGGTCAGCGGAGACCTTAGTGTCTTACAGGACATATGTTTTTATTTACATATATTCACAACATAAGTATAAGATGGAGGGGTTTACACCATTAACAGCCTATCAGATTTGCTCCCCATTTCCCTTAGCTTTGGGGGTTCAGATGCAGAGAAGAGGCCTCTCTATGTGTCTTTCCAGTTTCACCCCAAGATAATACTACCCCCCACAACACACTGCTTGGCTCCAGGATGGGAGGGAGGAAGGCCTCTTCCCTCAAAAGAGTTCTAATAGCAACAGGATCTCTCTTGGCCACATCCCTTTGGATAAGCCCATTAACTCACAGGCTGACTTGACTAAATTATTAGTTTATGCAAAGGAAACTCATCTGACCAGTGGAACAGATTTCTTCCTTTGCAGATTGTATTTCTTACACAATTATAAGCTAGAAGGGGTCTCAGATATCATCCAAACCCAGACCCACAGTCCTATAACAATAATATTAAAAAAACTTACAAAATTCAGTAAAACCAAAACTGTCAATTAAAATATCACAATAATCAAGGTATCCAGGATAAATATTAGTGGTCAGGGAAAGCTGGGGTAAACAGACCTTTAACTGTCAGCAAAAGCACTCCAAAGTAAGTGCTCACCTTATTTCATTATTGCGTTATGTTCATGTATTATATTTATTTCATAACTCAACTTTGGATGTTATTCAATGCTAGTCCTCTTCAGCATAGACCCACTGAAGTTAATAGACATGGCTAACTTAGGTTCATTAATTTCAGTGGGTCTACTTGAATGCAACCCTTGATAATTTGAGTAGAAGTCAAGGTTACTGGTGAAAACCCCCCTGCTTTACTCCAGGAAGAGTCACAAACAGTTCCAGTATCAAAAATACCCTAATCTACTTAAGTGTTCATAAAAGAGTATATGTGAGTAAGAAGTGCATCATGACGTTTCCTTTCCCAGTGGGAGCTGCTACTAGGAAGGGCCATAGCTCAGTAGCAGAGTATCTGCTTTGCACGCAAATGGTCCCTGGTCCTTTCCCCAGCACCTCCAAGTACTGGGAATGTCCTCATTCTGAAACCATGGAGACCTGCTGCCAGTCAGTGCAGACAATCCTAAGCTAGATGGACCAATGGTGCGACTCACATAAGGCAACTTTCTATGTTCCTATCTCCTGCTGTAGTATCAGAATATGATCAAACTGCCGCTATTGAAGAACCATCTAAACATCCCTGGATTTTGTGGTCTACACCATTATACATGTCCCTGCAGCAATGTTTCCAGTCTGACCAATCACTATCATGTCAATAGTATCATGGTTATGAACTTGTATTCTTCTTTCTGAGATGCTCCATTCTTCTTCATTGAACTCTGAAACCTATTTGTATGGCCCACATGATTTTAAAGCACCTGGTGTAACATTCTTCCAGAAATTTGACTGACAGTATCAATTATATACTTTAAATATATTGAAAAAATGTTCACAACTCACCCTTTACTCCTATCACATATGAAAGTGTGAGTGAGACACCTTGCCAAAAATGAAAGATAAACCTATGGATTCTTACTCAGAGGACAAAACAAGCAATATACCTCACATTTTCATTTCTGCGGCATGTGCACAAGCATCGTCCCAGTTTCTGTGTGGAGGGGCTGGTGGCTGTGGTTTTGGAGACGTCTGTTTCATGCCACTTCCCTCTACCTCGTGCGAGCTGCCACTTTGTAAGCTCATTTCAGAGGAGAGATGTGGCAGATGGTGAAGGAGGATCAGGAATGAGCTATAGCGACTTCAGGGTTTCATAGTTTCTCTCGTCTAATGTCTTCAAATCTCCTATATTCCCACAAGTTTAGAATTCCGGAATACTAAGCTCAGAACTCCAGCATTTACAGGCTGGAGGAACACAAGGGCACGTAAGGGGTGTGACTACAGCCAAGGAACCTTTCTCAATTCGGGCATAACCAACCATTATTGTGGAAAGTAGAACCCTGCACTCTCCATCTAAAAAAGCAACATGTGACCAAATGTGCAGACATCCTTAAAAACATCAGATCATACTGCTATAAACGGTAAGTGTGAAAAGGCCCCATATCTACTTGGGACCTGGCTGATCTTCTCTTGCTGGTGGTCATAATATGGATCAGGCCAAAAGCCCATCTCCTCTAGAATTTCTGCTTTCAAAGCAGCTAGTGAGATGCTATGGGAAATCCATAAGTGGGACATGAGTGCAATAGCCCTTTCCTACTCATGTTCCCCAGCAACTGGCATTCAAAGGTATGCTGTCTCTGATAGCAGAGGAAGTGCATAGCCATCATGTACAGGGCTCTGGGCTCCTTTCTGAAGGAAGGGAGGGAAAGCAACTGATAGCCTTATGCTCCATGACTTTGTCTAATCCTCTTTGAAAGCCATCCAAGTTGGTGGCCATCACTGCATCTTGTGGTAGCAAATTCCATAGTTTACCTAAGTGCTATGTGAAGAAGTATTTCTTTTTGTCTGTCCTGAATGTCCCAACATTCAGCTTCACTGGATGGCCCTGAATTCTAGTATTATGAGAAGGGGAGAAGAACTTCTCTCTATCAACTTTCTCGACACCATATAGATAAAGATGTAGTAACTGAAACAGAAGTTCCTCTGGCTAGTGGAAGAGGCTAGAGTATTCTCATGTCTGCATCTTGAGGGCAACTGGCAATGATTTTCTTGGTGAGACAGGGGAGAAGAGCTCTATTTCTCATGAGGAAGAAGTTGTCAAGGACATTTTACAGAGAGTTCTCATCCCCTTTCTCCTGGACAGAGAGAACGAAAATATTAACAAGAGGCAAATTTAATAAGAATTGTTTACAAATTTTGCACAGATTTGTACAAAGGTATGCAGAAATATGAAACAGGTAGCCTGCCATTATTTTAGGAAGGTTTCTCACTAGATATTTTAGTGAGCTTTATATGCCATGTCCATCCAACTACAGCACAAAGAGAAATCATGACTGAAACAGGTGATTACTGCAGCACTGGCCCAGTGACGATACTGCCCTGCACAAGACATTGATGCCTGTTGACCACTGTGCATGCACAGCATGGTAATGTCTGCATTGCATAAGTATTATTTATTTATTTTATTTATATCCCACCCTTCCAATAGGAGTCCAGGGTGGCAAACAAAAACACTAAAAACACTCTAAAAGTACTGAAGCCATCTATCCCCACCCCAATAAAGATTTGTTTGTGATGGCAGTATGAGCAGAGGCCCATCCTACTTGGTTGCTGCTTGGTAATGACAGCTAGGAACTGTAGGTCGATCAGCCACCTTTTAATTATTTAAAAGCATTTTTATCCTGCATTTATGTTTTTTTAAAAAGGTTGTCAAAGCAAAGTTCACTCATAAGACCGCCCCTGCTCTCAGGCATATAGTGTAAAAGATATTTAAATTGGTTATTTCTACAGCACTTTCCCAGGTAAAAAAAGTGCTTTCATGTTATTATTTATTTCCATAACAGCCCATGAGGTAGTTCAGACTGGCTTCCTTTGGCTCTGCCTAGTGAGCTTTGTGGTAATTTTACAGTGAGCTACCCAAGCTCAGCACCTTTCCCATTGCAATCTGTTGAGCCATTCTGAATTTTTATAAAATCTTTGCCAATTCATGCTTGTCTTAGGTTGTCTATATAGCAAGCATTGCTGTTAGAGAATTAGCCAAAAGGAGAGGGGAGAAGCCAGATTCCCATCTTGGATTTGTGTGTGGTACTCTTCAGATATGATGACAGAACATCGTAGACGCCTTCAAAATATTAGGAAAGTGCTGATTGTTATTGTATTGTTATTGAAAGATGTTGCTGTTGCTTTTTTAACAATGTTAATATTTTGTTATTTAAATTTTTTTACACTGTATTGTTCTTTTCTGATGTGTATTGTGTATTTGTGTTTATTTTTTGTGAGCCGCTTGAGGGCCTTTTTGGCCAAAGGGCAGCATAGAAATAAACTGTAACATAACATAACATAACATAACATAACATAACATAACATAACATAACATAACATAACATAACATAACATAACATAACATAACATATGGCACAAAAGGAAAAGGGATTGGGATGAAAGGAGGGGGGAAAGCAAACTCAGGTACTGGATCTTAGTTACAGAGTTCTTGTAACGACCAACTGGAATGGAAAAAGTTCAAGGAGAAGAGGAGGCAAAAGCTGCTGGTCTCTCACCAGAGCTGATGGAGAGAGCCTGCAGGCCCATCTGTGCCTCTGCTACACTAGCCTGATGGAAAAACTACAGGGCTGCTGCTACATGACAGTTGCTCTCTCTGTTTCAGAATACATGTGCTTTTTCCTCAAAACCATCTAACCCTCCAATTACTATGAAGTAGAAAATGTAGCCACAACACATGCTGTTAGTGCATTGTGCAATTAACCCCTGAACATAAGAAGAGTAGGATTTTTTTGGACCTTGCTCTGAGTTTTTCTACCTCTACTGAAATTTGAAATAACTCTCTTCCTGACCATGGCTGAATTCCAAGAATTATATGAATGTGCATAATATGTTCAAGTTTGCACGCTAGAGCTTTCTTGATGATTGATAGAGATACATTAATCTATCATTTTCCCTATCAGCTTCTATTCTGAATACAAATGCACACTAGAATACCATTTTGTTATTTACTTGAATATTTATGTACCACTTTTATTCCAGGAAAAAAAAGAGTGGCTCGTATTTGATGTAGATAAAGATCATTCTAACCCTTTCAGAGCAGTTGTTTCAACTGGTAGCAGCGAAGGTTCAGTCAAGAGCAAAACATCCAAACCTGGGTTTTTATCCATAGGCTGCCCCCTCTGTATTTTCTAGGGGGGGGGTAATCCCATTGATTTGTCTTATTGATTTTAGTGTTTTTGTATATCTGAAGGAGGACTGCAGGATCAGAGCATAGCATTTAAGACATATTAGATGTGTTTGCTCTATGGAAACAGAATACCTAATTTATTTTTGTTCAGTGATAAATGGGTACTACCATCAGTAAGAATTCAATCTATTATTAGCTAACAGGAGCTAGTGAGAGGGAAGTGCTGTAATGTACATTGTGGCCAAAGCCTTGAAAAGACTAATAGCTCTAAGATCAATCTAACCTACCAGCCAGCAAATATGCTGCAAACACATCCTCACAGAACTTTAAGGGTGAGTGATGTTTATAATGACATTAGCACATTGTCCTCAAACCAGAGATACTTTTTTTGCATTATATGAGGGCCTATCCATACCGAACTGCAAAATCCATGTTTTCCATATTCGGTTGGTAGCCTTGAGATCTATACATGTCCTGTTTGTGGTAGGATTATTGTGAAAATCCGATTATCAATTACCCATACATGTGGACTTTTTGGGGGTCTAAATTGCTTTAGCATTGGCCACTCCCCTAAGTCTACCCCTTTTCAGTGATTGGTCCATAACGGTCATTTGATAGGACTGGCGCTCCTGCTGAAGCCCTGGTCGCTCTGTGGAATACGGAGATGACCCGGGCTGTAAACACGATCGCTCCTGCACGCCCTCTCCTGTGTAGAGCTCATACAGCTCCATGGTATACTCCGGAGCTGAGAGCGATGAAGCAAGATAGGAGGAGGCTTGAGCGGAAATGGAGACGAACTCCCGACGGATACAATTATGCGCTGGTTAGTGCTTCGACCAAGCTCTATGTAGGAGCAGTGAAGGCAGCTAAAAAACATCATTTTGCTGCCTCTATTAAATCATCTCTTTGCCGCCCAGCGGAGCTCTTTCGAGTTGTCCGGGGGCTTCTCCATTCAAATCCTCCGGACAGGGTGGAATCATCGGAGGCCCGCTGTAATCAGTTTGCCGATCACTTCCAGAATAAGATCTCATGTATCCGCCGGGACCTAGACTCTCAAGTTATAGCAGTAGATCCTAGTGAGGTGTCCGGAGCACAGTCTTGTCCTGTTTTGTTGGATGAGCTTCAGTTGGTTCAACTCGAGGACGTGGACAAGGTGCTTGGACAGGTACGTGCAACCACTTCGGTACTGGATCCTTGCCCCTCCTGGCTGATAAAAACTAGCAGGAATGGAACAGGTAGCTGGGCCAAGGAAGTGATAAATGCCTCTTTACGAGAGGGAGTGGTCCCGGGCTGTCTGAAAGAGGCAGTGGTGAGACCACTCCTGAAAAAGCCTTCCTTGGACCCAGACAATTTTAACAGCTACAGGCCAGTGGCGAATGTTCCATTCCTGGGCAAGGTCTTGGAACGGGTGGTTGCTGGCCAGCTCCAGGCGCTATTGGATGAAACTGATTATCTAGATCCATTTCAATCGGGTTTTAGGCCCGGTTTTGGCACTGAGACAGCCTTGGTCGCCCTGTACAATGACCTATGTCGGGAAAGAGACAGAGGGAGTGTAACTCTGTTGATTCTCCTTGATCTCTCAGCGGCTTTTGATACCATCGACCATGGTATCCTTCTGGAGAGGCTCGCGGAGTTGGGAGTTGGAGGTACTGCTTGGCAGTGGTTCCGCTCCTACTTGGCGGGTCGTCTCCAGAAGGTAGTGCTTGGGGAACATTGCTCGACACCGCGGGCTCTCCAATATGGGGTCCCGCAGGGGTCAGTTTTGTCCCCCCTGCTTTTTAATATCTACATGAAGCCGTTGGGAGAGGTCATCAGGAGTTTTGGAGTGCGTTGTCATCAGTATGCTGATGACACGCAGCTCTACTTCTCCTTTTCATCTTCTTCAGGTGAGGCTGTCGATTTGCTGAACCGTTGCCTGGCCTCGACAATGGACTGGATGAGAGTTAACAAACTGAAGCTCAATCCAGACAAGACTGAGATGCTGTTGGTGGACGGGTTCTCTGATCGGATGGTGGATATATACCCTGTCCTGGACGGGGTTACACTCCCCCTAAAGGACCGGGTTCGTAGTCTGGGAGTCTTTTTAGACTCTTCCCTCTCACTTGAGGCTCAAGTAGCCTCGGTGGTTAGGAATGCGTTTTACCAACTTCGGTTGGTAGCCCAGCTACGTCCCTATTTGAGTAAAGAGGACCTAACATCAGTGGTACATGCTCTGGTAACCTCACGTTTGGATTACTGTAATGCGCTTTACGTAGGGCTACCTTTGAAGACAGTTCGGAAGCTACAACTAGTGCAAAATGCGGCGGCCAGTTTGCTGACAAGGACCAAGCGGTCCGAGCATATAACACCTGTTCTGGCCAGCTTGCACTGGTTGCCAATATGTTTCCGGGCTAGATTCAAAGTGTTGGTATTAACCTATAAAGCCTTATACGGTGCGGGACCATGATACCTTGCGGAACGCCTCTTCCGATATGAACCGGCCCGTGCACTACGTTCTGCTACAAAGGCCCTCCTCCGGGTTCCAACTCACAGGGAGGCCCGGAGGGTGATGACAAGATCTAGGGCCTTCTCAGTGGTGGCCCCCGAACTATGGAACAGTCTCCCTGAGGAAGTACGCCTGGCGCCGACTCTGCTTTCCTTCCGGCGCCAGGTCAAAACCTTCCTATTCTCTGAAGCATTTTAAGTTACATTGATCTAATTTTAATAATGTTTATTGTATTGTTGATTGTATTTTAATATTATTTTGTTATTCATTGTATTTTTATACTATTTTATGTTCACCGCCCAGAGAGCTATCGCTAGTCGGGCGGTATATAAATTTAATAAATAATAATAAATAATAATAATAATTTGCTTTTCACATGCTTTTTTAGAAGAGTGCACAAATGTATACTTTTTTTTAATTCCCACACGTGCAGGTTTGTGGATGTGCATTAGGTAGGAAGGAGGCTTGGCATATGACAGAGGAACTCCCATGGACTGCCTATTGCAAGATTTATTCAGTTTTTAAATTTTATACTGTTTGCTTTTTGAATTGTTTTTACATGGATTGTATTGTATTTTGTTGTACGTTGCCCAGAGTGGCAGATTAACCTCTGCCAGATGGGCGTCTAACAAATCTAATAAATAAATAAATAAATAAGTCCACAGGGTTGCGTCTTGAGTGCACAGACATTAATGCGATTATCGATACAGTTAAGCATATCGTTTTTTTGGTGGTATTTCTAATGCGGATTTGTGAACATGAAAATCCGTACTAGCCTGCAACATCATATGCATGATGGTGAATTAATGAGGGCACAAAACAATAATGATGCAGATTATACAGTCATATGGACAGGCTCTAAGAATCTGCCCTTCATCACCATTGAACAGACAAGTGGATTGCTGATCCCCTATTGAAGAGAGAGTGGAAGGAGGGCTGAGAATCAGATAGACATCAATGACAGACATTAGATCTGATAGTGCCAATAATCTGTGTTGTAGTAGTTGTGTGTATGCATGTGCCTAATGCTGGAGTGCCATGAATATCCTAGATGCTAAATGAGGATTCACCCCACAGCACCATTTTGAGAGCACTATAGTCAAGAAGTACCGACCCTCGCATAGATCGCTGCATGGAATTTCTTGGTTCAGTCTGTCCCTCCAAGGAAAATGTATCTCCATACTTGATTAACATGATCTAAGTTTTGTAAAGTTGATTGTTTAACCTGCTCTGCAGTTTTATTATTTGCTGGATTATATAATTTAGTATGTATTTGGTTGGTTGAATTTATTTTGTGTTCTGTACCCTGGAATCTGTATTGATGGGCATGTTATCAATATTATTGATTTTTTTTAAGAAAATGATATAAACAAAATAATGATTTTTTAAAAAAAATAATGATTTTTTAAAAAAATTAAGGATTGCTGGCATGGGCTCCTTTTGGGAGGAAGGGCAGGATATAAATTTAAACAATAAATAATAATGAATGATGTTTTGATGATCAGCAGCCAGTGTTGTGTGGCAGTGCTTCAGAGTCATCCACCCATCAATGGAGTCACTATCACAAACCGGTATGGTTCGGGGGGTACAGCAGCCGTGAGGCAGGAACAATGCAGGTGCTCTAGCAGAGCCAATCTTGTGCTCCTTCCAGTGCACCTGTTGGAGAATTTTGTATTTCTCCTGTGGGTTCTTTTGCTGGGGGTCCTTGAATTAAAATTTTGAAGACACAGGCTTGCAGCAAAAAGGTAGGCCTTTATTGGATGACAAGTGTACACTTGGTCAGTCTCCCTCTTAGTGAGTGGAGAACTGCACCATGGCACTGGTTCCCTGGGGTTTTTATACATTTCAGGACAAAGACTTTAGCATCTACCAATCAGGATTTAACACATCAGAATGACATAGACATGACAGTATTACACAGGCATTTGCACAGGTACTTTGTACTTTCTGCATCGTGTTCTAGTGAATTTGGTGTTCTAATGAATTTGGCAATGTTCAGTACTTCACATGAAAGTACATTTTCACAGTGAGCTAAGCACTCCCGCTAATGAGCAAAGCAATTTAGTTACGCATTTTATTACTGCAATTTTTTCTACATCTTAGTGACACTGAGATGTTCAGTACAGTGTTATCATTTTTGTTTAGAGTACAAGTAGTTCCAAACAAACCAGCAGAGTCAGGGGAGACAGCTCCAAAGAGAAAAAGATCTGGCTTCCTACTAAACTATTAAAATGTTATGATTCTTTATAGCTTTATAAAAGAATATATTTTGCTCATTGTTTATGTATATTGAATTCCCCATTAGCTATACATGTATGTATATATAAAAGTCCCCATCATACCCACACACACCCTGCCAACCTAACTGCCCCTGCACCTCCCCAGTAAGTGACATTTATGCTCTGCAGCACTGTCCTGTCCCACCATCCGCTCCTATCACTTTGATGTCATCATCTGTAGAAGAATTGTTTAAAGATGTTTTAAAGATGTTTTTATTCTTTTATTGCTTGTTGTTTTGCACCCTGGGGTTCTTTGGGAGGAAAGGCAGGAAATAAATATATAAATAAATAACGTCACCAGAGCATAACTCTCTGGAAAAGGTTCAGTCACGCTATCAAAATGGCTACTCTAAGGAAATGAATATGACTATGCTCT
The DNA here is from genome assembly GCF_030035675.1 of Rhineura floridana. NCBI lineage: Eukaryota > Metazoa > Chordata > Lepidosauria > Squamata > Rhineuridae > Rhineura > Rhineura floridana. The sequence goes on along the minus strand of NC_084480.1, from coordinate 262,685,832 downwards.
AGTCTACGGGTTCCTAGGGTTTTCATTTTATAAGAAAACACTGGCATCATCAAGTGAAAATGAGCAAAATGACATAAGCAGTGTAGATACAGAGGCAGGAGACAGCATGGTTCAGGGAGGAACAGGTGGGGAAATGGAAATATCTGAATTTGTTTATAAGCAAGTTTTTTTTGTTTTGTTTTTTTAAAAAGAAAAATAAGATCACCTTGGTTCAGGTCTTATCAAAAATAATGTACAAGGTCAGATCCACATGGAAAAATGTTAACATGAAATGATTTCTCACAGGATTGTAGTAATTTTAACCATGCCATGTAGGGTAGCCATGTGTCCTGCTTTACAGAGGACAGTCCTATACTAAAAGAACTGTCCAGTATGACTATGGGTTAAGATAAAGAGCCATAATTAGGGGGAGTAAGGACCTTGAAGTTATTCAGCAGCAGCACCTAGACACCAGACCAAGCAGGCATACCTTCTTTTCAATATCTGTCAGTCAATCTATCTCTTAATATTTCCACAACATTCCCCCAACTCTGCATCATGGCAAGTTACCTAAGAGAACCCCAAAATTCAGTCTTCTAAAAACAATCCCATAAAGGTTTATATCTTTGATGAAGCACCACATCTTTGGTGAGTTTGAAGCATGCTGCTCCTAGTACTCCACAGATATTAAAAAGTATGTCTATGAGACTGAATTTCCTCTTGTTCTCTACAGTGGAGTTACATTCACAGAGCTGTTTCCAATGCGCTAATAAAGGGGCCTGGAAGATTCTGAAGCTTCATGAACAGACTGGAGCTTTTGTGCCAAAGGTACTACAGCAGCTCAACTAGGCTGGACTCCTCTCTTTACCTTAAATCCATTTTCAATTTATTTACAGTAGAATTTAATGTCACACCAACATTCATTTGACAGGCATTTTTATTAATAATCCTAAAACTTGTACAAATTGTTGTTCATTTAGAAAAGACAGGGCTGTATGGAAATGGCTTCCTAAAATTCTTCATGCTATTTGTGGGCATCAAATATCAGAGGCATTTTGCTGAATATTTTCCAGGGATGGACTGAAATTCTCCAAAGGTGTAGGAGGAACTTGAGAAAGAAAACATTAAAATGTTGTCAAAAAAGAGAGTATTTTCTAAGGAATTCCAGTAGCTCAACCCTAAAAGAAAATCCTTTGTATCCCTTATGATATGAGGAGCAAAACTCCCCCAACAATTCTCAAAATAAGAACAAATGGCAATAATGTCCTACGGGGAAGAACCTTCTGTACTGATCAATTATTTCTCAGCTTGAAATGTGCCACTACTGTACATCCACTTGATTATGAGCCTTGTTAGCACATCCCCGGTTGATTCAACTTGAGTGCTTCTGACATTTGCAAAGTTACTCAGATATTCCACCAAGCAGCAGGGAAAAGCTTGCTAATGAAGAAATAACAAGCTGCAGATTTGAATAAATATTTAGCTGATTGCAGGGAGGCACAGTTAATTTTTTGTTTTTATGCTGGTAACTAAGAAAACACCCTAAGATGCTTGCTTGTGTCCTCTGAAAATATGTTCTTGTGGTGTTTCTTTTCCTGTGCCACAGGACACTTTCATTTCCTGATTCTATTATATACTAAGTGGCCACCTGAACCTGCCAATGAACTTGTTCCATTGTGTTTTTCTATTTTTAATCCTGAAAGAGTAAACACATTTCTCATCAGATGTGTTACAGACTGCTATACATTGCTGAGATTTATGAAGGTGCCACTGGGTTATTACAGAGCCATTCATTTATAAATAAGTGTCCATTCTGAAAGGAAGCCAGAAATGATAGCAACATTTTCCATCATTTCAAAAATCTATATTAAAAAAATGATGCACTATTTTTATGGTGGCAACAGCTCTATTGCAGTAATTTGGACTTCATGCTTTTCGACGTCTGTATGTTTCCAGACCTAATGTATGATTCAGGTAAAAAAAAAAGGAAAGGAAGGAAAGATGATACATTGTATCCTTAAAAACACAGGCTGCATAAAAGAATGTAACGACTGTTTCAATATTCATTTATAACAGCCAGAGTGCAGTCAGCTAGCCTTGCTCACTCTATATCATCTATGCTGCAAATAAATACTGTATTTTGGATTTCAGCAACCCTTTGTGAACTGCTCTGTGAAATATCTTCTTTGACATGCTTTCCAGACTGTGTCATGCTGTTGTTTTTTTCTGGGGCAAGTAGCTGCTTTCCATGGAGCAAACTGTATCTAAACCTTGAAGTTTTTATGCCACTTGTGCAAAGGTTTAGATCCCTGGTTGACAGCTCATTTTTAAACTGGAGCCCTCTTTTGAATTGAGCAAAGGGGCAAGAATCAGAAATATTGGTTGAGCTGATTGGCATATTTTCTTCTGTGCTGAGACACAGAACAAAATGTACTCTCAATGACAGAATCCTATGCATGGTTACTCAGAAGTAACTCCCATTCAGTTCAGTGGGTCTTACTTCCAGGTAAGTGTGTCTAGAATTGTGGCCTAAGCCTTTTCTCCCCAATGTGAACACCAAACAGAGGCTTGATCTAAGTCTTCCTCATATTCAGTTCCTCAGGCTAGCATTCTGCAGTCCATAAGAAGAGTCCTGCTGGATCAGGTCAGAACCCATTGTGACATCTCCACCCACCTATCCCTGACTTCCTGCAGCTAATGAGGTGGATGTCTGCCTCTATACATTGTAAAATCTACCCTTTACACATGTACAGAGGCTACTCAGCACCTCCAACCTTTATGTGCAATATTTCCACTCACAGCCTGGGCATTCCACAGTATCCCACCCTTATCTCTGGGTGTTCGTGGATACCCCAAACCCACTGTGATTATATTTATTGCGAGGCTGCATGTAAGGCAAACCTTGCCTTCAAGGGATATCCCTATGGTATGATGTTTCTAAATGAAACACCTTTATAATATTTGCCAAGACACACTGTAGATTGAGAGTATCAGATTCAGTACCATTTGTTTACTCACCACCTCCCTGACTGATATTTATTTCTGGTATATTGTAACCAAGCATAGGCATGAATATGGGACAATATAAAACAAAATGATACTTTATTATTTACATATGTGTATTTTTATACTTTAGCACTAAGCTCTGATATAATATCAGATACAATATCATGACAATATACTAACTAAATTTCTGTCCTTCCCAGACCAGCCTCCACCCTCTACCCCAATTCTTACTCCAACTATCTATCCAAACCCCAGAATAAAAACAACTGACTCCATAACTGACAAAACCTCCAGTATATTTTAAACACAAACCCTCACTTATTCCCTCCTCCCAACCAGAGAATCCATCACCCAATCAGAAACATTCACACCAAACACTCACTCCATAACATTTTACTCCTCCCCTCTCTACTTACCAAATAAGGACATATAGCAGTGGTTCCCAACCTTTATGAGCATAGGACCCCCTTTATAAGCTGAAACTTTTTTGTGACCCCCCCTCCCCCCAGGAAGGCAGGCTCGCTGCCAGGAAGGAAGGGGGAAAGCAGCCTTTCTTTGCAGCCTTGCTTCTTTTTGTTTCACAAAACCCCCTCTCATTCTAAGTAAGGGTGTTGTCAGTAGTGGCAGTGCAAGGAGATGGGAATCAGTGATAGTAATCCTCTCTTCTTCCTGGTAGCCCCACCCTCAGCCTCCTTTGGCATCTGCCATGTATTTTATAGGCAGATGCCTGCCCTTGGTGCACCTGAAATACGCTCTGGCCTCCCCTCTCGTTTGGAGCAAGGGGAAGGTGTCATCTGCAGTGGCAGTGGAAAGCAGACAGTGTCGAGGGAGTGAAGTCTTTTTTTAAAAAAATAATAAATACTTCATTTCTTTACTGTTCATGGCCCCCTCTGGATTACTTCGCTGCCTCCAGGTTGGGAACCACTGACATATAGAATCATAGAATAGTAAGAGTTGGAAGGGGCCTATAAGGCCATCAAGTCCAACCCCCTGCTCAATGCAGGAATCCAAATCAAAGCATTCCCGACAGATGGCTATTCAGCTGCCTCTTGAATGCCTCCAGTGTTGGAGAGCCCACTACCTCTCTAGGTAATTGGTTCCATTGTCGTATGGCTCTAACAGTTAGGAAGTTTTTCCTGATGTCCAGTCAAAATCTGGCTTCCTGCAACTTGAACCCATTATTCCATGTCCTGCACTCTGGGACAATTGAGAAGAGATCTCAGCCCTCCTCTGTGTGACAACCTTTCATGCACTTGAAGAGTGCTATCATTTCTCCCCTCAGTCTTCTCTTCTCCAGGCTAAACATGCCCAGTTCTTTCAGTCTCTCCTCATAGGGCTTTGTTTCCAGTCCCCAGTCCTCTAGACGTATATTAAAAAACAGCAACAGAACCTGGACAGCACATTCACATTATCTTGTGATGTCACACCCATCAAGTCCATTATCATGTTATTACAGCAGTCAACCAGATGCCTATGGGAAACCCACAAGCAAAATCCAAAGCAGAGGTGCCTGGAGGACAAGACTGAACATGAAAAAGCAAATGCTTTTGGCTCTGACACGCTTTCACCCAGGCCTTTTAAAGAATTGTAAAGAATTTGTGATAAAATCTTCAGCTTTGGACTCAATGTCTGATGTATATTTCTGCTGCTAAACTGGTTGTCTGCTGGTTAAAAAGTTTTTGTTATTTTGTTGATATTTACTTGTTTTGTTCTCATATTTTAAAATTATATTTTATTCCTTTCTTTCTTGTGAGCTGCCCAGAGAACATATGTTATGGGGCGGCCTGTATGAATATAGGAACTAAATAAAAATAAAGCTGCCCAACTCTATGTGCATGTAAGAAATGAGTAGAAAGGGGGCCTTGGTCCATGGGAATGTTGTAACTTTGAAGGTAGCATCAGAAAGGGAAGGAGAAGGAGTCCTATAAGTGGGAAGATATACTCCTGTCCAAAAAGGCAAGGGTTGGCCTGCTGATGTAGGCAGCTGCCGGAGATGGGACCTCTTCTCCACTTGATAGTGCAACTAAAGATTGAAGCTTCACCAAAAGCAATCATGAGTATGGAGTTGCATTTATCTAAGTCAGACTCAGTCATGTGTATTTATCTTCAACGGATCTACTCAGAGCAGGACTAGCACTGAATAACACTTATAGAACCCAAACAACAATTGCAGCACAGATAGCCAGGCCAGTTCCTTGATTAGAAGTAGATTAGGAAAGGCCTATCCGATTCCAATGGTCCTTGTTGCAATTGCTAATAATAAAGGTTGTGACAGAATTAATTCCAATGTTTGTGTTTAGGGATATCAGACAATTCTGTCAGAAATTGAAATGGGAGTAGAAATCCCTACAATTTGTTCATCAGAGGTCAGGAATGGAAATCACACAAGTGAATACGAGTGGTATTTGCTTTGGGGTTTTTTTAGATTGAAAATGTTATGTATATGATTATGTTATTTACTGTATTATTTTTGACATTTCCCTTCCACTGAAATGTATTGAAATTAATTACATAATTTTTGGCCAAAGCAAACAGAGAGATGAATAATGTAGATTTTAATAGAAGCCAAACTGTACCAGAACAAAACAGCACTGATTGTGCTGAACCCAGGATAGGACAGAAATTGCTGCCTCCTTAAATCTGTACTGCTGTTCACCTCTATCATCCTGTCTGCAATTGTTTCCTCTGAGAAAAATGCACCATGAAATCCATACAAACCAAGTGTTGGTATGCAACTGGATCATCACCTTGTAGTAGTGAGTGGGCTTGCGTGTTCCAATGAACCCTGTGAGTGATGCCGTTGGGAGTCATGTACTCCCAGCAGGGTCACCCATGGCGATAAGGTCAAGGGAGAGGAACCAAACAAAGAATGATCCAAGAAAGTCCTCAACGGCAGAACAGGCAGAGGATAACAATGTGTATGTTACAACGGCTGTGAAGGTGGATGAAGGCTACGGCAGATAAAGGACTTCCAATCATCATGGTACCCACGCCATTGGATCAAAGCCTTTTTCTGTCAAGATTGTGTGTTGATCGTGGTGCACCGATCTCCCCACATAAAACAAATTCATGCACAGGCGTCTTCCATAACAAAAGTCCCATGGCGATTGGCAAATGGCGACGGGGGCAGGACTGCAAAATCCAGAAGCCCCTAGTCATGGTCTGGTACATTGGCAGTGGATACAGATTCAGACGGATCCATTGTTAAAGACTATATTTTGGAAGACAATCTTACTCGGTCACGAGTTATCGCCAAGATGTAACTGATCCAGCAAAAGCTACACTTATAGACAGGTTTGCTAAAGTGCATCCTACACTTTTAAAAGGGTGCTAGGGTGCAAACTCCTTCATCAAGCACCTGAATCTATGCACATTTTGATCCATGCAGGAACAGCTCCCAGATATGGTCTCCAAATGGATAAATATCAGCTTTGATGTACATGGAAAGATGAGCAGCCCCTCAGCTTCCCTTTTAGGTGATTAACACTGCCACCAATCTGTTTAACAAGTGTCTGTGCACAGATCCCCATATATATTTGTGGATTGGGTCCCTAGTTACAAACAACACACTGTTGTCCAGCAAACACTGGATAATTACTATTGTAAGCAACATGTACTTTTATCTAAGTATCAGATAAAAGTATGTGCTACATTGTACCTTCAAGATTAATGTTTAACAAAAAGCCAGATGTCATATTTTTGACAGATGTTTTGGTCTTTATTTTGCCTTGAAATCAGTGAAAGGGTCAGAAAGAAGACCTGGATGCATCAGTCATCCTTGTAGAGTTTCTCGTTTCCATTTAAAAATAGTTTAATGGGATGTCTGGAAGGTCTGTAGTCCTTAGCAGTCAATTTGCAAATGATATTAAACACTTGAGATGGTATCTTGGAGCACTAGACGAATACATACATAGGTTCAGTAGAAGGTCCAGTCCTGCTTAAATAATATATTTTTCATTATTGACTTATAAGCTTAAAATAAATTGCCTGTCCCCCAAAACATACCACTGAAAAAATGTTGTAGGCTGCAATCCTATGCACACTTCTCTGAGAGTAAGTCCCACTGAAATCAGTGGGATGTACTTTTAACTAGATATTCAACTGGTAGTTACACAGAATGCACTAAACAGAGGTTCAAAAAGAATATTTTTATTAATTTTTATTAATTTCCTTTCATAAAGCAATTTAGAATTGCAATTTTAAGTAATAACAGAACAATATTAATAGACTAAATATTAAAGTATAATTAAAAGTAAAATTGTTTACATGCTTATTTAATTTTTTTAGGCAATGTGGCTAAGGCAAAGGTCATGTGTAATGGGTTTTTTTAAAAAAAGGCTGAACATTGTTGCTTTGGAATCTGGTTCTTGCAAAAATGCTTTTGCTTTATACAGGGTGATGTTTGACCTCCATTTTAAATTGAGTTTTATTTAGTTTCATTAAATTGGTAAGTTCTTTAGATCTGTGGTCCTCTTGCCTTCTACCTTGAGAGTTTGGTAACATCTTAATATTTAACCAGAGCTTCTGAGGGTTTAATGTTAAGGGTCAGCCACAATGTAAGTGAATGAATAATAAAAAACATCAAACATTTTATAATCAATTGTAAATCTTATGGTACCGTTTATTTAGGGGTATGCATCATATTCTAATGAATCCCAAATCCTGAGTCAAAGCAGGATACCTCAAAGGTATTTAGGGGTTGTCAGAGCCAAAGTGTGATCTGAACAAGGCAGCATGAGTTGCAGCAGAGACCCATAAATTTTATTTATTTATTTATTTAAAATATTTCTATCCCGCCTTTCTACCCTATGATAGGGCACTCAGGGTGGCTTACAAAAATAAAATCAAACATGTACATAATAAAATTGTAAACAGTAAAATCACAAAAACATTAAAATAATATACATAAAATGCAATTAAAATATATAAAATACACACACACAAACACACACACACTTATATACATATATATAGGGATTGGTACTAAAGGGACTAGAAAGGTAAAATTTAACATAGAAGGCATAAAATCAGTGTCAGGCTCTACCTTCAGTCCCTTCCAAAGACTCTCTGGAACAAGATCATTTTCAGAAGTCTCCGGAAAACCAACAGGGAGAGAGCAGAGCGAACTTCTTGGGGTAGAGTATCCCAAAGCTTGGGGGCCACAGCTGAAAAAGCTCTCTCCCGCGTGCCTGTCAATCTAACATCTTTCACTCAAGGCATGCAGAGGAGACCAGAGGCAGATGATCTTAAATCCTGGGAAGGTACGTATGGGCGTAAGCGATCCCTCAGGTACATTGGTCCAAGGCCATTTAGGGCTTTAAAGGTCAGAACCAGCACTTTGAATTGGTCCCTGAAGCAAATTGGGAGCCAGTGGAGTTGATAAAGCGCAGGAGTAATATGCTCCCTGCGCCGTGCTCCAGTTAACACTCAGGCTGCTGTATTTTGAACCAACTGCAATTTCCGAACCGTTTTCAAAGGCAACCCCACATAAGAATGTGTTACAGTAATCAAGCCTCGATGTCACCAATGCATGTGTCACTGGGGCCAAGTCAACTGCCTCCAGGAACAGACACAGCTGGTAGACCAGTTTGAGTTGGCCAAAAGCACTCCTGGCTACCGCAGCCACCTGATATTCCAGCAGCAGGGCAGGATCCAGGAGGACTACCAAACTGCGGACCTGCTCCTTCAAGGGGAGTGCAACGCCACCCAGAACAGGTTGCAACCCCATCCCTGATGCAGTTTTTCCCTTGACCAGCAGTACTTCTGTCTTGTCTGGATTAAGTTTCAGTTTGTTAGCCCACATCCAGCCCTTCACAGGCACCCGTTTAAGATGAGCAATCCCTTCCTGCAATCAAGTGGTAGGGAGAGATAGAGCTGAGTGTCATCAGCATATTGATGACATTGTACTCCAAATCTCCTGATGACCTCTCCTAATGGTTTCATATAAATGTTAAAGAGCATGGGAGACAGAATGGAACCTTGCAGTACCCCACAGGCCAACGGCCTCAATGGCGGGCCCCTGACTACTCCTACCCCAACACATGTTAAAAGAAACCTGACACGGTGGGGGGGAGCCTTGGCTAGAGGTGGCTCTTATAAAAGGGAGCTCTCTTCCTACCCTCAAGCAGTTGTGTTCTCCTTTGTTAGCCCCAACTGGCTTCAGCTGGCACCCAGGCCTTGCAGGGAGTAGCAGCTGACACCCAAGGAAGCCTGCAGATGGTGTTTTGCAGGAGGCCACAGCAGCAAGGTATAGGTCTTGCTGGGTTTCTCTTACCTTCCTCAGCACTGTATGGCACCTTGGTAATCCAGACGTCAAAGTAACGCTACAGACAAGTGCTGAAATCAACAGTAATGTCTCTAAGCTTACCTTAATGCCATAGCACCAGGGTAGAATGATGGGGGAAGGGAGAGCAAATACCAGAGTGGGTAGAAGGCAGAGGAAGGGCTCCACTGTGACTAACAGATCTAGCTTTAATCAGAGGGAATGAATTTACCAGTGCTCTCCAGTCCTATTGCTTTGTGGGAGGGAGAAGCTTTGAAAGAGCTAAACTTATTTATTTACATCATTTCTATACTGCTTTATGATTAAAACCCCCCACAAAATCTTAAAACATCAAATAGTGCATTACAGAATAAAACATTACAAATGAAGGTCAAATACTCAATACACGTTTAAAGCAGCATGATTAATAGGAAAACAAAATATTCTTTTAAACAAAAAACACATCACAAATAAAAATAAAATGCAGAATACACTAACACTCCACATATATAACATCATTAGCAACTTAACAAAATAAATAAAATAGAAGCTACATTCACTTCATTTCAACTTCTGTCAAGTGTGTCTTGCCACCACTCAAGGATCGCCTGATTGCCAAAGGGTAAACAGAAATCTGGAAATAAGCCTAAAAGTTTACTGTTTTCAGGGTTCTGGCAGGGCATGGAAATAGGAAATGTCTCTACAGGATGGCAGAAACATATCTATAGAACTTCTTAAAGCAGGTGTGGGAGTCTTTGACTCTCTGAATGTTGCTGAACTATGATTCCCATCACCCCTGACCATTGGCCATGCTTTCTGGGGCTGATGGGAGTTGTAGTTCAGCAACATCTGGAGGGCCAAAAGTTATCCACACATACCTTAAAGTAAATGCATATGCAACCTGCTCCTAAATTTCTATGTAAGCAGGTAATCAATTCTGTGTTACAGGCACTGGCCTGTTTGTGATTACAATGGGAAGGAATTAACACCAACAGAAAGCAAACATGGGCTATATGAAATGCATACCAATGACAAGTATGCAAAAAGCAAATTCATATTTTGCCAAATCAGAATAACTAGAAATAAAAAGCAGTTTATGAAACTGGAAATAATCTTTTAGCTGATCTATAAAAACTGTCCTCTTCTTAGTTTGGCTAACCCTGTCCTCAGTGGTAGCTGTTGTGGCACAAACTTAAGAATGTAAGATTGCTGGATCAGACTACTTCTAGGGCAGCCTTCCCCAACCTGACGCCCTCCAGATGCTTTGGACTACAACTCCATCAGTCCCAGCCAGCTTGGTCAATGACCAGAGATGAGGGAGTTGTAGTCCGATATCATCTGGAAGGCACCACGCTAGGGAAGGCTGATCTAGGGGTACACTCTCATTTAAGTACCTAAGTTTGCTTATAGTAGCACTGACCATGTGGTATGGGAGTCGCTGGTGCTTTGGTACAACTGACAAGGCTAGATTCCAATACCAGAGTAAGGGGATAAGAGGTAATTTAGACATTAATCTTATGCTCTGTTGCCTCCAAACAGCAGAATGACAGAAAAGGCTCAAAGATCCAGTCTTTAGCACCATTGGAGTAGTTCCACATACAAAGAGTCAGGATAGGAGCCAGTAGGATTTTACATGATGGAATTAAACCATTCTATGTAAGTTGCATATTCATACTTACTCTGCCGTACTCTCATTGATTCCAGAGTAAATGATACAACTACTGAAGCTGGCCAAATACTGGAATGTCAATGTCATTTATTGTACTTGGACATACCACAGAGTTTGAAATCTGTCTTTCTGTGGAACTGCACTGTTTACTAGCTCACAATGAACTGCAAATGGTAATTTGCCTGGGATGTTGTGATCCAACCCTTACAGCCCGCATTTGTAGCCAGCCAGCTCTAACTCTGTTCGTTTCTCCCATTATCTGATACTTCCATTAAAAGGACATACTTAATATGATTAGCAGTACAATCTGTGACTTTAAATCCATTGGGAAGTAAATAGCGAAAACCCCAGACAATGTAATGACTCTTATATATGCTCTCAGATGTCTCTGCCCCTTCTGAAGTGGTATAAACAAAGAGCCGAAAGATGGCCACATCTGCCTGAAGGCAGGAACATTTACTCTGCCTTGTAAGTTGGCCCCAGATGTTTTCAAGCATTGGGATTTATTTAGTTTGTAATGTCCATAAAATTAAACCAATTAAATTAGTTGTAATTTATTGTAGTAGGCTATGCACATGGAGTGAAAGCTTGCCTCTGTTGAGGTCAATGGAACCTTTGCAACTGAATTCAGGGTTTCATGTGGACATGGGTTCGGTGCAGAATCTATATGATTATGGCTCAGAATGGAAAAAGAACTGCATCCATCAGAAACCCAAACTGCCAGTGCAGATTAAATGATGGAGGGGGCAGTATCAATGGGGAAAGTGTTATGCAGTGAAAATGTCTGATTGTTATGCAGTGAAAATGTGTAACCCAAGAATGTGTTTATTTAGTTATTAACAATGTTTATAACCTACTGTTCATCAGTACAGAAACTAGGGTGGGCTACAGAACACAAAAGTGTGATTGTGCAAGTTCACATGTGCTTGGAAGAATTTTCTAGACTCCTTTCTATATGGCTTCAGCATGGAATGGCCTTGGTTACCCTATAATTGATTTTCCTTGACCTGTCTTCTGCTTTTGTCACCATCAACCACAGTATTTTCCTGGAATGGCTCTGTAGGTTAGGAGTTGAAGACATAACGATATGCAGTTTCTGCACCTACCTGCAGGGCTATTTCCAGAAAGTAGCTTTGGGACACTTCCCCATTATATTATCCAATATGGCTGGACTATATGCTGCACGATATATACTATCCCATGTGAAAATCCAGTCACTGAATAGTACAATATTCTGAATAGTACAACATTCAGACAATAAAGATGTTAACTTGCTCTCCCCATGTAGACCTCCTTGCCAGTCTGCTGCTCTCCATCCTACAGCCAGCCATAGTCCTATTACTGCTATCTGCCTCCCCCTGAGGAGGGATGTTGTGACAAAACAAAGGCTTTAACAGGACTTCACCTTGCTTACACATGCTCTCCACTTCACTGCCTTGTTTTCTGGGGTAGGCTTACCTTAAAGGCATTGCTGTTTTGAGAGCTTAACAGGTGGGGCTGAGCTTTGTCTCCATTAATATTTCATCTAGAGCACATCTTTAGTTTGTCTATACCCATCTTTCATCAATTTACATTCCTATATAAAGTCAAAGCACAAGCGCAACACAGCTCCCCTCACAAGCCTGCAATGACCCTTAGTTTAATTTTCCTGTTGTGTTACAGGGGAATTTGGGTGACAGTTGGGGGGGTTGGGGTTTTTTTCTGCACAATTAGTTCATTAATTACACAATTAGGTTCTCAATTTGTTTCTATATTTAGTCCATTGATTTACATTCCCAGATTACTGACAGACATAGGTTTCTGGTTGGAAAGGGGTGCAATTTGATTGCTGAGTTTTCAATGCAGTTGATACACATATACACATTTTCATAATTTTCATAATTCTGTTATCCAGAAATATAGTATAGAGAGTTATTATTACATCTGAGTATAATCACACATATATTGATTTCAGTATTTTCATTGGGATGGTTACACACATGCATTTGCACATGCGCTTGCGCACACATGCACACACACACACAGTGAAGCCATAATTTCATTAGGTTATAACATAATTGAAATTTGAAGGGTAGTAGCTCAGTGGTAGAGCATCTGCCTTTTATCCCAAAGGTCTCAGCTTCAATCCCTGGCATCTCCAGGTAAGGCTGGGAGGGACTTCCTGTCTGAAACTCTGGAAAGCTGCTACCAGTCAGTGTAGACCAGCCTTTCCCAACCAGTGTGCCTCCAGATGTTGTTGGACCACAACTCCCATCAGCCTCAGCCAGCATTGCCAATGGTCAGGAAAGATGGGAATTGTGGTCCAACAACATCTGGAGGCACACTGGTTGGGAAAGGCTGGTGTAGACAGTGTGGGAAACTTTGGCCCTCCAGATGCTGCTGAACTATAACTCCCATCAGACATAGCAAGAATGGCCAGGGATTGTGGGAGCTGTAGTTCAGCAGCATCTGGTGAGCCAAAGGTTCCCCACATCTGGTGTAGAAAACACTGAGCTGGATGAACCATTGGTGTGACTTGATATAAGACAGCTTCCATGTAAGAAATAACCAAATACAACAGGTGTGGGGAAGCTTTGGTTCTCTTCCCGGAGAAGTGAAATGGAGATGGAGGCAGGCAGGTGTAAAGGGAGGGTTAGGTAGAGGTGGTGAGAGGGGCTGATGGGGGGTAGGTGGGGTTGGCAAGCAAAGAGAGAGCGATGCAGCCCCTAGCCCATTAAAAAGATATAAATCATGTCTTTAAAAAAGACTGTTTCGGCTTTTCAGAAATCTATATAGTATCAATTTAAATAACACATTTCATTGACACTTAAGATTTCTAAACAGCAGAGTAAGTATAATAACTCACTCAATAAGAAAAGCATCTTTTTTCACCTAGAAATTAGGAGTTATCCCTTGAGCATATTACTGATCAGTAGTACTATTCCTGAGTAATTTGAACCCATTTTTGTTTTATTTTACAAATAAAATATATGTTATCATACCGCCATCTGGTGACTGGCAGTAAAATTTTCTTGGATATTTCATCTATCAGAACAAAAGACAAGAATTTGTGTTTTAGCATTATGGAATCAGTAGCTTGGGTTCAAATTATGCAGGATGCATGGAAATACTTAAGGATCCCTCTTTAGTGTCTCTATTAAAGTTGTCCAAAATGGGTGCTAATTTGACTGGAGATATGTTTGAGATGGAAAGCTCTATGGTGCTCTGTTAAATTTCATCCAACAGATCACCAATTATAACTTCCCCATAAAACATGCTTTAATAAAATTTAGAAAATGTGGTGCCATTTCTAGTCTATGTGGGGCATCCCCCACAAAGACATTCAAATATGATTTAATTACAGTTATTACATTCATCTGACCTTGACCTAAATTAAATTTCAATATCTAAAACTTCATTCACCCAAATAAGGACAATCTCCACTTCATCTGAAGTGGAAACAGAATTATGCAAGCATCCACCTCTAGTTTTCCCTATGCATGAGGAACCTATAAAACTGCAATATACTAGAGTTGGCCCTGATATGGAGGCTTGATCTGTGACCTTAAGAAGCTACAAATCTTTCCTCTTGAATCAGTCCACATGGTATTATAATTGGCATGACTGGGGAAGAGAAGGCAATTCCTGGAAAACATTTCAGGGACAAGACATTTCTCTTCTGAATATAATAATAGATACACCCATTTTGTATCCTTCTTAGAAAATAATATCACAGTTATGTTCAGTCCCATAAAAAAAGCCTCTCTATTTTATGGCACTATCTGCACAAAACAAGTCGTTTAGATATTATAGCAGTATTCTATATTGTACTTGTACCCAAGGCTGTTTTTGCTGTAATGGCTGTAAAGCACAATATGGGGTTCATGAAATAAATACTGGGGGGGGGCAGAGAGGGTTCTGCACCCTTGTTGTATTGTTGATGGAAACAAAGCCCCCATTTCAGTCCCTGGAATTGTTGCACATTATTTTTTACATACTATATATTTCAATAATATCTAGTTAAGATTTTATTATGACATTTTAGTCTAAAATATGATGTACTGTTTCTGCCATGTTTTCATAAAACATTACTGTGGGTGAGATTTTCACATTAACTACAATTGCAGAAATGACTGATGTTCAAATCTAAAGACAATTTCTGTCATTATTAAACTTCATTATAAAATAAAGTACGTGGGTGGAATTGTGGTTTGATGCTTTTGTAATTTGCTCTACCTTTCCCAATGTACTTTTCAGTTACATTAACTGAATCATTTCATCTTACGAATGCAAAGATGAAGGAGAAGAACAAAAACATACCCATTAACTGAAGCAGTGCAAATGTGCATAGTTAATGGAAACCATTTTGACATATTGTATTTGATTCCATGGTGTATCTACTCAAACAATTTCAATGGCATATTAAAACAAAATGCTACATTGTGCTCTTCACTAAGAATGCAAGTAATAGACTTCAAAAATTACTTTTCAGCTGAAACTGTTGGAAATGAAGAAATGGTTTACATTATGAAAAGCTAATGCCAGGGAAGGGAAGAAATGGGCTGGAATGAAAATTTGGGCATGGAGAGGATTTTTTCAAAGAACACACACTATATTCACAGGCTGGTTTGCTTAAGTGAACACACTAGGATCTATTCAGCAATAATTAATTGATTGATTTTCTTAAAATTAAAGCTTTCTTAGTAGGAGACCACACTGAATAATTTGACAGTAGCCATTCCGGCAGAGTCAAAAGCTAATTGCATTAAACATCATGATGTTTCACGACCACAGTTTCAAGCAAGTCTCCATCCTATTTCTGCTGCATGCTTTGTTCTTGAAACAAAATTAGCAGTTTGTAACACAATATAATTTGTTTGTTAGCAGTATAACACATATAAAGGCACAGTGCATAAATAAATTTGTTTGTGAAAGTATTTTCAAGTGAAAACTACTGTCACTGAAGTTTCATATTTGACATTTCATAGAGGTGCCATTCTTCCATTTCCTTAAAAATACTTTATAACCGTTCCTGTGTGATATAAGTAGAGCTCTTGAAGCAGCAACACTGGAATGCAACTTGGGAAAAAATATACATATATGTTCAGCTAAGGCTCTGTGGTGCAGAGTGGTAAGTGGCGGTAATGCAGCCGAAGCTCTGCTCACAGCTGGAGTTCGATTCCAAATGAAGGAGGAAGTCGAATCTCCGGTAAAAGGGGTCGAGGTCCACTCAGCCTTCCATCCATCCGTGGTCGGTGAAATGAGTACCCGGCATACGCTGGGGGGTAAAGAAAAGCCGGGGAAGGAACTGGCAATCCCACCCCATATATACGGTCTGCCTTGTAAACGTCTCAAGATGTCACCCTAAGAGTCGGAAACGACTCGCACTTCAAGTGCGGAGACACCTTTACCTTTAAGGCTGGTTTTGGCATTTAGATGAGATCTGGACTAGGGAATTTTATTTTAGATTTGAAACTGAGTGTTCATTTGATGGATGGACTGCAACCTTCTCTGGCTTGATCCAGTGCAACAAAGAGCTTAAGCTATGCTTGCTTGTACTGTTTGTCTGTCTGAATTGTTGAAACAGCCAGTTAGCCCAAGGGATGTCTGTCATGATACTGTGATTAATATGCAACCACCAGTGAAAAACTAACTGTAATATCCCTAAATGTAGTCCTGGAGGAACTCTATACAAAAATGATGCTTACAGACCTCTCTTTTAAAAGGACAAGAAAGAAGTAAACAAATTTTCATATTTATTCCTTCTTCCATAAATACTTGAGTCCAAACATACCATTCCAAGCAAATCAAACACTTTCAATGAAGCACACATATTACCACAGCAACTTCTTTTGTTGCTAAGTTGATAGATCTTGCTGACTTGTAGTCTATAGGTAAGCAGTTTGAACAACAGATGAACAAAATGAAGTGTCCCTATGTGCACTTATTAAAGCATAAGGGTGCCTCTACACTAGGTATTTTTGTGTGAAATGCACCACAACACCATAATGCTATGGCGTTATTATACAGCCACAAGAGTGGCTGTATACTATAGTCAGCATGGATTTTTCTCATTCCACAATACTAAATTGAAAATACCCCATGCCATTCTGATCAGTTCATTTCAAAACAAAACCTTATAAAACTTATAGTCCTGAACTCAGAAATGCTTGCTTAACAACCCTCTAAATTTTTGCAGTCCATGGTATGCATAAAGCTCTCCTCCAACACCACATTTCAAAGGAGTTTATTTTTCTTACCCGCTTTTTTCACTGTCCAACTTTCTCATCCATATATAGAGATCAGGAATACCATGGTCTGAATGATGCTGACTTTAGTGTTCAGTGATACATCTTTGCATTTAAGGACTTTTTATAGTTCTCTCAGAGCTGTCTTCCCCAGTCCTAGCCTTCTTCTGATTTCTTGACTATTGTCTCCATTTTGGTTAATGACTGTGCCAAGGTATTGATAATCCTTGACAAGTTCAATGTCCTCATTGTCAACTTTAAAGTTACATAAATCTTCTGTTGTCACTACTTTCATCTTTATGACATACAGATGTAGTCCTGCTTTTGTGCTTTCCTCTTTAACTTTCATCAGCATAAGTTTCAAATCATTACTGGTTTCTGCTAGTAGTATGGTACTGTCTGCATAACTTAAATTATTGATATTTCTCCCTCCAATTTTCACACCTCATTCATCTTGGACCAATCCTGCTTTCTGTATGATGTTCTGCATATAGATTAAACAAATAGGGTGATAAAATACACCCGTCTCACACCCTTTCTGATGGGGAACCAATCGGTTTCTCCATATTCTGTCCTTACAATAGACTCTTGTTCAGAGTATAGGTTGCACATCAGGACAATCAGATGCTGTGGCACTCTCGTTTCTTTTAAAGCATTCCATAGTTTTTCATGAACTACACAATCAAAGGCTTGGCTGTAATCTATAAAGCACAGGGTGATTTTCTTCTGAAATTCCTTGGTCCGTTCCATTATCCAACGTATGTTTGCAATATGATCTCTGGTGCCTCTTCCCTTTCTAAATCCAGCTTGGATGTCTGGCATTTCTCGCTCCATATATGGTAAGAGCCTTTGTTGTAGAATCTTGAGCATTACTTTACTTGCATGGGATATTAAGGCAATAGTTTGCTAATTACTGCATTCCCTGGGATCCCCTTTCTTTGGAATTGAGATGTATATCGAACGCTTCCAGTCTGTGGGCCATTGTTTAGTTTTCCATATTTCTTGACAGATTTTTGTCAAAATTTGAACAGATTCAGTCTCAGTAACTTGTAGCAACTCTATTGGTATGCCATCTGTTCCTGGTGATTTGTTTTTTCTAAGTATTTTAAGAGCAGCTTTCACCTCACATTCTAAAATTTCTGGTTCTTCATCATACGTTTCCTCTGTGAATGAATCTGTCATCCTGCCATCTCTTTTATAGAGTTCTTCAGTGTATTGCTTCCATCTTCCTTTTATTTTATCTCAGTCAGTCAATGTATTCCCTATTGATTATTCAACATCCCTACTCTTGGTTTAAATTTCCATTTAACTTCTCTAATCTTTTGGAATAGGGCTCTTGTTCTTCCCTTTTTGTTGTCTTCTATTTCTATACGATTGTAATAGTTCCCTTGTCCCTATGTACTAGTCACTGTATAGTTGCATTTAGGGTTCTAACCATGTTTCTATCTCCTTTTGCTTTTGCTTTCCTTCTCTCTTTAACCATTTGAAGAGTTTCTTCAGTCATCCATTGAGGTCTTTCTCTCTTTTTAACTAGAGGTATTGTCTTTTTGCATTCTTCCCTGATAATGTCTCTGACTTCACTCCATAGTTCTTCTGGTTCTCTGTCAACTAAGTTTAAAGCCTCAAACCTGTTCCTTATTTGATCTTTATATGCTTCTGGGATGTTATTTAAATTGCATTTTGGCATTATGATTGCTTTGTTTTTCTTTAGGTTTATTCTGATTTTCCATATTATCAGTTTGTAATGTGTACTTCAGTGTTCCCCTGGTCTTGTTTTCGCAGAAAGT
The DNA here is from genome assembly GCF_030035675.1 of Rhineura floridana. Classification (NCBI taxonomy): domain Eukaryota; kingdom Metazoa; phylum Chordata; class Lepidosauria; order Squamata; family Rhineuridae; genus Rhineura; species Rhineura floridana. The sequence goes on along the minus strand of NC_084480.1, from coordinate 262,666,902 downwards.
ATGGAACTTCTCCATCTTCTGCTACCAATTATATAATCAGTTTGATTCCATATTGACCATTTGGTGATGTCCACGTGTAGTTGTCTTTTTGGTTGCTCAAAAAATGTGTTCACAAGAAACAAATTATTGGCTTCACAGAATTCAGTAAGTCTTTCTCCTGCTTCATTTCTGTCTCCTAAGCCCCATTTCCCCACAATTCCTAGTTCTTCTCTGTTCCCTACTTTTGCATTCCAGTCCCCCATGATTATCAGCACATCTTGTTTTGGTGTGTGATCAATTTCTTCCTGTACTTCTGCATAAAAGTTCTCCAATTATTTTTTTTGCGCTTGCCATTGGAGCTTAGACTCGGATGATGGTTATGTTAATAGGTTTCCCATTAAGTATCATTGAAATCACTCCCTCAGACCTTGCGTTATAGCTCCTAATTGCTTTTGCTACATCACTTCCCACCATTAAATTTCTTCTTAATTTCTCATTTCCTGCATAAAATATTTTGTAGTTGCCTGATTGAATGTCCCATTCCCGTCCATTTTAATTCACTCATGCCAAGTATTGTAATGTTGATACATTCCATTTCTTGTTTGACAATTTCTAACTTTCCCTGGATCTTGCTTCTCACATTCCATGTTCCTATTGTGTGCATCGTACAACTCCAGACTCTCTTTTTCCATCTGCGTGCGCCAACCTCTGGGCTTCCTTTCAGCTTTGACCCAGCTGCATCTAGTCAGAGCGCTAGTCATACTTGTCCATTGTTCTTCCCCAGTAGCTCAGTGAGTACTTTCTGGCCTGGGGGTCTCATCTTCCAGCACTATCTTGTGTTGTATTTTGGATACTGTATTCATAGTGTTTTTGTCGTAAGAGGCATTCACAGGTGGTTTACCATTGCCTTTCCCTGAGTCTCAATGCATCTTAGTCTGGTGTCTCAGCTTTCACCATTCCGCCTTCGGTGCCCCTGCTAGGAGTCTAGTCTCTTGGTCTAGACTCCTGACAGCATTGTTCTCAGCTTCTTTGGCACTCTCAAACCCCCTCACCACATTAAGGTGTGCATCCTAAAGGGGGCCATATAGGCTAACCCTGCTATAATCAGATAATGCAGATTAAAGTGAGGATATGATGAATGTGTCCAGATAACTGGCTAATTTCCCAGTTTCAATGGGGCCCTACTCCCCTTGAAAGAACAGGTTTGTTGTCTGGGGTGCTCCTGGATCCATCTCTGTCACAGCTGACCTCAGTGGCTAGGAGTGCCTTGTAACCAGCTTTGCTTGGTAAGACAGCTATAGCTGCTTCAGGACCAGGATAGTTAACCATAGTCACCCATGTGCTAGTAACCTCCAGGCTGGATTACTCACTGTTTCAAGAATTGCACTGGCTGCCAATTAGCCACTAGCCTAAATTCAGGGTGCTGGTTTTGGTATATAAAGCCCTATATAGCTGGTGAGCAGGATACCTGAAATATTGTCTCACCCTTTATATATCTAGTCAACCATTGCACTCTGCAGGTGAGGGCCTCCTGTAAATACTATCTTATCAGGAAGCCAATTTCACACAATATAGGAATTGGGCCTTTAGCGTTGTGGTACCTACCCTTTGGAATTCCCTCTCCTTAAATATTAGACATGCGTTGTTTCAGTTGTCTTTTTGGCACCTACTGAAGACCTTCCTCTTTCAACTAGTTTTTAAGTAGAGACTTTTATCCCTATCTGCATTCTGTATTGGAATTTTTTTCAAGATTTTTAAAGATGTTTTGTTTTTCAATGTGTTTTTGTTGTTTTATCACTTTTGTGCTCCTCTGGAAGGAAGGGTGGGATATACATTTTAATGATGATGATGATGATGATGATGTGTGATATGTCTACAATTGTTGACCTTATTTGTCCTTAAAGCTTAATGCAATGCTGACATTCTTAGTTTTTCAGGCTTGAATCTGAAAGCTGTACATTAAACTGATTTCCTACTGTTCTTAGACCTGCAAACTCTAAGGATGGATGGAAGGAAGTTAGAACCCCTCTTGTTAAATACATAGGGCTTCATTTTGGAAATATCCAAAATTTTGAGATAAAAAAATCTCAGCTGTCATTAGCATTGCACTGTATGAACTATGTAGTGCTGTGTAGTACTAACTATGGTTGCCTGTCCTGGCTCCAGACAGATCCTCAGGGATTGTCAAGGTGAAAAAAAATCTGAATTTGACTGTCAGTGGAGATCAGGAGAGGGGTGAGGCAAGAATGTATGAGGCAAGTGCTGGGATGGAAAGAAAGTGAGGTGTGAATGGTAAAGATGGAAGGTAATGTTATGTGTAAGGCTGCCATAGTTTATTGTGCTAAGTATGTTCAGAAGACTGTACAAACATAATTTCACATTAAAATATGAATAGAATCTGAACATCCTGGTCAGAATTAGTCTCGGTTTTCTATACCTCAATGTTTCCATGGTTTCAATACAGGAAAATTCTCTGTCGATACCAAATGAAGTGTTATGTCACAGGGCTGAAGGGATAATTTCTGTCTAAATACATTTTTGATGAAGCTGTTAGTGACCTGGAACAGAGTTAAGAAATAAATATGCCATACTCAGATTTGTGGGATAATGAGTGGCCTTTGGATGCTAAAAGAAATATAAACATTAATATAGTCTCTGGAGGATAGAATTAAAATAAATCAATTAACCTTTTGATACAGTGGACAAATGCTCTGTTGGAGCCTTCAGACTATCAGAGTGTAACTTATAGTTTTAGCAGTAATTAGAATAACCATTAGCAACACCTAGATGATGTAAAGGCAAACTTAAATTACAGCAAAACAATCCATTTCTAAACTATTTGTTTTATTTGACAAACATGCAAATGCAGATCACTATGCCACATAGAAGGGCTGTAGCTCAGTAGTAAAGCATCTGCTTTGCATGCAGAAGATCCCAGATTCAATACCTGGCATCTCCAGGTAGGGCTGGGAAAGGTTCTCTGCCTGAAACCCTGGAGACCCACAGCCAGTCAGCATGGACAATACTGAGCTAGGTGGACCAATGGCCAGACTCAGAAAATCATAGTGATAGTGGATACACACTAACCTGTTTGTAGCATAAAAATGTAGTTTTTCTCAGTCTGGAATCATTCATGCTCATCCTCAACATGTTGCTTTCAATTTAGATTGATTCAAGATCCTGCTGTTCAAAAGAGAAGGTGTGGTTACTTGATACACGTTTGAAAACCTCCTTCATTAGGCCTTTTCTTCTTGCACATGCTCCAGGTGAATGAAGAAGGAAGTGGTGATTGTGATCTTGGTAGATGCCTACCCAGAATGTTATTGGGCAGTTGTGGATGCACACACACACCCCATTGCTAGGGCTGCCTACATCTGCTTTCATTTGTTTTCAAATGGACACACTGTAGGGCAGTGCAGAATCAATCTTCAATCAGCAGTTATTTTTGGAATGAAATTAATTTCTCCAGAAATTCAGGGGCAAAATAAATAAATAAATAAAATGCAATAGATCTAGATTGTGAGTGGACTATGTAGAAAAAACAAGTACTCAGTTTCCATTGAGTATAGTATAAAATGTGTGTATGCAACCTGATTTTCTCAAGGTCCTCTTATTCAATGAGGCCAAAAATTGCAAGTGCATTTTAAGACACTCTGGAAGCTTCCCTTATTTCAGTAAAATTTATATCCCCATCACTTACAAGTGATGCCTTTCTGGTTTAAATGTCACATCTACACCTCCAGCTGTTCAAGAGGTGTCCAGTGGTTAAATATAACCCGAAATATGGGCTGGATCCCGAAGCAGTTAGTTGAACTTTGTTTCCATTGTAATCAATGGGTCTTAAGCTAACGTGCACCATTGATTTGCACCTAACTCATGATGTGTAAGCTTGCCTTTCTACATTAAATGACTATGCACCTGCATTACCTACCTCTATCTTCCCATCAGTTGATGCTCTGTAAATACGAGAGAAACATTTTGTCAATTTCAACTTGGGTGCAAGGTAAACATACTTGCCACTTCTTTATCTAGTGCACCTCATCAGTTTCTTTCTTTTTTAAAAATGAAAGTTTTACCATGTGGTCTGGCACTGCTGAGCATGCATTGCCTTTTAAGAAACAAAAATGACCCTTTAAAATGCTTGCTGATCCACCTTGACCTGATTTCTAAGGTACGGCCAGATTTCATTTTTCTCAAATTCCAATCTCACTTTAAGAGACTAAGATTCTCTCTCTCTCTCTCTCTCTCTCTCTCTCTCTCTCTCTCTCCCCCTCTCCCTCTCTCCCTCTCCCCCCCATGTGTGCACATAGGTTGCATTTCCTTTGTGTGTTCCTGCCACAGTCAGTAAGAAGACTGTCAAACATTTTCTCCTGACCAGTCTTTGGCAGGAAGTGTTTCCAGGGAGGTATTTATTGTGGGATTGGTGCTCCTCATGCTTGCATATGATGCTGTTGGCATCAAAATGCCAGTCCCTATTTCTCTTCCTCTTTAATCCAGATTTACCATTTTTGTGGAAAATCTGATGAGCTAAATAAAAATATGTTTTCAATGACCCAATTATTATTTCCTCCAGAGCACAGATGGGCAGACTTTGGGCTTGTAGGTTCTACTTTGTGTTGTGGTTTTTTTTACTGGATCTGTGAGATCATCCAGTTGGAGCCAAGTGTTTGTGTAGTGGCTCAGTGTGGCAGACATACCCCTGAAATTAAAGAAGGGCAAAGGGTACTTCTGAAAACATGCTCAGCTCAGGAATTAGTTTTCATGACTAGAAATGAATTCTCAGCCCTTTTCACATAACAATCCACTTTTGCTTTCCCCTTGCAAATTTTCTTAGTTTTATGAGGGGGGGGTTATCATTGCTATTGTTAAACAGTTGGAAATCAGAAACACTTATCTGCTGCAAGTCACTCAGAGAGCCACCTTTTGTGGACTCCTCTTTTTGTCGGGTCAGCATGTGAGGGATGTCCTTGAGATGTACAAATGTTTTCTGCTGCTGTATTCCCTTTTCTTCTGCTGCACTTGCGGTAGGGCTGGAAATTTTGGTTCTCTCAGGTTCTCATTTTTTCCAGTCTTAAATTCAAGTCTCTACATTTTTGCAGCAAGTTGCATTTTTTCCTAAAAAATCCTCATGAAAATTCTTCAGCATCTTAGTGCACATTTCTCCTAAGAAACACACTTCTGTATGTAGTATTGACTGATGTACACATTTTTGCAAGCAATCTCTCCTAATATAATGCATTGTTGTATGTTATTTTTGCCAATTTACCCTAATATTTGCATTTTGTAAACATTATTTGCAATTTTACATTGTAGAATTTAGGTAAGTGCAAATTGTGAAGGATGGTTGTGTTTCAATCCCCTTATTGTTTCAGAAAATGTGAATTTGATAGATTCAGGTTTGAATTTATTCCCCATCCATAAATTGCAGTGTCTCCCTTTCTCCCTCCCATACTCCTTCCCCATCTTCCATGTGCCCTTTTTGCCTATATCAGAAGAGAGTTGGGCTAAAAATGAGGGCTCCTTGCTTCCATGATGTCATTGCTTTACCCCGCTTTACAGTGAATTGTGATCAAAGAGATACTTCCATAAAGGTCAGGAGGTTGAAATGGTAAAAGAAAACCATTCCCAAATGTGCATGATTCTATTGGCCAGGGTGGGGGTGGGGTATGATGGGTAGATGACTAAAAGTGATAGAACTTAACTCTGTCCACAGATGATAGAAACATCTCAGGAAGGTTGGGATGTAATTGTAAATCAGCATTATTGCATGGCCATTGATTGATCTAAAAGCCTGATACAAGCACATTGAAGGGTCCAACTAGATATAATGTCATGTTAATCATGTCATTAGTCCTTTCATGATTTTTTTATTAAAAAATCGCTTCCAGGAGAAGGGGGCAAGATGGATCAGGACTGTGGCATGATACAAGGGAAGCTTTAACCCTTTGCCACTGCCACAATCCCAAGCTTAATCACTGCCCTACACCTGTCATTTGTCCTCAAAGGAACACTTCGATGGGTTGCCACTGTAAGCTTTCCACCCAGGGCAAATAGCAGACTTACCCTCTCTGTACCTGCTTATGATCAGGAGCAAAGCCCTTAGTTAAAGCCTACCCAGCCTCCCTCTGCATAAACAAGCATGTTTATAACTGAGCCTTAATTTTAGGCAAGGGACTTTAGCTCAGTAGCATAGCACATGCTTTGCATACAGAAGGTGCCAGTTCAATTCCTGGTGTTTCCAGGGAGGGCTGGGAAAGGCCTTTGTCTGAAATCTGGACAGCTGCAGCTAGTTTGTGTAGGCAATACTGAGCTAGATGGACCAATGGCCTGACTCAGTGTAAGGTAACTCCAAATGTTCTTGGCTTGCAGCCCAGGCCTGGCTTCCATGGGTCCTTGTAAAATATATCTCCCTTCCCATCTGGTACACTGTACAGCAGGAGTATGCAGAAGGTAGATCTTTGGGTGTTTTGCAGTAGCTCAGCAGAACTGTTTAACAACAGCAACAACTTTCCCCACCTGAAATGGGTTGTGAGCTCAGTGCAGTTCCGGTACTGAAAACAAATTCTTAGGTTCTTAATGTGCTGAAAGCAGGGCCGGTGCTATCATTAGGCCAACTAGGCAGCCGCCTAGGGCGCAGACCTCAGAGGGGCGCAGTACTGACCTTTGAGGGGCACAGTTTTATACAGATTAGTTTTTTTAATGCTTGTAAAAAATGCAACTGACAATTTATATTTTTTTATTTTAAGATAAATACCACAACAGTGCTGGAGAGAACTTGAATTGCGCTTATCTAAAGGGAAAACAACTGATGATATTAACCAGCAGAAAATTAGGCAAGAAGAACAATATTGGTGACAAATCTTGGAACACTTGATTGCTTTGGTCATAGTTCTTGGCATGCAAAACTTGGCATTCCGTGGTACAACTGAAAAGTTGTACAGTGCTAGCAATGGAATTTTTTTGAAGTTTGTAGAATATCTAGCCCTTTTTGATCCTATCATGAATGAACATTTGCGCAGAGTTAAAGATCAAGAAACAATGGTTCATACCTAGGAAAATACATCCAAGATGAGCTTATACAGCTTTTAGCAGGTGCTATAAAGCAGAAAATTTTAGCACATGCAAACACAGCCAAATACTACTCAATTATTCTGGACTGCACACCTGATGTTAGTCATATTGAACAAATGACAATGATTGTATGTTATGTTTATGTAATCAAACCATCAGATAATGAGATGTCTGAGCCTGAGGTTATCATAAGAGAACATTTCTTGGGATTTGTTCCACTAAAGGAGACTACAGGTGCCTTTATGACAGAAACTCTTCTTGGACAGCTTGAGCAAATGGGATTACCAATTGAGAATCTGCGTGGTCAAGGTTATGATAACGGGAGTAACATGAAAGGCAAAGAAAATGGCATACAAAAGAGAGTCCTGGACATAATCCCACATGCCTTTTTTGTGCTCTGCAATGCACACTCTTTAAACTTGGCATCAATGATGCCGCTAAGTGTTGTCAGGAAGCAACTAGTTTCTTCAATTTGATTCAACAGATCTATAATTATTTCTCTGCATCGACTCAGCGTTGGGAAATTCTAACTAGCCATGTATCAGACTTAGGCATAATTGTTAAGCCATTGAGTGAAACAAGATGGGAGAGTCGGATCGATGCTTTGAAACCACTGAAATATCATCTTGGTAGCATATATGGTGCTTTAATAGAGATCTTTGATGACACAAGCCTAAAAGGTTTATCTGGAAATACTTCCGAAATGAAGCTAAGGCCCTTGCTGATGCAATTTGTAAGTTCAAGTTTGTGGTATCCCTTGTTACATGGTACAACATCCTTTTTGAAGTCAATCTTACAAGCAAGCTACTACAAAATAAGGAAGCTGATTTAAATTCAGCTACAAGCCAATTGCAAGTGATCAAGAATTACGTTGTGGGCTGCAGGTGTGATGAGGGTTTTCAACAAGTTTTGACAGTTGCTGTTGAGATTGCAAAGGAGCTAGAAATACTACCAAACTTTGAGACAGAACAGGTTAGAAAAAGGAGAAAGAAACGGCAGTTTGAGTATGAGGCCCAAGAAGAGGCACCGCAAGATCCAAAGCAGAAATTCAAAGTAGGTTTCTACTATGGCCATACAATCTGTTGAAGAGAGATTCCAACAGCTACAACAATGTATCAACAAAAAATCTATTGAAGATGTACTTAAGGTCTGCAGCAAGAATTTGGAAAAACCATTGATGCACAATGGAAACAAAGGTATTGATGCTGAAGATCTGTGCTGTGAACTTATAGCAATAGCTCAAAGACTTCCAAAGTCTATGCCGCCAGAAGGAGTACTTTTTTTCATACTACAACAAAAACTCCTGGATAATGTGCCTAATGTTTCTGTTGCTCTAAGGATCCTTCTCACACTTCCAGTGTCAGTGGCAAGTGGTGAAAGCAGTTTCTCAAAGCTCAAACTTATAAAACGTACTCTCAACAATGTTGCAAAAGAGACTAGTTGGCTTGGCAGCTATATCAATTGGACATGCCCAAACATCAGCACTTGACCTGAAGGAATTGGTGACAAAATGTGCAAAGGAAAAGGCACGCAAAGTGAGATTTTGATGTGCCTGAAATTGAAACTTTTAAGAGACTTAAATTTTAACATCACAATTCACAAGATTATTCAAAATGATTTGTGTGCTAAAACATTTTCTTTTGTATTTGAGAAAGGTAATCAAAGATTGTTGTATTACTTATTCTTGCAATTTAAAATAAATTTAGCAGTTTCAAGTTTTGTGCTTTTCATTTTTTCTACAAGACATCTGTTTTTGAAAATTGAAGTTAGCAATTTTTTTTGGGGGGTGCAAGTAGTTAGCCTTGCCTAGGGCACAAAATAGCCTGGCACCAGAACTGGCATCCTAACTGGACATTTTTTGCACCTGGCTCTGGCTGGTAGATCTCAGGGTTCTAGTAAAAAAAAAACCCGAGATCCAACAACTCTGAAGTCTCCCCGTGTCTGCTGTACAGGATTCTGCCATGGCATCGACACCTAATTTCCATCTGCAATATGGGATAATAACAGTAATCTATTTTATGAGATTTATCTGGGGGTAAGTCCAATTGAAGACAGCCAGAGTAACTTACAAATAAACATGCAGAGGATTGGGTTAAGTACTCACACTTTGAACACTCTGAAGTAGTATATAAATGCTAAGTGTTATTAAGTGTGCAAAGTAGAAGTAGAATTTATTTGCTCTGTTTCTTTCCGTACTTCATCACGTTCAGTGCAGTAACGATGCTGCACTAAATGTACTGCAACAGGAATAGGAAGAGAGGTTTCCCCCCATTTAATAAAGGGCTTGTTGAAGTCAGTGTAATGGCTTATTTAAAAGAAGTGTTCATACAATATAAGTGAAGAGCAATTACAGAGAAATGATTATTTTGTTGCAAGTTAGAATGTTTGTGGAGCACCACAAAGTACAAAATAGGGCTCTTAATCTTGTTGGTTATCTTGGAAGCTTTGGTATTTTTTTAAAGTATATAAATGTGTAAGTACTATTCATTTTGGGGGGAATATTAGAATGCTGTAAAATTCCCTTTTCATTTCAGCCTGTTGTAAATAAACTGAACCTTTACAGTAGGTTTTTGTCAGGCTCCCAGAAAGACAATTTTATTTTATAGCACATCCTAGACTGACAGCCAGAAACTGTTCTGCACCACCTCAGTACAAACAAAATTAGCTTCTCACAATATTTTTGCAGATGTTAAAGGTCATTAATAGAATGAAACCAGATGACTAAAGCAATACATTTGGAATGATTGGGTTTTATTTTTCTCCCTGGCTTAAAGACACAGAGTCCTCTTTTCATGACTACTTGGCTGCATTTCAATTTTTTTATTAAAAAAAGGCATTTAATGGTTTCCAAAACCATAAAAGTAAAAGTGTTGGTATATGTATATCTTGGCTTATATAGTCTTCCTTGTGTGACAGTTCAGGGATTTTTACAGGGATGAATATAATATTAACTGTTCAAACAACACACTGCATTAACAATGGCTCAATCTCTGTATTTTGACCAAGGTCAAATGTTCATGCATGATCCAATCCAACAGTATCATTTCTAAAATATTACTAGATATAGAATTAAAAAAGAAAATCTGTTTTAAAAGAAGCCATTTCCATTGATGTAACTGTGCAACTGGGAATTGTTACATCTGAAATTACTTAAGGCTTTCACAGGCATGTAAGATTCACAATCTGCCTAAAGTAGTGTCATTAATTTTAACTATATTTGCTAATACGATCTGAAGAAAACAAAAACATGTGCCCTGATCTGGTGATTCCATATGGGTGTAGGGGTTCTGATGTACGTATGAAGGTGCCTCTCACAAGATCTTTCCCATTTACTGAGATGGGTGCGCTAAAGCAGGCAAGGGATATTTCTCTTGTCCATGTGAATGGGGTAGCCAGTTTACACAGGAGTATATGACAACTGTATTTTCAGTATTATTATTTGTTATGTTTTGTATTCCAATTTCCTCCAAGGAGTTCCAGATAGCATACATGATTCTACACCACACCACATGATTTTATCTTCACAACAACCTTATGAGTTAAGTTAGGCTGTGAGATGGTGACTGGCCCCGGTTCACCCAGTGACCTTAACGGCTGAGTGACCTTAATGGTTGAGTAGGGGTTTGAACACTGGTGCCCCTAATCTTAATCTAATCCTCTGTGTAGACTTCATAGCTTGGACCGCCTCTGAAGCACCACAGACTTAAGTGGGTTGATTTCCAAAGTGCTGAATCAGGCTGAGAAGCAAAACTTGAAGTTGGTACACACCTCTAGTACATAGTTCATTGGGGGAGACTTTGTCACCCCACTGTCATGGACCAGTAATTTTCACATAAATTTTGAGATAACGTTCTTTTTTTGTGCTCCAATGGCATAGACAAATCATTTGAAAGTGTTCGACCTACTATATGTAATCTTGACCCTTGCCCATAGTGGCTTGCAAGAGCTAACTGAAGGTGGTTGACTTGTGGGTCAAGGAATTGGTGAATGCTTCCTTGCAGGAGGGGGTGGTGCCAGCTGCCTGGAAAGGGCTGTTGGTGTGTTTCCCTCCCAATAGGCTCTCCCTGGACCCTGAATTATGTGATAACTACCACCCAGTGGCAAATTTAGTTTTTTGGACGTGGTGCTCAAGAATATGAAGGCTGGGTAGCTTTGGCTGTGCTTGGAAGAAGTTGATTATCTAGACCCATTTCAATTTGGTGTTAGGCTTGGTTTGGGCACTGAAATGGCTTGCCCTGTTTGTTGACTTGTATTGGGAGAAGAACAGGGGAAGTATCTTCTTCTTGATCTCTCAGAAGCTTTTGATGCCTTTGATCAAGGTATTTTTCCAAACTAGCTCTGTGGGTTGGGAGTTAGAGGCATGATAGTGCAGTGTCTCCACTCCCACCTAGAGGACCAGTTACAGAAAACAGCTATGGGAGATGTCTGCTTGGCCCCTTGGCAGTTGTGTAGCTGAAATGAAGAAAGGTAATCAGAGTGGACTTTTGTTGTGTGAAATGATTGTGAGCTTCATTCAGTTCTGGTCCTACAAACAAATCCCTGGGCTCAGAATGTGCTCAGAGACCCCCCCCCGGTTGTGTTTGTAGATCTTGGGGTGCTAGTAAAAAAAACCCCAAAGTAGATCCAAAAAGGTTGAAGTTTGCCCATGCCTGGGATGGTTCCACTTCCTCAAAAGAAATGGAGAAAATTATTCCAATAATATTAAGATACTTCTGTGTTCATGTGTGACTGACTAAATAGGGCAGTTTTTGTAGGGAAGGAATTCTAGTCTCTAATTATCCAGATCAGTGGATATTAAAATTGGGAAAGGGGAAAGGCTCCTGGAATAATTGAAAGTGATTTCCCTTTTTGCTTTGCTTTCTCTTTACATTTATCAGGAAGGATTGTATAACATTTGAATTCTGAGTAGCTCTGACAAATGTCTGGGTTACTTTTACTATAGATCTTACAGTGGATGGAAAAAACAAGGAAAGATACAGTCATTTAAAAGACTGGCAGACAAATCCTAGACATAGGTACTTGGAAGCAAGTCCCACAGAGTTTAATGAGACATATTTACAAGAATATATATGTAGCACTGCAGACAATATTGTATCATGGTCATGCAGTATTTACAAAGCAAATATATACAATGTATTGCAAAACTGCTACCTTTTAAAACAACACATTTTGGAACAATTTTCTAAAAAGTACAGAAACAGAATGCATGTTTCAGCAGCTGTACACTTTAAAGAGCTATCATGTTTGCTACACCAGTGTATCCTTCAGCAAACACATGAAATATGAAGATATTTGTGTGCATGCATCGGGGGCAAGCCAGCCAATCAAGACTCCCAGTGGTGTGCACAGTCTTGTCTGTTTTGATAAATGCAAGAAATTCTACAGTAGAAAACATAACCAATAATAATCCTATTAAAATTACATACATACAATAAATAAAAGCATTAAAAAGCTTTGTAATAAAGCATATGTAGACCAAATTCTGTATAGAGCATTTCAGTCAACAACTGAATGCTCTTTTGAAATGAGGAGGGCTTAGCTGCTCTGCATAAGACAAGCAAGAATGGAGCCAGGCAGATATTTCCTGGAGGAAGCTCCATAGCTGAGGTGCCTCTGTAGAGGAGATCCGCTCTCTCATCCCTGCCTGCCAAACCTTGGGTTGAGACGTCTCACCATTTAAAAACACACTTTGCATCCAGTTCACTGTGAGACACACAATGAAATTCATTATGTGGATTTTAAGAGCATTTGTTGTAGCTATTTTTATCTATTTTTTAGGTTTTAGAAAAACTATAGAAACATATGTCAGACAGTCACTCCCTTTTAATTTTGAAAGCAAAGGGATTTGTGCCTTTGGCATGCATGCCTAGTGTATAGACAAGGGTTGTCAACTTGCTAGAAAAGCTTTGTCATGCAGAAATCAGTCAGTGCACTTATTCCTGCCATGGAGCTAAACCTGATTGCCTGCGAATTTTTGCAGATTAAGGTGCTATCAAAGCAGGGGTGGCAAATGTGGCCCTCTAGATGCTGCTGGACTAATGGCCATGCTGACAGGGGCTGATGGGAGTTGAAGTCCAACAACATCCAGACAGCCACAGTTTCTCCACCCCTGTATTAAAGTGGGTGCTGCAAAAGTTGGTTTGAAAGATGATAACCCAAATATAGATAGAGCCACTTAATTGTTTATAACAGCCACTCAATACATACAACCAGCGAGTTGTCCAGCAGTACAGGTCCTCCTGAGAAATAGCCCTATGGGATCTAAAGCAGGGAAAAGAATTATTCCCCTATAATAATAATAATAATAATAATAATTTAATTTTTGTGTCGCCTATCTGGCCAAGGCCACTCTAGGCAACGTACACAATTAAATTCCAGTAAAATACAATTTAAAATACGATTTAAAATACATAGCAATACAATACAGTCGACAATAAAGGATTAAATTACAGCATAAAACAGTATGTAAACAACGGGCTTTCAGTAATAGTCATAAAAGCTTAGCCCACCCCGGAGATCCCGAAGGCCTGTCCAAAGAGCCAGATTTTTAATGCTCGGCGGAATGCATCCAGGGAAGGGGCATGTCGAAGATCGAATGGGAGGGAGTTCCAGAGAGTGGGGGCCGCCACTGAAAATGCCCTCTCCCTAGTTCCCACCAACCTAGCTGTTTTCGTTGGTGGTACTGAGAGAAGGCCCTGCATGGCTGATCTAGTCAGGCGGCTAAGTTGGTGGTACTGGAGGTGCTCCTTCAGGTAAACTGGGCTGAGACCGTATAGGGCTTTAAAGGTTAATACCAACACCTTGAATTGGGCCCGGAAAGCAACTGGAAGCCAGTGTAGATGAACTAACACCGGCGTAATGTGATCACGGCGGCGGCTATTTGTAAGTAAACGGGCCGCCGCATTTTGTACCAGCTGTAGTTTCCGGGTCGTTTTCAAGGGTAGCCCCACATAGAGCGCATTGCAGTAGTCCAGTCGAGAGGTGACCAGGGCATGCACTACCAGTGGGAGCTGATGAGCAGGGAGGTAGGGTTGCAGCCTCCGTATCAGGTGTAACTGATACCAAGCTGCCTGGCTCACTGCCGAAATCTGAGCCTCCATGGACAGCTTGGAGTCAAGAATAACTCCGAGGCTGCGGACCTGATCCTTCAGGGGCAATCTTACCCCATTGAGTTCCAGGTCAACAATACCCAACTTTCCCCTGTCACCCACAAGCAGTACCTCGGTTTTATCAGGATTGAGCTTCAGCCTGTTTCTTCCCATCCATCCACTCACGGATTCCAGGCACTTGGACAAGGTCTCTACAGCCAGCTCCGGTGAAGATTTAAACGAGAGATAGAGCTGCGTGTCATCAGCATATTGGTGACACCGCAGCCCAAATCTCCTGATGATACCACCCAGCGGTTTTAAATAGATGTTAAATAGCATGGGAGAGAGAATAGAACCCTGTGGCACTCCACAAGTGAGAGGCCAAGGGTCTGAAATCTCATCCCCCAATGCTACCTGTTGATGCCTGTCAGAGAGAAAGGAACGGAACCACTGTAAAACAGTGCCTCCTATTCCCAACCCTCCCAGGCGATCTAACAGGATACCGTGGTCAACGGTATCAAAAGCCGCTGAGAGATCCAGGAGGACAAGGAAGGTGAATTCTCCCCTATCCATAGCCCTCCTCATATCATCAACCAAAGCGACCAAGGCTGTTTCAGTACCATGTCCAGTCCTGAAACCCGATTGGTATGGATCCAAATAATCCGCTTCCTCCAAGTGTGCTGACAGCTGATTTGCCACCACTCGCTCAATGATCTTGCCCAAGAATGGTAAATTCGAAATAGGGCAAAAGTTGTTCAAAACTTGGGGATCCAAGGAGGACTTTTTCAAGATAGGTCTTACAATTGCCTCCTTGAGGGCCGGTGGCATTACACCCTCCTTCAAGGATGCATTTACCACCGCCCTAATCCCTTCGCCCAATCTTTCTTTACAGTTCACAAGGAACCATGATGGGCCAGGATCAGTCAGACAGGTGGTAGGCTTTACAGTTGAAAGTACCTTGTCCACATCCTCAGAAGGAAGAGGCCGAAACAGATCCCATGAAACCGGATTGCAGCTGGCCAACTCAGGATCATCCACCGCATCCACGGCGTACAGAATCGAGTTCTTTAGATGTTTGACTTTATCCACAAAGTGCTTTGCCAATTTGTCACAGGAAGCCTTAGAATGTTCCAGGGGTTCCTGAGCGACTGGACCGACCAGGCTTCGGACCACCTGGAACAGCTTCCTGGGACAGCACTCTGCGGATGCAATAGAGGCAGCAAAGAAATCCTTCTTTGTTGGCTTTGTTAAAAATCTTTATGAGGCTGGGTTTCCCTCATGAAGTGCTGACGGATCAAGGCAGTGTATTCATGGGAGAAGTGATGCAATGTATGTGGAAGTGTTGTGGTCTAAAACATCTAAAGACCACCACTTACCATCCCGCCACTAACGGATTGACTGAGAGATTTAATGGGGTTCTGAAGGGCATGATAAGAAGTTATGTTCAAGATCACCCACAAGACTGGGATGAACGTTTGGGGTGCTTCTTATTCGCGTACAGAGAAGTCCCTCAGGAGTCAACAGGCTTCTCACCCTTTGAACTGAGGTTCATTAGAAAAGTGAGGGGACCTTTGGAACTGTTAAAAAATTCATGGGAAGGAATCCTGGGAGAGTACAAGACATCTGTAGTTGATTTTGTATTAGACTTCTGCAGCAAATTAACATCGATGATGGAAGCTGTACAAAATAATTTGAGTCAAGCTCAGGAGAAGCAAAGTTACTGGTATGACAGAACAGCCAGGGAATGTATGTATGATGTGGGAGATATGGTTATGGCATTCATACCCAGGAAACATGATAAATTACAGGCTAACTGGGAGGGACCATATACCATAAGAGAAAAGCTTGACACAGTGACGTATGTAATTACCACAGACCAATTAAACAAAAACAAAGTGGTTCATGTAAATATGTTGAAACCTTACCATACCAGGGATGCAAAGGTGTTACAAGTTACCTTATTCCCTGAGGGAAGTGGGCCTGAACTTCCAGATTTGGTACAGGAAAGCAAAGACAAAGGAGGGGTAGATCAATTGGAATGGTCAGAGGAGGTGAAAGAAGAAGTAAAGGAAGAGATTCTGAGAGTTTTTAAAAACTATGGAGATCTCTTTAGTAATAAACCTGGCCAAACCAGTACAGCCAGACATTCCATTGATACTGGAAATCATGCCCCAATCAGATCTGTTCCGTACCGTGTGAATGGGAAAATCACCCCCTTATGGAGCAAGGTGTAGGCAATACAATCGTGGCCTATCCCCTTAACTAAGAAACAAGTTAGGGCATTTCTAGGTGTGGCTGGTTTTTATAGAAAGTTTGTGAAAGATTTTGGGGAAATAGCAACCCCCTTGCATGAGTTGACAAAGAAAAAGTGTTCTGAGCGTGTGGTATGGATGGATGAATGTCAGAAGGCTTTTGATCTGCTGAAGCAAGCCTTGTGCCAAGGACCTATATTAATAGCACCAGACTATGAGCAACCATTCATCGTGGCTACGGATGCGTCGGACCTCGCGCTGGGAGTCGTCTTGCTGCAGGAGAGAGAAGGCACCAGACATCCAGTGACGTATCTGAGTCGCAAGCTGACACCGAGGGAGAAAAACTATTCGTCGGTCCAAAAGGAGTGCCTAGCGGTCGTGTGGGGACTGAACAAGTTGTGCCCATATGTGTGGCGACAAAGATTTATGGTGACGACTGACCATCGGGACTTGTTATGGTTACAGACTATGAAAAACCATAACACTATGCTGCAGAGGTGGTCCTGGGCCCTACAAGACTATCAAGTGGACTTCCAGTTCATAAAAGGCAAGGACAATGTATTGGCCGATGGACTGTCAAGGCAGGTGGCTGGGACTGCAGTGACGTGACACGGACGTAGGAACAAAAAAGACATTTTCCCCATAAAGACTTGGTTTTATTGTTAACGCGGCGTATGAATCCTAGAGCAGGAATAATACTCTGCCATTATTTTTAAGGGGGGGGGAATGTGATGTTCCTGTATTAATGTATATATGGTAAGTGCTGTTTGTATAGAAGATATGTGGTAAGTGGAATGAAATAGGAGGGGGGAGTAAATGAGCAGTAGAATGCTGGATGATTGGCTGAGTGTTTGGATGGCTGAGAGTATAAATGGAAGGATGACAGTTGAATCTGGGTGGACGTGAGAGGGTTGTTTTGGTGGAGTTTGGAGGTGGGTGTGAGTTGGTGTATGTCAGGAGAGTGTGGAGAAAGAGGGAGGTGGAGTTCGGATTAGTAATAAGTCAAATATCACAGTAATAGATGAAACCATAAGCTTGTAGATCATTATCAAAGTTATCTTGTTATTAATGTTATTTAATAAATACTATTTTGGTTTACCGAAGGCCTGATCCTTGGCTGGGGTTTCACAGACCAGAAGGGAGGGTAAGGTAATAACCAAGGCTGAAGGGAAACAGTAACAAATGGTGGCAGCGGTGAAGAGGAGCAGATAACATTATAAGTATCCAGAGCAACCCCGAGTTATGAGTTATCTGCATTGATACAAGGGGGTTGGGAACAGCATAGGCACGCAGTCACGAATGTAACCGGATAGAGAGACTCAGGCAAGGTCTCTGGGAACATTGGTTGTAGAACGTGACTGTTGGTGCTGCCTAGCAGGGGGATCTGTTGAGATCTGTGCTAGAGCGGAGAGAGAAACCATAAAAAAGGACAGTCCAGACTGGTGGAGTCCCTGGTGGTGCCTAGTGAAAGGCAGTAGCCACGAGAAGGTAGGAACCTGACAGGGAGAGCCAGGGAAGGGCGTCACACAGAGGACCCTGGATTTTTACATCTTTTTCTTATGTCTTCCTTGTACAAGACATAGGACAGTCTTTAACCTGAGCAAGGCTAGCATAGGGGCCACAAATCTATGCAGGCATGTGAGTGGAAAGCGCCTGCTGCCCATGCATGCAAAGTCTCAATTTTAGAAACTAGGATTGCTTCTACACTTGCCCCATTTCTCTGGAAGTGCCATCCTTTCTTTGTTCACTCTTGACAAAGCATCCAGATAACGCAATCAGCCATTCCATTCCAGTGTTTCCTGCAATGTCCTCATGTTATTTTGGCCCAGACCTGATTTGTGCTGGTTTTTTGCTTACAAAATGCAATTGCTATGCAACGCCAGACCATTCAGTGTGGACAAACAAAGCACTATTTAGACTTTTTAATGAAAACTGTTCCTTAAATGAAACTTGCCTGTTGGTTTTATCACTTCTGTTTTCACAGCAGCTGGTGGGAATAGTACTTAATTGCCCTGTAATTGAGCCTTGTTCAGTTAGTTTTGTTACCTGGGACAAAATTACTGGTTTACTTCCATTTCTTTTCTTTCTTTATAGTAAAATTGCACTATTGCACTACAAACTGAGCAATCCCAAGGTGAGTTGGAGGGATTCTAGAGGAGAGGAATTGCTACTTTCTAAGACCTAGAAGGTTGCTCCAGCCAGGCTGAAAGGCAGTGGTGTCTTGCTTCATTTTGTTTACCTCATTTTGCTTTTTTCTAGTGCTGTGCCAAAAATTTATCGTGATCTTTTTTCACCATTCTCCATCAGTTATTGAAAAATGAAATTGCATTTGAAAATAATTAAAAGGAACAGAAAATTTTGGTGAATTTTTCCTGGGTGCACAACACAGTTTTTGTTGTACTTACCTTTGTTGTGTTTTTGAGGTGGCCAAGATGGCACCAATAGTCTGAATGCTTCAGTCAAAACTCAGCAGATGCTTCAGTCAAAACTCAGCAGATGTCATCATGAAGTAAATCTTCCCATGGGACTTTTTCAGATCAAGAAGCATAGGCAACCAGAGAGACTGCAGAGTGCTGGAGAAATGTTGTTGTTGTTGTTATATGCCTTCAAGTCAATTACGACTTATGGCGATCCTATGAATCAGCGACCTCCAATAGCATCTGTTATAAAGCACCCTGTTCAGATCTTGTAAATTCAGGTAAAAAAACACATATGCCTGTCCCCTCTTATAAGGTCAGCTCGCCACCCCCACCAAAAGTCTAAAGAAATTTGCATGAGCCCTGAGAATGAGGCAGAAATACTGAAGCCCCTTTTGCAGAGGAAGGTTTCTTTTTTGAGAAACTGTAGGACAGATTTTGGCACAGCATTTCTTTTTTCAAAATCTCTCCTTTCTCCACTGACATCAGTGGGAGAGAAAATCTGTATGCCTGCTTCAAGGCTGGCATTGTTTTTTACCCTCTTTTGATAGGGGGTGGGAAACAAGGGACTTTGAATCTTGCAGGCCCAAGACTTTCTACAATCAGCCCTTAGCACCATGAGCAGTACATCAATACTCACTGAGCATTCCACAGGCATCCTGAGGGCTCCTTCCAGGGCAAAAACCCTGAAAACTCCTCTCTGCCAGAGGAGCATCACATACACCATATTCTAAGGCCCCTCGACTGGTCTTTGGCCAACTTTAGGATTGTGACCAAAAGAGAAAAAGAAATGGAAAGCAAAGTTTTAGTCACCTCTCTCTTAGGAAACAAAAGCAGATATACATAAATGTGTTACCAGCATACATTTCTGTGAGCGGTTCTGCACATGAAGTAGCTTTGTCTATCAAAACTGATCAGGGGCTGTGTCCATTTGTCTTCAATAAATTACCAACTTTGAATACAAATGTTCTCTGGAGAAGGCTCAAATGTTAGCACTGAATCCAGCCTCCCATCCCCATTCTGAGCATTTCAAACACCACTTCTCCAGCTGCCTCGTGCTGAGAGCAGAATTGTTTTTGCTTCTATAATCTGCTGTGGAACCATCTCCAGACAATATTTCTGATACAATCCTTGCTGAATGCTGTGTTTGCTCATTTGAAGAGAGGATCAGTTAGCAAGAGCCAGGTCCATTGTCTTTACTTGTATGAGGTACAGTGTATGATGAAAACCAGCAAGCAACATTGAGTCAACTGCTATTGCATTGCTTAAGGACTTCATAAATCCTATAAAGGAAGAGTGAAAGCACTCTGCCTTGCTGTCTGCTGTTTCCAGGCACACTGACACGTTGCATTACCTTCTTCCAAACATTAACCACCATTTGCAGTGCATGCATTTACACTGTAAGTATTGTGCGTGTGTTGTATATTAACTGTGTTGTATATTCTTGATTTAATACAGAGGTTATTCTTTTTTGCATGTTGAAAACAGTAGATTTAAAGACAGCTGCAATTGCATGTGATGTGGTGATTTGGTAATTAATGCCTTAATTAAGTTTGGTCATGGAAGTATAGAGGAAAAGGTCATGGATGGGTGGTATGGAATGTTGTCCCCTATACTGTATGGGAAGCATCCATCAGTGGAAGAGGCAATTTTCACCAACTCCCCCACCAAAAAAAACTTCTGCTCTGGAGGGTCAGCCAGCAGACTCTGAGGGGAGAGGAAATCACTGCAAATTGGCTCTGCCCCTTTCTGTTGATGGATACCATGCATCAGCAGAGGGAACAGCAATAAATACCACCTAATATTACAATAATTTCAGCTGAAAACACAAGCACTGCAGATCTCATAAAAAATACTTCCCCCCAAGATTCCATCTCAGTTCCACAGACCTGAAGAGCACTACACAAATTTCTTGAATAAATGATATGTCTTGCCATCTGGTGGCCACCAGCCCATTACAGTTGTTAAAAAGAACACCTGATGCAGCTCATTCTGAGATTGCAGTGAAGCAGAAGATGACATGTGTCTTCTCTTTTATTCACTCTCAATTAATGACAAGTAAATATTCCTGGAGAACAGAACTCCACTACTATTAGAAATTGTTCTAGTACTACTAGTAGCACACAGTGAAGTACCATGACTAACACTAGTGAATTTTATTTATTAGATTTTCCTCCTCTTTTCTTTTGGCTCCTTCCAAGCTCTTAAGTGAATAAACTCTTTGAATGCAAATCAAGGGATGGTCAGACTGTGATTCCAGCTGCTTTGCTTGTAATTCTAAAGGATTCACACTAGGATCAATTGAAAAAAGTCTCCACAGTAACAGTCTGTTTGAAAAGCATATATATTATTAGGCAAGTGACATATGAAAGCCATGTGTGTTGCTGAAAATATTCATATTAACTCTCAGAATATATATTCCTTAGATATTAGAGAGATACACTACACTAGCCTCTATATCACAGAGCATAGGTTAGCTATTGAGATGATATCCTGGTCACTTTCTGCAATAAAGCCTGGCAATAGGACAAGGAGGACATTAACTCTAAGGGCCAACTGTGATGTCAACCGTGTGAAAGCAATAAACATGTACGGTGTCTGTTTTTAAAAATTTATATTTTTAAAAATATAAATAATATAAAGTATATAAATGTAAACACAGAACATAGCCATTGTTTTTTTTAAAATTGAAAATATCCACTGTAGGGGACCCCAAAGTTTGCAGCTGACAATGAGGGGGAGTTTAACCCTTTTGCCCAGCTGCAACTGCAATGAAAATCCCCCCTCCCCCACTGTTAGCCCTGAGAGGGAAATTCCTATAGTGCAAACAGGCAGAAGCAGAAGCAGTTTCTGTCATCCACCATACAAGGATGTAGCCATTTTGCTGTCTCTAAGACGGACATTGTTGTAGCTGCTAAACGGTGAAGCAAGTGTTAGGAAGGAAGAGACCAAAGTCCAGCTTGTTAAGAGGTACTGCACCAGAATGTACTTCAGACAAAACAAGGATTCTTTGGGGCAATGTCTAGGCCCATTTTTATTGATGTCTTCCCTGGTGTGGTGCCCCCCAATGTTTTGCATTACAACTCCCATCAGTCCAAGCCATCATGGTCAATGGTCAGGGCTGATGGGAACTGTAGTCCAAAATATCTGGAGGGTAACACGTTAGGGAAACCTGATACAGTATAGGTACTTTTACAAACAAAATTGACATCTCAAGAGACTATCTCCCATGGAGATCAGAGCACTGGGCAGTCAATTTTCTAGCTTGTTTCTATTCAACTTCAATTCAATTCCACAGTGTTTCAGCCACATTGGGTTATATCCAGTGAAGTCGTCCCATTAGTACAAGAACTTCCACTTAAGCGATAGGGCTTCCTCTCCCTCTCCTCTCCTCATATGCCCCCCCGATCTGCCCTGGAGGGTTGGGGAAAATCCAGAAGAGATTTGGGGGAAGTATAGGGTTCAGGGAGAGGAGAGGGAGAGGAAGTCCCATTGCATAGACAGAATTCCTTGTGCCAACGGGACAGCTTCATTGGATATAACTCGTTGTGTCAAAATTTTGTTGTTTCTCCTAAATACTAAATTAATGGAAATTAATTCTACTGAACTAATGAAAACTATTCACACATTTTGCCTTCAAAGAGTTCTTCATATACACATACCAGGATAACGTTTGCTTCAAAGTTCATACTAGAAAGCCTTGAAGTAATTTATACCGTTTGTTCAGTTAAGTTTCCAATCACACATAATATATATTCCCTTGTAACTGCTGGATTATTCACATAGCGTGTTAATTCTAAAGTATCTCAATTATGTGCATGTTATTTAATTGGAACTCATTGTGATGTGTAAACACTCTCTTTCTACTTTATGTGCTGAATGAGTTCACACTTATCTCTTTTGTAAGCTAAATAATCCTGACACTAACAAAAGAATAACTGGCGTATCCCTCACAAAGAAATATGCAACAAACCATCTGAGGAAATAAGGTATATTCCATCTTTCTACATCCAGCTATTTCTTCATTTGACAATTCATTAGTAGAATCCTGTTCATACATCCATAATGTACACATAGTCACTATCTGTTTGTAAAGACTGCAACACGTATTATTTGAGATATAACTTGTCATCTTGAGAATAAGGGAAGCAAAACAAATTATTGTTGACAATTAGCAAACTCAGTTTTAAACAGATATTTATCACACCAATGGAAACAGAACACATAATTCATGAAAAACCCGGAAAACATCTGTAAGTTGCTTGTGAATTTTCATGGGTGCTATTTAAAGAAAACAATACCTGCTTGTGTACCGCCCGCCCTGCTGCACGGCAGACTCCCTGACCGAGGTGCTTGAGGTGGTCTCGGATGTACGAACGCTGTCCCCAGAATTGTTAGTATTGTGAGACTTCAACGTGCATGCTGAGACCACTCTCAAAATCCACCACCACCAATAGATATTTCTTGCCATGCCTTGTGGGTTTGGAAAAAGGGCCCACCAAATCTACTCCCACTCTATAAAAGGGTTGTCCAATTATAGGAAGGGGCTTTAAGGGTGCCTTAGTCTTTACTCCACTTTTTCCTACCTTTTGGCATATACCACAAGATAGACAATGTTGTTTTACATCTTTGGAGATGTTTGGCCAATAATAGTGTGCCGCCAATCTCCTCTTGGTCTTTTTTATTCCCAGATGTCCTGCACATGGGACATCATGGGCTACCTCTAGCAATCTGGTTCTGTATTTGCTAGGTACTATCAATTGCTTCACTGGTTCACATTCATCCTTTCTCTCAGCAGGCATCCACAGTCTATATAAAACAGAGCTTGGAAGTAACTCGTTAAAAATAACGAGTTACTTGTAATTCGTTTCTTTTTTGCGTAACGAATGGGTAACTTCGTTACATTTTGCTTGTAATAGAACGAGTGGTAATTTTATTATTTTTTAGCTGTAACTATAACGTTTCCCGTGTTACATTTGGACGTTACGTGGGAGGGGGAACAGGGGCAGTCTGCTCCTGTGATTGGTGGAAAAAAGACATGTGCCTCGCTAGGCTTGTGCGCAGTGTTGCTCTTCCCTCGTGCTCTGTATTAGGAGGCACGAGGGAGGAAGTGGAGAGCCAGATGGCGCCGGAGGGCAAGAAAGGAGAAGGCAGAAGAAGAAGAGCTGAAGTTAGTGATGGTGGTGTGTGTGTGTGCGCTCCCACCGCTCGTCCTGCCGCCCCCTTCCCACCTGTCGCTGCCTCCACTGCCGCCTGTTGCTGGCTCTCCCTCCCCACCACCGCCTGTCTCTGGCTCTCCCTCCCCGTCACTGCCTGTCGCTGGCTCTCCCTCCCCGCCACCGCCTGTCGCTGGCTCTCCCTCCCCGCCGCAGCCTGTCGCTGGCTCTGCCTCCCCGCCGCAGCCTGTCGCTGGCTCTGCCTCCCCGCCGCAGCCTGTCGCTGGCTCTCCCTCCCCGCCGCCACCTGTCGCTGGCTCTCCCCCCCGCCACCGCCTGTTGCTGGCTCTCCCCCCCCGCCGCCACCTGTCGCTGGCTCTCCCCCCCCGCCGCCACCTGTCGCTGGCTCTCCCCCCCCGCCGCCGCCTGTCGCTGGCTCTCCCCCCCCGCTGCTGCCTGTCGCCGGCTCTCCCCCCCCCGCCGCCGCCTGTCGCTGGCTCTCCCCCCCACCGCCGCCTGTCGCTGGCTCTCCCCCCCACCGCCGCCTGTCGCTGGCTCTCCCCCCCGCCACAGCCTGTCGCTGGCTCTCTCCCCCCTGCCGCCACCTGTCGCTGGCTCTCCCCCACCACCACCGCCTGTCGCTGGCTCTCCCCCCCACTGCTGCCTGTCGCTGGCTCTCCCCCCACTGCTGCCTGTCGCTGGCTCTCCCCCCCCGCCGCTGCCTGTCGCTGGCTCTCCCCCCCGCCGCCACCTGTCGCTGGCTCTCCCCCCCGCCGCCGCCTGTCGCTGGCTCTCCCCCCCACCGCCTGTCGGTGGCTCTCCCCCCCGCCACCGCCTGTCGGTGGCTCTCCCCCCCCCGCCGCTGCCTGTTGCTGGCTCTCCCTCCTCGTCGCCGCCTGTTGCTGGCTCTCCCCCCCCCGCCGCTGCCTGTCACTGGCTCTCCCTCGTCAGTCGCTGCCTCAGTGTCACCAAAGGAAACCAGTGCAGCAGCCTTTTTAGTTCTCTCACAAAGCCAATCTGGGCCTCCAGCTGGTGCCCATTCCTGTCAGAAAACAGCTTCTCCTCATGCTCAGATAGTAACTGACCAGGTCTGCAGACATTCTTTTTATTCCTTGAGGCAATGCCTGCAGCTATATTCTCCACCATACTGTATGGGTTGACCGTCAGCCATCCTTGAGGACCATAAAGGTACCATCTTGTCCCCCATACTGTTTAACATCTATATGAAGCCCTTGGGAGCGGTCATCAGGAGTTTTGGGGCAAGGTGTCAGCAGTACGCTGATGATACCCAGCTCTATTTCTCTTTAACATCTGAATCAGGAGAGGCTGTGCAAGGCCTGGACTAGTTCCTGGACTCTGGTGGGCCGGTTGAGGGCAAATCAACTAAGTCTGAACCCTAGCAAGACAGAGACACCGTGGATTTGTGGTTCCCAAGTTTGGATAATTGGTCAGTTGCCTGCTTTG
Organism: Rhineura floridana; assembly: GCF_030035675.1. Classification (NCBI taxonomy): domain Eukaryota; kingdom Metazoa; phylum Chordata; class Lepidosauria; order Squamata; family Rhineuridae; genus Rhineura; species Rhineura floridana. Next base: position 262,641,475 of record NC_084480.1, on the reverse strand, counting down.
GATGGGGTTGTACTCCCTATGAAACAGCAGGTCATAGTCTGGGGGTACTCCTGGATCAATCTTTGTCACTAGAGGCCCAGGTGACCTCCATGGCTAGCAGTGCCTTTTACCAGCTTTGGATGGTAAGACAGCTGTGGCAGTTTCTGGACAGGGATAGCCTGACCACTGTTGTCCATGCACTGATAACCTCCAGATTGGATTGCCGTAATGCACTCTATGTGGGGCTACCCTTGACGTTGGATCGGAAGCTGCACCTGGTGCAAAATGCAGCAGCAAGACTGCTCACTGGAGCAGGGTGTCACCAACATGTCACTCCACTACTGAAAGAATTGCATTGGCTGCCTATTTGCTACTGGGCTAAGGTTAAGGTTCTAGTTGTGGTGTACAAAGCCCTATACAGCTTAGGACCAGGATACCTGACAGACCGTCTTATCCCTTATATACCCAGTCGATCACTGCACTTCGCAGGTGAGGGCCTCCTGCAGATACCATCTTATCAGGAGATCTGTTCCGCACAACATAGGAAATGGATCTTAAGTGTACTGGCGCCTACCCTTTGGAATTCCCTCCCCTTAAATATTTTTGTTGTTATGTGCCTTCGTTGATTACAACTTATGGCAACCCTATGAATCAGTGACCTCCAAGAGCATGTCGTGCACCACCCTGTTCAGATCATGTAAGTTCAGGTCTCTGTGGCTTTCTTTATGGAATCAATCCATCTCTTGTTTGGCCTTCCTCTTTTTCTGCTCCCTTCTTTTTTCCCCAGCATTATTGTCTTTTCTAGTGAATCCTGTCTTCTCAGTATGTGTCCAAAGTATGATAACCTCAGTTTCATCATTTTAGCTTCTAGTGATAGTTCTGGTTTAATATGTTCTAACACCCAATTATTTGACTTTTTCGCAGTCCATGGTATGCGCAAAGCTCTCCTCCAACACCACATTTCAAATGAGTTGATTTTTCTCTTATCCTCTTTTTTCACTGTCCAACTTTCACATCCATACGTAGAGATCGGGAATATCATGATCTGAATGATCCCGACTTTGGTGTTCTGTGATATATCTTTGCATTTGAGAACCTTTTCTAGTTCTCTCATAGCTGTGCTCCCCAGTCCTAGCCTTCTTCTGATTTCTTGACTATTGTCTCCATTTTGGTTGACTGCTCCAAGGTATTGATAATCCTTGACAAGTTCAAAGTCCTCATTGTCAACTTGAAAATTACATAAATCTTTTGTTGTCATTATTTTAGTCTTCTTGACGTTCAGCTGTAGTCCTGCTTTTGTGCTTTCCTCTTTAACTTTTATTATTGTCATGATCTGTGGGTGGGTAGGCGACAAGGGAGGAGGAGGAGAGTGAGACGGGGTGGAGTGGAGAAAACAACTGTTTTAAAAAATGGAGTGGAGGGAAAAAGGAGCCAGAGGGCAAGAACATGGAGGAGAAGGAGAAAGAAGCAGAATGGAGATAAAGAACTGTGGAGGTGAAAGATGATGACGTGTCTCTGGCTACTGTGCTGCATTTGCAGTATTTTAACTTTTTTGCATCTCAGGGAAAATGTTTGCTTGGGTAAGTGTCCCTTAGTTGGTGGCAGGGCAGGATCCAGGAGGTGGTTAAGTGAGAGAGATTATGCTGGCTGGCTGAGGGGGGGTTGCACTTGATTTGATGTGCAAAGATCTGAGTTGTGGCCTCTGCCTCCCTCCCCACCTCCCTTATCAGTGGAGAGCCAACCATTGCTATCTTATGGATAAAAAGAATTATTCTACTACGTCTGTATGTGTGTGTTTATTTTTAATGTTGTTTTAGGCTACTTAGATGTGCAGCAGCCAAGGCCAGCACCTTGTAGGCATTTTTTTTAAAAAGTAACTGAAATGTAACTGTAGTGATTACTTTTGAGAAAAAGTAAAGTAATCAGTTACTTTCAGAGCAATTGCAATTGTAACGGTAATTACTACTTTTTTGGGCCATGTAACTGTAACTGTAATTTATTACTTTTTAAAAGTAATCTTCCAAGCTCTGATATAAAATCCCATTCTCACACACAATTTGATTCCTCAGCTTGTCAGTAAAGGGAATCTTTTGTGTCAGGGCTTGCTCCTTTATTTGCTTCAAACTTGTATCCCTATTCAGTTCTTCCCTGAACTGCTCTGCCTCTTCACTAGAGACCACTTGATACAAGTTGTTTCTTTCGATCGACGGTTCCGGTTCCGGTTAGCAGCATTTGGTGAGCTCTTCGTCTCTATCTAGGTAGCGGCAGTAAATTTATTCCTTAAATATATTTTTCAACTCTAAAACTTGCACTTTCAAGCTATAATTCTTCGTCTTAGAAGATAAAGACTCTTTATGACCTCTTTTCCTTACTTTACGCCCACGCATAAAAGAAGAATCTTGGCGATTAACTGCCTCACTTTGCTGCCATTTCCTTCATTACCTTGTCTTCTCTCAGACAACATAGTTGAGATAAGACGTAATGGTATGGACAAGAAATGTGAGGAAAACTCTAATTCCCCCTCCTCCCTTGGAGTGCTTAACTGAAAACGACAAGCCAAAGCCAAAGAAGAAAAAGAATAAGACAATACAGATCCCCTCTTCGTCATCCCATCCGAACATAGTTTCCTCCCACAAGATTAAGGGGCAACAAACAATTACCAAATATTTTATACCTCTATCCCAAATGCGAGCTGGACAATTTTGCCAACAAACCACATATCCTCAAATGGACTGGTCTTTACCACTTAAAGGCTTCTCTCATAGCCTGAAAAGTGATTTGCCGATAACGAACTTGGCTGAAGAAATAGCACAGGCAGACAACCAAACATCTACAACCTTAACTCCATCTACAACCCTTAAAGGGGAAACGTTGTGCCCAGCTGTTCCTTATCAAAACAACTTTCTGAATGCAATCTCTCAAGTGAAAATGGGAAAGTTATATGAGTGCCATCCAGAGCCAACTGTTTCCCTACCCCCTGCTAAGGAAAATGAAGCTCCACCTAACAAAAATTTGCAACAACAGGATACCCTTGTTTTGGATGATACTACACCCTATCCAATCTTAAAGGAGGATATCAATGGCCTGTCTCTGAGAGGTTGGCTTCTAATGTTGGCAACAGACCTTGAACATATAAAAGTCTATATGAACGAATGCAACTCACTTTTAACAACGGTAGTCGCTTTACAAAAAGCTCTTCAAACAGCCTTGCCTATTACCCAGACGCACATGGATAAATCTTCAGGTCACATAGTTGCCAACCAACAGAAAACTGCCCAGACTAAGAGACGTCGCCCGATTTGCAAAACAAAAAAGACCAAAAACATGAAATCAAAAAAACTGTCACGCAATAATGGGATGAATTTTAAGAGACTCTTTAACTTACTAGACAATCTGGACGAAGAGAAATGAACTAAAACAAAACAGAGTCAAACAAAACGCACTGAAAAGGAGTGCACTAAAACAATTCCAGATGATGACTCACGAGCTGTTACATTACAATTTAAAAAGACGACCCAGGACACTTCCCCTCTCCCTATTCCAACGCCTTACATCCCTTGCCAGGATCCCTGGATGGATGTTTTATATGAGGCACAGTCAAAACAAAATCATTCGTCTTTAAAGTTGCAGTCCCAATGGAATCTTATTCTTGTCAGAAATAAGTTGGTCCTTGAAAATTATCCTAAGCCTTGGGGCCATATAAAGCCTACTGCTAGAAAGCAACATCTGATTGATACTTTATATTACATGCTACCTCGGCCAATAAATAAATATATAAATATACAGGACATTGACCATATCGATTATCTCTATTTTAACAACATTAAGGCTCGAGCAGTGGTTACTTTCCACTCTCAAGAAAAAGCCAACCTGATTTGGTCTAACAAAGAGGCACTAGCAAAATTGGATATTCGTATCCTTCGCTTCTTCGAAAATTTAGCATCACCCATGGCTCTACAGACACATTCCTATTTTACTCAAGGACAATTCGTCCCACATGACCATACGCCATCGGATCCTCTGATAACTTTTAATGCTCAACCTAATTCTGAAGAAAGAATAACCCTTCAAAATGATACAGATTTCCAGAGTCTGATTAAAGAAGAGCAGAGCCCTTTTTATGCTCATAAAAGAGTCTCTCTGATACAAAAGAGTCTACAAAATCTGACTCCTAAGTTGGAGGTGATCAAAATAGTTGACTCGCGTGCGAATGACCCCCCTGGAACTTCTCGGTTAAGTTCCAGACATACTTCTACAATCTCACATAACAGACAGAAGGATGTACCGTTTGACCCTCCGCTGGATGAGGAACAATCCGTAATCCAATCATTCGGCTTTCTCCCAAGTCTAGAAAGGGATAACATTTTAAATAGTTTGGTACAACTTTCTCTTCGCCTATCAGTCATCCACGAACATTTAGAAGGGTCTCCTCACAACTCCTCAGAGGATATAAAGGAGGAAGCTGAGAAACAGGAAATACAAAAGAGAATGGGCCATCCTCTGTTTCTAACTCATCAACCGGCTTTGGTATCTAACATTCTACCTAACGTGTCTTCACCAGCTCAGACATAGTTTGGACCAAGGAGGGAAAAATGTTTAAACATATCAAATAATTCAATTTTAACATCTAATACAAACTGACAACTTATGCTAGTGTCACGGAATGTTATGGGATGGCTTAACAAAATAAGTGATGATGATTTTATTTCTTTTCTTCAACAATTTAAAATAATATGTTTGCAAGAAACCTGGATAACTAAGGATATACAGATGTCTCTTCCTGGCTTTCGAGCCTTTTCCTTACCGGCAAACAAACCAAATTCCAAAGGTAGAGGAAGTGGTGGCCTCTGTATTTTTATATCTGATGACTTACCTGTGAATATCAATGTCTTAAGTCCTGACTGTGATTATTTAGTTCAGGGGCTGAGGATTACTGGTCCGGTGACAGGTGCTCTTATTATTATAAATGTCTATTTACCCCCGCATAAGGCTAGGATTATAAATACGGATAATATATGGAATCAACTATCGGCCTTTCTAGCGACGCTGGAATGTTTATTTCCTACCTATAAAACGATTATTTGCGGGGATTTTAATGCTAGGACGGACCCTGGTTGTCTAGATGACTTTTCAACTAATCACGGACCGCCTCCTTCCCCCTCTCCAAACGCTAGATCTTCTTGTGACCAGATTACAAATAAACAAGGCCTGAGGTTAATAGAATTAATATATGAACATCATCTACTGTGCCTACATGGTTCTTATTTAGACCACTCTAATGGTACACTTACCTACCTTAACAGCCGAGGAGCCAGCGTGATCGACTATATAATGATCTCGACCACGCTGGCCCCTGTAGTTCATAGGTTCTCGGTTCTTGATAGAACCGAAAGTGACCATTTTCCTTTGCTATTGGTATTACAGCTGGTTCAATCTCTGTCCCTACCGGCTTTGCCATCTTTGAACGGCCTCCAGTTAGCAGAACGTAGAATTCGGTGGTCTCTAAATTTACATACTTTAATGACCCAGTTATTCAGAAATAACTTTCTTGTTGGAATTCGTCAAGCGGTCATAGACTCAAAGTTAGACGCCCTTGAAGCATACCACCAGATTATAGTATTGTTTAAACCTTTACTAACCAAGGATGCTTCTGTAAATACCACTCACCATAGAAAGGAAAATTGGTTTGATTTTGACTGCAAAATAGCGAAACGCCAGTTATCTAAATACACACGGATTACGATAAGAGATCCTTCTCAATTTAACCATGATCATCTCCGACGCCTTCGAACCTCATATAAGGAGCTAATTAGACAAAAAAAGGAGCTGTTTGCCAGAGCCCAGTGGCTACGGCTCACTCAAGCACAGTTGGAAGGCAATGACTGTTTGTTTTGGGAGCTGGTAGCCAGAGGTACTGGTGATTATAAACAATACACCACAAGCCAAATATCTCCTTCAACATGGAGTGACCATTTCACCAAACTCTATGAAGCACCAATAACTTTTAATGTGCTTCCCCAATTATATAAAGAGGTCGAAAATACTACCTGGCCCCCCATTACGCCAACCCAGGTTAGTTCACTTATTGCCTCCTTAAAAAGAGGCAAGGCTTCCGGAGAAGATATGATCCCTCCCGAGCTTTTTACCAACTTTCCCGAATGGTGGGTCCCTATCCTGGCTAAATTATTCACAAGAATTAATAACACAGGGGTCATTCCAGTTGGCTGGAAACAGAGCATAGTCATACCTGTCTTTAAGAAAGGAACAAAAAACGATCCAAATAACTACAGACCTATTAGTCTACTTGACATAGGAGCCAAACTATATAGTAAGCTCCTATTAATGAAATTAGAAGACTGGGAAGCAGAAAATTCAATTATAGCCCCGGAACAAGCAGGGTTCCGAAAGGGACAATGTACTTTAGATCACTGTGCTACCCTACTTTTCCTGGCTAGACAGTCAATAATGGGTCCTACTAAACATCTTTACGCCGCTTTTGTCGATCTCGCAGCGGCTTTTGATTCTATTGACAGAAACCAGCTATGGACCAAGTTGGCCTGTTCTAATAGACAAACGCCTCCTCTATTTAATTAGAGAATTGTACTCCAACAATTCCCTTAGAATCAGGATAGGCAACAATCTAACAGACCCAATAAGGATTAATAAAGGCGTTAAACAAGGTTGCCTTCTCGCACCTTTGCTCTTTAACCTGTACTTGAATGACATCGTTACCGAACTTAAGGGCCCAAAATTTTTCCCTCCTTCAGCCGGGACCAGGAAGATCTCTATGCTCCTTTATGCCGATGATATGACCCTCCTCTTCCTTACCCCTATAGGCTTGAGAAGGCTTTTGTCGAGTTTAGACATCTATTGTAAAAAGGAAGGCCTCTTCATAAACTATAAGAAAACAAAAATAATGGTATTTGGTAAGAGACACCAAACGCATAAATGGTCTATTGGATCTCATGTAATAGATCAATGCCGCTCTTTCAAATATCTAGGTATACACTTTCAAGATACTCTTGTTTGGACAAGACATCTGATAGCCACCAAATTAACAGCTGCCAGAGAGGTAGGGAAAATCCTCAGATTCTACAGGACTTCGGGGGGGCACCTCGTGGCCCCCGCCTTAAAAATCTTTCAAAGCAAGGTAATCCCTCGGATTACCTATGGAGCAGCAATCTGGGGATGGATAACTCCTTCTCTATCACAGTTAGAAACAATCCAAAATAACTTTTTGAGACGTCTTCTTTGCCTACCCCCTGGCACGCCTGCCGCTTTTTTAAGAACTGAAACTGGTTTTCTCCCAGTTCGTGCTCGAATACATAAATCCCTATTGTCATACTGGACAACCTTATCTAACTCAAACTCTAAGATTTTGGCAAAGGCTTGTTTTGAGGGGGCTATATATGATAATTTCTGGTCCTCTAAATTCCGGGCGATCCTAGCTGAATATCATATTCCAGCAATGTCTATTAAAGCACTATATAAGCATAATATTCATGAGCAGCTAACATGTCACTGCGCTTGGCTGGACGACTTGAAAATTTTTAACTCCAAGTTTTCAAGATGGTATAGCCTTTTTAAACTGGATCACAAACGGGCAAACTATCTAACTTTCCATCTACCTGTCCACTTAAGACAGGCCTTTACAGCCCTGCGATTCCAAACCATGCCCAGCGCTATGCTAACTGGGCGCTATCATAATATTCCCTATGAACAGCGGCTTTGTATTTGCCAAGGAGGGAAAGTAGAAGACTTGATCCACTACTTAATTGATTGCCCGATCTACGAGCACCCCAGATCTAGATTCATTGACATAATAACTAACCGGATCGGTCCTGGTACAGATAACCAATATATTTATTATCTTTTAGCTGATAAAGACTACTGGACCACTTATCAAGTGGCCCACTATGCCCTCGCAGCCCAAAACCTGAGAGTTAAATATTTAGTTAAACATGGTGCCCAGGTCGGCTAGAGTTCATTATTTTATACAGTTTTATACAGTTTCACATAGTTTTGCTATTTTAATCAATTTTATTATAAAGTTAATTCTGTAACTGTAAATTTGTTATATTGATGTTGTTTAACTGATTGGTTTATATGTTGATTGCGATGGCCTATGGCCTGCAATAAAACTTTGATTGATTAAAGTTGTTTCTTTCTGCAGGCCTTCCAGGGGTTGCTATGGTGACCATAGGCTCGAAAACAGGTTCCACCCTGTTTCCTTCAGCCCCTTTTAACATGGCTTCTGTTTCTCTGCCAAGTTGTTGTCTGGTTACCACATATATTTTTCCTTGTGCCCCCATTACATCTCTTCCCAGTATCACTGGTTCTTGTTGTTGGGCATTAATACCCACTTTATATTTTCCCTCTCTGCCTCTCCACTGCATTTTCACTAGGGCCATGGGTAAACTTTCTGGTTTACCCCTCACTCCTTGGATAGTCACCGTTTCCTGAGGTAATATTACCTCAGATTTTATTAAGTCTGGCCTCAATAACGTCTGAGCGGCACCAGTATCAAGCAATGCCCAATAATTTGCCCCTTGTACACTCACTTCCTCTCTCAGACTTGAATCAAGGTCTTTTACTTCTGTCCAGTTTATCTGGCAGAACTGAACCTTTTTTGTTGTTAGATCTTTTGGTTCTGTTTTTACTGCCCTTGCCTGAGCAGGATTACTAATGGGGTTGGCAACCTCACATTGAAAACGTAGGTGCCCTGGTCTACCACATTTATAGCATAATTTCTCCTCCATTTTAGGGTACACAGATCCACTCTGGGGTATCCTATGCCCTTCAGATTTTACTGGAGGACTCACTCGTTGTGGCACCACATCCTTTTTGCCGCCATTATATGGTCTGGGTTTAAACTCTCTTGATGTTTTCCCCACCCAGCCAGTTCTATTGGAGGCAAAGTGATCTGCCATCTCTGAGGCCTCCTGCACCGATGTAGGGGAACGGTCTTTGACCAGGAGCCTTATTTCTGGTGGTAACTGATGGAATAATTGATCCAGTATCATGAGGCTTTTCACCTCTTCCACTGACTGAGCTTTGGCACTACTCATCCACTTTCCAAATATATCCATCAACTATCCAGTTCAACAAAAGACCTCCCTGCTTGGATCTGACAGTTTTGGAATAACTTTCTAAAATAGTCAGGTCCCAGTCTGAACCTTTTGTATACTGCCTCTTTAAACTCGGCATATGTGACGGGCTTGTCTGAGGGGAAATATTGGTATACCTCTGCCAACTCCCCCTTGATCAAGTTCGATAAATATTGCATATATTTATCCTCTGGTAGCCCCCACATTTGAGCCGCTTTTTCAAAAGTGCTGAGGTAAATTTGTGGATCTTGTCCAGGCTCAAACACTGCAAAATCTTTTGGTGTCACCTTTATTTTAGTTTCATTTCTGTCCTTTCTTGTTTCATCCGAATGAAACTTCTCTCTTTCAAACTTTAACTTTTCCACCTGTAGTTTAGCATCCAATGCTTGTTGCTTCTCCCTGTCCTCAAACCCCATTCTCATTCTCTCAATTTCCAACTCCCGCTGTTTTTCCTTCTCTTCTGTTTCAAAGACCCTCTGCTTGTCTTTTTCCTCAGCCTCCCTCCTCAATCTCTCAGTTTCCAACTCCCACTGTTTTTCCTTCTCTTCCGTTTCAAAGACCCTCTGCTTGTCTTTTTCCTCAGCCTCCCTCCTCAATCTCTCAGTTTCCAACTCACATTCCCATCTTAACTTCTCTCTCAAGTACTCTATATAAGCAGGATTGCTTGAATACCCTTCTGGGGTCTCTTCCCTGACAGGTTGTTTTTGCTGGACAGTTGTAAAAGCTATTAGTGCTACCCTCAGTTCATCTACCCCTTTACCCTCGTGAGGTAAATTGAATGTTATGCACTTCTCCACCAGCTCCTCTCTTTTCATTTTTATATATTCAGCCGTGGTGTTGGAGTTCACTCACTCTTTTCCACACACTCTTTGCCAGTCACTCTCACAAGTAATCTTTATTTGTTATTTCTGTTTGCCACACCACTTTTAGGGATTCTCTAGTATTCGAATCTGGATTCTCTGTTGTTTGTATCCCACCGCTACCACCACCTGTGACGCCCTTCCCTGGCTCTCCCTGTCAGGTTCCTACCTGCTCGTGGCTACTGCCTTTCACTAGGCACCACCAGGGACTCCACCAGTCCGGACTGTAAGAACATAAGAACATAAGAAGAGCCTGCTGGATCAGGCCAGTGGCCCATCTAGTCCAGCATCCTGTTCTCACAGTGGCCAACCAGGTGCACTGTCCTTTTTTATGGTTTCTCTCTCCGCTCTAGCACAGATCTCAACAGATCCCCCTGCTGGGCAGCACCAACAGTCACGTTCTACAACCAATGTTCCCAGAGACCTTGCCTGAGTCTCTCTATCCGGTTACATTCGTGACTGCGTGCCTATGCTGTTCCCAACCCCCTTGTATCAATGCAGATAACTCATAACTTGGGGTTGCTCTGGATACTTATAATGCTATCTTCTCCTCTTCACCGCTGCCACCATTTGTTACTGTTTCCCTTCAGCCTTGGTTATTACCTTACCCTCCCTTCTGGTCTGTGAAACCCCAGCCAAGGATCAGGCCTTCGGTAAACCAAAGTAGTATTTATTAAATAACATTAATAACAAGATAACTTTGATAATGATCTACAAGCTTATGGTTTCATCTATTACTGTGATATTTGACTTATTACTAATCCGAACTCCACCTCCCTCTTTCTCCACACTCTCCTGACATACACCAACTCACACCCACCTCCAAACTCCACCAAAACAACCCACTCACGTCCACCCAGATTCAACTGTCATCCTTCCATTTATACTCTCAGCCATCCAAACACTCAGCCAATCATCCAGCATTCTACTGCTCATTTACTCCCCCCTCCTCTTTCATTCCACTTACCACATATCTTCTATACAAACAGCACTTACCATATATACATTAATACAGGAACATCACGCTCTGCACTAAGTTAGCAATTGGAAAATGCCCCGCAAGAATAATTGTGGAGAAAATCTTCATCTCTAATGCTCCAGGCATACAAGTAGTGCAAACATTGGTTTGCCCATCCCTTCAGAGACAAACTATGATTGCTTGATGCAGGGCTGGCATCGGGGGTCAGTATGGCTGGGCACTACTTGATGGTCCTAGGACTCAGAAGGACCCATTGCCACTCCTGCCACTGTCCCGCCTGGGCTACTGCCTCCTGTAGTTGCAAGTCCCTGTTACTGTAACCGCCAGTCTCTCACCTCATCCCCTCCAAATGTGTCCCTAGGTGGTGGCAGCAGCAGCAACATTTTTGAATGGGAACTGAGCTCTGATTTGCAGTGGCCAGCTGCCATCTTAGATTTCTCAAAAGACAATGTTCAGTGTCAGCATCAACCATTGCATTTTGGGTAATGTCAGATGGCAGGGAGCAGCCACACCTTTGAGCAAAGAGGTGGCTCAGTTCCCTTTACCAAGCACTGCTACCACCCATCAGGGAGAAATGTCTGGACCTGGGAAGAGGAGGGGAGTGCCTGGCAGTGGTAGCTCCTGCCACAGCAGCACAGGCTGGGCAATGAGAGCAGTGGGGTCTGATGCTGGTGTTGGCCACAGGCCCATTGGCAGCACCGTGCTGAGATCCCACTGGCTTGATGGGCCTGCCAAATATTTCTTAGCCTAGAAATCTTGTGGCCCTTCAGCATACAAATACCAAAGCCTGGAAAACACACACAATGGGACAATAAAACGCCAAACGTACTAACCAAATGCCATTTTAAATAGTTATCTTATAACAGAGTAGCCATTCAATCCTTCCAGGTCATTTGAAAAGTATTCAGTTGACCTCACCTGACATGGCAAACTCGTGGTGATGATATTTCTCAGATGATTTATCAATATGTTGCTGTTGTTCTTGTTTTCACTGTTACTACTACTAATATGATTGTGCAGACTGAAGGCCAATGTAGCCAATGTGGTGCACTCCAGATGTTGCTAGATTACAACTCCTTTCATTCCTGGCTATTGGCCATGCTGGATTGGGCCGATGGGAGTTGTGGTGCAACAACATCTGAATGGCACCATATTGGTCACCTGTGGCTTAGAAGAGAGATCCCCAAGCTGTGGTCCATGGTGTGTCAGTGAAGGTCAGAGTCAGTGGCTGCTCCCTCATCATTGCTCTAAGGCTTTGCATTGTTTCCCAGACTGCCTCCCTCCCTCCCTTGGGGCTCCCCCTTGTCTCACTCTTCCTTTCTTTCTTCTAAGTCTTGCTTTTAGGACACAGAAGATTACTGGATGTGAAAAGTCTCTGACCGGAGGGGGAGCAACTTCTTTCACTCAGCCCTCCAATGCTAGCTGTAGTAGTCGCAGAAGTTGGGTAGCCTGGCTCTCCCTCCTCACCCTTGGTGGCTCTTCCCACCCTTTCTCTCTTCCGGTGTTGGTAGGTGCCTAAATGCCAAGGCAGCCATGGAGTCATGTCAGACGAATGAGGGCTTGACAAACAGTGCTCTTCTTTTCTTACAACTGCTCTTGTTCCCCTCTTACACCTTCCACACATCCTTTTCTCTCTCTCCTGTTTTCTAGCCCACTTTAATGGACCACCACCACCCCTTCAAAAGGGAAAGTGTTCCTCCTCAGCTGCCTGGACTGGGGGCATTCTCAATATGAGTGAAAGAGTGGAAAAACACAAAGAGATTTCAAGGCTGCAAGCCATGATGCTTATTTGCAAGTAAGTGCCATAGATTTAGAACGTAGTTAGACTTCCTTTTGAGTAAAGGTACATACAATGTTAAGGTTGCAGTCCTAGGCACATCTACTATTGATCTCTGTGGGGCTTACTACTGAGTAAATATGCATGGGATCAGCTACATGACGAAGTTTGGGAAGAAAACGAGATTATTTGGGGGATGGAAAGGGCGAAGGAGGAGAAAGGGAAATACTGACAAGTTTTAAGGGATTGTTTGTAGATAATGGAGACTACATCTGTGGAGTGCTTTGCATACAAGCCTTTTCAGCCTTTCCCCATCCCTTATGCCGATTACTTGCCTTTCGCAACCAATCCCACCCCTCACACAAATCCCTTAGCAAATACCTCCCATATTTGTATCCATTGCATTAAATACTCATATTGATTGTTCATTGTACTTTATTGCTTCTTTTATTTCTTATATATTGTATTACAATTTGAATTCCATAGAATTCAATACAGCAAAATACAATTATAAGAAATAAAAGAAGCAATAAAAATACAATGAACAATTAATAGAAATGCAAATCATCTCTGACCGAAAAGGCAGATACCTTTACAATCAGTTCAAATAGCTATATACAAATCCATTCAAGAAATTGGGCAAGCAATATCAAACGGTCGATAGATTGTTTTCTGCTTACTGGAACACTATAAACAGAGGTCTGTTATGTAACCTGTTGTGTAAATGATGGCACAGTCTGACACTGATGGTCAATAGGATTCAGCAGACTACACTGGAGGAATGCCAGATATGAAGTTGCCATGACAGATGGACCAGCGAAATGTTATGCTGGCAGAGCCATCCCATGCTGGCAGAGCACTCCTGGGTAACAAATATCTTGCAAGAAGCCTATTAGCACATATAAATAAATAAATTTTATTTCTAGGCCGCCTATCTGGCCGCACAAGCGGCCACTCTAGGCGGCGTACAAGATCAAGTAAAAGGATTTACAACATACAAACTACATACAAACCCAAGAACTACAATATAAAATGAAACTGAACCCACCCATAGCTAAAACCAATAAAATTAGGCTACCCCAGGGATCTTGTAGGCCTGCCTGAATAGCCAGGTTTTCAAGGCTTGGCGAAAACTTGGCAGGGAGGGGGCATGGCGAAGATCATAAGGAAGAGAGTTCCAGAGGGTGGGGGCCACGATTGAAAATGCCCTCTCTCTGGTCCGCACCAGTCTAGCTGTTTTGACTGGTGGGACCGAGAGAAGGTCTTGAGTGGCTGATCTAGTCAGGCTGCATATTTGTTGATGCTGGAGGCGTTCCTTCAGGTAAGCTGGGCCGAGACCGTATAGGGCTTTAAAGGTTAGTACCAACACCTTGAATTGGGCCCAGTAAACAACTGGTAACCAGTGTAGATCTTGTAACACCGGAGTGATGTGATCGCGGCGACGGCTGTTCGTAATCAAACGTGCCGCCGCATTCTGTACCAGCTGCAGATTCCGGACCGTTTTCAAGGGTAACCCAACGTAGAGCGCATTACAGTAGTCTAAGCGAGAGGAGACCAGGGCATGTACTACCCGTGGGAGAAGATGGACAGGCAGATAGGGTCGCAGCCTCTGTATTAGATGTAATTGAAACCAACTGCCCGGCTCACTGCCCAAACCTGAGCCTCCATGGACAGCTGGGAATCAAGGATGACCCTGAGGCTGCGGACCCGGTCCTTCAGGGGCAGTTTTACCCCATTGAGCACCAGGTCTAAAGCTCCTAATCTTTTCCTGTCTCCCACGAGCAGTACCTCGGTCTTGTCAGGGTTTAGCTTCAGCCTATTTCCTCCCATCCATTCACTTACTGACTCCAGGCACTTGGAAATGGTCTCCACAGCCAACTGTGGTGAGGACTTAAACGAGAGATAGAGCTGGGTGTCATCCGCATATTGGTGGCACCGCAGCCCAAATCTCCTGATGATGGCTCCCAGCGGCTTTACACAGATGTTGAATAGCATGGGGGCAAGGATAGAACCCTGTGGCACACCACAATTGAGAGGCCAAGGGTCCGAGACCTTATCCCCCAATGCCACCCGTTGATGTCTGTCTGAGAGATAGGAACGGAACCACCGTAGAACAGTGCCCCCTATTCCCATTCTCTCCAGACGATCTAAAAGGATACCGTGGTCGACGGTATCGAAAGCCGCTGAGAGATCCAGGAGGATGAGGAATGCATGTTCTCCTTTATCCAACGCCCTCCTTAAATCATCCACCATAGCGACCAAAGCTGTTTCAGTTCCATGACCAGTCCTGAAGCCAGACTGGAATGGATCCAGATAATCTGCTTCATCCAAGTGTGTCTTTAACTGTTCGGCCACCACTCGCTCGATGACCTTGACATGAAACGCTTTTCAATGAAAATACCTTAGGATTTCCTACTTAGCATATATGAAAATTTTTAATGTGGGTTTTAGAGTCTATCTTCCCAGTTTCCTTTATTTTTTTAACCAGTTATGTAAAACTTGAAATTTAGTATTTTTATATATATTAGAAACCACTCATAATCTGAGGCCCTAAACTGCAGTTAACTTGCGCATAAATCTGGCACTGTCCCCCTTCCTTCCTGTGCTGAGGACACATTAGATACAAAGGCCCATTCTGTTGGTGCAGCAGCAGCAGCAACACCTCTCCTCCTCTCCTGCCCTGCATAATGTGAGATAGGATTTCTCTCCCAACTCTTTCCAGGTGTCAAAGAAAGAAAGAAAGAAAGAAAGAAAGAAAGAAAGAAAGAAAGAAAGAAAGAAAGAAAGAAAGAAAGAAAGAAAGAAAGAAAGAAAGAAAGAAAGAAAGAAAGAAAGAAAGAAAGAAACAGCATGGGTTATTCTCACTGTAATACTAGTTCTGGTTCTGATCTGGTGCCAGATCTTGGGCAAGGTCCTGGAATGAGTGGTTGCTGACCAGCTCCAGGCGCTATTGGATGAAACCGATTATCTAGATCCATTTCAGTCGGGTTTCAGACCCGGTTTTGGCACTGAGATGGCCTTGGTCGCCCTGTGTGATGACCTATCTCGGGAGAGAGACAGAGGGAGTGTAACTCTGTTGATTCTCCTTGATCTCTCAGCGGCTTTTGATACCATCGACCATGGTATCCTTCTGGAGAGGCTTGCGGAGTTGGGTGTTGGAGGCACTGCTTGGCAGTGGTTCCGCTCCTACTTGGCGGGCCGTCTCCAGAAGATAATACTTGGGGAACATTGCTCGACCCCGTGGGTTCTCCAATATGGGGTCCCGCAGGGTTTGGTCTTGTCTCCCATGCTTTTTAACATCTATATGAAGCCGTTAGGTGCGGTCATCCGGAGTTTTGGAGTGCGTTGTCATCAGTACGCTGATGACACGCAGCTCTACTTCTCCTTTTCATCTTCTTCAGGTGAGGCGGTCGATGTGCTGAACCGTTGTCTGGACGCGACAATGGACTGGATGAGAACTAACAAACTGAAACTCAATCCTGATAAGACTGAGATGCTGCTGGTGGATGGTTTCTCTGGTCAGATGGTGGATACATACCCTGTCCTGGACGGGGTTACACTCCCCCTAAAGGAGCAGGTTCGTAGTTTGGGAGTCGTTTTAGACTCTTCCCTGTCACTTGAGGCCCATGTAGCCTTGGTGGCACGGAATGCGTTCTACCAACTTTGGTTGGTAGCCCAGCTACGTCCCTATCTGAGTAAGGAGGACCTTACATCAGTGGTTCATGCTCTGGTAACCTCATGTTTGGACTACTGCAACGCGCTCTACGTAGGGCTACCTTTGAAGACGGTTCGGAAGCTACAGCTAGTGCAAAATACGGCGGCCAGACTGCTAACAAGAACGAAGCGGTCTGACCATATAACACCTGTTCTGGCTCGCTTGCACTGGCTTCCAATATGCTACCGGGCCAGATTCAAAGTGTTGGTTTTAACCTATAAAGCCTTATACGGCGCGGGACCACGATACCTGCAGGAACGCCTCTCCTGTTACGAACCGGCTCGTACACTACGGTCTACTACGAAGGCCCTCCTCCGGGTCCCGACCCATAGGGAGGCCCGGAGGGTAGTAACAAGATCTAGGGCCTTCTCAGTGGTGGCCCCCAAATTGTGGAATAGTCTCCCCGAGGAGGTACGCCTGGCGCTGACACTATTATCCTTTCGGCGCCAGGTTAAAACCTTTCTCTTCTCTGAGGCATTTTAATTTAAGTTATTTATGTAAATGCTCTAATTTCTATTTTAGATGGTGTATTTTTATATTTGTTATACTGACTTTGTAATTTTATTATTGTATATGTTGCTATGTTTGCCGCCCAGAGAGCTGTTTGCTAGTCGGGCGGGATATAAGCTGAATAAATAAATAAATAAATAAATATATCATGTTCTCAGGTAATTCATGAGGAGAGTGAGAGTCACAGCAACACAATATTTCTGCCACTTTTGAATATTTAAATATGGTTAATGTTTACTCCTGCTCAAGAGGATACACCCTCCACAAATAAATTAAATTAGAAACAAAACCATGATTGATCACTGCCTGCACTGAAGTGGTCTCACCAAGAGCAGCAGAGTGGGGAGAGAACTTCCAAAGACTGAGCTTTCCCTCTCACCTTTCTCCTGTTGGCCATCAGACACATATCACATACCTTCATGCTGCTGTCCTAGAGAAAAGTGGGCCAATTGATATTCTCATGTGAGGTATTCATAGAATCATAGAATAGTAGAGTTGGAAGGTCATCGAGTCCAACCCCCTGCTCAATGAAATTCAACTTAAAGCATAAAGTACTTTAAAAATACTTTTAATAAATATTTGGATGATGATGATGGTGATAGCAGTAGTAGTAGTAGTAGTAGTAGTAGAATCCAAAGTAAGCAATGCATTTTTGCATTTTTGGAAATTCATAAATAAAAATTTTAAAATAATAATAACTTATAACACACCAAGCCAAACACAGCACAATGCTGCAGTGGAGGTTGGCCTCCTGGAGCTAATGGGGCACTACCCGCAATTGCAATCTGTCCTCTTCTAAAGGGGTGGCCCTGCCTGTCAGCTCCCTCCTGTTCGGTCTCAGTGCTGCCATTGTAGAACTCAGCAGCCAGGAAGAGGGCAGGGACAAAATTATAATGAGTTGGCTGTGCCTATCCTTGGCTCTGGCTCCACCTGCTGTTGGGCTTCCTGTCTTCCACCCCACCAGTCTGAATGGACATCAGCCACCACTGCATAATAGTTGTGTATAACCTATTTGAGTGTCCATGCTTTTGCAGTCCCAGGGGCTTTTATTTTTTAAAAAAATTAACTTTAAAAAAAATCTATTCCACAAATAATATTACATCTTAAACATTCAAAACTCCCCCCTTCCCCCCACCACTGAAATTAATTTTTCATCAGGTACTGTAATCAAAATACAGATACAGAGCTTTGTTGTTGGTATGTGCCTTTAAGTGGATTATGACTTATGGCGACCCTATGAATCAGTGACCACCAAGAGCATCTGTCATGAACCACCCTGTTCAGATCTTGTAAGTTCAGGTCTGTGGCTTCCTTTATGGAATCAATCCATCTCTTGTTTGGCCTTCCTCTTTTTCTACTCCCTTCTGTTTTTCCCAGCATTATTCTCTTTTCTAGTGAATCATGTCTTCTCATGATGTTTCCAAAGTATGATAATCTCTGTTTCATCATTTTAGCTTCTAGTGAGAGTTCTGGTTTAATTTGTTCTAACACCCAATTATTTGTCTTTTTCGCAGTCCATGGTATGCGCAAAGCTCTCCTCCAACACCACATTTCAAAGGAGTTGATTTTTCTCTTATCTGCTTTTTTCACTGTCCAACTTTCACATCCATATATAGAGATCGGGAATACCATGGTCTGAATGATCCTGACTTTAGTGTTCGGTGATACATCTTTGCATTTGAGGACCTTTTCTAGTTCTCTCATAGCTGCTCTCCCCAGTTCTAGCCTTCTTCTGATTTCTTAACTATTGTCTCCATTTTGGTTAATGACTGTGCCGAGGTATTGATAATCCTTGACACGTTCAATGTCCTCATTGTCAACTGTAAAGTTGCATAAATCTTCTGTTGTCATTATTTTAGTCTTTCTGATGTTCAGCTGTAGTTCTGCTTTTGTGCTTTCCTCTTTAACTTTCATCAGCATTCATTTCAAATCATTGATACAGAGCTAAGATTACAAAAATGAAAATCCCGTATCAAAACCCTGAAATAATATTTTGCAGTCCAAGCGGCTTTTATAAATTCTTAGTAGGGTTCTCACATAGGGCTGGTGTGCAGCAGCCTGCTTGCAGAGCCACAAGTTGTCCTCTGCTACTTTGCTAAGTCTCAAGAGGTATGTGATGAAGTGATGAAAAGAGAACACTGTATCCCTTTTGTCAGGTAACATCAGGAAGTCTTCAATGTCTTTTCCATTTTTCAATGTTCTTACATATTTTTTCTCCACCACAAACCTTTCTCTATTGAAGGGATGGGAAGAATCCCAGGCCTGAGGTGGTTGAATATGCCCCACAGGCTTTTCTATCTAGCTGTCAAAACTCTCCCCAGGCCACACCCCTTCACCAGCCCTGTCCTGCACCCTCCTATTGTTGTAAACCACCCAGAGAGCTTCGGCTATGGGGCGGTATACAAATGCAATAAATGAATGAATGAACAAATAAACTGAGTGCTTTTGCCTGGCTGGAATGAGTCTATGAGCTGTGGTAATGCCTCTTGCTTTCCTGGATGGAGAATAAAGTGATATGGCTGTAGGTGTAAAAACCTTTGATTTTTGTGGCTGGACTGTAGCCTACTGTATAAAGCAGCCTTTTTCAACCAGTGTGCCTCCAGATGTTGTTGGACCACAACTCCCATCAGCCTCAGCCAGCATTGCCAACGGTCAGGAAAGATGGGAGTTGTGGTCCAACAACATCTGGAGGCACACTGGTCGGGAAAGGCTGGTATAAAGGTAAGAGTCACATGCATTCATCCATGCACTTTTGCCTCTGGCCCTGCCCAACACTGACATGTGGCACTTGAAATGTTTATCTGACAGTACAGTACTATACATGTTTACTGAGAAGTAAGTAGCACTGTGCACAGGCTTGTGGCCTTAATGTTGCAAGGGTCACTAAATTAGGGATGGGCTAGAATTCTGTCCAGTTGGGATTTGGTACCAAAATTTTCATTAATTCACTTTTTCACTATCATTGCGATTGGATTTTTATGTAGTGATTTTCCGCAGCTATTTTTGGAAATGATTTTTTTAAAAACCCTGTCTAAAATATTGATATTAATATCTGTATTTTATTTATATTTCCTTGAATTTATCAATAATTCCTTCCAAAATATTGCTATTTCCTTTAAAATATCAATATTAATATCCATACTTTTTTCCTGGAGAAAAAATGGACTGGCAAAAGCAGCAGCTGCTCAATGCAGGAATCCAACATAAAGCATACCTGACAGGTGACTGTCCAGCTGCCTCTTAAATGCCTCCAGGGGTGGAGAGCCCACCACCTCCCTAGGTAATTGGTTCCATTGTTGTACTGCTCAAACAGTCAGGATATTTTTCCTCATGTTCAGCTAAAATTTGGCTTCCCATGACTTGAGCCCATTATTCCATGTCCTGCACTTTGGGATGATTGACGATAGATCCTGGTCCTCCTCTGTGTGACAACCTTTCAAGTACTTGAAGTGTACTATCATATCTCCCCGAGTCTTCTCTTCTCAAGGCTATACATGCCCAGTTCTTTCAGTCTTTCAGTCTTTGACTGCATCCTTCTTAAAGTGCAGTGTCCAAAACTGGACTCAGTACTCAAGATGAGGCCTAACCAGGCTGAACAGAGGGAACTAGTACTTCATGCGATGTAGAAACTATACTTCTGTTAATGCAGCCTAAAATAGCATTTGGCTGTTGGCTCATATTCAGCTTGTGATGAACAACAGTTCCAATATCCTTCTCGTATATAGTATTGCTGAGCTAAGTATTCCCCGTCTTATAACTGTGCACTTGGTTTCTTTTTCCTAGCTGTAGAACTTTGCAGTTATACCTGTTAAATTTCATTCTGTTATTTTCAGCCGAATCCTCCAGCGTATCAAGATCACTTTGAATTTTGTTTGTGTGCATAGTATGCTGGACAGCTCCTTGAAAGTTCAGACTAAAACCTAGAGCAGATTCACTGGCCCACTGACATTGGAGACACCAGTCTTCAGTGCCTATAGTGTATTATCACCTTGCAAATGGAATAGGATATATAGCGGTGGAAAGCAGGAAGATGTGCTAAGGGTAGGGAATGGCATATAGAAAAAACACCACCATTTACGCTGCGTACACACCTGTTTGTAGCTCAAAAAAGTATTTTTTCTCAATAAAGGATAATTTATGCTCATCCTCAGCATGTTGCTTTCATTCTAGATTAATAGTAGATCCTGCTGTCCAGATGGATGGGTGTGGTTACTTGATGTGTGTTTGAAAACTTTCCTCTTGTGATCTTGGTATACGCCCACCCACAATGTCATTGGGAAGGTGTTGATACACCTGCCATTGCTGGGACCAGCTACATCTGTTTACAAACACATTGCAGGGTAATGCAAAATCAGTCTGCAATGAGCCTTTATTTCATAATGAAACCAGTTTGCCAAGAAGCACCTTTTTGGGGAAAATATGCAAGGGATATAGATAGAATTCAGTCTCCATTGATTCTAGAATAAAACATTGCATGTACACAGCCTTAATTTTGGCTGTAAGAACCTGTTTTGGGGTTGTGGGCTGTGGCAAGACCCATCTTCTATTTCAAGCACCTTGTATGCTGGCACAGCAATTCTTAGGATGGAGCAGTAATTGATTAAATAAATCATCAACCCACATTTGTGCAATGAAAAAACAAAAAGCAATACCAGAGCATTTCCACTAAGGTGGCATTTGTGCAACATGAGTCTTAATGAATGCTTTCAATAAAAGGTCTTATTTGCTCACTCTGTTAGTCAACAGTATTCAACTTTACTAGGATTATGAATAAAATCAAAATTACACACACACAAACACACAAAACAGGCTATCTTGCCAAATGTCATCCTGCCAAAAAAACAAGTTAATGTTACAACATCAGAATGATCAGGTTGTCAGTTTGTATGAAATGGAGGTTCATCAAAAGGCACTGTTTGGAAATAACTCTGTACCAATTACAAAAGATTGAATCAGAGCACTGTCATTTCCCATTTCAAAATGTTAATGATTTAACTCTGGGAATATGAGGAGGGGGGTTGTTTAATATGAGAAAAATTGAAATTCATCATACCATTTATATAACCCATGATCAAGAGACCAAATAGTTTCCTGTACCCCATTTCAGATGAACTGAAATGCAGAAGGTAATTGACAATGCTACCTCTGAAAAGATCTGAAAAGATCAAAGGTATAGTTTCTGTGTGTAGCAATTCAATTGGATATAGCAAGATTGCAAGTCAGAACAGATCATTATTTTTTTTTATTGCCAAACTTCTCTGTTGAGAAAAAAACCCCAGAACAGTCTTTGATAATGCCATCTTTTTCACTCGCATGTAGGTTGGAAATTATTATTTTGATTTAATTTCTCGTAAATAATTTTCCCATTTAGTGCCAATTATGTGAAATCAGAGTGGTGGACTGAAAACAGAAGCCACAATCCACATAAAGTTTTAAGTCATCTTCAGACATACAAAAAAGAATATATTAGGGCTCAAACTGGGAAGGGTGATGGGGGCACACACATCCAAGCTTCCTACATTGAATGGAATGGTCTCATGATGCAGGTTTCTAGATTACAGGGAAGCTTCTATGCACATTTAGCTGAATACACTTAGAATTCCCATGTGGACCTTGCTGCTCAGTATAGGAAAGTTGGGGGCAGAGCAGGTACTCACAGTGAATGCAGTGGCATTGCAGGCAGGGGCAGTGCATATGCCTCCTTCCAATCTTTCCCAGTTGAACCCCCATGCATTCATCTCTGAAGAAGGGTGTATATATATGTTATATTTATAGTGTGGTATTTATACTTGTATTGTTGTCATATTTGCTTTTTTATTATGGTTGTATTGTTTTGTTTGAAAATGTTTTGCAATTGTTTGCTCTTGTTATAAGTTATTTCAATTGTTGTGTTTTTTTCCTGTTGTAAGTCGCTTTGAGTTCTACTGTTGGAAAAAAGCGACTAACAAATGCCAGTAATAAATAATAAAATAATAAATAATAGTTATGACTTGTTTAAATCCTGTTGCTTCAAATGGGTCTTAATATTTACTAAATATTTTGTAGGTTCAGAAAAAAATCACCATTATTTCGATTTCTAACATGCCCTTAACCATTAACACACACACATCAGATTTCAAAAGCCAGGGTAAATTATTTCCAAGTATACTATCTGGACATATAGTACCTGGCAAACTTTTTCCAAATGTTATTGTTTATTATACCAAAGTTTTTTTCATTCAGATATATCAATCAAATGTGAAACCTTCACATAAGTATGCTGAAAATTTATATATCTGTACATTGGAGTGGCCCCGTATATGTTGCTGGACTACAACATCCTGACCATTGGCCATGCTGGCTGGGGCTGATGGGAGATGATGTCTAATAACATGTGGAGGGCCACAGGTTCCCTATCCCTCTGTGTATACTAGGCCAATTTAGATCAACCTTATACATTCCAAATTCTAATTGTGACAGAAGTGCAAAGCTTTTTTTGTGATAGCACATTAGCAACTGTAATGAGCAACTAACATCCTATTTCAAAATGTTGTTGGCAACTCTGTGTAAACCTATAATAACCTCATTTTTTTGGTGGTGAAATGGTTGGTACAATCATTATACAGTAAGCTGCTCTTACTTGTAGTCTGGCTTGTACAGCACTAGATCTTCATTTCATAAGAAGGAAAGGCCTTAATTCTTGACAGTTTCAAAACAGACTGTAAAAATGAATGAAGGTCCAGTTTAAAAATTCACTCTGGTTTTGCTGGGCAGCTGTTTTTGGAAATGCACGGATGGATCTGTCACATACCAAAAAAATGACACGTTTCAAAACACTGTATTTTATTTTTGGAAAACAAAGAAGTACAAGGTTACGGCTCTGTAATCTGGTATTAAACTAAAGCATCGAACTCACAGAGTGCAAGAAAGCACTGCTGGGAGATGTCTACAACTGATCTCCCCGCTTGTGAGGCTTAAGATTACATAAACATGTTCTCTTTCATTTAACCTCTTCAAAGCCTGTCTCTTTGAATCAGAACTCATGTTGTCCACTCCAAATTTTTGAGACACAATTTATCTACAATAGACTGCTCCAAGGATTACTGACAAATTATAAGCAATTTCAACTGCCTGTAAATGTTTCCTGTAGATCATTTTGACTGACCTTGAGATCAACCTTAAGCAATCTGGATATTTGTCTTTTCATATCCAGTGGATATGAATATCAGTTGTATTAAAAATGATGGATGGTGGCAATTTCCTATTAATTTCTTTTTTAAAAAACTTAACACTTTTTGATGTTGACCACCAAAAAAGAATGACTGTAGTTCAGGTGAATGTTTTGTCTGGCAGACTTTGTGTAAACAAGGCTTGAATGATCTCTTTGAATAGTTGGGGAGGTGGGGAGCACCACTGGCAATTGTCCTAGAATTACAAATAGTTTGAGAAACCAATGTAATCACCTATTCAACAGAGGAAATTGCCAGACACCAGGAGCAAAAAGAATTGCTTTCTTTCTTTTCCTCTAAAAAGAGAGAATCCAATAGATACATCCTCCTGTGAAATTTGAGAGTTTGCAATGTTGTGTATGCTTTTCAAACTATAGAATTGTTGTTATTTGAAAAATACTAATTAAAATAAAGTGGTGTTCACAATTTTTTCAGTGGGCTTCAGCCTTATTCACACACTAGTCAAAGCAGATAGAATCACTATGTGATGAGACCGTGAAATTGCAGTTGTCTACCTCCAGCAAACCTAATCTAGTTACTCCCAGAGCTGCTTTGCCTCAGCATGTTGTGCATAACATGAAGTGATATGTATATTTATTTATTGTATTTATTATTAGATTTATATCCCACCCTTCCTCCCAGTAGGAGGAGTGTCTGTCTGTCTGTCTGTCCTATAAGGCTGATTATTATAATATATAACGTATAAAGTTTATTACTAAACAATCTTTCTTGTAAAGTCTCATCCCGTATTTGCATGATGTATGAGGAGCTGGTGAGGAAGGCTGATAGATCAGGTGTACTAGGTGTAGAGTACAATGCATGTAAGCCTGGAAACTTAGTGTTTATCCATACTATCATGTAAAATGATTAAAAATCAATGGCAGCTGGTGGCTCCATGTCAGTGGGGCAGTGGAATCTCTGAAGTTTCAAAGAGCTGTCCAAAGTATTAAAACCTATTCTCAAAATAGGTTCAGCACCTTGGACAGCTCCTTGAAAGTTTGAGCAAAAGCCTGGAGCAGATTCCACTGCCATGGAGCCTCTAGCCACCACTGCTAAAAATCCATGTTTTCTTTATCTGAATTGTCCCCTGGTAGTCCAACCTTGACTGCTTCACACTTTCTTCATACTCAGATTAAACTATTTTCACATCTATACTTGTAGGCATGCCCTTTTTTGTTTATTTTGCTCTTTGGCTGTTTGCCTGCCTCAGCATCCACCGCCACCCCTTCCATGATGCTAACTTGTTTACAAACTCCACCTTTCTCCCCTCCCAACACAGAGCTGACCATCACACACAATAGCAAAAGTGGGTGGGGGGGGGAGACAGAGACAAGAGAAATCAGGAGGAGAGGAATCCCATTCCCTCCCTCACTGGCTGCCTGTCAGAGCTCCTAGGGATATAGACATTTAGGCTGGAGGCTCAAAGCACAATGGCAGATCCAGAAAGCTTCTGGAAAGCTTTTACTTGGTTGATGCTATTCCTTTTCTGAGAACCTGCATCTTCTTATGTCTCCCCCCAGTCTCCTTTTTATTATTTTCCAGCCTCTGTTCTCTGAGCTGCTCATCCTCTTCTCATCTTTGTTGCATTGCTGAGATTGGCTCAGATTGAGGGAGAAGGGTGAGGTGAGGAAATGGGAACTCAACAGAAGCAGGAGGCATGGAAAGAGGTGGAGTTAAACCACCCACCTAGGAAACAGTGGGGCAAAGCAACCACAGGTCCCTCCTTAGGAATGGTTTGTAATTGCTCTTTCTCTTCTTTTTGGAGTATCCCTGGTATGAGAAAATCCAGATTAAGGGAGGGGAAAGTGTGGGAAAGCAGTGATTGGTAGAGAATGTCATATGGACAACAGAGAATTAATGGATGTACAGCAAGTTTATTGTTCATGTTATACCACAGTATTGATGAGCCCTAATGATCCTTTCTCCTGATTTCGATGGGAGCAATCAACGTGATTGGAGCTACGCATAATCATGTATTTCAGTTACAAAGTATGTCGAGCCATGTGGTGGTGAGGCAGATGTGTGAGCAGTGCAGGCAGGTGCAATCTCACAGTCCCATCATGCACTGATTTGCTTCTCTTTGTGATCATTATTGTCCAAAATGCATATACAAAAGAAGAAAAAGGGGTGGAACAGTAAGCACAAAGAAAAAAGGAGGAAAGAGAGAGAAAGCTGCAAAATGGTACTTGTAAAATAATGAAATGCCTGATGCATTTGGTGGAGAACTTCTTCAAGAACACAAGAATACAGTTTCCATATTAAGGCAATTCTTATGCCCCTGAAGAAGATCTCTACTGAAATGCATTGAACATTCCACTATGTTATAAACTTCAGCTTTCCAATACCATTTTGAGGCTTGGGGTGTAATCCTATCCCTGAGATCCTCCAGCCAATCCTTGGAAGTGGTGGAAGTGCTTCTCCAGTGGCAGGGAGGGAGCTATGGTGGCTGAACTCCTTGGAATATTTGTGGATGGTTCTGTTGACTGGAAGGCTTCACTGGCCATGTTCTGGGGGTGGATCAGCTGAGAACAGAATATGCCATGGACAGGGGCCATGAAGGATGATTCTTAACCCACTTTGTTGGACAGACACACCTACAAACATGGTGCGAATCTACTGATGTCAGTAAAGAATACATTGCGAGCCAGTGTGGTGTAGAGGTTAGAATATCATACTAGGACCTGACAGAGCAGGATTCAAATCCCCACTCTGGCAAGGAGCTCACTGGGTGACCTTGAGCCAGTCATTGTTTCTCAGTTTAATCTACCTCACAGGGTTGTTGTGAGGATAAGATAGAAAGGCATGGAGAACCGTGTACACCACTTCGAGGTCCTTGGAGGACAGGTGGGGTATAAATGTCATAATAAATAAAAATAAAATAAATTCTCTTTCATTGAATTTACTGGAAGGAGACAGGGTAAAATTAGGATTGCTCCTCCTGCCACACTTTGACAGAGGAGTGGGGAACAAAGAGCAAAGCTTAGAGCTGGAGGGACCCTGGCCATAGAATTGCTTAGTTTGCCTCTTTCTTGGCTTCCAAAATTGATGCATGCAAGTTTATTTTGATAGTTTTGCAAACATTTATATTTATATAACTAAACGGAGTATTATTATGCAGAGCTAAAATATTTAAACCATGCTTAATATTTTACCCCCTCCTGCGGTTGATTTACAGTGCATTTATTATTTCAGTGGTTAATGACAGATGATGCTCCAAGCCTCTCACGGATTTTGGTAGTTTTATGCAGCTAATAGCAATGACTATGAAATAAGCATAACCTCTCTGTCTCTCTCCTTTCTTTCATAAAAAGACTTCTTTTATGCCTGAAGGCATAGTCTGTGATAAAATAAATGTTACAGACAGAGAGCCCCAATAGGCAGGCCCAGAGTCATTGCGATGTATCTTGATAGTCTCTCAGTTACCTCTAATTCAGATATATTCATATACAAATATAAACGTACCACCTTCCCTGGAGCTTCAACCAGATACTGGAGAGTCAAGCTGGGTTCTTTTCCTTCTATGCATCATCATCAGTAATAAACTCTCTGCAGGCCAGATGAAGGCCTCAGGCCATGTAATTGGAATATAACATTTTTGATAGGACATAAAAATGAATAGAATCTAGCTCATTTTCTCCTACCTGTGTTACTCAGCAACTCAGATTATATGTACTTAAGATGTTGAATGAAAAGGGAGAAATAGCGCACACAATGCAGAAGGGTAAAGGGGTCCATTTTAAGAAAAATTGCTGGCTTTGAGGTCCACATTAAAGCACTGTATAGTATGTTCACTAACAGGCAAAAAAACCTTGCCGTTTAAGAACATACCTATAGCCAACACTTTAAAATGCAGGGAAATTGGGCAGCTATAGGAGAGTAGGTGACCTGACCCCTTCTCTGAAATATTGTACTGCCTTACAAATTTGTAAAAATAAAAACACCAGTTGGGTTGGTCTTTCACAGTCCATTCCACTTTCTATGTAGCTTGGAAGAATTTGGTAACATGTGCCTCTGAGCATATGGTGAATGGTGGCAACACCTGCCATCTCCAAAAATGGAGGATTACATTTTTGTATGTTTTTTAATGTTCTTACTGTGCTTCTTTTCTGTGTTACTACTGTTTCTACAGAGAATCTAACCTGGAAAATTATATTTCTCTCAATATTCATACTAGAAATCTTTGTCAAATTTATTTTTATTAATTTCAAAGCCTTTTTATTGTTCAATGTCATATGATGGTGAAGACAACCTTTTATATTTCAAACTGGAGGTTATGACCTATTTCTATTCTGGGTGCATTAACAGTTGAATCTGAAACTGCAGTTTCATGTAAAATCAGACTGATTACATTATGTTGCTACTTAACCAATGAATCTAGCTGTTGGAAAAAACAAGCTTGGCCTGCCTAAAATGCATGTGTTCAGCCTGCTATGCTTAAACTACTCCACTTAAGAAAAGGTGGGCATGGTCAATTAAAACTATACAGCACACCTAGAATTTTGGTAGAATATATTTCACCTCTCACTGTTTTATCTTGTGCAAACTGAGACACTCCTCATGTCCACTGGAGACTACAGTGCCATTATTCCACAATTGTTTTTCTAGTTCTCTCATAGCTGCCCTCCCCAGTCCTAGCCTTCTTCTGATTTCTTGACTATTGTCTCCATTTTGGTTAATGATTGTGCCAAGATATTTATAATCCTTGACAAGTTCAATGTCCTCATTGTCAACTGTAAAGTTGCATAAATCTTCTGTTGTCATTACTTTAGTCTTTTTGACGTTCAGCTGTAGTCCTGCTTTTGTGCTTTCCTCTTTTACTTTCATCAGCATTTGTTTCAAATCATCTGGTTTCTGCTAGT
Source organism: Rhineura floridana (assembly GCF_030035675.1). NCBI lineage: Eukaryota > Metazoa > Chordata > Lepidosauria > Squamata > Rhineuridae > Rhineura > Rhineura floridana. Next base: position 262,612,481 of record NC_084480.1, on the reverse strand, counting down.
AGTATGGTATCGTCTGCATATCTTAAATTATTGATATTTCTCTCTCCAATTTTCACACCTCCTTCTTCTTGGTGCAATCCTGCTTTCTGTATGATATGTTTCCGTATGATATGTTCTGCGTATAGATTAAAGTGACTATGTGAACTATATCAACTATCTTATTGTTGCTTCCTCCCTGCTAAAACAAGATCAACACAGCACCTGTCTTGTTTCTGTCATTTGGGCTGTTTTGTAAAGTTTTGTTTTGAAATGACTTTATGGGAAGGAGCAGGACGGCAGGGGGGGAAATATTTTCAATTTAACATTGCGGAATGTGAAAAATCCATGCTGGCTATAGTATACAGCCACTCTTGTCATCATACAATTGTAGTAGTATAGGGGTGGAGACCCTCAGAGCTAGGGACCACATGCAGCTCTTCAAGCTTCTCTATCTGATTTGGAAATCTGATGGAAACATCTGTCAGTTTCAGCGCTCTCATTTTCTCATTTTTCCAACCTTAAATTCAGTTCTCCATATTTCTGCAGCAACTTACAATTTCTGTTCATAAAAAAATCATCATGAAAATTCTCCAGCATTTTAGTGCAATTTAAAAAAAAAAATTTTTTTTTTTGATGTCGGTTTAGATTAATGTACATGTTTTTGCAAGCAATTTCTCATCATATAATGCATTTTTGTATGTTATTTTCACTCATATATTCATTTTTATGCATACTTCCCCCTAATATATGCATTTTTGTAAACATGGATTGGTTGACAAACTGTATTGCAAAATTTGGGTAAGTGTGAAATTTGAAGGATGGTTCTGTTTTGGTTCTCATGTTGTTTCGCAAAGTGTGAATTTGATAGATTTGGCTTGAAATGGGAACTAAATTAAATTTCTCACCCATTCCTAGTCTGATATTCAGGACTCTGTCTGCACCACACCCCCTCCCAAGCCACACCCCCTTTCCCCAGACCACAACCTTCACCAGTGCTGCTTTGTACCCTCCCCTTTCTCTGGCTGGAATGTGTCCTTGAACTCTGACAATGTTTGCCTGGATAGAGAGTTGTGCATATGTAGAAACTAGCCTACTGTACACAAAGATAAAATTTAGATTAATGCTCAGCCCATTTTTGCTTCTGGCCCCACCCACCCCTGGCATGGGTGGACCCTGGGAGGCTGTCCAGAAGGAATGCAGCCCTCAGGCCAAAAAAGGTCCCCCACCCCTGTAGCAGTAACATATAGTATACCACCAGTAGAGGTGTGACAACTTCACTTCAGTTGCATGATTCAGGAATTTCATTTCCTGCACCAGCAAACTGCAGGTGGTCTATTCAAAAGCAGCAAGGCATGGGAGGGCTAACACACTCCTCTGGATGGAGGAGGAGTGAGGGGGAAGGTCACTGCCGTTCCCTTCCCCTGTCCTGACTCTCATGTCCTCTCCACCAGTGTGTGTGCAGAGGGAGGATTGGCTGGTGCTGTGAGCCTCTCTCCCTCAAATGCCACACCTAGAAATGTGACTTCCCCACCTAACAGGGAAGGCTGGCTACAGGGCTGAGCAAGGGGCTATGACAGGTAGGAGTGTGAAGTGTAATTTCAGTGGGTCTACTCTGAGTAGGACATAATTGAATACAACCCTATATTATTACTCCACACAAAGGGTTGTGTGAGGTTTGGAACTTAGTGTAGTTGTAAGGAGTCCTGAGTACTTACTAATAAGTATTCACTATTGACAGTTTATCTATGTTGCACTTCTGACCTTTTCCTGGTGTCGTTCCATTGATATTCCATTGTGACAGGTAATGGGAGGTATGGTGTTAGGAGGAGAACAGGCCAGGTAAGGGGAACTCGTCCCAGACAAATTGTGTCTGTGCCTTGTTCTGGTTCTCCTCATACCCACAGGATTGCTGGTTGTCCTATCAGCCAGCTCTCGGATCTCCAAGTGCTGCTTTTGAATGCCAGGTCGGTACATAATAAATCCTCACTTGTCCATGATTTAATCCTGGAGGAGGGTGCCGACCTGGCATGTATAACCGAGACCTGGGTGGCTGATCAGGGAGGAGTTGCTCTTTCCCAGCTTTGTCCACCCGGGTATTTGGTTCAGCACTGTGGTAGATCTGAGGGCCGGGGAGGGGGGGTCGCTGTGGTCTATAGGAGTTCTTTTCCTCTCACCAAGCACCCTGTCCAGACGGCGACCGGTCTGGAATGTCTCCACCTTGTATTGGGCCAGGGAGACAGACTAGGAATACTGTTGGTGTACCGTCCACCTTGCTGCCCAACAGCTTCCTTAGCTGAGCTGACAGAGATAGTCTTGGAGGTGCTCTTGAGATCCCCTAGACTTTCGGTACTGGGGGATTTCAACGTCCATGCCGAGGCTGTCTTATCTGGTGCAGCTCAGGACTTCATTGCCTCCATGACAACAATGGGGCTGTCTCAATTTTCTACTGGCCCAACGCATGTGTCGGGACATACTCTTGATCTGATCTTCGCCACTGGACATGGAGATGGTGATCTGGCGGTGGGGTGTTTTTCATCTACCCCATTGTCATGGACAGATCACCGCTTGTTGAGATTTAGACTCACAGCGGCTCTTTCCCTCTGCAAAGGTGGAGGATCTATTAAGTTGATCCGCTCCCGGAGCCGGATGGATCCCGTAGGTTTTCAGAGGGCTCTGGGAGATTTTCCGGCTGATAGGACTGGTGCTCCTGTTGAGGCCTTGGTCGCACTGTGGAATACGGAACTGACCCGGGCTATTGACACGATCGCTCCTGCGCGCCCCCTCCGGTGTCGAGCTCATACAGCCCCGTGGTATACTCCGGAGCTAAGAGCGATGAAACAAGAGAGGAGGAGGCTGGAGTGCAGATGGAGGAAAACTCCCAGTGGATACAACTATGCTTTGGTAAGTGCCACCAATAAGTTGTATACAAAAGCGGTAAGGACAGCAAAGAAGCTCTATTTTGCTGCCTCTATTAGATCATCTTTATGCCGCCCAGCGGAGCTTTTTAAAGTCATGCGAGGGCTCTTACACTCTGGCCCCCACGATACTATGGAAACATCTGACACCCACTGCAACGAAATTGCTGGACACTTTCAAGATAAGATCGCATGTATCCGCAGGGACCTTGACTCTGATGTTGTGACAGATGAATCCATTGAAGTGTCCGGAGCACGGCCTTGTCCTTCTTTATTGGATGAGTTTCAGTTGGTGCAGCTCGAGGAAGTGGACAAGGTGCTTGGAATGGTTCGGGCAACCACGTCTGTTCTGGATCCTTGCCCATCTTGGCTAGTGAAAGCTAGCAGGGCTGGGACCACCGGTTGGGCCAAGGAAGTGGTTAACGCCTCCTTGAGGGAGGGAGTAGTCCCTGGTAGCCTCAAGGAGGCAGTAGTGAGACCTCTTTTAAAGAAACCCTCCTTGGACCCAGATAATTTGAATAACTATAGACCGGTGACGAATGTCCCTTTTTTGGGCAAGGTTTTGGAACGGGTGGTTGCCAGCCAACTCCAGGCGCTCGTGGATGAAACCGATTATCTAGATCCATTTCAATCCAGTTTCAGGCCCGGTTTTGGCACCGAAACAGCCTTGGTCGCCCTGTATGATGACCTTTGTCGGGAGAGGGACAGGGGGAGTGTGACTCCGTTGATTCTCCTTGATCTCTCAGCGGCGTTTGATACCATCGACCATGGTATCCTCCTGGGGAGACTCGCGGAGTTGGGTGTCGGGGGCACTGCTTGGCAGTGGTTCCGCTCCTACTTCGCGGATCGTCACCAGAAGGTAGTGCTTGGGGAACATCAGTCGACACCATGGACTCTCCATTGTGGAGTCCCCCAGGGATCGGTCTTGTCCCCCATGCTTTTCAACATCTACATGCAGCCGCTGGGTGCGGTCATCAGGAGTTTTGGAGTGCGTTGCCATCAGTACGCTGATGACACGCAGCTCTATTTCTCCTTTTCATCTTCCTCAGGTGAGTCTGTTGATGTGCTGAACCGTTGCCTGACCACAATAATGGACTGGATGAGAGCTAATAAACTGAGACTCAATCCAGACAAGACCGAGACATTGTTGGTGAACGCCTTCCCTGCTCAGATGGTGCATGCTTACCCTGTTCTGGATGGGGTTACACTCCCCCTGAAAGAACAGGTACATAGTTTGGGGGTTCTTCTCGATTCTTCCTTGTCTCTCGAGGCCCAAGTGGCCTCGGTGGCACGGAATGCGTTTTACCATCTTCGTCTGGTAGCCCAACTACGCCCCTATCTGGACAGGGACGACCTCGCCTCCGTTGTCCACGCTCTGGTAACTTCAAGATTGGATTACTGTAATGCGCTCTACGTAGGGCTGCCATTGAAGACAGTTTGGAAGCTTCAGCTGGTGCAGAACGCAGCTGCCAGATTATTGACGAGGACCAGTCGGTCTTCACATATAACACCTGTCCTGGCGCGTCTGCACTGGGTTCCTATTTGCTTCCGGGTGAGATTCAAGGTGCTGGTTTTGACCTATAAAGCCTTACACGGCGTGGGACCTCAATACCTTGTGGAACGCCTCTCTCGCTATGAACCTACCCGCTCACTTCGTTCAGAATCTAAGGCCCTCCTCCGGGTACCAACCCATCGGGAAACCCGGAGGGTGGTTACGAGATCTAGGGCCTTTTCTGTGGTGGCCCCTGAGTTGTGGAACAGCCTCCCCGAAGAGGTACGCCTGGCGCCTACACTTCCATCTTTTCGGCGCCAGGTAAAGACCTTTTTATGCTCCCAGGCATTTTAATCTTCTTAATCTTTTTTAATCTTTTAATCTGTATTTTTAATTTTTGTAGTATTTATTTTGTTTTTGCTGTGCTTTTTGTTGTTTGTTTGTATATGTTTTTGTATTTTATTATGATATATTGTATTTTATCTTGTTTGTTCACAGCCCTGAGAGCTATTTTGCTAAGGGCGGTATATAAATTGAAATAATAAATAAATAATAAATAAATATTGCTGCCAGCTGCAGTAATCTTTATGGCTATAGTTATACAGTATTAGATGAATACTGGGAATAATGTCTTCACTAAGACTGCTTCTAGATATCATTTTTCCTTGGGCAGCTGAGTACTGACTTTACAGCCATCTAGGCTCTCCAGGTAGCATGATTGTTTCAAGCTCATGTTACGGCTCTGTGGAAAGACAGAGGATGAAGCCTAAGTGATTTGAACCCATCTTCCAGTCCTACAAATGTACACAAATATTTCTCCTGGAACAAATCCAGGAATATATGTGTATTTCTAATATATCACTAAGTTTATGTACACACACACACACACTTTTTCAAGTTTCTTGTATCTTGTATATGTATATTCCTAATATATCACTAAGTATATACACACACGCACATACACACACACTTTCAAGTTTCTTGTATATTGAGGAATTACTGGGTGTGATGGTGCCTATTGGCTTCCTCCCATAACATCACCAACATGCTCCTACTATATTATCTACAATAATAAATAATCTTGGGGGGGCTATTGCCCATTGATGTATTTATTCAACACCATTAGTGCCATATTATCTCAGGCTGCTGCTGTTTGTTTCCTTCTATGTATAATATTGATATGTTTTATCATTTTATTGTTTTAATATTTTATAGTGCTGGTCATCGACCGTAATAATAAATGATTGATTGATTGATTGATGCTCCTACTATCAATCCCTTGAATAGTTTCCCCCCAGTTTTTTTTAATCCTAGTTTGTATCTGTATTGGATTTGAAATTGCTTTTATATATATGAAATTATTGGCCATATCCAATGCTGCAGCTGTACTGGTGCGACAGACTTCCATTCATGCAACAGAGCTTCCTCTCCACCTCCAATCCTGTTCAGCCCCCTTAGAAGACCCTCCAGAGCAGATGGGGGGGATGCAGGAGGAGGAAAGGAAACAGAAGTCCTATCACACCAGAGGAACCCCGCTGGTGCAGCATTGGATACAACCCGTTGTAATTGTTTTTATATATGATTTTCTTGTTGATGCTTTTATTGTTAAATCTGAGATGTTTCATAGACAGTAATTCATAAATAGAAATAAATAAATAAATAAATGATGCTGCCCCCATATGAAAATAAATGCATATGCAGAGAAAAGCCTCTTGGTTAAACCATGCTTCCTTCATTTTGCATTACGTGTTAGCCATACTTGCAGGCAGGGAAGAAGTGCAAGAGCAGCTGGAAGTGTTTGGGAAGTTTTGCCATTTCCTTGGTGGAATAGCAACATATCTTGCCATTTAAAACCTGATTTCTCATTCAGCCAGTTGATCCATTGCAGTAAACACTTAGTCCAGCTGTGTGCAGACTTTGCCAACCTCTCTCACACATGGGTGTCTAGGGCACAACCTTATTTGGTTGTAGAAAGAGTTCAGGCAAACTCAGAAATTGCTTATAATACCAAAACACACAAAGGCTTTAACTCTTGTCTACCTCAATTACATTATTTTTCTCTGCATTCTAAAGATGGTGTTTTTTTAAATATAGGAGTTTGATGCAATAAAGTATCATTCATGTTTCTAATTTAGTTCTAACGACATTAATATTTATAACAAGAAATACAGTTGATGTACATTTACCCAGAATTACATGCTACACTTTTATCCCCAGTCAAATAAATCTCATTTGTCTCTTATTTATTAATACAATTATTTTTTTTATCCTGAGCAGGCTCTTCACAGTTCTTCCATGGGCCATGCTAAGTTAATATATCTGTAGAACAAAGCTGGGCTTTATGATGCTATCCAGACATGCAGAGTCTTTTGGAACAAAAGAGAAATGAAGCCTGGTGTGTTATCTGGCAGCAACTCACAGTAACTGTTCAGTTTTCAGTGGACATAATTTTTTTGACAGAGCCAAAAGAATCTTATGAAAAGAATCCCACCATGTTCTCATTAGAATGTAACACGGCAGCCTCTGAGAGTTCAAACATGTATACAATAAAGGGAGGCATTAGTATTATTTTGCTGAAATGTGGGAATACGAAATGAATTGTACCTATGAAAGCTGTTTGCACATCTGTCCTGTTCATATCATTGGCTTATGCAGAGCAATTATTCTGGAATAAAAAAACCCAGCTATAGAAGAAAAGATAGTGATTGAATCAGTTATCCCGAATGTTTCAATGTCACAATGATCTATAGCTAAGCTACTCCCTGCTTCTACTTGTTCTAACAATATTTTATGAAAGTTGGGAGTTGCCAGATACTGTGAGACAGATACTTGTTTGGCTGTTGTATATTTTTTAATTTTTTTTCATCTGCAAATTTAAAAATCATAAGAAAAAACAGGAAAAAAATGAAAAAGAAAGAAAAAAGAAAAAGGTACAAACAAAAAAATGTAAAGCAGGAATGAATATTTTGGGAAGAGTGGGGAAGCTATAGTTAAGCATTGTATAAATATACCTTCTTCTAGCACTCATTTCTTCATAGTTTATTTTGGACTTCAACTATAATAAGCAGTGGTGTAGTTTTTAAAATAACATTTTGTAATAAGCAAGGAGCCAAGGATTAAGTGCTGGTCACTGAAACTCTAACAGCAATTTTTATATTACAGCAATTTTTATATTACCTATTTCCGATGATGTACACCAAGAAATAATGTCTATGTACTGAAAGTTCTTACTGTATGAAAAGAAAAAAATCTTTACAAACCCAGACAAGCGAAAGAGGAAGCCATTATTTTGTGTGGCCCTACTGCCTTGTGTACTTCAACAATTGCCACTCAGGCTTGGTTCAGATTTCTTCTTCTTCTTCTTCTAAGGTGATGTACAAAGTACAATAAAAAAGCTAGGAAGCAGTTACAAACAACACAAAATAACAGCAGATTTTTCTTTTAAGCAACATAAAGTAGACTCCCATGGCAGAGACCCATTCATGCAGCTGGGAAAGCTTGACAGAACAGAAAATTCTTCAACTTCTAAAGGAAAACGCATTTAGTGGATGCCTCTCATCTCTCAATCTGAGCTACTGTGAAGCGGGCTTCTGATATTTTTGGAACTTGAAGGAGAAGCTCTATTGCAGACCACAGTATGGGAAAGGGAGAACGGGAAAGAAACAGGACAAGCTTCAAGAAGGGTAAATATGACTTGATAGGTATAAGTGAAAGTTGGTGGGATGATTCCCATGACTGGAATACAGCAATTGAAGGAGATAACTTGTTCAAAAAGAATAGAAAGAATAGAAAGGGAGGCGGAGTCACGCTATATGTTAAAAATATATATCCCTCCACAGAAATACAGAAGGATGAGCTTGGTAGCCCCACTGAGACTATCTGGATTAAAATAAATGGGGCAAAGAATAAAAGGAACATGGTGGTTAGAATCTACTATCCATCACCCAATCAAGGAGAAGATGAGGATGAAACATTTGAAAGGCAAAATAAGCAAATTGCCAATCTTTCAAGGAGGTATAATGTAATAGTAATGGGGAATTTCAATTACCCCGTTATCTGTTGGAAGACAAATTCTGCCAAACACAGTCCCTCCAAGAAATTCCTGACTTGTGTTACTGATAACTTTCTCTTACAGAAAGTGGAGAAAGGAACTAAAGGATTAGCTAACCAATAGAGATGACTTTGTGGATGAAATGGCAGTTATGGGAACTTAGGGGAAAGTGACCATGCTATGCTTGAGTTCTTGATTGTAAAGGAAGCAAAAGTTGAATGTAGCCATACATGCACCCTGGTCTTCAGGAAAGTTGGTTTTAATAAACTCAGAACAATGACAAGTAAGATCCCATGGCAAGTGACACTAATGAGAAAAGGAGTCCAAGATGAATGGGAGTTTCTTAAAAAAGATATTCTAAAGGCACAATGGCAAACAATTCCAGCAAGGAAAAAAGGGGAAAGACAGCAGAAGAAGCCAATGTGGTTTCATAAACAGCTTAGAGATGACCTGTAAACAAATAAACAAAAAAGGACATATATAGGAAGTGGAGGGAAGGCATGGCCACAAAGGAAGAGTTCAGACAGATAGCACAGAATTGCAGGGATGACATCAGGAAGGCTAATGCTGAGAATGAGCTGAGGTTAGCGAGGGATGCTAAAAGCAACAAAAAAGCTTTCTTCAGGTAAATCTGTAGTAAAATACAGAGAAAAGAAATGGTGGTACAGCTACTCAATGAGGATGGCAAAATGATAACAGATGACAAAGAAAAGGCAGAAGTGCTCAATTCCTACTTTGGCTCAGTCTTCTCCCAAAAGAGGGTCTATCACCCTGCTGGCAAATGTGAAGTACAAGATGAAGGGGCAGGATTGCAGTTTGAGATTGATAGACAAACAGTCAAGGAATAGCTAATTACTTTGAACAAATTCAAATCTCCAGGGGCCGATGAACTGCATCCTAGAATAATGAAGGAACTGGCTGAAGAACTCTCTGAACAACTATCTATTATCTTTGCAAAATTGTGGAGGATGGGTGAAGTGTGGGATGACTGGAGAAGGGTTAATATGGTCCTTATCTTCAAAAATGGCAAAAAGGAGGAACCTGGGAACTACAGACCAGCCAATTTGACATCGATCCCTGGGAGAATTCTGGAGTAGATTATAAAGCAGTCAGTCTGTAAGCACCTTGAAAACAATGTACTGGTTACTAGAAGCCAACATGGATTTGTCAAGAACAAATCCTGTCAAACTAATCTTATCTCATTTTTTTGATCAGGCAACCTCCCTGATAGACTGTGGAAATACTGTGGACATAATATCTTGACTTCAGCAAAGCTTTTGCCAAAGTGCCCCATGATATTTGGATTAGCAAACTAGCTAAATGTGGACTGTATGGAACAACTATCAGGTGGATCCACAGTTAGCTACAGAATCATACACAAAGAGTGCTTATCAATGGTGCCTTCACAAATGGGGGACAAGGGGGTAACAAGCGGGGTACCTCAGGGCTCAGTCCTGGGCCCAGGGCTCTTCAACATTTTTATTAATGACTTGGATGAGGAGGTGAAGGGAATGCTTATCAAATTTGCAGATGACACAAAATTAGGAGGTATGGGTGGAAGAGAGAAACAAAACTGAAAATGATCTTGATAAGTTGGAGCACTGGGCTGAAAACAACAGAATGAAATTTAACAGGAATAAGTGCAAAGTCCTGCACCTAGGAAAAAGACACCAAATGTACAGTTATAAGATGGAGAATACTTGGCTCAGCAATACTACATGTGAGACAGATCTTGGAATTGTTGCTAATCACAAGTTCAGTATGAACCAACAGTGCGATGTGGCTGCAAAAAAGGCAATATTATTTTAGACTGCATTAACAGAAGTATAGCTTCCCAATTGTGTGAAGTACTAGTTGTCCTCTATTTGGCACTGGTTAAATCACATCTTTAGTGCTGCATCCAGTTCTGGACACTGTAATTTCAGAAGGATGCAGACAAACTGGAACAGGTTGAGAGGAGGGCAACAAGGATGATCAGAGGACTGGAAACAAAGCTCTGTAAGAAGTGACTTAAAGAACTGGACATGTTTAGCCTGGAGAAGAGAAGACTGAGGGAAGATATGATAGCACTCTTCAAGTACTTGAAAAGTTGTCACACAGAGGAGGGCCTGGATCTCTTCTTAATCATCCCAGAATGCAGGACACAGAATAATGGGCCCAAGTTACAGGAAGCCAGATTTTGACTGAACGTCAGGAAAAACTTCCTGTTAGAGTAGTATGACAATGGAACCACTTACCTAGGAGGTGGTGGGCTCCAACACTGAAGGCATTCAAGAGGCAGCTGGACAGTCATTTGTTGGGTATGCTTAAAGCTGAATTCCTGCATTGAGCAAGGGGTTAGACTTGATGGCCTTATAGGCTCCTTCCAACTCTATGATGCTATGATACTGGGTATATAAGAGACAAAGCGGCCTCTCTGGTCCTGAGCTTTATAGGACCTTACATGTTAGAACCAACACCTTGAAGATGTAGAAGATTTGTGCAAATCCCGCAAGCAACGTATTATATGCTGGCAGTAGTTTACCTCCACAAGCAACGTAGCCACCACAGTTTGGTCCTATCCAGGACCAGCAACTTACCAACTTGCTGCATCTGGAAACCAGTCCCGCACAGAGCCTCTGTCTTTTCAGGATTCAGAATCAGTTTATTAGTCCTCACCCAACTCACTGGAGACATTATTCATCAGAGTCTATGCATCTAAGAAACACTCATCCAATGTTATCTTCTGAAATTGCCCCTGGAGATAAGACCAGAGCCACTGTGGAACAGTGCCCTCGATACAATCTCCCATAGATGGTCCATATGGTTACCACAGTCATTGGTATCAAAAGCTAGTGTGAGGTCTAGGAAAAGCAACAGGGTTGCTTTCCGCCCATCACTCTTCTGGTCCAAGTGATCCATAAGGGCAACCGAGGCAGATTCTGTCCCAACCCCAGGTCTGCACCTACAATATATTGTAGATATGGTAGATATGCCTACCATTGTGTCACCGGGACCCTATAGGGTATCTCACCCCAAAAGGGGAAAGTTGTGACTAAAAGTTTGCTATTAGGTGTCATTGGGTCCAGGGTGGTTTCTTTCAGGAGTGGTCACACTGTTGCCCCCTTTGAGGAGGCAGGCACCATCCACTCATGCAAAGACATGTTCACCATACCCTGCATCCACTAAGCCATGCCCCCCCAGCTAGCTTTAATCAGGCGTGAAGGGCAAGGCTTAAGAAGGCATGTCACTGAGTGCATATTCACAAGTGCCTTGTCTATGTCATCAGGCTGAAAAAAACTGAAACTGATCCCACAAAACATGACTTGATGGAGCATTGGAAACCTCACTTAGAGTTGCATTATTCATGGCATCTAGCTCACTATGGAGATGAACAACTTTGTCCTCAAAGTGGCCAGAAAGCAACTGACAAAGGGTCTCTGAGGTATCCCAGGCTCCAACCACTAATACAGGTGTCAACAGCTTATGGATGACCCTAATAAGCTCCTCTGGGTGATTACTTGAGGATGTCATGAAAGCAACAAAATAGGCCCTCTTTGCTGCTTTCACTGCGATGTAGTGGCACAGTTATGTGCTCTGGCATGTTTGACCATCTTAGCAGCAGAACTTTCACCACCTGTCCTCTAGCCATCATCTGGCCTGTTCCATCACAAGTAGCTCTCCAGAATACAAGGGAGCTGAACATGCTCCACAGTGTTAGCGGGGGTGCTCAGGAGCAATCATATCTATGGCCCTCTGCATCTCACCATTCCACAGTGAGATGAGAGTCTCAGCAGGATCACCAGCATTATCCACTGGAATATTCCCCCAAAGCATTCAGGAATCCATAGGGATGTTTACCTTTCCAGGAGTGGATCATCCTAATGCCTTCTTCATGAGCCCAAACTTCACCAGGAAGTGGTCTGACCATGACAGTGGGGTTGGAGACCCCCTCCCCATTTCCAGACCATAAAACTCACCACCAACCAGGGACAAAAAACCAGATTGAGGGTATGTCCCACAGCTGTGGCTTGGGTCAATAAGACAGCGCCATGGTTGCCATGGAGGCCATGAAATCCCAAGCCAGACCAGCAAGAGCAGCCTCAGCATGGACATTTAAGTCCCCCAGGATAATAATCTTAGGAGTCTCCAACACCACACAAAATACCAGCTCAGTCAGGGAGGCTGCCGGACAACTCAGGTTTTTGGTAGAACAGCAGCTTTCCCAATCTTGTTTAAGAAACTTATTATGTATTTAAAACTTTTTTTTCATCAGATCATATTTCAGGCCAGTGTACAACTAATGTAAATCACAATAATGTAAAATACAGAAACTTACAATGCACACTGAGACATTGTGTACACCTTAGAGTGCCTGGGTAAGTCTTAACCTGGTGCTTCAAAGGTTGTAAAGTAGGCACCAGATTCACCTCTCTAAGGAGGACATTTCAATGCCAGGGCACCACCACTGGCAAAGTCCTCTGTTTTGTAGTTACATAACACACTTTCAATAAGGAAAGGACTTGGAACATGGTCTATTAGACCAGAAATGAGTTGTGTGCCTGCACACTCCCCTTGCACACCTGGTTTCAGCAAAGCTTAGTTTCTTAAACAACAATTTCCCATGATATCTAAATCTGAAAACTATAGTTTTCTAGGATGTACACCTTAACATGGTGAGGGGTTTTGAGAGTGTTGAAGAAGCTAAGAGCAATGCCATGAGGAGTCTAGACCAAGAGCCTAGACTCCTAGCAGGGGCACCCAAGGCGGAATGGTCAAAGCTGAAACACCAGACTAAGATGCATCCAAACTCAGAGAAACGCAATGGTAAACCACCTCTGAATATCTCTTACCACAAAAACCCTATGTACAGAGTATCCAAAATGCAACACAAGATAGTGCTGGAAGATGAGACCCCCAGGTCAGAAGGCACTCACCGAGCTACTGGGGAAGAACAAAGGACAAGTATGAGTTGCGCTGTGACTAATGACGCAGCTGGGTCAAAGAGGAAAGAAAGCCAGGAGGCTAATGCGCACAGATGCAAAAGGAGAGTCCGGAGTTGTACGATGCACACAATAGGAACATGGAATGTGAGAAGCATGAACCAAGGGAAGTTAGAAATTGTCAAGCAAGAAATGGAATGCATCGACATCACAATACTTGGCGTGAGCGAACTAAAATGGACAGGAATGGGACATCTTCAATCAGGCAACTACAAAATATTTTATGCAGGAAATGAGAAATTAAGAAGCAATGGGGTTGCTTTAATAGTGAGAAGTGATGTAGCAAGAGCAATTAGGAGCTACAACGCAAGGTCTGACTGAGTGATATCAACAAGATTAAATGGGAAACCTATCAACCAGAGCTTGGAAGATTACTTTTAAAAAGTAATAAATTACAGTTACAATTACTTGGCCCAAAAAAGTAGTAATTACCGTTACAATTACAATTGCTCTGAAAGTAACTGATTACTTTATTTTTTCTCAAAAGTAATCACTACAATTACATTTCAGTTACTTTTTTAAAAAAACTCCTACAAGGTGCTGGCCTTGGCTGCTGCACATCTAAGAAGCCTAAAACAATATTAAAAATAAACACACACACACAGGGGGTAGTAGAATAAAAAATTTTATCTGTAAGATTAACATAATGGCATAACAGAATCTCACATCCCGCCAAGCAATGAAGATACCCCAACTCTTGAAATCAAATTTTACACTTGAAATGCTTTTATAATGTGTTTCTGTTATGTCTCAAAAGAACAAGATGCTCAAAGAGCATGTCAGACAAGGAATGTCTTTTTACAGTCATTACGTTGCCACCAGTACTGAACAGGCGTTCTACTGCGGCGCTTGAAGGCATGCCTGTGTTGTGCTGCAAAAAACACCACAGCACACGTGGAAAGCCATGGAGTGATGACACTTCCCTGCTGGGAGACCTCAGGTACCTCACCAGTTCCTCCTCAGCAGTGTCCACTGCTGACTTCTTGCCCTGGGGCAGAAAGTTAAAGAAGTCATCTTCTAAGTCATCTCCTTCCTGGTCTTTATCTGAAGACTTATCACTGTCCTCATTAAGTACACCCATCTTTATTTCAGCTTTCAACAAGGCTTCCATTGTGTATCTAAGAAAGAGAGAGGATATGTTAACACATATATGTTAGGAAACCATCATCTGCTCATTTCCTTTTTTTTTTATCATTAATTTTTATTCAAATTTTCAAAGACAAAAAACAAAACAAAACAAAAACAATTAAACAATAAAATAAAATGTTGACTTCCGATTTGTCGCAGATCAGTTATAGGTCTACAATATATAACAATCCTATCTCTAAAATTATATTATAAAATCACTTTCCTCCAGTAGTTATCTTAATTAATCATCAAATCTCTTAAACGTTACTTTATTCTTTCCACAAAAAGTCAAAGAGAGGTTTCAATTCCTTGAGAGATATATCTTTCAACTTTTCTCCAAATAGACATGTTGCTTAATCCATCTGATTCAGATCTGTTAGGCCCAATAATTTCAATAGCCATTCTTCCATTATCTATATTAATTCCATCTTCCATCTTCAATAATCCTGTTAAATCCAGTAATTTCAGTAGCCATTCTTCTATTATCAGTATCCCATAATAATCTTGTTGTCATAGCCATAGTCCACATAATCATATAGATTAATCCATCTCGTCAAATCTGTTAGGTCCAATAATTTCCATAACCAT
Source organism: Rhineura floridana (assembly GCF_030035675.1). Classification (NCBI taxonomy): domain Eukaryota; kingdom Metazoa; phylum Chordata; class Lepidosauria; order Squamata; family Rhineuridae; genus Rhineura; species Rhineura floridana. The sequence goes on along the minus strand of NC_084480.1, from coordinate 262,597,346 downwards.
TCTTCCATTATCAATATTAATTCCATCTTCCATCTTCAATAGTCCTGTTAAATCCAGTGGTTTCAGTATCCATTCATCCATTATCAGTATCCCATGATGATCTTGCTGTCATAGCCATAGTCATATAACAAGAGTCTGATGGGAATTTCCCCCATCACAAATATGTCCTTGCCATCAATTCTGAATATGTTGCTGAAATATTGTTGTAAAGTCACATCTCTGTTCTGGGTGCATCTCTGCTCTGTCACACATTTGTAGTTAATTCCATAAGTTTTTTCTATGTCAAGCCCCATCACATCATTCCAGTCAAGAATTCTGAATATGTTGCTGAAATATTGCTGCAAAGTCATATCTCTGTTCTTCTTTTTTACAAAATGCACTGGCTCATCTCTTAAGAGTTTCTCCATTGTCACATATCTGTAGCCAACACCATAGATTTTTTCTATGTCAAGCTCCATCACATCATTCCAGTCCAAAAAGTTATCCAAGACATTGATAACTTTACCACCAAAATCTTCATTAATTTCTTCAGAGACAATGTTGAATTCCAAACAGTAAACTTTATTTCTAACATCCATAAACTCCAAATCTTTTTCCAATTTCACATTTGTCCCAATCTCCAGGTCTTGTGGCTTCCCTTTAATTTTTCTTTTCTCATCTCTAATCCCATCCTCTCTCATAGAATCCCATATTTCTTTAAGCTCCTGCATCATTTTGTTAAATTCAATTTTCATCTCCTGTCTACCCTGTCTCAGGGTTTGTTTCGTTATCTCAATCTCACCCATTATTTTCTGAAACATAATTTCTTCCATGGTCTCAATCACTTTCCTGGTTGTCATTCTTAAAACCACAGAAACAAAAATTATTTCAGCCCCAATTGGGTTAATATTCGAGGCTTGCTGATATCAGTGTAGACAGTACAGCCTGCCTTATCTCTGTGTGTTCAGGAATACAAAACAAACTTAGTTCCCAACATCAAAACAATTAGTGGCATCGTGAACAAGCAGATTCGTCAAAATGAAATAGACCAAAAATAAAAATTTCCCCCTCCTTGAAATAGAAATCCCTCTTCCGTTGGTATCTTTAGAATGCACCTCCAGGACAGCTTTTTGCGATAAAAACAAAGATAAGCTTTTTCGATTTCTTTCCACCTTAATTTCGTGAGTGAAAGAGAAAAGCCATAACTCACCTAGAAGTTCTTCACAGCTGATTCATTGACAAATCTCTTTTTTGCTGCACCAATTTAAACCAAATGAAAAAAGAAAATAGAAAGAAGGATGCTTATCTGCCTGTTAAAGTCCGTTTTCCTTTGAAGAAAAGATAAACGTGTCGCTATAATCAGCTAGAGCTTGATGAAAGTCCATCCGGCATTGCAGTTTGAACCTTCTCTCATAAATAAATGAAATCCAGTCCTCCCCACAAAAACAGGCTTTGTGGTTAATCTCTACGTTTCTCCCTGCCCTGGAGAAAATCTTTATCAGTCAAAAAGAACGTTCTGACTAATTTTAAAGCTGAAAAAGCTTCTTCTGAGACGAGAGCTCGCTCAGAGGCAGCACAGGCAAAGCAACCCTTCCCTGCTCTTCATTTCCTGATGCTTGTCATGACCCCTGGTTCAGGGTCCAGCCTGAGCCTGTGGATGATGACATGGAAGGTAGGAAGGTGACCAAGTCACCACACTCATGGGCCAGCACAGCAGACCCTTAAAGATTACCTGCAGCAACCCAAGGTTGTGATGAGGAGCCCCAGGAAGAAAAGGCCCAGCCCCTGCCTACCACCTTAAGCCCTCTGATGCCTCCCTTGAGACAACATTTCCCTTGGAGTAATCCACCCAAAGGGCTTCCCTAATGTTCTTACTTGTTGGTATGGGTGGTGGCCTGACACGATTCCAGCCAATCTAGTTTGAAGCGAGGGTGTAGGCAGGCTGCCAGAAGAAGCCTCTTGTCCTCCCAGATAGCTGCAAACTGCTTTCTTAGGGCTTCGCGCACACCTCTCAGCAGCTGAAAACAGTATGTGTACCTCTCAGGTTTGTTTTCCAGTCCTTCTAACTTGTGGTCCAGACAGAGCTTGGAAAAGTTACTTTTTTAAACTACAACTCCCATCAGCCCCAGCCAGCATGGCCACTGGATTGGGCTGATGGGAGTTGTAGTTCAAAAAAAGTAACTTTTCCAAGCTCTGGGTCCAGATTGCAGAGCGTTGGTAGCAAATACCCCATGAACATGCCGTTCTCCCGTTGCAGGATATCTAGGGACTGGGCTAGTGGCTCCATAATCTCTGTGTATTCCTGTACCACTTCAATCTCAGCAGCTGTGATCCTGGACAAGGAGCAGCGGTCCATTATGGCATGCATTTTTAGTGGCACAGTTGACAGGAGCTCATGTAGTTGCTTCAACGCATCAAAGGTGGAATTCCACCTGGTCTTATTCGGTACCTTCAGATACACACTACATTGCGCACAGATATACTCAGCAATCTGGGCTGACTGGTTCTGCTTGGACCACAACTTGCTGCACTTTCCCATCAAGGAACGAAACTGTTTCTTGAAAGGACCAAGAAGACTACTTTTGGAGGAGTCAGAAAGCATGGCCTCTATGTCTTGTGTTGCCACAAGGTTGAGGGTGTGGCTAGCACATCTCTGGTGTGGTGGTAAAACAAAATCCTCTCCTGAGTCTGCAGCTTCTTCCTCTGCCTCAGGTCCTGTGTCCAGGATCTCACAGATAGGCACAAACTCCACCTCCGCCTCCGCCTCCTCCTGGTTATCACCATCATCGTCACTGGTGCCTGCAGCTTCCACTGGTTCTTTGGCCATGAAAACTCTGAACGCTTTCACAAAGTTGGAGCCATTGTCTATAGTAGTGCACATAACTTTGTTGTGGATCCTGTACTGCACATGTACATCATGCAGTGCTTTGGAAAGGACATCGTATGTATGGCGCCCCTTCAGACGCTTACAAGCCAAGGCCCCGACCTCACGTTTCAGGGTAGTTGGGTTGATCCAGTGGGCTGTTACCCCAAAGTAACTCTTCTTGCCATTGGTCCAACAATCTGCAGTGGTTGCTATATATGCCACAGCACCCATTCGGTTTGCAAGAGTTTCTCTCATGTGGCATGCTCTCTTCTCAATTCTGTCTCTCAGAGTCTTGGCACATATGATGGTGAGATCTTTGGGGAGTCCAATGCGAACCAGATTAATGAATGATGGTTTGTCCACAGTCTGAAGTGGTAATGTCTCCTCTACAATGAAATCAATGATTCTCCTGTCGAGATTGCTCTGGGTGACAGGCTCCCTGCCAGATCCCCACCTCTCAAGGGTTGTCTGATGCTGCTTCAGCATTTTGGGAAGAGGGGTGTCATGCATTGGTTCAGGAAGGCCACGTCTCCTTGCCTTTATTGCTTCTTCAACTGCTCTCAGCTTCTCAGGGTGTGCCCTCTGAGGAAGAAGACCAAAGCATGAATCCAAGAAAAAATGAAAGAGAACATAAGAACATAAGAACATAAGAAGAGCCTGCTGGATCAGGCCAGTGGCCCATCTAGTCCAGCATCCTGTTTTCACAGTGGCCAACCAGGTGCCTGGGGGAACCCCGCAAGCAGGACCCAAGTGCAAGAACACTCTCCCATCCTGAGGCTTCTGGCAACTGGTTTTCAGAAGCATGCTGCCTCTGACTAGGGTGGCAGAGCACAGCCATCATGGCTAGTAGCCATTGGTAGCCCTGTCCTCCATGAATTTGTCTAATCTTCTTTTAAAGCTATCCAAGCTGGTGGCCATTACTGCATCTTGTGGGAGCAAATTCCATAGTTTAACTATGCGCTGAGTAAAGAAGTACTTCCTTTTGTCTGTCCTGAATCTTCCAACATTCAGCTTCTTTGAATGTCCACGAGTTCTAGTATTATGAGAGAGGGAGAAGAACTTTTCTCTATCCACTTTCTCAATGCCATGCATAATTTTATACACTTCTATCATGTCTCCTCTGACCCGCCTTTTCTCTAAACTAAAAAGCCCCAAATGCTGCAACCTTTCCTCATAAGGAAGTCGCTCCATCCCCTTGATCATTCTGGTTGCCCTCTTCTGAACCTTTTCCAACTCTATAATATCCTTTTTGAGATGAGGCGACCAGAACTGTACACAGTATTCCAAATGCGGCCGCACCATAGATTTATACAACGGCATTATGATATCGGCCGTTTTATTTTCAATACCTTTCCTAATTATCGCTAGCATGGAATTTGCCTTTTTCACAGCTGCCGCACACTGGGTCGACATTTTCATCGTGCTGTCCACTACAACCCTGAGGTCTCCCTCCTGGTCGGTCACCGCCAGTTCAGACCCCATGAGCGTATATGTGAAATTCAGATTTTTTGCTCCAATATGCATCATTTTACACTTGTTTATATTGAATTGCATTTGCCATTTTTCTGCCCATTCACTCAGTTTGGAGAGGTCTTTTTGGAGCTCTTCGCAATCCCTTTTTGTTTTAACAACCCTGAACAATTTAGTGTCATCAGCAAACTTGGCCACTTCACTGCTCACTCCTAATTCTAGGTCATTAATGAACAAGTTGAAAAGTACAGGTCCCAATACCGATCCTTGAGGGACTCCACTTTCTACAGCCCTCCATTGGGAGAACTGTCCGTTTATTCCTACTCTCTGCTTTCTGCTTCTTAACCAATTTCTTATCCACAAGAGGACCTCTCCTCTTATTCCATGACTGCTAAGCTTCCTCAGAAGCCTTTGGTGAGGTACCTTGTCAAACGCTTTTTGAAAGTCTAAGTACACTATGTCCACTGGATCACCTCTATCTATATGCTTGTTGACACTCTCAAAGAATTCTAATAGGTTACTGAGACAGGACTTTCCCTTGCAGAAGCCATGCTGGCTCTGCTTCAGCAAGGCTTGTTCTTCTATGTGCTTAGTTAATCTAGCTTTAATAATACTTTCTACCAGTTTTCCAGGGACAGAAGTTAAGCTAACTGGCCTGTAATTTCCGGGATCCCCTCTGGATCCCTTTTTGAAGACTGGCGTTACATTTGCCACTTTCCAGTCCTCAGGCACGGAGGAGGACCCGAGGGACAAGTTACATATTTTAGTTAGCAGATCAGCAATTTCACCTTTGAGTTCTTTGAGAACTCTCGGGTGGATGCCATCCGGGCCCGGTGATTTGTCAGTTTTTATATTGTCCATTAAGCTTAGAACTTCCTCTCTCGTTACCACTATTTGTCTCAGTTCCTCAGAATCCCTTCCTGCAAATGTTAGTTCAGGTTCAGGGATCTGCCCTATGTGAAGACAGATGCAAAGAATTCATTTAGCTTCTCTGCAATCTCCTTATCGTTCTTTAGTACACCTTTGACTCCCTTATCATCCAAGGGTCCAATTGTCTCCCTAGATGGTCTCCTGCTTTGAATGTATTTCTAGAATTTTTTGTTGTTGGTTTTTATGTTCTTAGCAATGTGCTCCTCAAATTCTTTTTTAGCATCCCTTATTGTCTTCTTGCATTTCTTTTGCCAGAGTTTGTGTTCTTTTTTATTTTCTTCATTTGGACAAGACTTCCATTTTTTGAAGGAAGACTTTTTGCCTCTAAGAGCTTCCTTGACTTTGCTCATTAACCATGCTGGCATCTTCTTGGCCCTGGCGGTACCTTTTCTGATCTGCGGTATGCACTCCAGTTGAGCTTCTAATATAGTGTTTTTAAACAACTTCCAAGCATTTTCGAGTGATGTCACCCCTGGACTTTGTTTTTCAGCTTTCTTTTTACCATTTTTGTGAAGTTTCCTCTTTTGAAGTCAAATGTGACCGTGTTGGATTTTCTTGGCAATTGGCCAGTTACATGTATGTTTAATTTAATAGCACTGTGGTCACTGCTCCCAATCGGTTCAACAACACTTACATCTCGCACCAGGTCCCGGTCCCCACTGAGGATTAAGTCCAGGGTTGCCGTCCCTCTGGTCGGTTCCATGACCAACTGGTCTAGGGAATAGTCATTTAGAATATCTAGAAACTTTGCTTCTTTGTCATGACTGGAACACATATGCAGCCAGTCTATGTCCGGGTAGTTGAAATCACCCATTACTACCAAATTTCCTACTTTGGATGCTTCCTCAATTTCATATCTCATCTCAAGGTCTCCCTGAGCATTTTGATCAGGGGGACGATAGATCGTTCCCAGTATTAAGTCCCTCCTGGGGCATGGTATCACCACCCACAACAATTCTGTGGAGGAGTCTGCCTCTTTTGGGGTTTCGAGCTTGCTGGATTCAATGCCTTCTTTCACGTATAGAGCGACTCCGCCACCAATACGTCCTTCCCTGTCCTTCCGATATAGTTTATATCTAGGGATAACCGTATCCCACTGGTTTTCTCCATTCCACCAGGTCTCGGTTATGCTCACTATATCAATGCTCTCCTCTAAGACCAAGCACTCCAGTTCTCCCATCTTGGTTCGGAGGCTCCTAGCATTAGCGTACAGGCACTTGTAAGCAGTGTCTCTCTTCAAGTGTCTTTGTCACAAGAGGAACTTCACAATTTAAACATAAATAGGCAATGGACACTCTTTGAGGACCAGCATGACAAAGGCTTACCTCAAAATGTTTCTTCACATTGGATGAGGAGGAAACAGCTGATCTCAGATTTTTGATCCTTGGAAGGCAGTAATTGCATCGTACAACAACATTTTTCCCACTCTGGCTCACAAACGTACAAGCTTTCTCAAAGCCAAACATGGTACTTGCTGTTCTGCAGATGTGGCTGTGGGCAACTGGCACTGCTTCATGCCCTCCTCCTCCTCATGCACAGGGCCTCCTTTCTGAACCTCACTTTCTAGTTTTGCCTCCTCAGGATCAACAAGCTGTGACTCAAGTGGCCGCACTAACTGACTGCTGCTCTCAGCAGCAAAACCTGCAACAGGCGTCTCTGTAATAAACAAGAGATAATGCTCCTATATGGGTGAACTTCAGCTGTGATGTGCCCCCATCTCTTCCCCATGCTGCAAGATCCCCCAGTCAGAGTGGAAGTAAGCAGGTCGATAGCACAATTAAAAGAGATCCTATTTGCATCATTTTTGCTCACTGAATAACCCTGCCTGGGCCAGTCTAACCTACTATCTCACAGGGTTGTTGTGAGAACCAAATGAGACTAGGGTTCAAATCCCCACATAGCCATGAAGCTCACTGGGTGACCTTGGGCCAGTCACTGCCTCTCAGCCTCATGAAAACCCTATTCATAGGGTCACCATAAGTTGGAATCAACTTGAAGGCGGTACATATATTTTTTATTTTGAATATGATGATTATGATAATAAATATGCAGCATTTCAAATTAATTCTGTATGAGAAGCATTCCATGCCAAGCTTGGAAAACCAAGGATGAGGTATAAAATGTAGACAAAAATACTTTTGACAAAATGCTGTTTATCTTTTATATCTATATCTATAATTAGCAATACAGCTGAATGATGTATGTAAAGTATTTTTTCTTTCCCTTTTCTTTTTTATTAATATTTTAGTACTACTGCTAAAGTTCTGATGAAAGAATAAAGCATTCATTAGCCAAATTCAAATGATTAGAACACATCACATAAATTCCACTGAAGTTGGAGTTTTTGCCATAGAAAATGAAAAAAACATATAACCTATGATAGCCCAATAGACAATCAGAACTAATATAAAACCCTATTGCTTCTCATTTGCAAATCTTGCAAGATCTAAGGTAACTCTAGATCATGTGAGTTCAGGTGATGCATGTTATGTACATTTGTATAGATATTAGCAGAGATTGTCAACAGTCTATCTCTCTCTGGGATGGGAATCTCTCTCTTTCTCACAGAACATGAGTTTGAGAGCTGGGAGACTGAGAGGAGGAGCTGCAAGGACCCTACTTCTCACCTCACTCTGCCAAGAACAAAAAAATCAGCCTTAAGCCATTTATTATACGCCTAATGATTTTTTATTTTTATTATTATTATTACTGAGACAGTTTTTGTCCCACATACAATTCAGTCTTGTGATTAAACAGGACAAAAATACAAATAAAAAGAAAGATGGAGTTCAAATAAATATACAATAAAAAGCTAGCCGGCATTTTAAAAGGCAGGAGTGCTCTGTCCGGATAAATACAGCACACAGGTATGCATTGGGAACAAGGGGGAGAGTTCAGCCTAATCCAGGGTCCATGTTGCCTAGGGCTGATGGGAGTTGTAGTTCAAAAAAGTAACTTTTCCAAGCTCTGGCCTACTTCTCTTCCTTCCCCCCCCCTTTTTGAACTCTCCCCCTTGTTCCCAATGCATACCTAGGCAAGGAGAGGCAGTGGGGGGGGCAGAACAGGCCACGGGGGGCAAAAATGCCATGGGGGGGCGGAAGGGGCAGTGGGGGGCACACACACACACACACACACACACAAATCATTGTCACTCACCTCCACAGCTCTTCACCATTCTGCTGCTGCCTTCTCCTCCGTTGTCCTTGCCCTGGCTTTTTCCTCCGGCATCCATTTTTTCCTCTCAGATGCTAGCAGGCCCTGCCTATTCACCTCTTCCCTCGTGCCTCCTAACACAGATCACGAGGGAAGAGAGAGTCTGCGCAGAGGTCCAATCAGTGTGAGGCACATGTCTTGTGTTAACCAGTCACAGCCAGGAGCTGACTTCCCCTTGTTCCCGCCCCCAAGTAACGTCCAACCTAACGTGGAAACGTTAAAGTTGCAGCTGAAAAGTAGGGAAATTACTAGTCGTTCCGTTACTTGCCAAATGTAATGGAATTACCCACTTGTTATTTAAAATTGTAACTAATTACAAGTAACTTGTTAAAAATAACGAGTTACTTCCAAGCTCTGCTATCAACATAACCATCATCCAAGTCTATGCTCCGATGGCAAATGCAGAAGAAGAGAACTTGGAGAGATTCTACGCAGAAGTACAGGAAGAAATGGATCACACACCGCAACAAGATGTGCTGATAATCATGGGGGACTGTAATGCAAAAGTAGGGAACAGAGAACTAGGAATTGTGGGGAAATGGGGCTTAGGAGACAGAAATGAAGCAGGAGAAAGACTTATTGAATTCTGTGAAGCCAATAATTTCTTTCTTGCCAACACATTTTTTGAGCAACCAAAAAGATAACTGTACACGTGGACACCACCAAATGGTCAATATAGGAATCAAACTGATTATATAATTGGTAGCAGAAGATGGAGAAGTTCCATACTTTCTGTGAAAACAAGACCAGGAGCAGACTGTGGTACAGACCATGAACTGGTTGTATCGAAAATCAGTGTAAAGCTAAAGAAGACCAAGAAAGCAATCATAATACCAAAATACAATTTAAATTACATCCCAGAAGCATATAAAGATCAAATAAGGAACAGGTTTGAGGCTTTAAACTTAGTTGACAGTGAACCAGAAGAATGATGGAATGAAGTCAGAGTTGTTATCAGGGAAGAATGCAAAAAGACAATACCTCTAGTTAAAAAGAGAGAAAGACCTCAATGGATGATTAAGAAACTCTTAAAATGGTTAAAGACAGAAGGAAAGCAAAAGCAAAAGGAGATAGAAACACAGTCAGAACCCTACATGCAACAATACAGCGACTAGTACATAGGGACAAAGAGAACTATTACAATAGTTGCTGTATAGAAATAGAAGAGGACAACAAATAGGGTAGAACAAGAGCCCTGTTCCAAAAGATTAGAGAAATGAAATGGAAATTTAAACCAAGAGTAGGGATGTTGAATAATCAACAGGGGAACACACTGACTGACCAAGATGAAATAAAAGGAAGATGGAAGCAACACATTGAAGAACTCTTTAAAACAGATGGCAGGATGACAGATTCATTCACAGAGGAACTGTATGATGAAGAACCAGAAATTTTAGAAGGCGAAGTGAAAGCTGCTCTTAAAATACTTGGAAGAAACAAATCACCAGGAACAGATGGCATACCAATAGAGTTGCTACAAGCTCCTGAGACAGAATCTGTCCAAATTTTGACAAAAATTTGTCAAGAAATATGGAAAACTAAACAATGGCCCACAGACTGGAAGCGTTCCATATACATCCCAATTCCAAAGAAAGAGGATCCCAGGGAATACAGTAATTAGCAAACTATTGCCTTAAGATCCCATGCAAGTAAAGTAATGCTCAAGATTCTACAACAAAGGCTCTTACCATATATGGAGCGAGAAATGCCAGACATCCAAGCTGGATTTAGAAAGGGAAGAGGCACCAGAGATCATTTTGCAAACATACGTTGGATAATGGAACGGACCAAGGAATTTCAGAAGAAAATCACCCTGTGCTTTCCAGATTACAGCAAAGCCTTTGACTGTGTAGATCATGAAAAACTATGGAATGCTTTAAAAGAAATGGGGGTGCCATAGCATCTGATTGTCCTGATGCGCAACCTGTACTCTGCACAAGAGGCTACTGTAAGGACAGAATATGGAGAAACCGATTGGTTCCCCATCGGAAAGGGTGTGAGACAGGGGTGTATTTTATCACCCTATTTATTTAATCTATATGCAGAACATATAAGGAAAGCAGGATTGGACCAAGATGAAGGAGGTGTGAAAATTGGAGGGAGAAATATCAATAATTTAAGATATGCAGGTGATACCATACTACTAGCAGAAACCAGTAATGATTTGAAACGAATGCTGATGAAAGTGAAAGCACAAAAGCAGGACTACAGCTGAACGTCAAAAAGACTAAAGTAATGACAACAAAAGATTTATGTAACTTTACAGTTGACAGTGAGGACATTGAACTTGTCAAGGATTATCAATACCTCAGCAGTCATTAACCAAAATGGAGACAATAGTCAAGAAATCAGAAGAAGGCTAGGACTGGGGAGGGCAGCTGTGAGAGAACTAGAAGAGGTCCTCAAATGCAAAGATGTATCACTGAACACTAAAGTTGGGATCATTCAGACCATGGTACATCCGATCTCTATGTATGGATGTGAAAGTTGGACAGTGAAAAAAGCAGATAAGAGAAAAATCAACTCATTTGAAATGTGGTGTTGGAGGAGAGCTTTGCTGATACCATGGACTGCGAAAAAGACAAATAATTGGGTGTTAGAACGAATTAAACCAGAACTCTCACTAGAAGCTAAAATGATGAAACTGGGGTTATCATACTTTGGACACATCATGAGAAGACATGATTCACTAGAAAAGACAATAATGCTGGGAAAAATAGCAGGGAGTAGGAAGGCCAAACAAGAGATGAATTGATTCCATAAAGGAAGCCACAGACCTGGACTTACAAGATCTGAACAGGGTGGTTCATGACAGATACTATTGGAGGTCGCTGGTTCATAGGGATGCCATAAGTTGTAGTCGACTTGAAGGCACGTAACAACAACAATAGTTTAAAGGCTTACTCCAAAGAAAAATATTTTTGCTTGATTTTGCATATTGTTGTAGGATTGGGGAGGGTAGCTTGGACGTCCCCTCCAAGCCTGTAGTTTTATGTCAGGAATAGAGGATTTTATAGAAAGAGAGATTGCTTAAATGGTCAGACAAATCTCTCTCTTAAGTCAATGGCTCTACCCAACTCTGTTAAATACCTCTTTGCACAACTCCTCAGCTGGAGATGATTCCAGAAGGTGGGCTAAAATGGGCAGGGCCTTTCTCTGCTCTTCAGGCAGGAGGTGATATCATTGGTGAGTGTAAAAGAACAATAGACTAGGAGACAGTTTTGTCTTGGGCTGGGCTGAGCAAAGGCAGAGAGGCTTGACTTGCTCTCTGTTTGAATCCAAAGCTATAGCTTTAGAGTCCTCCTAGAATCCTAATAGGAGAGCAAGATCTGTTGGAGTGCCAGTGCTGTGAGCCCTTCCATTTTGTGCTCAGCCTATATATATATGTAAATAAAACAATTTATCACAAAGACACCATCATCTCCAGTGACCTTCATTCTAAGAAAACCAAACCCAAGGTATTCAAAATCTCTCACTGCTCAGAGATTGCACACAATAATATTGCAATGTTTATTGTACATTTTGATGTTTTAACTAAATAAATATGTAAACTCTCCTGGGATCTCTTTTCATGAAGGGTAGCTTAGAAATTCCATGAATGAATGAATAAATGAATGAATGAATGGAAGATCAGATCAGATAGCTTTGCTGAAGACAAGGGGAGGGGGAGGGGGAAAGAGGGAGCATGTGGCCGCATGTCTTGTTCCTGGTCTGATTGACCATGGTTTATTGGACTGAGATCATGTTGTCTGAACCTGTCCTATGTGTAAAGAGCTATTTTGGCAGACTGAGGATACTACATAAAAGACTCTCCCTAGACCAACCTTGGAAATATGTGGGAAGCCTTCTTCTGCAGAAACTCCCACCAATGATGAGACAGGGGCACCCCAGAAATGGCTTTCTTTTCCTAGGTCTCAAAATACCTTTCTTCAGGAGTCCACAAATGTTGGCTTGGCTTACTGATCAGTTGTTATTTGTGGTTGCCAGCAGTCATGTCCCCTTGCATGAGTTCTCTGGGAGCTTAGGAGAGAGGCAAGGTACTAAGGTAAGAAACACCTGAATCTCTCCTGCTGCTGGAACGGGATGCTGTTTCTCACCTGCTTGAAAACTGCAATTGAAATCAGACATCTGGGGAAGGAATCTGTTTAGTACCAGAAGATTGGGTGAACTCCACACTAGTAAGCTGTGAAGTGAATTGGTGGATGGCCTCCCCAGTGTATCACTGATACCAATGACTTCTCTTGGATCCTAACATCCTGTCTATGCTTACCACACCATTATTAGAGCAGCAGCAGGCATAACCAGGAAACCTTTCAACACTGCCAGATTGCAGGACTCAGGACCAGAGTGCTAAATGCACTACCAGAATGCCTTTACCTGGGCCTTGATCTTTTTCAGGGAGGCAAGGTCAACATCACACAATTCTGCAGAACTATTTCAATTCTCTGCAGGCTCCAGACCAGAGATGACTTAGCTTGATATCTAGCTGACTTATGACCTATTTTTGGTGCTGTCTTCCTTACTTTTGATCCTTGGTCCTTGAATCACCTGCAGGTGTGTGCTGACTGTTATTGTTAATAACTGTGCTCTGATTTTTTTGAACTAATTGTATAAGTGATTGTCCTACACCTTAAACGGCTTGTGCCTGCCCATAGGTTTCAGGTTTCAGCTTGGAAGAGCAGAGTAGCTCTCTGTACCTGTGTCAAAATGTAGGATGCGCATTAAGGTTTGCATAGATAAAGTTACTAACCTTTCAGCAAAAAATTGTGTATGTTTATTTCAACAAAGTGTAGAAGGAATGCTGCATGTGTGTGTAGAGGTTCTATAATTTAACTATTGGAGTGAATGGGTGGCATGGTTGAGGTGCCAGTTTGATCCCTAAGATCATCAGGATCTAAAGATAAAGTTGTACGTGGGGCTGCCTTTGAAGACGGTTCGGAAACTGCAGCTTGTGCAAAATGCAGCGGCCAGATTGGTAACAGGGACCAGACAGTTCGAACATATAAAACCGATTCTGGCCCGCTTGCATTAGTTGCCTGTATGTTTCCAAGCTCGATTCAAAGTGCTGGTTTTAACCTATAAAGCCTTACATGGCTTGGGACCACAATACCTGATGGAACGCCTCTCCCGACACGAACCCACCCATACACTACGCTCAACATCCAAGGCCCTCCTCTGGGTGCCTACTCCGAGGGAAGTTTGGAGGATGGCAACAAGGGAGAGGGCTTTCTCAGTGGTGGCCCCCAAATTATGGAATGATCTTAGTGACGAGGTGAGCCTGGTGCCAACACTGTTATCTTTTTGGTGCCAGGTCAAGACTTTCCTCTTCTCCCAGGCATTTTAGCATGTGTTTTTAAATGTTTTTTTTTTAAAAAAGTGTTTTTAAATTTGCATATTTGTATATTTGTTTTTAATGTTTTTAAATGTTGTAAACCGCCCAGAGAGCTTTGGCTATGGGGCGGTATACAAATGTAATAAATAATAATAATAATACATGACAGTAGCCTGATTACCAATTTTAACTAGAAAAGCTGCTTTGGGGATGGGGAGATAATAAAATCAGATAAGCAGTATAGAAGGGGATGGAACCTGGAACCTCACAGAGAGGAAAGAGGCCGGGGGGTGAGAATGTGGAGCAGAAAAACAGGAGGCGGGGAAATGGGGATACCTGTCCCTTTTGCTTCCCCAACTTTGAATTGAGGTCCTGACTCTGAATAAAGAAATCTCTTAAATTGTGGGGTTTGGGTTATTGGGCTTTGTTTTGTTTTTGTTTTTTGGTAAAATGTAACCTTTTTTTCAGTATTAGATTTGACATTTATTCTTTCCAGAATCAAAATGTCCCTTTGTCATTATCAGAGTAATACCAGTTTCCTATCAAATAGCAGGCCTGGATATATAATAAAAGTCATGTTTTTTCTGACTCCATGGTGAGTCACTGCTGATTAGTTGTACATACACATTTATTATTGAATATTTGATCTATATCCCTGAGCTATAAATATTGCAAAATAGCAGATTCTAATAAAGTAAAAGATAAGTGTTAATCCAGTTTTAGACCTGTATTAGGAACAATTTCAGAGTTTGGTTTTTTTTGCACTGCTAGATCCACCCAAGCTAACCGATAAAACAGTTGTGAAATGGTATTGTCTTTGTACATTGTGAAATCACTAATGTAATGTTTCCGTGTTTAGTAAAATGATTTACCCCTCACATATGTTTATTTTATTTTTATTTGTGAACAAATTAGGGGGGAAATGCAGTATAGACAAATAGATAGATTAAAGGCAAGATCTTTTAGCATAACATTTGTTGGAGCAACAGTAAGCCTTAGGTACACAGAACTGTTCATAGAATCTTACTGTCCTGTGTAATGAACAATTCTGCATTGGTCAAAATTACGCAGAGTGTTACAGCCATAAAACTTGACTGAATGATATACAATCCATTTTTCAATCTTTACAGTACTTTTCATCTCATTATCAACAGCCTTGTGATCTAGGATGAACTGGAATATGGGATGAACTGGAATATGAGATTATCTGGAATATGGAATGGGGAATATGGATTGTAGATTCACACTTGTTTACTTAAGGTCATTTGATATGGAATAGTATCTCATAACACTATCAGCCATGTCAAACTCTCGGGCAAAGTGGATAATCGGTTCATTTTTTCCTCTTAATTCACGTTTGGATATGCTTTTCATTTTAGCTACAGTATTTTGGGCATTCTCCCATTTCACAATTATAACTGCATAAGAAGATTAGGTCCATGCATCAACAAGATGCTTTTCCCTTCCAAATTAAGGTGTCAGAACCTCAGTTCTGTAGTAACTCAGATATATAATTATATTTGTAGAAGAAGGTAATTCCTAGGGTGCAATAGAGACATCCCTGAACAGCTATTTGCATCTGACTATTTGCCCCTCAAAACACCATTTTACATCTGTCTCCCACTGGTGGACATTGGGATTCTAGTCAAAATCAGATTATATCCTGCGAGCCTGAAGTCTTACTATGGTTGATCTGTAGATTCCAAACATGAGGTTAAGGTCAGCATTCGTCCCTTCTACAGCTGCTCAAGAATCTATGAAAGTGGAGGGGTAATAATGCTGGTCATGGCCATGTGATTGGAGGTTACAGATTAGTATCTACCCATGTGGTTATATGTTTCACATGGTAAACTTTAAGTGACTATTGATTTGACTCCCAGCTATCTGTATAAACCCCATGCCATTAAGGCTGGGGGTTGGGGAGGCAAAAGGTGAAAGGTAAATAACCATAAAACAAAAAAGTGATGTAGCATGATTTTTTAAAAAAAAAAATACTTCAAAAGATAAGATGATGCAAAAATGTTAAACTGCATAAGCTATAGAAAGGAATAATGTGATGGCACAGAATGACGGCCATGGATTGTAGTTTGCCTTGGGCAGTTTAATGCCTGGAGCCACCTCAGGGTATAAAGTAGCATTAGCATTAGATGGCTACTTGCAGGTGCTCACATCAGATCTTTTCATTATTTTAGCCTTTGGCTCTCGTATTCCAGAACTGTCATGTCTTTTGAAATGTGTTTACAGCTTAGGAAGTGCATTCTACTGTTGTTACTGTACTCTCTATAGTAAGTATAATTCTGATAACTGTCTCATTTTTGGTTTGCTAGAACAAATGCCAATAGCGGGCCATCTTATCCAGTCATCTAAATAATGATCATGACTGGAAAGTAATTTCTGACAAGGTGTCATAGCATAGATTGGTTCCATGATGGAAGTATTGCACATTTTATTATGTGACTTTATTATGTGACTGAAAGGTAGCAGCAAAAATACCAATAAAATATCACATGTCAGCACTCCTCTTTCTCAGTCTCCACTTTTTCTCATGCCATCCTCAGACACTAGTCTGAAAGGCAGTGATGGTGTGTTTTTTAAAGAAAAATGTGTTTGTGTGTACATATTCATTTGTGTGTGTTCCCAACACTCACCAAGCTGTCCATTTTACATGAATGAATGCCAATTCTCTTTTAAATATTATTTAGTGCAGGTGTCACCAACCTTTTTGGACCAGAGGGCATATTTCAAATTTTGAGAGTGCTGGGGACACGAGTCATGACATGGCTACCATGGGGTATGCATAACACAAAATGGCTTCCATGGGGGGCGTAGCATAACTCAACATTAGAGAGTAGTCATGGTGAAGCTCTTTCCATAATTGTATTTTCATACAATTGAATTTCTGTTGAATTGTGGCCTGCCATGCAGCTGTTAAAGGCATAAGACCCCTGTTTTGCCCCAATACCAAGCCTAAACTAAAGCCTAGGCTGCCATTCTGTACCTACTTACTTGGAAGTAAGCCCCATTAAACACAAAGAGCCTTACTTCTGAGTAGACATGTTTACCATTGTACTGTAAGTTAACTATACAGTGGATTCTTAATGAGTGCCTGATATTTAGCTTTTGCAAAGCAGAAAACATGCCTAAGCCTCTTTGTAAAGTTTTTTTTTTGTTGTTGTTGTTACTTGTCCTTCATTAGCAGGTCCCAGGGCCGTTTGCAGCAGTTTAAGATTCAGTATTAAAAACAAAACAAAATTGCCTTTTGAGGGGTGTGTTTGTGTAGAATTCGTTATCATTCATCCACACTTATTGTGAAGTAGTATTTGCAGAAAATAATTTCTAGGCACTACCTGATCTCAACTGAATCCTACACAGGAAACATGCACGCTGGTTGGTAAGGAAAAAAGATGGGCAAATTATGGAGATACCAAGGACTAGGAAAAAAAGACAGAAGCAGGAAAAGTGCACTAAAAGGGAGGGCAAAACAGCATCTCTTTAGGACCCTAGGGATTCCTATTGCCTGATGTCAAAACAACTCACTTATCAATCACAGCTCTGACTTCGCTCATTGGCTAATAACAGTGAGTGGCAGAGCACCCACTCCTTTGACGGGTACCTGCACATTTTACTCCATAACTTTCTTTCTAGAATGGCTAGGGACTTACTTGTTTTTTAAAAATGAAAGCTTAGATTCTTGTTGGGAGTGCCACTGAAGGCCTTTGTGGCCTGACCCTTGATTCAGAGAATGAATATTTGTGTGGGTGAACACTTACCAGTGATTTTCACTATGAGACACACTCAATCTCAAACAGTTATGGGATAACTTTGGCTAAGCAATTAAAAGGAGAGAGTCTGGAGTTGAGGAACTGCTCTATATCCAAGCCCTGGTGAGCTTGCACCAGCCAAGGCAGAACCTGGATTTGTGTGTGACCATTTTTTTCCTTGCCAAATCTGGTTCTCTTGTGATTTTTTGTATGAGAGGAAAATTCACTATACCAGGTCCAGCATTGGCATAGCTTTCTTTCCATTTTTTTTGGGGGGGGAGGAGGGTAACCTGGGAGAATGAAGGGAGCTTCAGATCTTGTGGATCCAAGGCCTCCCTTAATCTGACTTGGCAGATCCCTGACACACCTCTTTTTCATCCTTGCAGTGTTAGAGCAACTGATGAAGGGGAAAAATGCAAATACATTAAAAAAGGGCCACAGTGATCCTGCAGGGGTAAAAACAGGGTGCTCAAACTAGAGTAGAGACTAAGCTAATAATATCACCTCTAAAATGAAAATTAGATAAATAATATTAAAAATGAAAACAAAAAAGGCCTGTGTGAACAAAATAGTCTTTACCTGGTGCCAAAAAGATTGCTCTAGATGTCAGGAAGCCCACTTTAGCCCACTCTCTCCTTCCCAGCCTCCATGCTTCTAATGGAGGGAGCACTCCTAGGCTACGTAAACACAGCATTTTATCTTGGAATCAACGGAAAGTGAGTTCTTGTTTTTTCTGCCACACACAATCTAGATCTGTTGCATATCCCCCCGCCCCCGAAAAGCACTTCTTGACAAACTGCTTTCATTCCAAAAATACCTCATTGCAGATTGATTCTGCATTACCCCTCAGTGTATTTGAAAACAGATCTAGCAGGTCCCAGAAATGAGGGGTGTGTTTACACTTCCCCAATGAAATTGTGGGTGGGCATATATCAAGATAACAAAGGGAGGGGTTTTAAACACATATCAAGTAACCACACCCACCCATCTGGATGGCAGGATCTACAATCAATCTAGATTGAAAGCAGCATGTTCTAGATAAGCATGAACAATTCTGTACTGAGAAAAACTACATTGTTATATTGCAGATGGGTAACTGTGTACATAGTCCTAGAAGGGCCTCCACTGATAGGTATAGGTAGGTACATACATAGGGGAAGAAATATTCTTTTGGGTACTGGGGTCCCAAGCCATGCAGGGCTTTATAGGTGAAAAACCAGCACTTTGAATTGATCCTAGTTCTGGATTGCACTCCAGTTGTTAAAACTTTATCTGAAAAACAATGAAACAGCTCTAAATGAAAACATGATAGGCTCCAGGTGGGCTAGGGAAGATGTAATGAGTATATTGTTTTGACACATTTGTTTGCCTGTTACAAAAGGCATTCATAATTTCCCGTTTGACGTGATCTCAGCATCCAGTAAAAAGCTGAGGATTTTTCATCCCTCTGACAGGACTCCATTAATAAAACTACAATCTTTTGTGGGTAGTAATCTTTAATCTTATTTTGTCACACACTTCTCAGTAGCATTCTCACTCGTTTTACAGTATAATTTATGGCACTGAAACAACTCCCTGCCCTGAAAAAGGTCAGTCTGTCAAGGTTTGCTTGTCTTTGAGGAAAAGTAATAGAGCATTATTTATGAAGCAAAAAATACGCTTCAATACTTTAATCAATCAGAAAGATCCTTGCATTACTGTATCTTTTGCACACATCTGCGCATACACACACACACACACAAATAAGCAAAGGATACATCAACCTTGCATTCTCTTTTATGTTGCAGAGGCCCTTTACCTTTTATGTCTCCTTCACCTTTTGTATTTGCTGCAATATGAAAAACAGAAAGCTGATGATGTCTGATATATGGGAGCAATTTGTAAATTATGAGTGCAGAGCCAATCTTTTTCAAAGATCACACAGTCTTTGGACAGATTAACTAGACCTATCCAGAAGGCTCAGCATATTAAATTCACCAGTGGGGAGAAGGGGAGGAAGGGGAAATGAGGGGGACAATGCAACTAGGGAGAAGTACTGCAAATAGGGAGAGGACTGGAAAAGGCTTGAGGATTATTTTCATAGGACGTTGGTCAGAACATTCAGACACACTAGGTAGATTTAAGACATGCTTATCATGAGCACAAACATGCTAGATGGGGAAAGAAACTGCTAGTTCATTAGCAGAAAAAAATCACACTTAATAGATGGGAAAATCTTATACTCGCATTATGCCAGGACTGGAGATATGCAACTATATGCAAGTGGAACTTCTGCCAAATCCAAATCGTAGGAGGGGATGGAGGAAACACACAACTGGAAAATACAAAAACAGTGGGGAAATGGCAGATACCCTCCTCTCAATGTACCTGGAAACACCACCAATCAGGGACAATGCTGTGGGCTCTCCCACACATGGAGGGAGCCAATCCACATAGACTGACCTGGGCACAGCTCTGTCACATTGCCACACTCACAGCACAGAAGAAACACAGAGAACAATGCTGGAGCCACAGCCAAGGCAGTCCTATGGTGCAGTTTGTTAAAGCAGCCAAAAGCACATTCAGAGTTCAGTGACTTGAATCCCCCTGCTGGTAAAACATTCTCACCCCTCCTTCCATAAAAGCTAGACATAACACTAGGTAGCAGTAAGAAGGAAGGTGCTGGCAGAAACATGCTTGAGAGGCTTCTGGTTGAAATCCACACAAGGGACAAAACATTTTACTTCCTCCTCCTCTTCCCCATCCCACCAATGGAAGAAAGACATATAAGCAGCAACAAGCACATGAACACTGTGGCACAGTTGGTCTCTGATTGCTTCCTGATTCTTCTGATCAACAGGGCCAGCACCAGAGGGCAGCCAGGTAAGGCCCTGGCCAAGGAACCCTGTGGCCCAGGGGGGCTCCTGAAGGAAGGGAAGATAACGCTCCTGTTCTGCAATCCATGACAGGGTCAGCTCCTGACCCTGCCATGGATCATGAAAAGGGAGCTCCCAGGCACCCCCCTAATACAAGTCAGTGTAGGCTTCAATAAGCCCGCATGCACATTCCACCTACATCTGCTGTCCCTGTAAATGACATGCATGCCTACTATCAACCCAGACGGCAGTGGGGGCTTCCCTAAGGGGCTGATGCCCCTGCCACCATCTTGGTTGATGGCAGGCATCATTCGCAGAGATGGGAGAAGTAAGTATGGGCAGGCTTATTAGTGCTGCACCACCTGTACAGGGGGTGGGTTGGGCTATGGTACCATGGGCCCAGCGCAGGGTGGTGCCCAAGGACCCAGTAATGCCCTGTGCCAGCCCTGCTGATCAAACAAGGAACTAGCCTTAATCTAAAATTCTTCTCATTTCTGACTCTCATGAGTGATAGCTAGGGATGTGATTTGGATTTTAGTGTTCCAGACTACCTGATCTTGCTTGTGGAGTGGCACTATTAGTGATCACTGCTATCTCTTCCATTTTTAGTTTCTGGACATTGTTTTGCACTTTGCCACAATATCTCTTTTCCCCCCTCACATGTTACTAGTGCATATGTCCAGCCCATTGATTTGAGGAGTCCATTGGTTTGATCAGCAGACACAAGATCAGTCCAGGCTACATCACATGGAATTATTCACTCTTCTTTTCCCTTCACTTGGGTAACATCATGCACCAAAAGGAATCCCAATATGATCTCATCAATAATCCTTCTTCTGCTAGTGTTTGTAATCAACAGGCAGATGAATGAATTGGCAATAAAAAAGAAAGACATGAAAAACTGGAAATTGTGGCAACTAAAGACACTGCAATTGGGGACTGTGGAGAAAATCATTACAGTGTGCATTTTAATATGAACCTACCTAATTTGCAGTTCTCAAAACAGTATGCAGATCGAAACACAGCTATCCTTAGAAATTTACACTTCTCTGAATTTTGCAGTGCAGTTCTCTGTTAAAAAATCTGTACAACAATCTATATATCAAGGAAATGTGTGCATAAAAATGCATGTTAATGAACAAAACAAAATGGATTATATTAGGAGGATTGCTTGCAGAAATATGTATAGTAGGAGAAATGGGCCACTAGATGGGCCGCTGGCCTGATTCAGCAGGCTGTTCTTATGTTCTTAAATATGCACTAAAAATGCTGATGAATATTCAAGGGGAGTTTTCAAAAAAATGGCAAACTGATACAAAAATGTGATGCATTTAAGACTGGAAAAGTGAGAACCTGAGAGACACCAAAACTTACAGATTTGTCCATCCCTAGTTGCAATTCCAAAAATGATTTTATAAATTCTCCTAGTTAAACTGGAAGGCAGGCTAAGAATGTGGAACAATAGCACAATAGAAAATATCTCTCATCTCCACAGATTCCTTTGCCAAACCAAGATAAACACCCCACAATTGTGTAGGAGCAATTTTTCCTGATTTGCTTATAAGAAATTTGTATAATTTACTTGTAGTGAAACAGATTTTTTAAAAATCCCATTGCATCTAGAATAGTGATTTTGCCTTTCCAGATTTTACATCACAAGTGATTGCGGAAAGAAGGAGGAGGGGGGAACCCCTCTCCTCAGTGATAAAGGTGATATAACAGGTAAGGAGCTGTTGCCTTATATAGTTTCTGGTTCTTTCTGCAATCATTGTCTCAAGGATAGATTCATATCCAGCATCACTTTCTGTTACCTTTATGTTTTTTCTTTCAAGAATGAGAAATGAAAATTTTAATGCCTCATATATTTTGTGAATTACTGTAGATGTGTATGCTGTACTGCTTTGATCTTTCCTATATTCTACAGTTTGATTGGATTGTGATGTGAATAGGAAACAGCACAAAACAAATCAGCTTCTGAAAGAAGGATTGTAACAAGGAGTGCGGTGATGCTGGCCTCCCGAGAAAAAATGTACTTCCCAGAGATGTCACTACTTCCCATCGTCTCTTCACTTCCTGATAGACTCAGGGAAAGATAGAGCATGCAAAGGTTTCAAGATGCTGGGTTGCAGCAGTATCCCAGGGGTCTTTTGGCAGCAACTTACTTCTGTGTGATCTTCCCTCTTGAACTGCTCTGCAAAGGAAGTGGGACCTTCCAGACTTTTGGCAGGCCCCAGGAAATCTTCCCTGGTGTCCCTCAGGGATGAGTGTGGGCAATGGGCAGAAACAGTGGCAGCTGGCTAAACAATTGCATTAGTTCAAAAAACCATGACCCAACATCATAAATACATTCTTCATTTATCATCAATACACTCTTCATGTTTCCAGCTACAACTCAACCTATTCGGGCATTCACTCCATGCAATGCAGAAGTGAATGATGGGGGCGGGGCTAGGGCTGTGCCTGATAGCTCTGACCCTGCCATAATGTTCCTGTTGGCCCTACTGCCAACATTTGTTGAGAAAAGCATGCTGTCTTCTTTTTGGCCTTTGGAAAGTTGGGTGTAAGATCAAAATTAATTAGATAGATTCGGGTGGACTTAGGAAAAGTATTATGCTTGATATGAATAGCTTATAGTGCATAGTTTGGATTTTACAAAATATAAAATGTTGTTTTAGAATATATTACATATTCTTGCATATTTATGTATTTATGATATTTTGGTATACTTGTGTAAGTGTGAGAGCCAGTGTGGTGTAGTAGTTAAGGTGTTGGACTATGATCCGGGAAACCAGTGTTTGGATCATCACATAGCCATGAAGCTCACTGGGTGACCTTGGGCCAGTCACTGCCTCTCAGCCTCAGAGGAAGGCAATGGTAAACCCACTCTGAATACTGCTTACCATGAAAACCCTATTCATAAGGTCACCATAAATTGGAATCGACTTGAAGGCAGTCCATTTCCATTTTTATGTAAGTGTAGACAATACTTATTATTACTTACTTGTCCTTAGAGATTTAAGAATGCAGCAGTTTCTGTTCTAACCTATAGTTATCACAATCAGCACTGTTTCTGTTTTGATTCAGTTCAATTTCTGCCACATACTTCATTATTTATGGAATGTCCTCCCCAGTGAGATGCATCTGTCTCCATCACTATTGACTTTCAGGATGAATTTGAAAACATTCCTGTTTACCTGGGCATTTGATGGCTGATGGCTGAAAGGGACTGTTCCTGGGAATCCAAAGATCACTAATGAAAGAATGTTTTTAACTATGCATTATGATAATTGTGTTTCTTGTTAAATTGTTTTGTTTATGATTGCCACCCTAGATTCCTTCAGGAGGAAGGGGAGAATATAAGTTTTTATTGTTATTGTTATTGTTGTTGTTGTTATTATTATTATTATTGGTAGTAGTAGTACTAGTCTTGCTGTCAGCTATTAAATGTAAGTTAAGTAAGTTACATAACTATTTACGTAACTTACGTAACTTACATTCATTTCAGTGTAAAGGAAACATCAAAACAATGTAAAAAAGTAATCAATTATGTATTATTTGCAGACTTAAGAAACAACAATGATGTGAATGTGTGCTCATCATATTTGCTTGACTTATTTCTGTCCCTAACCACAGATGAAATGCAAACTGAGGAAACTTTTGCTTCCTTTGATGTTTTTGTCAGAATTCTTTACTTGTTCTGAATCTTTAGTCGTTGGACTAAAAAAATGTACTTGGGTATATGTAATGCCAAATGTATTGGGTCTCCTTGAAATATGTGGAATCCACCAATTGCCCCTTTAACCCCCTATCTGGAGCCTAAGTATAGGTCTGAAACAG
Organism: Rhineura floridana; assembly: GCF_030035675.1. Taxonomy (NCBI): domain Eukaryota; kingdom Metazoa; phylum Chordata; class Lepidosauria; order Squamata; family Rhineuridae; genus Rhineura; species Rhineura floridana. The sequence continues at coordinate 262,573,103 of NC_084480.1, read as the reverse complement.
CTTAATGAAATGATTTTATATGATGTAAGTATATGCCATAGTAATATGTAGAACCTTATTAATTCCGTGTAAGAATGGATGATGTCTCCTGATGTCATAAGAAGGGGTGGCTAAAGGCAATCTATTTAGAATAGAGTGGGAAGGGCTGGAGGCTCCAGGTCACAGACTATGAGGAGGACTGGGTTCTAGCTGGGCTGTGCCAGCCAGGAAAAGCCATATAAGGACAGTCCGCAGGAAACACCAAATATGGGCAAGCCTTTGATCAGTAGGAAAGGAAGGCTTATATCCTTTGGATACATACCTGGAAATTCCTGTGGGTGCTCATCCTGATGGGCTGGCTGCCAAGCACTTACTCATGCTTTGGGGCAGGCCCAGACAGGAAATCCATATATGAGCTTCCAGGCTGACTCATGCAGTGGGCGGCTGACTGTCATGAGGACATACAGTTGCCAGATCTCCGGTTTTTGGCCGGAGTCTCCGGCTTTGGGAGTGTTTTCTGGCTCCCCGGCCAGACCACAACCCCTGTCCCTGGATCTCCAGTTTTTGGCATGGTGTGGCGTGGCCACCCAGCAGGGCTGGCCACAAGGCAGGAGATCCCAAGCCCCCCACCATTCCCCTGCTCTACTTACCTTTCTCTTTGCTGTTTTTTGCAGCACACACAGGTTTGCCATCAATCAAAATGGCAGCCGAGGTTTCCCTAAGGGGCTGAAGCCTCTGCCACCATCTTGGTTGATGGCATGCATGTGTGCTACATGCTCATATTGCTGCCATCAACCAAGATGGCGGGAGAGGCTTCAGCCCCTTAGGGAAACCTCGGCCGCCATCTTAATTGATGGCAAACCTGTGCGCGCTGCAAAAACAGCAGATAGAAATGTAGGTGAAGTGGGAGAATGGTGGGCAGCTTTGAAGTGTCTGCCCTGCTATCCTGCCACAGATTGCGGAAGGGGAGCGCAGGGGCCCCGCAGCTGGTCAGCCACTGTGAGAAGAGGATGTGCTGGACTGGATGAGCCCACATTGGCCTGATCCAGCACTGCAGGGCTCTTCTTAGGTTCTTAACCCACCATCCTCCATGAGGACTAGAGAGCCACCCTTGATCCCTGGTGCTGCTCTCTCCCCAGGACTGATAGGGCGCTGCCTGGATTAACCACCCTCTAATAGTCTCCCACCCCCCTGTCCCAAAAAACAAAACTGAACCAAACCCTCCTCGCACACCTGGGTCAATGCAGGTGGGCACCCCCTCATGCCACACCTTCTTGCAGGTTGACTTCAGTTTGGGCTCCTGGCAAAAGAGCCCCCCTTCCCCCAGTTTTTCTTCTCCCTCAAACATGCCTTGAGCCACCCCTGGCATCCTCTCCCCCCTCCGGAACTCCCCACACTCCCTGGGGAAGGACTGTGGCTGAGTGGGCAGAGCACCTGCTTCGCATGTAGAAGGTCCCAGGTTCATCTCCAGGTGGGGCTTGGGAAGACTCCCTGCCTGAAACGCAGGAGAGCTGCTGCCAGTCAGTGTAGGCAGTACAGAGATAGATGAACCCAATGGTTTGACTTGGTGGCAGGCAGCTCCCTATCCCCCCCTTCATTGACTGCACCTCATACACTGAGGCTCAGGTACATGGCCCTCCTTTTGCCTTAAGATGCCGCTGGTGATGTGCACACACCATGCACTAATCAATGCATGGCATATCTATAATTATTATAGGTTTGTAGACTCTGTGGAACAACTGCCCTGGTGTGCTTTCCAGTGCTAGACTAAAAGAGATGTGTTCCATACTTGGGTTTAGGCCTCTAGTGCTTGGAGCACTCCAGGACAACACATTTTATAATAAGAAGCATGTGTGGGAGAGTGAATAAACCTAGAAAATGTAAAAAGTGGAGGGATTTTTAAATGAGACTAACTAGTGCTTCCAGCATAAGGAAAGTATATTTCAGAAGTTCTGTAATTAATCTATAATATATCATTTATAAAATGTAAAATTTTATAGGAGAGCTTTAGATTTTAACATCACAGGATTTAGAAAAATGTTATTGGCTTAAGCAGCAGGTAATGGGAATGTACAACGTGGTGTGTATAGTGGAAGAACTATTTATCCTAAGGATTATCACAGTTACCTAAAATAATTCCTGCAATACTTTGATCTTCATCAAATCTGAACTTCTAGGTATTTGTGCAAGAGATTGGATTTATTATCTGGATACACCATATTTCATGCTCCTGTATTCCTCTAAGATGCAATGAGTGATTTAAATAATTCATTAATTTATATTATTTGGTGGAGCTAGTGTTAATGTTCATTGATGATGATGATGATGATGATGATGATGATCATCATCATCATATCCCGCCCTTCCTCCCAGCAGGAGCCCAGGGCGGCAAGTAAACAGGACAGATCTGTCCTTGAGAGAACCTCTCTCTCTCTCTCTCTCTCTCTCTCTCTCTCTCTCCACACACCCCTCCCAATATCCCTAGGTGTCCATCTCTTGAAGTTTGCAAAGAATTTACTGGGTTCTTGCACAGAAGTCGAGAGAAGGTGTTTTGGACAGGAAAGGCATTTTTTTTGTTTGAATGGTATGCTCCAAGCAACTGTGGTTGATAATGTATCATGCTTTATGATGTCACTAGGGCCCACCCCATGACATCACTAGGGCCCACCCCATGACATCACTAGGGCCCACCCTGTGACATCACTAGGGCCCACCCCATGACATCACTAGGGCCCGCCCCATGACATCTCAGGTTTTGGGATGCTTCCGACCTGGCAACCCTATGAGGACAGCACATCATTCTGATTGGCTGTACAGGAGGCCATCCCCTGGGCAGTGGGTATAAAAGGGGCTGACCGTTCATTGCTGTATGTGACTCCATTTACCAAATTGAGGTTCCACATACCACCATTAAGGGATTGGGGTGGAGTGGGTCTCCCAATATCAGAATCAGGTTGTATGTTATCTCCTCTGTAGGGTTAAGTCTATGTAGGGTTGTTTATCTTTCTGGAAGCTGTGAACCCCCCAGGCACAATTCCCAATCTGCTGTTTTAACACTCCTTAATCCAAGAATCAGTTTGACACAAAGCCAATTTGAAAGAAACCCAGGATATAATCTGAACACATTGACAACACAGTTTCTTTTAAACTGCTCTTCCTATAAATCTATGATCCCCTGCTTGAATTTGGGGGAGTTTAAAGAGCAGTTTAAGGATTCTATAGAAGAAGTTTCTGTGATAGAAATTCACCTTCCATAAATAAAGGTTCATGCATAGAATACATGTCTGCAGCGCTCTCAGTGAATTGTGAGCCATATCCTGATTGCCACTGCTTAGGGCTGGATCAAGAATTGCTGCAATATAATTGAGCAATATTATTCTATTTCAGGGACAGAGAAATGTATGGTGGGGGAAAATTTTTGGAAAAAAATACAAGCAATGGAAGAATGAAATGTTCCTTAGAGCGTTTTATGTAGACCTGTCAACCTATTGGAGCCCCCTTTTACATTAAATATTTAATCATATTAGTTAGATATTTATCATTCCTGAACATCAATGTTCATGGACCAGAATTGCCTAGAGCAGGGAAGGAAAAAGGAAGAGATAAAAATAACCACATGATGGACAATACTGTGTTACTGATTATATTCCCTGGGAGAACAACATGTAAAAGAAAAAAATCCCCATGCGTTGCTTGAGATTTATACAAGCAATATGGTTTTTTGTGTCATAATTTCATTTTATTAATATTATTCTTATTCCAATTATTTGTATCCCATCTTTCAGGATACAACTCCTTCCAAGGCAGCTACTAAATATTAAAATTAATATTCTAATAAGTCCCAGGGACTGCTGATACTTAAGTCACTCTTTTTTGTCTTCATAAATAGTGCCCTTACCCATGAGGCAAAGCATGGGTGGGAAGATCTGAGTGTGCATATTTGTGTATGCTGTCAATTACAATCAAGAAAAAGAATGCATCCCATTAATTTTGAGGAACAGGTGCTTTGTGAAAGTGCCCTAAACTTACCCTTCTTTGTCATTTTTATGCCATTATTGTAACAATAATAATTATTTATTTACTTTTCCAAGATATCTGGGTTAAAGTCAGATCCATTAAAATAAATTGGAGTCCTGAAAAGCACATAGAGCTGAAAGAGGAAGTTGGAAAGAACATCACTCTTCCAACTTCCTCTTTCAGCTCTTTTAAGGGAGAAAAGGGTAACCACACTGACCACCTCATGACTAAGGGCAGGGAGGTACAGCCTCAAAGGGCTTTGTGGGCACCAGGGCATCACTACATCTACAGGCACCATGTTGGCAATCCATGCAGTATGCCTATTGGGCAAATCTTGCTCATTTAAGACCACTGGCTTGGATCCTAAGGTAACTTAACTTAAGGAAAGTTTATAGAATGAAAATTTTCCTTTCCTTCCTCCCCTGCCTGCAACAGTCACTTTTACCTCCTGAAAAGCCTCTTAGGGGGTTGGGAAACCCCTTTGAACAATTTTGGATGAGAGTTGAAAGGCAGCTGAGGGATGGAGAATCACCCCAAATCTCCTTCCACTCTGTGAAGTTCCTTAATTATTCTACAAATCATAGGAACATAGGGAGTTGGCTTATAATGAATCAGATCATTGGTCCATCTAACTCAGTGTTGTCTACTCTGACTGGCAGTAGCCCTCCAGGGTTTTAGACAGGGAAATTCCCCAGCCCTACCTGGAGATACCAGAGATTCAATGCGGGACCTCTGCATGCAACGCAGATGCTTCACCAATGAGCTATGGTCCTGTCCCAAAAGTCACTTTGATTGGGAAAAACTGTTCTTAGAATTCAGTCTGCCTGGGCTGTTTACATTATTACTATGCTAGCTTGAGACATGTAGACTTGTTACTACACTTGTGCACCAAATACCCAGTTAATATTGTAAGAGTCAGTTTGCATGCAGATGTTAACTGCAGCATTATGATTACATGCATGTGTAGATGAGTAATTACAGATGAATTATAACCGGGAGGGGGCGATTTTCATGTCATCTGTTGCCAATCAAAGCACATTTCTTTTTGATGGAGACCAGTCATTCAGCTAAAAGCCATAAAATGATGAACATGCATCTATGAATTAGCTTTAACTTGTCATGCACAATTGAGGTTGTGCTGTTTGTTAAATATATTGGCCCATGATTCATTTATTACTTACTAACCTATTGCTCAGATTTACCCAGGGAGATGACATTCCTGGAAACCTGTGTGTATTGTTAATAAACTGGTTCTCTTTTTATCTGGCTGCCAGTGCTGAGATAGGAATGTGAATGTTCAAGGAATGAATTACACCTCAAGTATGCTGTCAGCCTTCTCTTCATCCTTGCAGAATTTTGTTGAGCAGTGGCTGCAGTGTCAACCTTTTGGGGAGGTATTTTCTCTAGCAATCATTCTGAAACTGTTAGTTTTATTGTCTATTGTCTGAAACAGCAAACTTGCTGCTTGCCTTTTGTTTTGTATCTCTGGCATATTTTTGTCTTAATTAAAGTAACTCAGGTTGGACTCTTATCAAAAGGCCGTGTTTTCATTTTTAATGCTCACATGCATAACCTGCCTTTAGCTGATCTGCAAACAGCCATGCATTTTCAGACTTTGAAAGGCACTTGTGATTTTGTATAGAAAATCAAACAGAGCAACTTTGATTAAAAATATTTTTCCCTCTCTACAGAATGGTGAACCCTGCTTGTCAGCACATCTCTAGGTTTTCCTCCATCTAATAAGCTAGCTAGGCCAGTGCTGCAAAAGAATATTATAATATTAACAATGCTGCTGGAAAGCTCTCTGCTTTAGAATGAATTAACTTTCACTGCAGTGCAGAAAAACACCAAGTAAAATTGGCTCAGCTCTGAATAGTAAGTTTAACCCCTTAGATGCAGTATTCATGATGTTTGTGTCTCAACAGTTTTCATCAAGCACTTATTTAAATGTATGGAAATCATGGAACAAACTAAGCCACAATATGAAATGTTCCCAGCTTTGCATTACAAACTCTAGTGGTTTGAATGAATGCACAGATACACTGATGCCTTCCCAAATGCTTTTCTGGATCCAGTATAGATTCTGCCCCTTCTCTTGATTTTTTTTCCTCTGAAGCTCTTATTTTGAAAAGGAATATCAACACTGATTTTTCAGTGAATACACTTTTGATCCTAACCCAGAAAGTTAAACTTCAGCATCCTAGCTTTGAAGACTATAAGCTAGACATGGGTTTAAAGGTACCAAACAGTAAATGCAAATCAGTTATAGGTCCCCAGTTAGTCATATCCAATGTTGAGACATATGAGCAACTGATATTTAAATGATTTATTAAGGAACTCTGCTGCACCAACATGGATTATTAAAAATCCAAATGGTTAGTAATGTCTTCATCCACTCTGCTAGGACATTTAACTCATCTCAACTACAATTTAGAAAATGCCAGTCAATCTGTTACATAACCATCCTATCCTCTAGAAATGAACAGGGACATGTGTTTGCTCCCACTTGTTAGGGTAATTGAGAGATAACTATCCTGTCTGAGTGATGCTCTTTCTGATTTCCTCTTTCAGCTCTGTGTGCTTTTCCGGGCCCAATAGAGCCATGACTTGTCTTGTAAGGGTCTTCACAGGAATCCATGGCCTTTCCCCACCCCAGCTGAGATGCAATGTGCCACTACAGCTTTGCTTTTGGTGTTGCAGCTGCCTTTCATGCAATTTTAGATACATTCATTATCAAAGATAGGTACTTTCTGGGTGTTTGCAAACTGAAAAGCCAGCCTGCAATTCTGGGCCAAATGGAGGCTTGTTTCAGACAGAAGCATGGCTGCTTACAGTGTGAGAACAGTCAGGCACTACAAAGAAGACAGGGTGAAACACGAGAGCGTAGATTGGGGAATATCAATAACACTAAAATTGTGGTCTTTTTTATTATTCCACTGCCATGGAATAACAAACAGCAGTCAGGGACAGAACCAGAAACTGTTGGCTCACCACTATTGCTGCTATAAGGGCAGGCAGACAAGGGGTGGTCATTGGTTCTTCCCACTCTTGCAGAAAGATGTTGCCTGGCTTGGCGGTGTTGCTGCCATTCAGGTGGGGAAAGATGGAATGGCCCTCATCTTGCCCCTGGTCTCCTTGCCTCACCGCCACTGCCTTGTGGACAGGTGCACGAGGCATGAAGCCCCAACGCTCTCTCTGAACCCAAGAGGAGAAAAAAGGTGCATTGGCCTGCTTTGCCTCACACCATTGCCATGCAGAGGGATGAAGCCCTGGTGTCTCCTCTTGTTGGCCTGCCTTGCCTTACTGCAGCTGCTGCCATGAGGAGAAGCATCACTGTTTGCTTGCTCCATCTCTCCTCTTGCTTATCAGACAGGAAAGGAGGGCAATTTTTTCTGGCATACAATCAGAAGTGGAAGGGCACATTCTAACAATGTGGCAACTATACAGACTGCTGCTGCAGCTCTGCTGCAAAAGGCGCTACATTTTTTCGAGGGGGTCAGGACCTTGTGTGTGCAGCAAGGAAGGCTTTGGCAGGTGCACTGGTGACTCCCAACCTAAGCTATGGCATGCTCTGGCTTTTGCCTTCTCCCTGGTGCTGACCTCTTGTTCCATCCTCCCTGCTTTGAGCCTATATCCCACTAAATAGTTGCCTAAGGCTCAGCTCTGGTTAGCATACAGAGGCTGTATAGTGTTGGATTTCATTATTAGATAGACATGGGCGAGGCTGCATGAATCTCAGTGAGCTCAGTGACCATGGATAGGGGGAGACACAGCCATGGGAAGGTGTAAGTTACAATGGTAGGCAAGGGTGAGGCTATTTAAGCCTTGTTCCTTGCTCCTACCCCTGCCATGAGCAGATTGCTCACTGCTGTGCCCACTGACCTGTGTCTGCTGTTGCCTAATGCCAGATTGGAACATAATAAGACCACATTCATCCATGATTTGATTTTGGATGAGGGTGCCAATCAGGCATGCATTACTGAAATTTGGATGGGTGAGCTAGGAGGAGTTTATTTGATCCAGCTGTCCCCACCTGGATACTTGGAGGAGCATCAGCACAGGAAGTGGGGGGAATGGTCTATAGGACATTCATCTCCATTACCAAGAAGTCCTTCTGTCTTGGAGCTGTCTATGAGGGCCTTGGTGTCAGGTCAAGGTGACAGTAAACTATGGTTGCTGCTGGTATACTGTCCACCATGCTGACTCTGAATCCTGGCAAGAAGGGCAAGCAATGGATGGGCAATTCCAGAGTCTTGATAATTGCTCAGTTGTCAGTTGGTGTATGTCTACCCCAACCCATAGAAACCTGGGGTGGAATACAGCAAAATACAAATACGGTTTAGTATACCAAATTAAAACACAAAATCACATAATATATTAAAACAGTCAACCTGAAGGAGGCAGTGGCAGAAGATCCTCCTTCTTAAGAGGATCTTTTGGACAACTATTCCCCAGTAGCGAATATACTCTTGTTGGGCAAGGTGCTTCAGAAGGTGGTGGCATTCCAACTTCAGGCATGCTTGGAGGAGACTGAATATCTGGATTCATTTCAGTCTGGCTTTAGGCCTGGTCATGGCACTTGAAACTACCTTGGGTGCTCTGATTGATGACATTTGTCAGGAGAGAAATGGGAGGGGTGTTCGTTCTTCTTGATCTCTTGGCAGCTTTTGATACCATTGACCACAGTATCCTTCTGAAGAGGCTCAGGGAGGTTGGGACTGGGGGCACTGTACTTCAGTGATTCTGCTCATACCTCCAGGGATGTTTCCAGAAAGCAGTTATGGAAGGCTACTGTTTGACGCCATAGGAACTGTCCTGTGGTATCCTGCAGGGTTCCATCTTGTCCCCCATGCTATTTTAACATCGATATGAAGCCACTGGAAGTTTTGCAGTAAAGTGTCATCAGGAGTTTTGGAGTGAAGTGTCACCAATATGTGGATGAAACCCAGCTCTGTCTCTCTGTTCTATCTGAATCAGTAGAGGAGATTGAGGTGTTGAACCAGTGCTTGGAGGTGGCAATGTGGATCAATAAATTGAGGCTGAATCATGAAAAGACGGAGGTGTTATGTGTCCAGAGTTCTCATGTGCAGGAGATCAAAAACCTGTCCTTGGTGAAGAGTGGACAATATATTTGATAGTAGTAATAACAACAACAACCAACAAAGGCTAGTCTGCTAAAAATGTTCAAGTTAACATAGGCTATCAGGACTGTCTAATATGCTATATTAATTTTCTGCCTCAAATACGTATAAGCTCTGAAATTCTTCAGCTTAAGATCTCTTCAAGCTTGTTAACTTCCCCCCTTCAAAATCAATATTTCCTCCATTTTTCATATTCATTCCAATTGTCAGAGTAATCTGGAGAAGGTGATTTGTCTACTCTTTAAGCCACATTTTTCTCGTCTTATATCTAAACTGGGATTTCTATATATCAAGCACTCAAGGAGGGGAAAGTGTCTTCTGAAGTGCTTCTTTCCACTTGATCTATGCTTTGTTGTTAAATTTTATTCACTTGGGTCAATTAAATCAGAGAAGAAGGTAGTGGCTACACAAGGTGTGGGCAAGACTGAAAAACTTAGTGTATGTGGTGAGTTAAATGACTCTTAAAGAAGCTCTATTTTAATAATGAATAAACAAATAGAAGCAAATTCATTCTTTTTCCCAAGGCATTGTTAGGGGGGAGCCTAAGGAACCAAGCCCCAGATCTTTTGCGTCTTCTGTCCCTTCCTCCCTTTAAGGAAACTTAAAAGGTTTTTACTTTGCATAAAGCGAGGCTTTCCCTCTGAAAGTTGGCCTAAACGTGCATCTCTCTACATATAAATTAGATACTGCAAATTTTATGCCTGTGGTTGGAGTCTTTTAAGGACCAGGCAACAGCCCTGTTTTCCCCCTCCCCATCCATCTCTGCCTTTTTGCCATGATACTCACAAACTGAGGATCTGACTGCAGAGGACTCTGACACATTTTTCCACTTGCAGTACTTACAGGTGGAGTTCATATATACACTGTGAAGTAAATAAAGTCATAAATAATATAGTGAGATACTCTTGATGTCGTGCTAGATTTACTTATTTGTTTAGGCTGTTCTGCTGCATAAGCCAACTAAATGCATATCTCCCAGTAGCGCTTCCACAGCTTCCACAAGGACTGTGTTTCTGTTCACTCTCTTTAGGTATTCCCTTCCTTATTAATAGAAAGAGTCTTATGCCTAATATATTCATTTTTATGTAAATATTGGTTGGTTGGAGAACTACATCACACAATTCATTTAAGTGTACATTTTGAAGGTTGGCTATGTTTTGGTTCTCATATTGTTTTGGAAAATTTGCAAGACTTGATAGATTCGGCTTTAAATACGAACCAAATCAAATTTCTCCCTCATCGCTAGCCCCAGCCACCAGGACTATTTACATCATTTAGGTATCATTTAATTGGAAATCTGTCTCAATGTTGCCTACAGCTGATGAAACTTGATTATTTGTACAGAACTTCTCTGCCTCCACAAGTAAATCACCCTAGCTGCCAATATCCAGATGTAAGGAATGTGATTTGAACTCATGTTTGGTTTACAATATAAAATATTTCTTGCCCTAGAATTATTCCCAATATATAGTAGACTGGATCAGACATAATACCAAATCATGCTACAAGAATGAGCCTTCAGGGAATTTTGGAGTCACATACTTTCTCTTCCCATTCCTTCTTTACAACAATTCCTCCCTATTTTAGTTTGGAGCCAACCATAGTTTGCCGTTTCACCCAAACAATAGCTTGCCCTTGCCCTGCAATGCAAGATTGGAAAACAAGATCAAGCTATGGTTTCTAACCCTGATTTGCAGGACAAGCGCAAATCATAGTTTCCAGGTTCAGATGACATACACACCGTACAGTTTGTTTCAAAGCAGAAACAGAATAACAGTGCAAATGGTTTTTCATGAGTAATGAGGGAGGCTCTTTAAAGTCTAATTCGTGTAGCACTAAGCCATAGCTTGGTTATACGTCTGAACTAGCCCATTGTTTAGCACAAACATCAAAAAGTTAATATTCCACTTGATATTAAAGCAGACGTGAGGAATCTGTAGCCCTCCAGATGTTGAACTCCCAACTCCCATCAGCCCTAACTAGCATGGCGAAGGGTCAGGGATTTGGGAATGTTACTGTAGTCCAACAGCATCTGGAGAGCCACAGGTTTCTCATCAATGTAGAAGAAAAGTCTGGACTGCCTTAAATCCACAGGGCAAGCTAACATTTCCAGTTCGGATCCAACCAAGCTATGGGATCCATATCACAAATTGGAATGATCACATGTCTGATCATTGTGATGAGTCTGCAAGTGTTCAAGAACAGTTTCAACACATAGTCATCTCACAATATTTTTTATTTAAGAAATGCAAGCAGTGCTTTACCTGTTCCTGTTGCAGCAGAGCAGATGTATCCATGGAAGAAGCAGAGAAGCATAAGAAATATTATTTATGTTTTGAAGCGCTGACCAATACTAAGCCCTATGTCGGAAAGCTGCTCAAAGAGTTTCAGTGCTGTCTTCTCCCCAAACTTTATTACATTGATGTTATAAAAATGTTCAAGGAACATAGTGAAAGAAACCAAAGACAGATGGTTGTTTACAATTTGCATCACTGCTGCCAATAAATATTTTTATTGCCATGGTTGCAACAATAAATACTCAATATTGGAATAAAGCTTGTAAGGGTAAAGGAATTGCTTTTGAAAGCTTACTGCTTATATTAGATGAACAGCTGCATTATTTGCGGATTATTAGGAAGACTGGATAGTCTGTTCATAAGAACCACCTTGCTGGATCCGACCAAGAATATAGTTCAGCCTTCTGTTTCACAGAGTAGCTAGCCAGATGCCCTGGGAAGTTCATAGACATAAAAATAGAGATTTCCCCTCCAAAGTTGTTCCCAGCATTTGGTTACATAGGTATGCTGCTTCTGAAGATGGAGGTTCTATTATTAACAGAAAGAACTATCCTTCATGAATCTATCTAAGCCCTCAATTTTCTAATGGCAAAAAAACTTAATAGTGCTAGACTGGGAGTACATCGGATAGTATCGCCTATCCCTTTCAGCTTCCAGTTGGTGAAGTCTTGGAGCCTGTATTACTTCAAGAGGACTAGAAATATGCAAAGGCCTGTAGTTAACAAATGCAACTTCCAAGTTTAAAAATGGCTTTAATTAGATCTGCAAATAGGTCTCAAATAAATTGTAAAAAAACCCTAACAACCCTGTTTTATTTTTGATGCCTACAATATATCTAATGAAAAAAAATCTGTGGGTTTATTATGGCTCTGATGACTAATTTTGTCTGTTTTTATATGTGCTAAATGTAAAAAAAAAGATACATCTGTTCCTAATGAATACAGAATTTGATATGAAGATTCAATAAACTGACCCAATTAAAATTGCTGTTTTTGAACTTGGAAATGTGATTCTTCCTGGTTCTAGCAATTTGTACTTCTCATCTAATAGCAGGGGGAATAGCAGATATATATCTCTGCCCCCTCTGGTTTTCCAGTGGCAAAAGAATACAAAATGTGTATAGGCAACTATATTGACTTATTTGATATTTTATTTTATTCTATATGAATGAAACAAATGACCCTGTAAAAATCTGATTTCAGTATTTCTCCTCCAACAGAGGACACCTGGAGAGCTTAGGAGGAAAGGCTGGGAGAGCTGCTGAGTAATGGTAGGACTGGTCCTTCATTTGAGAAATAATAGCAAAGAGGAGGGATCTGAGGGCAGCATTCCAGTGCAAGGTATTTTAAACAAATTTTGAAAGAGATGATGATGATGATGATGAATAATGGTACTTGAATATGATGCTATGCTTGGATGATTGGTGGCTATTTCTGAATATGGTATCAATTGGTTTTGACCACCGCTCATTCTTTGAAACATTGGTTTCCACTGATATGGCATAATAATATTTTAAACTTTTCATAAACATCAAGGTCTTATTTATTTATTTGTATTTATTCTATTTATATGCTGCCTTTCGGCCAAAAGGCCCTCAAGGTGGCTCCTAAAAAAATAAACACAAATACAAAATACACATCAGAAAAGAATACAGTGCACAAAAATTTAAATCACAAAATATTAACATTGTTAAAAAACAACAGAAGGTTCTTTACAGGCCTAAAGATAATCTGTCCCAAAATGTAGTACTGCCAGTTCAAGAATTTTAGTCCTCAAACATTGAGCAGCTCTTGCAAACGATTCGCTCACCAACATCATCGGATTCTTCCCCGAAATCATCATCCATAGACTTGAAGTAGAACTTGTAGTTGGACTGGTTGAGGAGCGCCTTGAAGTTGCGCAGCATCACCTGCTCGGCTGGGATGGGCAGCTTCACCAGGTACGGCGTCTCCTGGTCGTCCAGATGGTAGATTATCTTGGTCTCTGCTGCCGCCGCTCCCCACGAAGGACTCCTTGGGCAAAAGGCTCCAGGTGCCGCCGGCCGAACCCAGGCCTATTTGTACAGGTTTTAGGCTTGATGCTAGCATTTAATTTTAAATGTAGTTTTGGTTTACCTCTCAAATGCGTTTAATCAACAGCATTTGTCAAAACCTGAGAAGCTGAAGTACTTCCATTAGAATGCTCATTGCTGTTCGAAACAGTATTGATTAAATATTAGTCCTATTTATAGAAGAAACACTGGATGCTTATTGTGTGATCTGGGTTATGGATTGCTTTCTGGCAGCCAGTGATCATTGCTCAACTTTCATATCTGAGATGTTTGAAAATATATCTCATTGCTTATTAAATAGCCAATAGAGTAACAGCTGATTTTAGGTCCAATATGTCTTCAGTTCAAAACAGGTCCTTTATGTTTCTAGAACACCACCTACATATGATGATAATGATTTCCTAGTCACCTTTCTGTCCCAAAGAACTCACAAAGTGATATATATATTTCAGTATGTAATCAATACAAAATACACAATATAAAAACAGCAATGTAGGTAGAACACCAATTTCTAACCAGATGGTGACTTAATAGTGGCTTAATAGTGTAAATGGTTTGCTATGATATCAGAAATGAATCTTTGGCAACAGTTTTTTTTTAATTTATTGGATGCCCACTGAAAAGTGCTAATATGGATTAAATGGGGGGAAATCTGGACTGGCATTTTGATAACAAGAGTGTCATGCCAACAATGCAAAGCCCATGCATACACAAGAGAGTATCGATCTTCAAGAGGAAATCCCACATAAAATGCATTACATTAAGCATGGATCACTGTGGTTGATCCACCTTTTCCAGGAAGAGATGCATTTGGTGCAGAAGCTGAAGCCATGTAAAAGGCACCCTTGGGCATGCCACTTGGCCTTCCAGGAGCAGCATTAGGTTCAGAAGCACACCAGGCTGCACATCCAGTCCTGGATTAGCTTGTCTACTGACCAACAGAACATCCATCATGTCTGGGCTGAGTTTCAACTTATTAGATCACATCCAATCCATTGCTGTAGCCCTGAGGTTGCCAACCTGGCATCTGTGGATGTCATAGCACCCGCAAAAGCCTTCACTGGTGCTCCCAAGAAGGGAGCCCAGACTCTGAGGTATTTTGTTTTAAAAGGAAGTGTCTAGACCTCCTAGACAAAAGTTATGAAGCAAAATGTGCAGGTACCTTCTAAGCGATTTCTGTGAAATGAACCAGTCAGTGTTTATTGCCAATGAATGAAGGCAGAACTGTGATAGATAAGTGAGTTGTTTGGCCACCAGGAAATAGGAATCGCAGGGGTCCTAAAAAGCTTCTGTTTCACATCCCCTTTAGTGCACTTTTTCTGCTTCTGTTTCCTTTTTAGTAGTGCTTGAAATCTCCATAGTTGGCCCTTCCTTTTTTCCTAGCAACCAGGATGCTTCTTTTCTGTGGTGTGTTCATCTGAGATGAACCGAGAACAAGGTCAGAGCATTTTTTAAGGTATTGTTACTGGGTGTCCATTTTGTCATTCAAATAGCTTGTATATGGAAGCCACTCTACCACATACAACTCTAACATGTGGACTGAGGCAAAAGTAGTTACAGAAGTTACTAGCCTAGCAAAATTCTTGCTTGGTTACCAGTAAATGCAAACTAATATTAAAAACTGCTGCTTATGATCCATCCCCCGCTATAGCAGAAAAAAGAATGAAGATACAGAGAACCTGACATCATAGTATACAGGAAGAGAGATTTTGTTAGGAGGGTTTTCAAAAAGACTGGTAGTTATAAGAAATCTAAGAATTATTGTGTAATGTGCCCCTGTGTTCTACTGTTTCTGTTCAATTTCACTAAAATTACACACATAGTCAGTGTTTCAGTGGCTTCCAATCTGAATTTGTGTTATTTGGTTCATTAATTAAATGTTATGTGTCCACTGGGTGTCCAACAGCTAGGACAGGGTGTCCATTTGGACACACAACTACTCCTTAAAATGCCTTGAACAGGGGTCAGGGCCAGTGGCACATTTCAAATTCTGAGAGTGCTGTGAGTGGATGTTACAGAATCCCCTCCCCAAGTGGCAAATATAACATGTGAAAACTTTGCAAAGAAGCTTAGGCATGTCTCCTATTGTGCAGGAGCTGATGTCCAGGCATTCATGGACAATTCATTGCATGGTTAACACAGTTAAGTGATATACATGTTAGGAATAAATTTCCATGTTAGGAAAAATTAGGAGACTTTTTTCTGTGTCCTTCCTCAGCATACAGCAATATTTTGAGACTATATTGATACTAGTTGATATGCTGCAGGAAAAAATGCATGTACTTGAAAGATGCACACAATTAATGTAAAACATTTTTCTGACTCATAATTCTTTTGGTAAGCTTTTTATTTTTCAAACAGTAATAAAAACTGGGAAATCATTTCTTCACATAATTGCCCTTTAGTTCATCATACACATCACTCTGGACTCATAGGAGCTTATGGATTCCCTGGATTCCAGTGCTTAGTCCAAGCTTTCCACATTAGTAAAGCTTCCAGTTTATGTAATGAAAGTGACTGTAATGCCGTTGAGAGTGTGAGCAACCTTCAGATGACCTGCTGCCTCTTTTGTAGATTTTGTCAGCACTCCTTGTAAAAATATGGGAGCACTTTGTGGAATTTGATATGCTTCACATTTACAAAGTTTAAACTGTGGTGATTATGTTTGCTATTGTAGTTTATACATTAAGGATCCTGACTGGATTACTGCTCTATAGATATGAACTGTGAGTTTATGCATAAATGATTCATTCATTTTTCATAAAATACTCCCCCCAAAGAATAGATGGCAGTGAAATATCAGAGCCAAAAGCTGGGATTTCAAGAAATGTAACTAAGAATGGGTGAAGAATGTCTCAAGAGGACTGCATAAAAATATTCCTTGCCAAATAAAATAGCTTATTGCAGGTAGAGCGTCAGCACTGGAACACACAACTCTGTTGCCTCTTCTTACTCCACTGAAGTTTTTGAAAATCAGGAAAGGATATAACGGTTCTGCTCATGTTGTAAGAGCAAGACAAGAGTTTACCTTAAATGATCAGCATTAATTTTTACAAAGCTGACACAGGAAATATGGCAAAAGTGGTAGGAAAGCAGCTTATATGTACATTTACATATGGCATGGATCACTGTGATCATTTGGAAGAATTTTATTTTGGAAAGTCCAAGGCCATACTTTTTATAAATGATATTTACCTCCAGGACAAAGCTAGAAAAACTATGCACAGGGTTGATGAGTTAGGTTGTGGGAGTTCCACCAACCCATCACACAGTTGATGCAGTTTTTTTAAAAAAATTATACTAGTTGGCAACCAGTGCAGATCTTTCAGCACTGGAGTAATTTAATTCTGATGCTACGCATCAGTTAGCAGCCTAGCTGCCCTATTTTGCACCAACTGGAAGTACCAAGAGCTCTTCAAAGGTAGCCCCATGTGGAGCTCATTGCAGTAGTCTAAACATAATGTGACTAAGGCAAGTATAACTGATGCCAAAACAGACTGACTCAGAAAATATCACAGTTGGCACACTAAACATAATTGTGCAAACACACTCCTTGCTGCCACTACCATATGAAAATCCATGGATAACACAGGGTCAAGGAATCTTCCTAAACTATGAACCTGAACTTTCAGGGAGACTGCAATCCCTTCCAGAACAGATTAAAATCCAATTACCAACCCAGACTTTGTACTGAGCAATAGCACCTCCATCTTGTCTGAATTTAGTCTCACCTTGTTCACTCTCATCCAGCCCATTATCGAACTCAAGCAACATTCAAAGATATTGACTGCTTCCTTGGTATTAGATGACAAGAAGCAATTGAAGTGACGGTCATCAGGATATTGCTTACTATATGAAAACACCACAAGAGGTCATTGAGAGCTCTGGGGCAAAGTGCCACTAAAGGCCAAAGGGGAAGCCCTTTCTTTTCATATCACAGCACACAGTTAAAGAGTTCACTGGCTTACACATGCAGGTTCATCATTTGCTTTCTCATTATTTAACACTTGGGCAACTCTCAGCTGAATGTGTCAACCAAAAACCACTGATAAGCATTGTTTTTGAGGTGATGGAAGGTAATTTCAAAATTCTTTCTGTCTGATCTCTAGCTCCCTTACACATGCAAATCCTCACTAGATGCTTCAGTTATCAAGTGATGAACATGTATCTGTGAACCAGCCCTAGCTAATCTCCCTGAAGAAGTGGGGAATAATATGAGTTGTGTGTCAGAGCACTTGATTACATCAGTGTGGAGAGTACTGAAAAGTGCATTACTCTTGCCCATACAAAACAGGGTTCAGAGACAGTGCTTCTCATATATATTTGCCAAAGCCTTCCTCTGAGAAATGGATGCTTCCAGATGTGAGCGAAAGAGGAGCCACCTTCTGCGATTTAAAGTTGTACAAACATGTGGTTCAAATTTTTGGTAAATATTGGATGTCAGTTGGCCTTAAAAATGGATACATTTTATATTGCTGCTCTTTAACGAAAAGCATTGGTCTGGCACATTTCCAACTCAAGGGCAGGAATCCATTTGGGGATTTGCACAG
Organism: Rhineura floridana; assembly: GCF_030035675.1. NCBI lineage: Eukaryota > Metazoa > Chordata > Lepidosauria > Squamata > Rhineuridae > Rhineura > Rhineura floridana. The sequence continues at coordinate 262,555,069 of NC_084480.1, read as the reverse complement.
AAAACAAGTGTTTCACCTTAAATGTACAATATATCAGTGCACCGTACACATGTTAAACTCCAGGTTAAATTCTCAGCATGGTCTGCAGACAATCAGCTGTTTTCTCAAGCTGACTGAAAACTACCCTTTAGTTCTACAAAAATGAAAGAAGAAATATACTCAGAAAAAATATTTGAAAACTATAATTCATAAAAATCTTTTATGGGCATTTACTCCAAATGACATACACTATGTATCTCTTTAAGGATGTATTAACTGAGTGATAGACTACAATTAATTAACTGGCCATCCATTTATTGATTAGTGTTATTCTAAATCTTGGAATATGTTATCTTTTGGGTGCTTTTGAGTTGTCTCCACATTTTTTTCCTGTGTATTGAGAAAGAAAGAAAGAAAGAAAGAAAGAAAGAAAGAAAGAAAGAAAGAAAGAAAGAAAGAAAGAAAAGCACCTGTAGCGCTTGTGGTACATTCATTGGATATGTTGTTGGTGCAATCAGCCCAAAGGCTACCTTACCATAAACACAATTCTACCACATGTATAAGCATGGATATAATCAGTGTTGGGGACATTTTTCTGTCACAGGTATGAATGGCTGCATAATTCCATACCATCTTTGTTTCCAGGCTGTCTATTCTTTTTCCTTAATATTCTGGGTGGTAGAGAAAATGAAGGACATGTGACCATTCTGAGAAATATTTCTTATTTTAAAAGTGATGGCAAGAGCATTGCCTCTTTATTTGTTTAGAGATTTTTACAACCCTGCTCTTCAACCAAAAGGATTCCAAGAATGGCTTACATATCACTGCCCTCAGGCTTACAATCTAAAAAGACATGACACAAAAGGAAAATGGGTTGGCAGGAAGGAGGAAAAAGGCACCCTCAGGTTCATGTTCTTATGAGTTGTTCTTCTGTCCCACTGGGGTGGAAAAGCTCAAGGAGAATAGGTCTCTCAGGAGGGGTCCTGATTCCCTTCTCTTCTGTCCTGTATTGTAGCCTGATGTAATTATTGCTACCAGGTGACAACGGAAAGAGGGAGGAGCATGGATTATTGCCCTGTACCCCTTCTCTTCTTTTCCCTATTACAGTCTGATGTAATAGCTGCTACCAGGTGATCTTCTATTGCGGCCTATTGCCGAAATAAAACACAGACACCATTGCTTGGGTAAATAATGGGCCACTTTATTTAAACAGAATCAATTGAATAATGAACCTGCAGAAGGGAGATTAAGGGCGGGGCATTCTGGTGATCCAGGCAAAGCCTGTTAGCAGCTATCGGGCGACCATGCCCTGCCTGAGCCTGGGGCTGCCCTGTGCCAGCCCCCCAGCTCCAGCCACACCCTGAAGATGTGTAGGGGGTCCAACCCGCATCACCGCCCCTCGGAGCCCTGAAACTCCGAGCGGATGAGGCACGTTGGCCCCAAAGGCGGCCCGTACCCTGTCCCCGGGCCGTGTAGCCCTGAGCTGCAGGCCTCCGGACCGCCTGTCACCCCCAAAGGTGCCTAAAGGTGTCACCTAGCTGCCCTTTCCTTTTAACCTTTCCCCGCACTTCTTCGCCACAGAAGGGGGACAAGCCTCTGCTTAGTCCCCCTTTACCCCACACCCGATAAGAATCTGGTGTAAACCCTTCTGCAGGTCCCTTAGAAAGATGTCGTTGCCCGTGTCCGTCAAATGGACGCCGTCAGGCCGAAACAGCTCAAGCTTGTTGTGGCCCACCTCTGGGTGGTGGATGACAGAACCTCCCAAGTCCCTAAGGGCCCTCTGAATTTGCCTGTTCACCTTTTTCCGTGCCCTGTTCATCCCTCGTGGGTCACCGGCACAATTCCACCTCCTGCGCGGCAGGATGTCTGACCACACTAAGTGCACCCCCGGCCAGCGATGTGCAATGGCCCGGAGGTCACCGCATGCCTGTTCAATTAGGGCCTTGCCCTTTAACAGACCCAAGTCGTTGCCCCCGAGGTGGATCACCAGCACCTGGGGCACTGCCACTTCCACAGCCGGTTGAAACAAGGCTGGCAGGAGCCCGTCCCAACGCATCCCCCGACGTCCCAGCCACCGCACTGCGGCCCATTGACTGAGCCCCAGCTGCGTGCCAAAGCGAGACTTCGCCGCCCTGCGGCCCGCCCAGAACATCATACTGTGGCCACATAGGAGGATGCGTGGCTGCTCCGATCTTGTCCAGTGATCTGTTGAAACAACAACGACATTGGGTAACAATGGGGGGGGCCCTGGGGGGGCCAACATCTAGCCGCTGGCGTCGTGTGTGTCAGCAAGTGGTCTAACGTAGGCCTTGTACGCGTCCAAGGACCACCCGCCCACAGCCTGAAGCCTGTCTTTAGAGAAGCCCAATAGGGCCGCCGTGGAGGCCGCGCCTATCCGGAAGGAGTGTGTCCCGAACTTACTGGGGTCCACGCCTAAATTCCCCAGTGCGGCCTTCGCCACGGACCAGAACTGGTATCTGGTAAGGGGCTGGGAGTTCCTATGTATGAATAGGTACCCTGACTGCGACCCCCTCGCTACCACAAAACCGCGCAGGGCTGTTACTGGGCAGAGTTCTTGCTGCCGGCATGGGGCTAATACCACCAGGCGCCCCTTACCATGCTGGTCCGTTTTAGACCGCCTGAGCCGCAGGAGGGCCCGCTCTGCCCTCCAGCTGAGGTCGGAGACTAGCAGAGCTCGGAGGGAGTTATCCATCTTAGAAGCCGCCACCACCTCCCCAATTCGGAAGGCCCCAAAAAACAGAGTGAGGGCCGCAGCATGATATAGCAGGGCCTCGAAAGGGGAAGAACACAAGTGCTTCCACTGTCCTTGCAGGCCAAACAATAGCTCCGGGGAAAAGGGGAGGCGTGCATCCGGGGGGCAAGGGCGCTCGCGGGACCAACCCTCCAGCATCCGGCGCACCCTAAAGTCACCCGTGTAGTCCTGAAAGCCCCGTGCCTTCGCTAGGAAAGCGAGGCCTGAGAGCTTACCTTTGATGGTCCTGACTGAAAGGCCTCTCCGTTTCCCCTCCACGCAGAACTCCATAAGCTGCTCGACCGGGATGGGCCACTCCTGGGCGTAACCCCTGGACTCTCTGAAGTTTGATAGATCCCTACCTGCCCCCTGGTAGCTGGCCAAAGTGCTGGGCGCCACAGAAAGGCTTATGGCCCTTTCTGATTCAATCCTCCAATCTCCCATAGCGCTGCGGGGAACACCTCCGGCAGAGCCCTTGCCCACGGTGCCAGCTGGCGAAACTTCTCCATCTGGTTCCGTGATAGAGCATCAGCAATACTATTGTCAATACCCGGAACGTGGCGCGCCAGGAACTGAATATTACAGCGAAGACATTGGAGCATGAATGCTCGCACCAGAAGCATAACGTTGGGGTTTCTAGAGGACAGGGTGTTAATAACGTGCACTGTGGGGAGGTTGTCGCACCAAAAGTGGACTGAGGAATTACACAACTTGTCGGGCCAGAGGTGTACGGCCACGACAATGGGGAAGAACTCCAAGAACGTCAGGTCTCTGGTCAGGCCAGCCAGTGTCCAGCCCTGCGGCCAGCTGCCGTGGCACCATGAGTCATGAAGAATGACCCCAAAACCGAAGGCACCCGAGGCATCGGAGTGCACCTGTAGCTCTGCCTCCAACAGGCGATCCCTTCTCCATAGGGAGACCCCATTAAATTCCCGCAAGAAGGTGGACCACACTGTCAGGTCAGCCCTAAGAGCGGCTGTCACCCGTGTGCGGTGGTAGGATCGTGATAGGCCAGCCATGGCGTCATATACGCGCCGCAGGAAGGCACGGCCGGGCGCTACAACCCTGCAGGCAAAGTTCAGATGGCCTGCCAGCCGTTGGAGAGTGGCTAATGTCACCTTATTAGAACTGACCACCTCTGAGATCTTCTCCCTGAGGGCCCCCAACTTGTCATGAGGGAGCCTGCAGCATTGGGCCACCGTATCTATCTCGATGCCCAGAAACGTGATAGCGGTGGATGGGCCCTCAGTTTCTCGGCCGCGAGGGGGACGCCCAGCTCCCCAGCCAGCCCCGCGAAATGTGCCATGAACGCCCTACAGGTGCCTGAGTCCGCAGGGCCCGCAAACAGGTAGTCATCCAAATAGTGTACCACTGATTGCAAGCCTGCGCGCCTCTTGACCGCCCACTCCAAGAAGGAGCTGAAGCGCTCGAAAACAGAGCATGATATAGAGCAGCCCATAGGCAATGCCCTGTCCACGTAATATTCACCCTCAAAAGCCAAGCCCAACAGCTCGAAGTCCTGTGGGTGGACCGGGAGGAGGCGGAAAGCAGACTTGATGTCACACTTTCCCATAAGGGCCCCAACCCCGCAGTCCCTGACCATTCGTACAGCACAGTCGAATGATGTGTAGCGGACTGAGCACAGCTCCGCTGGGATGAAGTCATTGACTGACTCACCCTGTGGAAAGGACAGGTGGTGTATCAGGCGAAATTCACCTGGTGCCCTCTTGGGGACGAGGCCCAACGGGGAAACTCTGAGTGAGGGGATGGGTGGTGCAGCAAAGGGGCCCAAAACCCGGCCGGCTACTACTTCCTTCCTAATTTTTTCTCTCAGAACTGATTCCATGCCTTCCACTGACTTAAGGTTGCGGGACATGAAAGGTCGCCTGGGACCCAAATAGGGGATCCGAAAACCCACTGTGAAGCCTTCGAGTAAAAACTGGGCATCTTGGACTAGGGGGTAAAGGTAGAGTAAGTGTTGGAGCTCGGCAATTTTAATTGGGCTGGGGCCCCTTTCCCTGAGCTGCGCCTGCAGCCCCTGTCTTCCTTGCGCCAGCCGAATCCCTGTTTCCATCCCTGAAGGGGCGGCCCCTGGGGCAGCTAGTGCAGGCGTGGGGGCCCCCACATATGGCACATTCATGTCTGAACCTGCACGGGCTCCGACCGCAAAGGCCACGCGAGCTGAACTCCCAGCAAAGCAGGCGGGGTTGAACCCCCTGCCCCGCAGGCCCGCGGGAAGCAGTTGCTGATGCCTGGCGCGCCAAGAGATGGCCGCTGTCCACCCTATCACCTGCCATGGGTCTAGAATGTGCCATAAATTGCAGCCACAGGTCAGCCTCCTTTTTGTCCCAGGGGAGGGATGTATCAAAAGCCGCCCTCATACGGAACGCCTGGTCGTAGTCCAGCCATGCCGTCCCTTGAAACTCAGAGTAGCCCCGGTATATGATATCGAGGTATTTGATCAGTACCGAGGCCCTATGAGGCTGCCTCTGTATTACCACCCCCATGTACGTAAGGAATGCAGGCAGCCAGTTAGACCAAGAGCGCTCTACCCGTCGGCGCTTGGGCCTATCGGGCTCTGCATGTTCCCCTTTATCCTTATCCTTCCCAACCGGCTCCCTGTACAAGAGCGAGAATAGGTCCACATACTCTCCCCTCCATATTCTGTCCTTTGTAGCAGGCAGAAGATGAAAACCCAGTGGGGCAGACGTTTCCCCAAAAGGTATGGCCCCCTCTCTGACTGATCCCAGGGGGTCGGATATCTCTGCAGGGGGGTTGGCAGACAGGGCGGGCTGATGCCCTCCTTCCGTCGCCGTCCCAGCAGCGAGGTGCCAGACCTGCTCACAGGCCTCCCTTAGGGGATGCTGCTGCTGTGGCGTAACCTCCCCCCCGCCGGCGGGGGTCCCTGCCTGCCCATATCCCTCGGTTACCGCTGGTGGGGAAAAAGGCCAATAGGGGTACCCCCAGGGGGCCCAGCTCCACTGCCGCTGCCCTTGTTGTTGTGGCATGATAGAGGACTCACCCTGTGTGCTTTCCGCCGAAGGTCCTTGTGCGGGCTGCATTGTTGGGGCTGCTTGCAAGGTGGGAGTTGCGCCTGGCTCTATGCTGGGCGTCCTCGCCTCAGCCCTGAGCCCGGCCTCCAGCACATCCAGTCGCGCTAAGATGGAAGCAACAGCCCCTGCATCAGCACTGTTCACTGGCCGCTGCGTTTTCCCCCGAGACCGTTTGGGTGGTGGGTCCTTCTTCTTCCCTGTCCCAGGTTGGTCCCGAGGTGCACTAGGATGGCCTGAGCCATGCTCTAGGGCTTCCAACCTGGCTAATATGGCCGCCCATGGTGGCCCCTCCCCACTCCTTGCCCCCTCCGCCGCTGGGGGTGGGCATCTCCCCCCTGCTCTGGGGGCCTTTCCTTTCCCTTTTGGCCCCCCTTGTCCTTTCTTAGGTGGCATACTAGAGGGAGATAGGGGCCCCGCTTACAAAATGACGTGATTTCAAAACGTTGTGAAAGGGCCCGCCTGCTTATTCAATACCCCCTCCCGGCACCCAATTATCCTGGAGGGGAGCCTAATTGCCCTGCACGTGGCAAGGATTGATGGTTGGGGTCGTGCCCCACCTACCCCCGCGTTAATTAAAATTAATAATTAAATTTAAAAGTTGCCGGCCAAAGGCCGCCTAGCCTGTGGTCCTCGCCGCTGCTGGATCCGATCCTGCGCTGCCGCCTCGTAGTGACTGCCCCAGGATCCTCGCCGCATAGGCCTTGGTGCCAGCCGCCGCTGCCTCCCTGTCTCTCAATGAGGCTGGGGGGGGGCCCGCTGCCGCCCAGCCACCCTGGCCTCAAGAAGCCTCCGGAGGCCCACGTGCGCCAGCAAAGAAGCCGCACCACGCCGAAGCTGCTGCTGCCGAAATTGCCGCTGAAAGGAGCCGCGCCTCGCCGAAGCTGCTGCTGCTGCCACGATTGTCGCCAAAAGAAGCCCTGCCGAAGCTGCTGCCAAAAGGAGCCCCGCCGAAGCTGCCGCCGAAAGATGCCGCGCCGAGCCGAAGCTGCTGCTGCTGCGGCCGCCGAAATTTGAACTGGATGGCGGGAAGCAGGCGGGGCGGCCTTAAATAGCCTTCAGCCGCCCCGCCTCCCTGCCGCGTCACACGACGGCGCGCCAGCGCGCCGTGTGTGCACGCATCCCCTCCAAGATGGCGGCCGGGACATCGACAGCGGCCGCAAGCTCGTCCCTCTGCCCGGTAGGTCCCGGGCACGGAACGGGAAAACATAAGATGAAGAGTACTACAGGAAAAGGAACAGCATCTCCTGGAAGCCAGGTGAGGGAGGGGGAAATTAATATGGCACCGCATGCCCTCTGCTATGGCTGACATAAACAGCATGGTATATCTTCTACTTTCCTCAAGTACTGCATACCCCTAAATGAAGGTATGCATCATAACTGTGAATTTTAAAAGGCCTTGTTTCTGTGAGAAAATAAGGACAAATATTCCATGCTAAATATGAAATTTATTTCAACCAGATAATAATATTTAGCAATATTGACACTAATTATCTATTGTGGCAGAGATCCTCATTTTGTGTCCTTCTGTCAGTACTGAATGCACCGCTATCAGTTTCATTTATTGTTCCCGTATTCTTGAATTATGAGGTATAAATAACTGTAGATCTTGATATGCCTTCTAAATACGATTTGGTATTTTATATGATCATATTTTGTCCTGTCTTATTTGTCTCTCTTTCAAGATAAACAATTCCAATTTTTCAATTTCTATTTGTTTGAGAGTTTCAATATATCCTTGATCTTTTTCATTGGCCTTGTTTGAAACCTCTTCAGTTCTGCAATATCCTTTTTTGAGATGAGGTTACCAGTACTGAAAAAGTATTCTAGAGGAGAGTGATTGATTTGCAGAATTACATTTTTTTATATTTCCATTCAGTTCTTTGTGTATTTTAAGAACTTGGTTTCTTTTCCCCCTCCACTAACACTGAACTCTCCATTCACATATAACCTTTAACATTTCTTAATTGTAAACATTATCAAAGGATCCTTTTTTTTTTTACAATAATTTTTATTCAAATTTTCATAAAACATACAAAACAAAATCATAAAACATTCAAAGACAAAAAACAAAACAAAACAAAAATAATTAAACAAAAAAAATAAAATATTGACTTCCCATTTGTCACAGATCAAATCAGTTATAGGTCTACAATATATAACAATCCTGTCTCTTAAATCATATTATAAAATCACTTTCCTCCAGTAGTTATCTTAATTAATCATCAAATCTCATAAACATTACTTTATTCTTTCCACAAAAAGTCAAAGAGAGGTTTCAATTCTTTAAGAAATATATCTATCAATTTTTCTCCAAATAAACATGTCAATTAATCCATCTCATTAATAATTATAATAATCTTATTGTCATAACCATAGTCCAAATAAACATTTCGATTAATCCATCTCATCAAAATCTGTTAGGTTCAATAATTTCAATAGCCATTATTCCATTATCCCTATTAGTTCCATCTTCCATCTTCAATAGTCCTGTTAAGTCCAGTAATTTCAGCGTCCAATCTTCCATTATCAGTATTCCATAATAATCTTGCTGTCGTAGCCATAGTCATATAATAAGAGTCTGATGGGAATTTCCTCTATCCCAAATATTTTCTTGCCATCCATTCTGAATAAGTTGCTGAAATACTGTTGTAAAGTCATATCTCTGTTCTTCTTTTTTACAAAATGCACTGGCTCATCTCTTGAGAGTTTTTCCATTGTCACATGGCTGCAGTTAATTCCATAGATTTTCTCTATATCAAACTCCATCACGTCATTCCAGTCCAAAAGATTATCCAAGCCATTGATAACTTTATCTCTAATATCTTCATTAATTTCTTCAGAGATAACGTTAAATTCCAAACAGTAGATTTTATTTCTAAAATCCATAAACTCCAGATCTTTTTCCAATTCCACATTTGTTCCAATCTCCAGGGCTTGTATCTTCCCTTTATTTTTTCTTTTCTCATCTCTGATCTCATTCTCCTCTCTCACAGGATCCCCTATTTCTTTAAGCTCCTGCGTCATTTTGCTCAGTTCAATTTTCAGCTCCTTACTACCCTGTCGCAGGGTTTGTTTCGTTATCTCAATCTCATCCATTATTTTCTGAAACATAGTTACTTCCAGATTCTCAGCCACTTTCTTGATTGCCATTTTTAAAACCACGAAAACAAAGCAAAACAAAAATAAAGAAGAACCACTTCTTATTTCAGCAACAATTGGGTTAATATTCCAGGCTTGATGACATCACAGTATAAACAGAGCAGCCTGCCTTATCTCTCTATGTTCAAGAATGCAAAACAAATTTAGTTCCCAGCATCAAAACAGCTAGTGGCGTCGTGAAGAAGCAGATTCGTCAAAATAAAATAGACCAAAAAGAGAATAGTCCCAGACAATATAATATTCCTCGGAATAGAAATCAGGAATAGAAATCCCTCTTCTGTTTATATCTTTAGAATGCACTTCCAGGACAGCTTTTTGCGACAGAAACAGAGATAAGCTGTTAATTTCGTGAATAACAGAGAAGAGTTATAGCTCACCCAGAAGTTGTCCAAAACCGATCAATCTGACAAATCTCCTTTGGCTGCAACAATTTAAACCAAGTAAAAAAAAATAATAGAAAGAAGGGTGCTTGCCTGTTAGTCCGTTCTCTCTTTAAAGAAAAGATAAACGTATCACTTAAACAGATAGAGCTTGTTCGGAAGTCCGTCCGGCATTGTTGGCTGGACCTTATCTCATAAATTAATGAAATCCAGTCCTCCCAACAAAAACAGGCTTTTGAGGTTGATCTCTACGTTTCTCCCTGCCCGGGAGAAATTTCATCAGTCAAAAAAAAAAAAGTTCTGACTGATTTATATCTGAATAAGCTTCTTTTGAGGCGGGAGCCCGTCCCATAAGCAGGCACAAGCGAAGTCACCCTTCCCGGAAGTCCAACATTATCAAAGGATCCTAATGTTGTTTCAACCAGATAATATTTAGCAATATTGACACTAATTATCTATTGTGGCAAAGACCCTCATATTGTGCCCTTTTTTGCAAAAAGGTAGCAGGAGCCTTTCTCCATTTTAGCAGGGAAGTTTTTTTCCCCCAAAAAACAAATATTAAAAAATAAGGTCACAAAAGGGTGGATCTCTCAATTTCAGTTTCCTCTCAGTTTCTCATTTTTTCAGTCTTTTAAGGTTTCCACATTTTCAGTTTACAATGGATTTTTTAAGTCCTCATGAAAATTCAACAGCATTTTAATGCAAATTTCTCATCTCTCTCTCTCTCTGTGCATGCAATTTTCCCTGATATACACATTTTTTGCAAAGCAGTTTTCTGTAATATTTCACTTTTGCATGTTATTTTTTACTAATATATGCATTTTTATGCACACGTTACCCCAATATTTTTTTTACTCATTACTTCCCTGCAAAATTTGGAGAAGTGTAAATTTGTAAGGATGACTGTATTGTTTTGGAAAGTGCAGATTAGGTAGGTTCACCTTTAAATGTGAACTGAATCAAATTTCTCCTCCATCCCAATCGGAAGTCCTAAACCCACTCACTAGGGAGCAGTCCCTTTGAATCCCCACTTGAATCCCCATATCCCAGGCACTGTCCAATGGCAGAATAATATTTCAGATGGCCACCAGTGCCACAATTGACACACTAGCTTGGGTAGATGGGTGAAACCAGTTCTTTTCAGAACTAGATATTGTACTTTGCTCGCTTGGGGAAAACAAAACCCCTGTTTCAGAGTGCTGCCTTGAGAAGATGCTGCCCCACAAAAATAAGTAACAAGTGTGAATTTGTTACCCTGTAAGTTAAGCATTTGGGAAGTTCCTAAGTCAGGGATCATCAACATGGTTCCTGCAAGCATAGATCTGCCACCAGAGGCCTTCACATTTTGATGTGAATTTCTCCTGATGAACACATTTTTGTTGGCAGTTTTGACTAATTTACACATTTTTGTAAGCAATTTCTCCTAATATAATGCATTTTTGTATGTTATTTTCACTGTTATTCATTTTTATGCAGTTTCCCCTAATATATGCATTTTCATAGACATTATTTGGTTAGAGAACTGCAGCGCAAAATTTGATTAGGTGTGAATTTCAAAGGATGACTGTGTTTCAGTTCTCATATTGTTTTGGAAAGTGCAAATTTGATAGATTCAGCTTTAAATGGGAATTGAATCAAATTTCTCCCCCAATCCCTATTGCAGTGTCTGTGTGGGATCCACAACAGTTTCTCCAGTTTGCAAATGTGTCCATGGGCCCCAAAAGAGCAGTGGCCCATGCCCTAAGTCATCTCATCTTTCACGATAACCAGACAATGTACAAAAACCCTCTCGCTAAAAATGTGTGTTATTATGCCAGCTTGCTGTGTACTCTGCCCCTCTCTACTCCCCAGGGCAGAAATAGCAGTTATGTACAGTTTATATATAGCCAGTGTGGGAGGGAAGGCAGGAGAAGGAGGCTTCGTCTTCTCCTGCCCTAAGTGCTACTTTGGTTTTTTCATTGTCCAATTATCAGAAATGATCACATAAAAATAAGAACTGATGGCACATCTATAAACCAGGTGCTGTCACTTATCAGGTATAGAATCTACTTTTGCTTCCACACTAATGAAAAATGATTTCAAAAAGAATGAAGATCCTGTTTCAATAAAACCAGGGAAAAGATGTAACCCAAAAGCTGTCTGCAGCCCTAGGAATAAGTGAAATGTTTTGACAGGGAAAAATATGTGTTGGCAACAATGCTTGACTCGTATTTCAAAAGCAAAATTGAAACCATACTTCTAGAGGGGGCAGATGCTGACAACTGGAAGGATGTTCTGAAATGCAGAGTATATCAGAATGTGCCATTCAACTCCTCCTCTTTGCAATCTGTTCATGCAAAAGACCAATATGTTCAGTATAAAAAAGTCACACTGATAAAAAAAAGTCAGGGAGGCTGGTCTTAACCTGTGTTGCTAACAATGAACGAATGACTAATCCCAAAAAGTTATATTTTGGACTGAGTTCAAGAAACTTGAAGCATTGAACAGATTATTCACCATTGCTCAGTGCAAGTACCAACAGTGTCAAAAGCCCAGCAGGCTATCTAAGCCCATGTTAGATTCTAAAGAATATGAATTTCCACATTTTAAAAAGGAAACATCTGGCAAAGCTTTTCATATTGATTTTGAAACTGATTCAATTGTTGTGATGACTAGAATTCTCAATTCTCTTAAACATAATGATATCTGGCAATATATTTCTGATAATATCTGTGGGTTTTTTTGTATTATATGATTTTAATGTATTATGCTGTAAAATACTTCAGGATTTCTAATGGTAAGCGGTATGGAAATGTTTGTAAGTAAACAAATAAATAATGAGATCAATTAAGGCCATTGTATTACTAAACGTTATCCTAGAGCATTGGTCTTCAGCTGGTGGATTGGGACCCACAATTAGGTCTTAGCCTGATCTACAGTGGGTTGTATCAGCAGCACTACCAACGTACAAATACATTGCTAAAAAATGAAGAAGTGGGTCCCAAAATGAATGTTTGTGCTTAAAGTGGGTTCCAGGTTAGAAAGTCAGCTTTGAAGGCATGCCAGGGTCAAGAGAGAAACCCTTCATAATCTTGTGACACCATTGTACGTGGAACATAGGGACACAGGAACCTGTCTTATGCCGAATCAGGCCCTTGGTCTATCTAGTTCGGTATTGTCTACACTGACTGGCAGTGGCTCTGCAGGGTTTCAGGCAAGGGTCTCTCCCAGCCCTACCTGGAAATGCCAGGGATTGAACCTGGGACCTCATGCATGCAAAGCAGATGCTCTGCCACTGAGCTATGGCCTTTTCCCTAAAAATAAAAAAGTATTTATTTTTGCTGCTGCTTCTAGTGCTGGTGGCAAAAGAGGTGATTTCAGTGGCTACTTCTTGGCAGCCACCTTTTTATTTTCTCAGAATTCTCTAGACGTTGCATCATTTGCCATGGGGAGTGGAGAGAAAGGTCTCCTACACACTGGCACGTTTCAGCTTTCCCGCACCTGTTCCCCCTTGGGATGATGCAACATTCAGACAGTGTCTGAAATCAGCTTTGCTGTTGCTCCTGCCACCAAAGAAAGATAGCTGCCAATCCAAAACCAGTGCAAAGAGGTTCAAAGTTGAGCCAGAAAAGTACCCTGTCTGAGGGTTCTGCTCACATGTAAAACTTAGTACGAAAGCTGGGAGAGCAGACACAATCAGAATGCATGGACAGTGAAGGCTTGAAGTGAGGACCCTCCTTATACTCATGGAGGTTCCTTAAGCACTTGCACAACTGGGGTTCTAAATCACACCGGGTGCCTCCATGAGTACAGCAGAGTAGGTTCCCCTATTCCCCTCCATGTGCTGGAGGTCAATAGGGACTGTTTGGGTGGATGAGAGGTCAAGCTTAGCTTGCTTGTCACTGTTTTCCCTTCCTGAGGGTTGATTTTATGTTTCAGCAGAACACCTGAACAGGGCTTAAAAATCAAAACAATTTTCATCCACTTCCTATTCATAGGACTTATTTACGAACAAACGAAAATTGCACCAAATGGCCACCATTCAATTACATTTTTTATTCATTTTTGAAACGAATGGATATACCCGTTTTATTTTCTAAGCAGAATAAATGAATGTCAAAGCAGAGAGAATAAGAAAGGATCCATGGACTTTCCCAAGGTTTCTCAACTCAAAGATTTGAAGAAAGCATGAAAATGCTTGCATATAAAAAAGCTATTACATCTTGGATCCCAGAACCACACCACTATTTCTACAAAGGTTGGAGGGGAGGGAGAGTCACCCGTCCCTCTTGTGGTCCAAAGAAGACACATGCATAAAATATTCATGATAGAAGTGTATAAAATTATGCATGGTATAGAGCAAGTCTCTCTCTCTCTCTCTCTCTCTCTCATAACATTGTAACTCGGGGACATCCAATGAAGATAAAAGGTGGAAGATTTAGGACTGGAAAATGAAAGTACTTCTTCACAGAGTATGTGGTTAAAGTATGAAATTTGCTCCCACAAGAGGCAGTGATGGCTGCCAGCTTGGATGGCTTTAAAAGGATTAGAGAAATTCATGGAGGATAAGGCTTTCAGTGGCTACTAATCCTGATGGCTATGTTCTACCTCTACTATTGGAAGCAGTATACCCTGAATACCAGTTGCTGGAAACTGCAGGTGGGGAAAATGCTATGCAGACCAAATCCTGTGCATAGCCCTAATAAATGGTTCATTTATCAAGAAGTTTTCTAGTCCAATACAAAAGCTGCTAATGTAACTCCCATTCAATAAGAATATAAAAACATTAGAACAGCTTGCTGGATCAGGCCAGTGGCTCATCTAGTCCAGCATGTAGTCCTGTTCTTACACTGGCCATACCATTGCCTATGAAAGCCTGCATAGCAGGACAAATTGAACCAGCTCTTGGTTGGATCCCGCCTAGGGTTTTCAGGGTCTCCGGATTTTGCCGGAGACTCTGGGTTTTTTTGAGGGGGGGTCCTCTCTGGGTCTCCAGGTGCTTCACCTTAATTTCTGGACTCTTAGGTTTCATTTCCTTTTTTAAAAAGTAAATTTCTAGGTGGTCTGGTTCAAGAGATATATACCAAAACATCAGCCTGTTCTGTTAGAAGTTGGCTACTCTAATCCCTGCCCTTTCAGGTTTTTAACCAATAAGTGAAGTCAGAATTGTGATTGACAAGAGATTTGCTGACCTCCAGGCAATAGCTAGAACCCACTGCAAATCTTGAAAACAGTTTCCTTTTCCTGTTTGTATGCACATCAGAAGTTGAGTGAGTGTATAATTTAATTTAATTTAATTTTAATTTAATAATATGTTATACTTCTACAATTATAAGGAGTCAAACAAGTTTAACTTTTACTGGGCTGTTGAAGAGGGCAGTTTATTTGTCTAATTCATAGCCTGTTTTGAAAACCCTCCCAATACGAAATTTTAATCCGTTACCCACTTTTCTGGGAGCAAAACTGCAATGCTAATCCCACATACCTAGGAGTAAACCCCATTGAATTCAGTAGGGCTTACTTTTGAGTAGACATGGTTAGGATTGTGTTATAAATCATAGGGACTTTTGAGTAAACATAGCAAAGGATTGTGTTGTAAATCTTTCTCTCTACCTCCAATCCTTTCTTTTTAAAAGCAACAAGGCAGGGCTTTCTTAGGTTATTATTAGAATTAGAATTTATTACCAGCCCTTCACACAAAGGTTAATGCTTTTATTTGGTAGGAAACTAATATTATTTTAAAAAAATGTTCTGCAGTGACCAACTGGTTTTAACAAGAAACTATTATATAGGGTGTATGTATTTTTACATCTCCAATGTGTGTGTACATGGAATCTTTCCAACAATCCTCTGAGGTAGGGTTGGGAACCAAGGCAGATTACAACAAGAAGTAAATCCATTTAAAATCCAATAGCCATAAAACAAGTATAAACCAGTTGCAAAACAGCTTAAAGTGGCATGATTCTGAATTTTGGGTTGGGTGAGTGAAGTTTGAGGTTGCAGTCCTGTGCATGCTTCTCTGTATGAATACATTGAATATATTGGGACTTGCTTCTGAGTAAACATGCATAGGATTGCACTGTAAATATCTTTACATGTTGTGTAAATAATAAACATCTTTGACATACATGGTTATAGAAATATTTCTTCATACTAAGTCTCAATATGTATCTGATTTCACACTATCGTTGTACATTATTATTTCCTCTACATTTTAACAATGCCCCTCTTGCTTGGGGTGGTCATGGTCCCACTCCATTGTTTTTGCCCTGAGGGGCAGATTAGGCTGAGAGATGGTGAGTAGCTCATGGTCATCAAGCAAACTTTGTAGCTGCATTCCATTAAAAAATATAATTAAAATGATTTACATGCAGACAAAGTTTATGAAGAAATGCAGATCCACATAATACATTTAAAGAACATCCAACTCACATTTAAAGTGCATGATTTCCCCCAAAGAATCCTGGGAAGTGTAGTTTCTCCCTCACAGTTATAGTTCCCACAACTCTTAACAAAGTACAGTTCCCATGATTCTGTGGTGAGATTCACATGCTTCAAATGTATGTTGAATGTGCTTTAAATGCATGGTGTGGATCTGCCCTAGATATGCTGTGCTTTCATTAGTGAATTGAAAACAGCAATTTTAAAATAAAGTTTTTAAATGGGGGAAGAAGAGCTGTAGCTCAGTGGTAGGGCACATGTTTGCACCCAAAGGTCCAAAATCCAATCTCTGGAAAAGACTATTGTGTAGAATACTGAAGAGCCAATGCTACTCCATGTCATCAGTACTGAGCTAGACAGTACCAAATGGTCTGAGTCGGTATAAGGCAGATTCCTTTGTTCCTAAAAGAGGAACGAGACCCAAGGGCCAGTGACTCCAAAATGTATTTATGTAGTTTATTTACAACATTTATATACCACTATATTGTAAAAAACCTCAAAGTGGATAACAAACTATCCACAGGGTCGCCATAAGTCGGAATTGACTTGAAGGCAGTACATTTATATTTTTTAAAACAATAAAATTATTGGCAAAAAGACTTAAAAACATTCAAAATAATAAAACCTCACTCCCTCACAAGCACCTGTAGATGGACAACTTGAAGGCCCCTGCTCCTTCATAAGATTCTTCATCTCTCAGCTAGACTTGGAAAGACAGCCCCTTCAACTGAGGACATCTTCAAATAGAGGACTGTCCTTTGATAGTGTTCAAATAGATGCATAGTAAAGTAAGATATATAGTTACTCTAGAATTATGTCTTCTAACCCTGAAGCTTTATCTGGTAATCGTAGATATTTATTACATGGGTTGGTTGTTGACGGGGAATGTGCTATGTACATACACAGGGGACCTCTGATCATTATTGATTAACCTGTTGCATAAGCCCTAATAGTTCTAATATTAGTATAAATAGCAAATTTCATATTCTTAGTTTGAATCTTAAGCATATACCCCTAATCAAATAAAAATTGCATGGCTGATACTCCGAAGGATTTATCTTGAAACTACTTTTCAGTAAGTGTGTTTAGGAATACAATATGCTAGCTCGACGTTTTTGCAGAAAAATGCTATATTTATTCATGGGAATTGTTGGCACATTATCATAATTATTTCTAAATTTGTAGCATTATGTATAAATTAGCACGTGCAAATTTTATGGAAATCTGTATCCTTTTTAATTCTCTTTTTTGCTGATTTTAAGGTGGCCAACCCTGCAAATGTTGAGGGAGACCTGATACTCAGCTCTACCCTCAAATTGTTTTTGCTTGTTGCAGCAGCATTTGAGTTCCTATTTTGTATCCCCCATATCTCATAGTAATGTTATTTTTTCATCAGCACACTACAAGCATTATTCTCCTTTCAGTATATACACATAACTCCACAAAATGTTGGCATTATGAACATATATTGAATAAAATAACCCAGGGTGCATTAATCCTATCATGAATCCCAGATCTGACTCTGTAAAGGAAAGAATTACAGTATTTCAAAATGCCAGTTGCAACATTGCAATATAAGTTCACAGGCACATGGTTGCTAATAATGAATGGAAAGTTGCAAATATAATATTGGAACAGTTTCCTGCAGAGAGAGAGATCATATATAATCATATACGGTCAACTTGCTTGATTGCATCTAGGATTGAAACCAACAGAGACAAAAGCTGAACAATGTTTTGTGTGGCTTCCTGAATTAAATTCCTGTGTGAGACGCGGGATTTAATTGGTGATTACAGTGAAGAAATTAAGACAACTATTGTGCTTCAATTTGCATGATAAACAAATACCTTTGCCAATAGCTTCCAAAAAGGTAATCACATATTGAAAAAGACTTGCTTCTTAGCCTACATTAACATAAAAAGAAGCATTTAATAGTCTCATTAAAATCTGCTACACTTTTACTTCATGGATGCAGGTTTTTTTCCCTCACACCATCATAAACCCCAGTTGCTAATTATTCTGTGTTTTTTTTAAAAAAAATCTGCATTCCAAAGTCAGCCATTAGTCAATGTATCAGCATCGTAGTCCATGTAGCCAGTCTCTGCAATACAGAAAACCGCAATTGATTAGGTGCTAGATTTTTTTAAAAATAGGTCTTCTATTATAAATGTAGCCTAGACAAGTAAACATAATATTTGGTAATAGACTTCATAGCAACTGTCAAAATGACTTAGTGTTTTCCCAGCCTTGCATTCCTTCAAAATTAATAATACCTTGGTGCATTTTATAATACTATTAATGTTATAAAAGTTCCTTCTATTTAATGACTGCATGTTTCATTATGTTTTAGCATTTGTGTCAGTTTAAAAGAAAAATTCTAATCTCTTTCTCTTTGCCTGTTGATTGAAGGATTGTAAATATGCAATTAGCAGCTGGAGTAGAAGTAAAAAAAGAAAATGTCAACTACTAAGTAGGTTTCCATGAAAAACTATGCCTGAATGTTGCTTCAAGCTATGGCAAAAAGACAAAAGCATCTTCCACTGAACAGGGAGGCTGTAGAATCACATTCTGTATGCCTGGGTGAGGGAATCTTTTTCAGACTGAGGGCTTCATTCCCTTTCGAGCAACCTTCCAGGGACCACATGCCAGTGGTGGATGGGGCCAGAGGCAAAAGTGGGTGGAGCAAAAATTTAAATTTTACATTAGGCTACTTTCTGCATACACACATCTCTCTCTGTTCACCATTCCAAGAAGCAAGATGTGTGATCAGAGTTCAAGGACACATGTCAGCCAGGCAAAACCATCCATAGTGCAAAGCAGGGCCAGCGAGAGGTGTGGTCTGCAAAGAGGGAGTGTTTCCTCAAGACAGTTCCAAGGGCCAGATACAGAGTCAAGGAGGCCCACATTTGGTCCAGGCCAGAGGCTCCCCACCCCTGCCATATGCTCATTCATTTCATATGACTAGCTAAGTCTTTCTGAATCAAAACAGTTCCATACCAAAAGTATAGGTTTCCATAAATGTGTAAGGGCTTCTGGCATTATTTGAGCTAATGAAATGGTTCACTATTTTCTATTCAATGCACATTTAATGTGCATTTCTTACGCAGCATCTGCATCATGCACTGCTTGAACTATTATAACTGCAAGTTACTTGGCAACCCCCCCTAACATTATCCTTCAAAGAAGCCTAATTTTAGTTTAACAGATTACAGTGCCTCCCCCAAAAAGCATTCAGACTGTATCTCACTCATCTACCAAGAACTGGCCATCTTCTGTGGATGAAATAAATGCCCTGTTTGTGGGCCACTTTAGCAATGACCTGAACTATGTGTATTGATTCTGCAATTCCACACAAGTACACAAAAGCCACAGAATGTTCTGATTACAGAATTCAGCTTCCTAAAAACTTCAGCTTTCCTTAAGAAAAGGGCCAAGTTTCTAGCCCATATTATTGTGAAGATAGGCTTGAAAATGTGTGGATATATTTCAGAAGCCAGAAGAGTTGTTAAATAAGCTTTCCCACAGTTGCTTTCCTTTCATACCTTGTAGAGTTGCTTGTCTCTCTGCTTTACAAAAGGAAGCAGAATAAATGATGCAAAATATTTAAAAATCGCAGAAAGGCACAGAACATAAAAGACAAATGGCATAAGCCAGATGACGGTATGTGAAGCTATCGGAAATCATACATAGAAACAATAAAGCCACTGCATTCCCTGTCTTCTTCAGTATGCATGTCGTGAATGAATTGTAGTGAACAGACTAATATATTAAGCAGCATTTAAGCATTTTGATACTGGGTTGCAGATTAGTGAGGTCCATTTTATACAGACAGATTTTGAAAACACCATAAACACATCAAGGAAGTTAATTTTGAGGAGAGACCCAAAACTAGCAATCAGCCACTTAATAGAACACATCAACTGTTACTTCCAGAATTTGTTAAGCTTTGTTGTCAAAGCCAACTAAAGAAGGCTGCTTGCCTTAATTAACATAATACCTATTATGTACTGGAAGAAAGTGATCTATTCCTCTCTGTTTAGCAATACTACTGGGGAAGTATGAAATATGAGAAGATCTTCAGGAAAATGTGGAACAATTTTAAAGCAAATGCTATAAATTACAGTCACTTCTGAATCTAGAGAAGAACTATACAGTGGCTAATTTATAATATATCATATGATATTATATCCTAACATCTCATTATCAGTTCTAAGATGTAAAACTATATTATATTACTCTGGGGTAGTCCCAATGGAGTAAAATGAACCTATGATTCAAAAGTACATTTGGCTTGACTATCCATTCAGACATATTCCTTGTTTTACAAACCTTTCCCTATTTTTTTTATTAGACAAAGAAAGACAAAGTTTTTTCATGTGCAAACTACCTGGTTAGCTGGCACATCTTCCTTATTTATATGCCACTTGATTGCAATAAACTTCTAAGCAGTTTACAATTCCTGAATGAGTTGCTTCCATTTTCCTTTTGCTATGTATGATTGCTGTGTCAATATTTGCAGTCTCTCCTTGTGCTTCTTTTGAAGCTGCAGTCCCACCAGGTGCACCTCCAAACCAGCTCCAGCACCACCTTTCTCACACTGGGGCAATGCTGCCTCTCACTGGGCTCACCTCTGCCAGTCCCTCCATGACCATCACTATTGTGGTCACCCAGGTGCCCATGGTGATGACCAGCAGGGACTTAGGAGATGGTGGTGGTGATTGGAGTTTGCACGGCCAAACTCATTGGCCCACCATCTTAATTATGCCAACCCTTATGTGCATGCAGGAGAAGCAACCTGGTCACAGTGCTGATTGGAGTTCTGTGGAGGATGACGGAACTCCCCAGCACTGCTTTCTTAGTTATGCCAGCCCTGCCCCTGATATACACCCAGGCAGCCCATCCATCCACAAGTGAGCTGGAGGGGCCATCAAGGACAGCCTATCTGGACAGCCAGAGTCGGCCAGTTGCATTCCGGTCTGGTGGGATCAGTTTCAGCCTCTTCCCTCTGAGGAAGTGGACAAGGTGCTCTCTACTGTGAAGCCAACCACTTGTTTGCTTGATCCTTGCCCTTCGTGGCTCATTATGAGCTGCAAAGAGAGACTAGGCGAAGGGATCAAGGCAATGGTAAATGCATCCTTGGAAGAGGGTGCAATGCCATCAGTCCTCAAGGAGGCAGTGATAAAGCCCATCTTGAAAAAGCCCTCCTTGGATCCCCAAGAATTGAATAACTTTCGCCCGGTCTCTAATTTACCATTCTTGGGCAAGGTGATTGAGCGAGTGGTGGCCAAACAGTTACAGGCACACTTGGATGAAGCAGATTACTTAGATCCTTTCCAATCGGGCTTCAGGACTGGACATGGAACTGAAACGGCCTTGGTCGCTGTGGTGGATGATATGAGGAGGGCGCTGGATAGGGGAGAATACACTCTCCTCGTCCTCCTGGATCTCTCAGTGGCCTTTGATACCGTTGACTACGGTATCCTTTTAAATCGCCTTGAGGGATTAGGAATAGGGAGCACTGTTTTACGGTGGTTCCGTTCCTACCTCTCAGACAGGCATCAACGGGTAGCATTGGGGGATGAGGTTTCAGACCCTTGGACTCTCAATTGTGGAGTGCCACAGGGTTCTATCCTCTCCCCCATGCTATTCAACATCTATGTGAAACTGCTGGGAGCCATCATCAGGAGTTTTGGGCTGCAGTGTCACCAATATGCGGATGACACTCAGCTCTATCTCTCATTTAAGTCCTCACCAGAGTTGGCTGTGAATACCTTGTCCAAGTGCCTGGAGTCCGTAAGTGGATGGATCGGAGAGAACAGGCTGAAGCTAAACCCCGACAAGACCGAGGTGTTGCTTGTGGGTGACAAGGGAAGGTTGGGAGATTTAGACTTGGTGCTTCATGGGGTGAGATTACCCCTGAAGGACCAGGTCTGCAGCCTAGGGGTCATTCTTGACTCCCAGCTGTCCATGGAGGATCAGGTTTTGGCAGTGAGCCGGGCAGCTTGGTATCAATTACATCTGATACAGAGGCTGCGACCCTACCTTCCTGTGCATCTGCTCCCACAAGTGATACATTTATTTATTTTATTTATTAAATTTATTAGTCACCCATCTGGCTGGTTGTCCAGCCACTCGGCGACGTACAAGATAAAAAACAATACATTAAAACGTTAAAATTTAAAACCATAACAGTAAAAACCTAACCCACCCCAAAAGCCTGCCTGAAGAGCCAGGTCTTCAAGGCCCGGCGGAAGCTCATCATAGAAGGGGCATGCCCTGGTCTCCTGTCGCTTAGACTACTGTAATGCGCTCTATGTAGGGTTACCCTTGAAAACGGTCCAGAAATTACAGCTGGTACAGAATGCGGCAGCAATCTTGATAAAGCATAGCTGTCGCCGGGATCATATCACTCCAGTGTTGGTAGACCTACACTGGTTACCAGTTGTTTTCCGGGCCCAATTCAAGGTGTTGGTGTTAACCTTTAAAACCCTATATGGTTTCGGCCCAGTTTATCTGAAGGAACGCCTCCAGTATCACCAATTATGCCGCCGGACAAGATCAGCCTCACAAGACCTTCTCTCGGTCCCACCAGTCAAAACAGCTAGGCTGGTGCGGACCAGAGAGAGGGCATTTTCAATTGTGGCCCCCACCCTTTGGAACTCACTTCCTTTTGACCTTCGACATGCCTCCTCCATGATGGGTTTTCGCCGAGCCTTAAAGACCTGGCTATTCAGGCAGGCCTATAGGATTTCTGGGGTGGATTAGTTTTTATGATGTATTAATTGAAGGATGGTTTTAGATTAATTGATAATTGTGGCTTTTTGATTGTATATTGTATTTATATTGCTGTACGTCGCCTAGAGTGTCCGTTAGTTCAGACAGATAGGTGACTAACAAATAAAATTTTATTATTATTATTATTATCTACCCACTCCTGAAACATGGAACTGGGCTAACACAAAAAAACCAAAGCTTTCCCAACCTGTTATTTATTCTTTGGATAAAGCCATTTTTATAGGCCAGGGATGGGGGACCTGTGGCCGCCTCAGATGTTTTGGACTCCAAGTTCCATGGTTCCCAAGCAGTATGGCCAGTGGTTAGGGATGAATGGAGTTGTAGTTCAGCAATATCTTGGAGGACCACAGATTCTCTATCCCTGTTATAGACCATTACGCTTGAAATCATCTACCTCACTCATTTTAGTACTTTCAGTGCTTCACAATGAGTTTCCTCTAACTACACATCTGTGTGAATGCATTAGGCATGGGCTTCACTAGCAGGTTCCTATCCATTTCAATTCTGTCAGTCTGGCTTTTGGTGTTGATCCACCATTGCCAATCCACTGTGGTTTTTTAAAGCAAAAAACGTTTCTAATGAAAATGCTTGTGCTGTAGGTGCTTGCTTCACCTTTTCTTTTTTCTACGTACATATCAGTTAGGCAGATAATTACCCATTGAGTCTGTCTCTTGCCTCAGACTAACTGATGTGTTGCTTAAAGACGACTCCCTCCCATTTCGCTATTCTTGTTGTTTTGCAGTACTTTTGATTTTTACTGTTGAAAAGTCAACCACCACTGCTTATTTTAACTTTTTTAAAGAGAGTTTATAACTAATTTACTCACTTGCACACAACACAGTCAGTCTCTCTGTCTCTCTCACACACCACACAGAGCAGCAGCAGGGATTTTAAAGCCTGCAGGTGATGTAAACCTGTCCAAGTCTGCTCTATACTACAATTTAGTAGGTGGAAGGGGAAAAAAGAATAGGTTGTTGGCCATCTCTAAGAATTAACAAAACAAAACAAAGAGAAAATTAGAGGGAGGTTAATGGATGTAAATGGTGATTGTTATCACCTAGACAGCAGTTAGGAATGCATCAGCATAGAGGAAAGCCAATAACAAAGAAAATAATGTAAAATTTGGAACAGATTTTTTTTAAAATGCCAATGACAGCCATTACCCATCACAAGAAATCAGTGCCAGTCTGAAAATACAGTAGATTGTTGGAGTATGTCAAAATTCAGTAGTAAATTGAATTAAGCGCATATTCTTCCCCATCCTTAGCACGCATACACATTTCACTCAGGAGAGGTGAGCTGGAAGCAGAGGTTACAAAGGATTTAGCTCACTTTCAATGCTTGCTGGAACAAATTGCTTACCAGGATTTCGCCTGGGTGC
Source organism: Rhineura floridana (assembly GCF_030035675.1). Lineage (NCBI taxonomy): Eukaryota > Metazoa > Chordata > Lepidosauria > Squamata > Rhineuridae > Rhineura > Rhineura floridana. The sequence goes on along the minus strand of NC_084480.1, from coordinate 262,531,150 downwards.
TGTGACAACCAACCCACCTTGCTAGCTTACCCAGTGGTGCCTACACAGGACAAGAACAAGGCATCCAATTAGTTCCGTGGGAAGAGAATATATTGAAAAAGCGACCCCCACATCCATGACTACCCCATTAACGTCACCATCAGGGCCAGCTCCAGGCATGCAGGGGCCCTTGCGCATCAGCTTGCCTTGGCCCCCCGGTGGATGGGTGGGTGTGCGTGCCTGCACTTACGTGCACCTGCATGCCCCCCCAGCCCCCCATGGCCCCCTATCTGTCTAGTCTTTACCATTGCCCTTAATGAAGATGGCGGCCGTGGTTTTCCTAAGGGGAATGAAGCCTCTGCCACCATCTTTGTAGATGGCACACGTGTGTGCTACGCGCGCACATCTCTGCCATCAACTAAGATGGCGGCAGCGGCTTCAGTACCTTAGGGAAGCTGCGGCCGCCATCTTCATTAAGGGCAATGCTAAAAAGCTGGCTGATGGGTAAGTGGGGTGGGGCGGATCACGGAAGGGGAGCAGAGGGCCCCTCAGGGGCCCCTCAGGGGCCCCTCAGGGGCTCCTGTAGCTCTGGGGCCCTCGGGCCAGTGCCCAACCTCGCCGCCCTTTAGAACCTGATCACCATGACAGAGCACCTATCACAACACATCAACACTGGTATATAAACCTGTTGTTGACCCCACTGGCGTTTGGTAAGCATGGCACAGGCTCCCAATGCTACTGAGTCTCCCTGGCCAAGTGGCCTTACATTCATGGCTGCTCTTGTTCCCCCCCCCAGTTGATGTGTGCTTGTCTGCATATCCCAAGGATATTCCTGAAGATGCAACACAGACCCATGATGCCACACACATTCTGCTTTGCTGAGGTGCTGGCTATTCCTAAGTGGCCTTGAAACTCTCCTGTTCTGGCATTGCTGGCATTGTGGGAGTCTCTCCCTCAGGGCAATTTGTGCACACTACCACAACCATGGCTAATTTCTTGGTTGTCCTCATCACATGGCCCCCAGAGCAGCGGATACACTAAATGATCATCATCCTGGCCCACACTGCCTTGCCCACTCAGCTGGCCCACTCTGCCAAACCACAGGGCTGGTGAGGTGGCAGCATATGTGCTATACAGTTAATGGTTTCCCCAGTGACATGTGCAATGTACCTTCTTGCCCTTATATGCTGCTTCTTGAAACTCTGGCATTTGGCTATTCTCCCCCCTCTAGTGCTTCACTCCCCCGCCATCAGGTTTATCCTTTTCCTGTGGTAGGTGTGTGTGACTTAGGGGAAAAGAGTAACATGTGATTGTGTACGCGCACAGCCCCATCATCTAATCATTTTGTGTTCATCAGCCTCCACTGGCCACTGTATAATTACTGGCTTCTTATAAAGGCAGCACAAAGTAAGTCTATCACTTTTATTCTCAACCTTTGGAAATGTATGACCTTCCTTATGTATTCTAACACAGCAAAAGTGAATAGAAGCAATAGATTCTAGAATGACTGCTTGTCATTTATAAAACTAGTTTCATCTGTCTGTCTCAAAAAGAGGTTTTACCAGCAGCTGTTGGCTTCCTGACTTTGAAACCGGTACAAAACAGAACATTGTTAGCAGTGTATGCTACAACTCTGCGGGGTGGGAATATGATATGTTATGGGGGGGGAAATACCGAGAGTGATATGCAACTAAGTCATACTCAAAACAGAACCACTGAAATCAGTGGACTTGAGTTACTCATTGATTTCATTGGGTCTGTTCTGAGAATGATTTACTTGGATACCCCTCAGAGGGATGTGGCTCCACCACTGCCATTCCACTCATGCACCAGACCTCTGCTTGTGCAACAGAAATTCCCCGTCCTCTCCTCTCCCCTGCAGCCCTCGATGCACCCTCAAAATCTGCTCCAGAGGGTTGGAGGGCCCCTCAGGAGCAGAGTTTGGGGGTGCATGGAGAGAGGAGAAGAAATGGAAGTCTGGTTGTGCAAATGCAGGTATTGTACGGTATTGGATACAAGCCAAAATCTTTGAAAATTTGTTGTTGGAGGTACAGCTCAATTTAGTGAAATTTCACTAACAGTAATTATAATTATAATAAAATGTTATAATATGTGATGTATGCACATATGTTTGTCTAGTGCCATCATTGTTACTCATAGGCAAAGTACATCCTATTCTCCTGGTATTTGACATAATTTTATCTCATTTTGTCTGCTATTGCACTGTTTTAGTTGTTTTATCTGATATCTGCTGCTTTATTTCATAATTTATGTTTTTATGCTTAGTCCTTACACTATACCTGTTCTTGACACAACAACAAAATTCAAATGTTCATCTCAGTACATAATTAGCTTGAACTTGTTTGCTTTCCAAGAAATCTGAAAGAATTGGCCCAGTAGCAACACAGTATTTATTTGCCTTTACACTTTTGCAGAGCTTTATATCATGAGTATCATGTTTTTGCAAAGTACAGATTACATAATAATTCAATCCTATGCATGTTTACTCAGAAGTAAGCCACACTGTAGGGCTTGCTCCCTTAAGACTGCAGTCTTTATTTTCTTCATTTGGGCTTTCTTATATGCATTTTTTTCTCAGCCTAACATACATGCATATTGTTCCTTTGCCTAAAATATCACTTCCCATAGATGTGCTCTAAAAGCCAAAACAGTATGAGAAGAGACCACACCAGCAAAATTTGAAATGGGGAAGCAAGTGGGATGGGGAAATCAGGTGGTAAACCTTAGAGCAGGGGTAGCCAATGTGGGTGCTCTCCAGATGCCGTGGACTATAGCTCCTATCATCCCTAACTATTGATTATGCTGGTTGAGGCTGATGGGAGTCCAAAACAACTGAAGGGAACCATGATGGATACCCATGCCTTAGAGTGCCTTTCTGTTCTAAGTGCATGGAGATCAGGTACTCATTTTTCCAGTGAAGACACTCTCAAGGACTTGGACTTGATAAGATGGCTAGGTAGACAGTATATTCATGCAAAACTGCTTTCTTCAAAGAGACGGTGCTGGCAATTTCTGCAACTCCTGCTTCCTCTGATTGTTTGGTCTTGTGCCCTCTCAATCTTCCTTCATGTGCAGCATCAGCAATGATCCAATATACACTTACACAATTATGGCAGATTGCATATAAATCTACAAGAGGTGAAATGGCAAAGCTCTGGGGTCCTTGGCATCACACCGGTGCAGCTGAGTGCTTCTTTTTAACTGCTTAGATATAGTAATGCAAAAGCAATGCAGATGTGATGGTGATAGAGAATGCTTCCATTTACTGGAATCCCACAAAGTAATGATGGTAGCATTGCTTGTTTTCCTGAAACACTTTGCTACTTTCATACTGTGAAATTGGTTCATTTTCTGTTGGAAACATGATGGCACTTCAGGCTGGAGTTTAATCTGCCCAGATAAAGCCTCACTCACATTGGAAGTATAGCAGCAGGAGAGTGCTAGTAGCACACGGTCTGTGGAAGCTGGTGCTGGATATATAATTATTTACAATGACTAAGCAATTTCCTTCAGGTCAGGCAGGCATAACGCTTCTTATGTTGCCAATGATGAGCACAGCGATCTCTGTCATTAGGATGAATAGGACGTTCCTCCCACCTCCTTTTTTTACTGAATTAATGGAATTATTTTCAGTGAGAGGAATGCAGTTAATATATTCCATGTTCATATTCCTGTGAGGCTTTCAAAGGTGTGAAAAAAGTGTTAGCGGATATAGAATATAGGATATAGAGGATATTAGCTGACTGACTTAAATAAAGCACAGCTAAATATGAAGATTACCTTGAAGAATTATAAGGACTTCTTCAGATGTCAGAGAATGCATACTCAACCACAGTTTAGCCTTTGTGTGATAGTCCCTAAAATCCCAATTCATACATAAGGGATTTCATAAGGTTCATGTTGATGAATTACAATAATTTATATTGCTGTTCTCCATTTTAGCAAAAACGTCAGGGCAGTTTCATGCACCAGTGCAGGAAAGGGGAAATTCAAAAAGATGGCGTGGATAAAAATTAGTTAAATAGCAGTAGCTGTACAACATTTAGAGACCACTGCTCTAAGGGTAAATGGATAAGTCCTAGGCATTTGTAATTGTAAATAAAAAAAAAAAGAGGAACTCGCAAAATCATATATGTGTGGCAGGGAGAAGGCAGTCATGGTTATAGCATTACATACATTATTCAATAGGAACCCACAAGTTTCCACTAGTAATGGAGCAGAATCCTAAATAGGGGAGGCTTCAGACACCAGAATCTTGGCGTCCATCCTCTGGACTCTGAGGTCAGGACCTGGTTCTAATTGAATTGTTTTCTTCACACATGCATGTCACTGCATCCACCACAAATCCGCCCTGCCATCTCCCTTTTCTCTAAATGACCAGTGTGGGAATGTGGGGAGGACTTAGGTTGAATGTAGAATCTTTGTTAGGTCCTGAATGCCACTGTGAGCATATGCAGCAATGTCCAAGTCTCAACAAGGCCCTACCCATAAGCATTAACCAGTGAGAGGCAGATCTGTAGAAACTTGATTTATGCTTCTGCAAACCAGTGGAGCAATTCAGCATATGTGCTATAAAGAAGAAGAAGGAAAACTCCACTACTCTATGAAAAGAGAGGGCCGCAAAGAGCTGGCATTTCAGGCAGAACAGATCTAGTGGATTAATAGTAAATGGGACATTAGTATATCATTTTGCCATGAGAAATCCTATGTCAACTTTCCATTGGAAAAAGTATGCTAAGAGGACAAAGAAATAAAACAACATGTAATGTACTTATTGTTGTAAACATACATGCATTATGGTCAAACACTCTGTGTAACTTACTTACTGCCACAGGCCAATTAGATCATCTCCAATTGCATGTGGAAAGAGCTGAAGCTAATCTAATTGCCCCAAGAATGGTCCATTTATTTCTGGTTTTCTGATGTCTCTATAATGTTAGAAAATGATCACTAAATATGCCCTCCAGCATGAAGATTCCATGCTCTCAAAAAGGCAAATTCAGAGCAGAAGACCAAGGATTTTTCTGCAAACAGTCATATTTCACTGTAAATCCTCAATCATCTATGGCTTAACATTCTACAGACTTCTGTTAGCAAAGAGGATAATTTGCACTCTAGGCAAAGCATAGTTCCATACAGTGAAGTATATTCATTAAGATGCTTATATCATTTATTAAAATCTCAGGACAGTTCATAATTGATGCATATCTTACAAACCTTCAGTGCGTAGCAATCTTTTTCAAAGGGTTTCTTTCAAGCATTCAAAGCATTTTTTCAACCATTAACAGCACATTCCTATGTGTGTTAACTTAGAAGTAAGCCCTTCTTTTGTGGCTTACTCTTTAGTAAGTGTGTTTAGAATTGCCTAAGAGAGTACTGATGTTTCACCACTGATGACCTGATCCTATTATCTGTTTATCGACATAGCAGTGCACAGGAGAAGGTACTAATGGGCCCTTACTGAGAGAGCTCTATTACATATTGCATCAGTGCAAGAATATGATTCCAAACCAATATCTGTGGGACAATAGAAGATATCTGGAAGTTATGAAATGTCCATGGATTTGTGCACCCACCTGAGTCACTGGCACAACTCTGCAGAAGTCACTTCTACTGCTAGGGAATTTGGTAGACCGTGCTAGGATGAGACTGTCACTGTTGTGGCAGATATATGAGACACTTCTTTCACATTGTCTCTGCTGCTGCTTCATAGGAATGGGTTGTTATGATGGGAAGCAATCTATTTTCCCAATAATGTCCCTGGGGATGATATACTGTTGTTCACATTGGGCATCTGTTGGGATATCATCATCATCATCATCAAATTTATATCCCACCCTTCCTCCCAAAGGGCGCCCAGGGCAACAATGAAGACAGCTATTGTTTATAAAATAATCCTCCACTGAAAAATTATCTGAACTTCAGCAACCCACCCAAAAAGTGTAGAAAGGTGTGTGCCCCCATTGCTACTCTCTGGTAATTGTCCTTCAGATAGAAATGGATCTACTGTAGTATAGTGCCCCTGACTCCCAACCGCAGAGCTGTTCCTGGAGGGTACTGTGGTCAATCCAGCAAAAGATTATTAAGAATCAACAGAGTTTTGCTCCCCCAGCCTCTCTCCTAATATTGATTATCAATCAGAATAACCAAAACCATTTCAGTTCCAAATTGAGGCCTGAAGCCAGATTAAAATAAGGTCTAAATAATCAATTTCTTCCAGATATGCCTGAAACTGATCAGCCACCATCTTCTCCACACTGAAAGACATGACACAAATGGAAAGGAAGGAATAGGAAAGCAAGCAAATTCAAAAACCATCTCTTAAAGTTACTGGTAGTCTTATAATGGCCAGATGGAATGAAACCAGTTCAGGGACAAAAGGAGCCAAATGGAGCTGGTATTTCAGCAGAGCCAATGGAGTGGCCCTGCTTCCCACCTCTCCCTCTACTATAGCCTGATGGAATGGATGCAGGTAGACAACTGAGGGAGGGAAGAGTCTGATAGAGCTGGTTTTCCAGCAGAGCCAATGGAATGGCACTGCTTCCCATCTTTCCCTTTGCTGTAGCCTATTGATGTAACCATGCCTTCCATTTTCCAAACCAGTTATGTGACTATCTAGATAATCTTGAAACACACATCTGAACTTCTTTGAGTATTTCCCTGCTAAAACTGTAAAGGGTATCGGATTCATCAAGCTCTGCAGTGTTCTGCAGGTGCAGATGTAACAACATTAAATGAACCCAATAAAATTCTTCCATCTCCCTGATGTTAAACAAAATATTTTTGTTATACGCTGCATCTCACGTGAAATGTAATGTACTGATGAACTTGCTGGATATGTTAAACTCCTGTGTCACTGCGTTCATTGAACTGTAGGCGAGCTGCATGTATTACACGGCAGTAAAATAAGGATTCAACCAAAAGAAAACCTTAAATTGACTCTGCAATAATCTTAGCCGTGTTAAGTTCTACCCAAATCCAAATGGTACTAATGGAACTCAAGTCAAGTCCGTTTATCAGCCTTATGGACTGATTAAAACTATATTATATTATTAACCTTAACTCATTGATATTGGGAATTAGGGTTTTCTGAAGCAGAATAATGCAGATGTGAAAGAGTTATACTGGTCAGTTCCAGGAACTAACAGGAAAACTTGCGCTTTTAAAAATCCAGTCTAGTCCATTTCTTAAAAACAAAACAAAACCTGATTCATTCTGCAATTCTGTAAAATATCTGCACTTGGTAGGCAAATAACATAAACACTGTCTGTTTTGAAACCACAATGATATATACAATTCTGAGGTAAATATAATCTAAATATAAATAAGCGCTCCAATAAGTTGTAGCCCATCCTTTTTTCTAGTTTCTAATAGCAAAGTGACTACTTACAACAAGAATAGGAAAAGGGTTCCATTAAGCTCAGAAAAGTATTCTTTATGTGAAAAGAGAGAACGAAAAGCACACACCACACTTTTTTCCTTTAAAAGATGCAATTTTCATGTGGAAATGGCCTCAATTACTTTTTATGAATAGGGCCCATGGTGACTAATTCTTTTCTGGGGAAAGTAACAGGCAAATGTTATCCAGATGCATTCCTCTGGAAGTCTTCCCAGTTTCTGGAAGTGAAAACCACTGTACCTGTAGCACAATGCCAGGCAGTCAGTGAAACATAAGATTGGCATAAATAGCCCAAAACTCTTCCCCCACCGTTCCACAACTGCTCAATGCCATAAAGATTGGTTTTAAGATTTGTTTTATTTATTTAGTTCCATTTTTATTCCAACCAAATGCAAAAGCATGGGGTGGGTTGTAACCCTGTAAAACCCCCAAAAAGCATAGAAATACATGCTGAAATTAGACTGTTACTTAGGAGAACTGTCTTCTGTATTTGGGGCCATGGGAAATTAAGATCTATATGACAAATGCTTGAGTTTCCATGGGCCACTGGGAGACATCTGTACTTTCAGTTCATGGATTTCCATTGTGGGGTACGGAAAACAAACATCTTCAGATAACTGGCAGCAGTAATGGCAAGAATTCGTTTGGCACTTTATATTAAACATGCAAAACATGCTATTTTAACTGCAAGCACTTCCTGTATCTGCTTTATGTATATATAAAGGATGAGATGAAATAATTATATGTGTATTTATTTGAACATACTGTCAATTGTATGGGATTTCTTCAATCAGTAGAGTAGCACCCAAATTATTCTTTGTTGGATCCTACACACACAGTGCAGGAAGAGAATCCAGAAACACAGGCTGTGGGCACACTTGTTGCTTCAAAAGCTGCATATTGAAGCAACTCTGCCCTCAGCTGGACACACCTCCCTTCCCCACTGCTGACTTCAGATCTTTCAGGACTGCCCACAGCAAAGTGTTGGGCCAATCACTGTCTCTGCTTGAGCCTACAGCAAAGCTTTTCTATTGGCTACACCTGGAGGAGCAACAGGTTGATCTACCAATCAGTTGTGAAATCTGTTTGAAGCTGAATAAAAAAAAAACCCACTCAAGCTGATCCAACCAGGTTTTAGAGTAAAAAGGGATGGAGTTTGACTAGCAACATGTGCCCCTGTTTTAAAAAAACAGAGGTGGAAGTGCACTGGAACTGGCACAACAGTAAGTGTGTCTCTACCCTCAGACTATAGAAGTTGGGTATTGATTCAATAAGGAAGTCAGGATGAGGACAAAGATCCAGTGAAGAAGGAGGGGAAAAGGAAGCAGACATGATAAGGTCCAACAACTACATAGGAAGTATTTGCAAGCTTTGCTAGGATCCCATCAGCTCCATGAGGAAGCTGAATATTTATTATTTATTATATTTTATGAGTTGCCTATAACATATGTTCTTGTGGTGGCTAACAAATTAAAACAGACTTTAAAAATAATAATAACAACATATATAATGCATACTAAAGTCAGGGTAAACTTAAATCAAGCAGTCCATCGAATCACAATATAATGCATCTGCATGAGGTAATCCAAGCTCTTGCAGCCCACTCTCTTCCTTGGGGCCATAAATCAGGAGTGACTGAGAATAGCACACTCAGATAATTTAAAGTAACAGCCTACATACTGTGGCCAGTGGATTGCAGTCTGGAAATCTCCTGAAAGCGGGTCTTTTCAGTTGTAGCACCAATCCTCTGCAAAAGTCTCCAACAGAGATTTTGGAAGATCCATCTGTTGGATGCCTCATAAATCTCCTAACTGAGGTTGCAATCCAATACATGTCTACTCAGAGGTAAGCGCTATTGGGTTCAATAGGACTTGCTCCCAGGTAAGTGTGTATTGGATCACAGCCAGGCAGTGCAATCCAATACATGTCTACTCAGAAGTAAGTTCTGTTGGGTTCAATAGGACTTACTCCCAGGTAAGTGTGTATTGGATTGAGCCTAAATTGGTTACTGAGGCATATTAGGATGTTTGAGAGTGTTATCCTGCTCTGTGTTGACTTGCAGTTTTAAATTATGGTGTTTTTTAAAAAATAATTTATCAAAGGTATTCTTACCTTTATTTGCATTATTTTATTATATTTGCTGTATTTTGATTTTTAGAATTTCTGTAACCTGCTTATGAATTTTTGCCAAAAATGTTTAGCAGTATCTAAATATCTTAAATAAATAAATAAATGCACAAGCAATCTACAAGGGCCAGCATAACAGAGCTGCTTCAGCAGCAGTGCGGGGGTGGGTGAGGGTGGACTGGTAGTGGTGATAGCACTGTGCCTGCTAGAATGAGGATTGGGTGGGGCGAGGCAGTGGAGAGCTTGGGGAAGTTTGAGGTTGATGAGGCCACCTGGTCCCCATCCCAGAGAGCACAGTGCTGCTTCTGCTTTGAGGGTGCTGCTCCACCATCATTCATGCACCCCTGTAGAGTTTTGCACAGTTCTCATGAAAAGCTCTTTCATGAGACTGCTTTTCCTCAAATGTAATATAGATTCTTTTCCATACTGACACAATAGCAGTTTATTTCCATTGTTAAATAAAGGGTTGTCATGACCTAGCTAGTGACCTAGTTAGTGCATTTGCAAATTCATTAGAACAATTAACTTCTAGGGAAAATTAATATAAAGTATCCAGGTTGTATTTATATAGCAGGTTACAGCAGAAGAGAAAGTTGTCAGAGCATACCCAATCATTATTGGTTCAATATGCACTTATTGTTAAGGGGGCAGAGAGGAAACCTTCTGTATGAAATATTATGAATACATGGATTCATTGCATCAGAACTTCAAATACAGTAGGTCTAACATGTAGTTAGAGTACCTGGGCATCAGCTACAACTGAAAGAGAAAAGACTGTTGACCTTCAAAAGGCTCTGAGCTCTTAGGTGATATTGTCCCTCTCCTCCTGGAGACCAAGGTGTCTATTCTTCTTACATTTGTCTATAAAATGTGTAAGTCATCTTTCCAATATTTGCTCAACATGACACACAGAACTAAAATAAAATAACTTATTCATTATTCATTTATTTAAATATATTTTAAAAACAAATAATAACAGAAGAAAATCAAATACATAATAAATGAGTGCATGTTAAACTCTAACATTTATTATTAGTTATCTGCCCCCACTCCACCTGCTGGTCCAACTAGGACCATGTATGGAACACCTGCTCCACAAGCTAGAGGGAGCCCCAGGTGACGAAGCGTCAAGGTCCCAGCTGACAAAGCGTCAAGGTGAGTTAAGCAGCAGAGCGAGTTCGGCAGCAGGGCGAGGAGGCCAGGGCCTCCCACTCTGCCCGTCTGTTCCCTAACCTCAACTAAACCGCAGTCTCCAACCCATTGACATAATAAACCTTAAACAAAATTATGCAGGTAAGAAGCCAGCAGGGGTGTGGGGGCTTTCCAGCATTTTGCACCGCCTGCAGCATGTACGACTATCTGCCTGTTGGACAGAAGTCGTGGGTGTGCTCTCGGTGCAATGAGCTCCTGGCTTTCTGGGAACGACTTCATTTTCTTGAGGCCAAGGTGGCGGACCTGGAAAAGCGGAGAGAGGCAGAGAGGTGTGTGGAGGAGGCCTTCAGGGACGTTATAGCTCCCCTGCTATCATGGAGAACGATGGTCTCAGGGAAGGAGAGCATCCAGCCGAGGAAGAGGGAAACAATCCCTTAGAAGGGACCCATTCCTTGGGGGATGAGCAGCTATCCTCTCGTGCCGAGGATATATCTCCAGGGGGTGGAAGGATTCTTGTAGTGGGTGATTCGATCATTAGGAACATAGACAGTGGGGTATGTGATGGGCATGTAGACCGCAAGGTGTTTTGCCTGCCTGGTGCGAAGGTTGTGGATATCGCCCGTCGTTTAGATAGTTTGGTAGACAGTGCTGGGGAGGAGTCAGTGGTCGTGGTGCACGTTGGCACCAACGACATGGGGAAATGCAGCCGTGAGGTCCTGGAAGCAAAATTTAGGTTGCTAGGTAGGATGCTGAAAGTCAGGACCTCCAAGGTGGCTTTCTCTGAAATGCTACCGGTTCCACGTGCAGGACCAGCCAGACAGACCCAGCTTTGCAGTCTCAATGCGTGGATGAGACGATGGTGTCGGGTGGAAGAGTTTAGATTTGTTAGGCACTGGGGAACATTTTGGGACAAGCCGGGCCTGTACAAAAGGGACGGGCTCCACTTGAACCAGAATGGAACCAGACTGCTGGCACTTAAAATTAAAAAGGTAGCAGAGCAGCTTTTAAACTGACTGAGGGGGGAAACCCGACAGGAGCTGAGGAAGGTCCGGTTCGGAATAAACCTCCCCCCGGGATAAAAACCAAAGAAATGATGAAATTTTAAAAGGGGTAGGCCTAGAAGTAGGCATTGTGAGAGCAGGGGCACAGTATATAAATTCAGAAGGGAAAAATTACCACAGGCCAAACCACAAGTGCCAAAGACACTTGAAGAGAGACACTGCTTACAAGTGCCTGTACGCTAATGCTAGGAGCCTCCGAACCAAGATGGGAGAACTGGAGTGCTTGGTCTTAGAGGAGAGCATTGATATAGTGAGCATAACGGAGACCTGGTGGAATGGAGAAAACCAGTGGGATACGGTTATCCCTGGATATAAACTATATCGGAAGGACAGGGAAGGACGTATTGGTGGCGGAGTCGCTCTATACGTGAAAGAAGGCATTGAATCCAGCAAGCTCAAAACCCCAAAAGAGGCAGACTCCTTCACAGAATCGTTGTGGGTGATGATACCATGCCCCAGGAGGGACTTAATACTGGGAACGATCTATCGTCCCCCTGATCAAAATGCTCAGGGAGACCTTGAGATGAGATATGAAATTGAGGAAGCATCCAAACTAGGAAATGTGGTAGTAATGGGTGATTTCAACTACCCGGACATAGATTGGCCGCATATGTGTTCCAGTCATGACAAAGAAGCAAAGTTTCTAGATATTCTTTTTTTTTTTTTTAATAATTTTTATTCAAATTTTTCCAAAAACAAACAAAACAAAGTCAAAAAGACATAACAATACATCAACAAAAAAATGAAAATAAAATAGTTGACTTCCGATTTGTCGCAGATCAGCTATAAGTATATAATATACATCAAACCTGTCCCTTAATGTATACATACAGAGTCCCTTTTCTCCATAGGCTGTCTTAATTAATCGTCAAATCCCAGTATCATCATTTTATTTTGATCTTTCAACAAAAAGTCTAAGAGAGGTTTCCATTCCTTAAGAAATGTATCTGTCGATTTTTCTCTAAGTAAACATGTCAATTTATCCATTTCTACTAAGTCCATTAATTTCAATAACCATTCTTCCATTGTTGGTGTTGATTCCATTTTCCACTTTTGTGCATATAATAATCTTGCTGCCGTAATCATATATAATATTATTCTTCCATATTTCTTTTCTATTTGTTTATCCATAAAACCCAATAAAAAAAATTCTGGTTTTGACCGAATATTTATCTATACTAAAGAACAATAAGGAGATTGCAGAGAAGCTAAATGAATTCTTTGCATCTGTCTTCACAGTGGAAGATATAGGGCAGATCCCTGAACCTGAACTAACATTTGCAGGAAGGGATTCTGAGGAACTGAGACAAATAGTGGTAATGAGAGAGGAAGTTCTAGGCTTAATGGACAATATAAAAACTGACAAATCACCGGGCCCGGATGGCATCCACCCGAGAGTTCTCAAAGAACTCAAAGGTGAAATTGCTGATCTGCTAACTAAAATATGTAACTTGTCCCTCAGGTCCTCCTCCGTGCCTGAGGACTGGAAAGTGGCAAATGTAACGCCAGTCTTCAAAAAGGGATCCAGAGAGGATCCCGGAAATTACAGGCCAGTTAGCTTAACTTCTGTCCCTGGAAAACTGGTAGAAAGTATGATTAAAGCTAGATTAACCAAGCACATAGAAGAACAAGTCTTGCTGAAGCAGAGCCAGCATGGCTTCTGCAAGGGAAAGTCCTGTCTCAGTAACCTATTAGAATTCTTTGAGAGTGTCAACAAGCATATAGATAGAGGTGATCCAGTGGACATAGTGTACTTAGACTTTCAAAAAGCTTTTGACAAGGTACCTCACCAAAGACTTCTGAGGAAGCTTAGCAGTCATGGAATGAGGAGAGGTCCTCTTGTGGATAAGGAATTGGTTGAGAAGCAGAAAGCAGAGAGTAGGAATAAACGGACAGTTCTCCCAATGGAGGGCTGTAGAAAGTGGAGTCCCTCAAGGATCGGTATTGGGACCTGTACTTTTCAACTTGTTCATTAATGACCTAGAATTTGGAGTGAGCAGTGAAGTGGCCAAGTTTGCTGACGACACTAAATTGTTCAGGGTTGTTAAAACAAAAAGGGATTGCGAAGAGCTCCAAAAAGACCTCTCCAAACTGAGTGAATGGGCGGAAAAATGGCAAATGCAATTCAATATAAACAAGTGTAAAATTATGCATATTGGAGCAAAAAATCTGAATTTCACATATACGCTCATGGAGTATGAACTGGTGGTGACCGACCAGGAGAGAGACCTCGGGGTTGTAGTGGACAGCAAGATGAAAATGTCAACCCAGTGAGCGGCAGCTGTGAAAAAGGCAAATTCCATGCTAGCAATAATTAGGAAAGGTATTGAAAATAAAACAGCCGATATCATAATGCCATTGTATAAATCTATGGTGCGGCCGCATTTGGAATACTGTGTACAGTTCTGGTCGCCTCATCTCATAAAGGATATTATAGAGTTGGAAAAGGTTCAGAAGAGGGCAACCAGAATGATCAAGGGGATGGAGTGACTCCCTTACGAGGAAAGATTGCAGCATTTGGGGCTTTTTAGTTTAGAGAAAAGGCGGGTCAGAGGAGACATGATAGAAGTGTATAAAATTATGCATGGCATTGAGAAAGTGGATAGAGAAAAGTTCTTCTCCCTCTCTCATAATACTAGAACTCGTGGACATTCAAAGAAGCTGAATGTTGGAAGATTCAGGACAGACAAAAGGAAGTACTTCTTTACTCAGCGCATAGTTAAACTATGGAATTTGCTCCCACAAGATGCAGTAATGGCCACCAGCTTGGACGGCTTTAAAAGAAGATTAGACAAATTAATGGAGGACAGGGCTATCAATGGCTACTAGCCGTGATGGCTGTGCTCTGCCACCCTAGTCAGAGGCAGCATGCTTCTGAAAACCAGTTGCCGGAAGCCTCAGGAGGGGAGAGTGTTCTTGCACTCGGGTCCTGCTTGCGGGCTTCCCCCAGGCACCTGGTTGGCCACTGTGAGAACAGGATGCTGGACTAGATGGGCCACTGGCCCGATCCAGCAGGCTCTTCTTATGTTCTTACCTCTCATGGGGTCATTTCAGATGTGCTATCACGCTTTCTCCTTTAGGCTATGATCCTACCAGTTGTGACAGCAAAAAGTAAGAAAACATCACAGCTATGTGAAGAAGGTGGGTTGGTGAGGAAGGCCACCAGTGCCAATCTCAATCCAAAACTAATAAACCTCTTGCCTCTAGATTCAGTTATTCTAGTAGATCCATGGGAACTTGAACCTAGCAAGCCAACAATTAAACCAGATAATGGGAAGCAATGAAAGCAATCTCAGGGGGTCATTTATTGGTGTTGCTACGTTGTGATTGGGTGCACAGTAAGCTTGAATACTATGTTCCATCATGACAGTACAGGCAGAGCAGGAGAAGCTGGGGCCAGTGATGCTTCATGGGATGATTTAAATGACATCATCTCTAAAATGGATGCAATGTGATACTGGTGTCAAAGACAGGATCAGGTTTTGAGAGGACAGGTTTTGTATTATGCCCACTCCTCCTCCATCATACTTCCATGTTGCCTCCTGTTTTGGCCCCTCCATCAGCAGAGTTGTGCAAGTGGTGCAGTTATTCTGGTAAGGAGTTGCCCCAGCATGTCCATGGCATTGCATGAGCAGACATCTACTGGCAGACGCATATCCCCAAAGACCCTGGCCTTGTGGGCCTTCCATCATATCCTGAAATGTATGTATAGCAGTGGTAGGTGGATTTGGCCAGTGGGCTGGATCATGACATCCCTCACTTTGACAGGTGGGCAAAGCCAGCCACCTCTCAATTGCCTGACATCAGACCAGCTTGGATTTAAATTCAGCACTGAATGTGTACACTGCTTGCGGCAGGTATTGGCTGCCAGGTATTCGCCGCCTCTTATCTGAAGTGGAGCCAGTTGCAGCGGAGCTTGCATTTAGTGCCAAATTTAAAAGGCACCAAATGCAAGCCCTGCTTACAGAGCAGCAATTGCATGTTAAGGCTCCCAATTGTTCCTTTGCATCTGCAACTTTACCTGCTCCACACCTGGTGTTATGTAATGCAGCAGTTCATGGCTGGGAAAAAAAATTAGGGCCCTTTGGGTCCTAATTTGGCCTGCAGACCAGAGGTTCCTCATGGCTGATGGGTAGGATTGCACTCCCAGTGCATCAGTTGTCTGCCTTGTACTTATGGTACGCATCTTAAATCCATTATTTTTGCTTCTGACATCTCACCTGACATCTCACCTGGTGTCTTGTTTTTGCATGTTAATATTAAACCTATATTCATTGCTGGAAAAAGCTTAAAGTGTGTTTTTGTGTTCCTCTAAAATATGTGTGACAATTGTTATGGTCCACCCTGATTGCTTGTTGGCCTTCCCAGTCTCACTAGTAGGCTCTAGTTGAGACATTTCAGAATGGGAAGGGATAAGCCTGACCATGTGATGAAGTAGTCTGTCCCTGTCAAACATTGTTGGTTTCACTTATGACTCAATATGAAAAGACAAGCAGCTAAAGAAAGTTTCTACATTTTAGTGCGACTCATAAATATTTTAACTTGCTTTTGCTTAATGCATAAAATGGGGGAGGGGTAACAGACGAACCATAAAGAGGATTTGGCCTTAAACCTTTAATTGACACAGACTAGTTTAAATTCCCTGCAATAGCCAACTAATGCAGCACCGTTATGAATCATAAGAAATCTTAGTGTGATGCATTCCTATTGTCACTAAACTAGTTAAAGCTGCTGAGGCATGATTAAATTGTTGTGACATCTTCCCAGCCCTACTATTACCTGTCAGATGGGAGAAAAAATCAAGGCATCAAGAAAAGCTTCCATACTGATGTGCTTGCTGTTGATATTAATTGATGTAAAAGTAGAAGCTTGTCTATCAACAGTAATAAGCACATCTGCTCATTGTAGAAAAAGGAGGGGGTAATCTTCTCAACCTTCTGTTTCTCTTAGGCTTCTTTGATTTAAAAATAAATAAATTAAGTCAATTCTGTACATAGCAAGTGCAATGCCTATTGTGTTAGTCTTTGAACTTCCTCCCTCCAAATCTGCTGACAAAGTGAAATATGAAGTATTCTGTT
Source organism: Rhineura floridana (assembly GCF_030035675.1). Taxonomy (NCBI): domain Eukaryota; kingdom Metazoa; phylum Chordata; class Lepidosauria; order Squamata; family Rhineuridae; genus Rhineura; species Rhineura floridana. The sequence goes on along the minus strand of NC_084480.1, from coordinate 262,514,333 downwards.
AGTTGTTCTTTTTGTTCACAATGGGTGGAGTTATATAAAGTAGGACATAGCATTACAAAACCTCAAAGAAGCAGTGTTTTTAATAGTCTTACATAACTACAAACAGCATGCATCTGGACTAATCCACCATATTTTTACTGCTCTTTTTTATTTGTTAAAAAATGATCTTTTGCACTTATCCTCTTCTTTTTTAAAGTTTCCAGCAGCACTGAAGTCAAATTGTTTACTCAAAGTATAACAAAGTATAGCCTGGTGGTTATTTCATAGACAGAATGGGAAGGGAATTTGTCCATTCCTGAAGTATATTATAAGCTGTAAGAAAATAAGATCAACTCCAAAGCTCATCTTGTCTGCAAATGTGACCAAACTGTCTGGACATGAAAAGAAGCACCTTTTCAGAAATGTCATACCCACATCCTCTGTTCTCTTTGTTTTTCCTGTATGCTACAAGAAGGCTAACAGCAATTTCAAAGTACTGTATAAACACTCTTGATAAACTCAGATTTGTACTGTTGGGATTTTAGTTGAATTAGGAATGTCATCATTTATACCAGATATAGGGCACAATGAACTGAGCTTCGTGTTTTCTCTTTTGTGTAATCATATTTGTTGCCACCTTCTTTGCAGCCTATATTTAGCTTTTCTGCTGATGGAAATAATTGGAAGATGTCATGATGTATGTGAAATAGCTGTTACAAAATCAACAGTTTATGGAAAAGGTAAATTGAAAGGCTTTTGAGACAACCAGTGCTACCTCCACATCATATTACATAAGAAAACCATCTTAAATATGTATCTAGAAGCATCTTGTATTCATTTGTACAGAATCTTCTATGTATTAATGTATCTGTTTTCAAACAGAACAGACCCTTGATGTTGAACAAAGACATAACTGAAATAAGCATAAATGCTGACGAAAGGTCTGGCGATGCTAAATTAAAACTTGATGGAAAATGCATTTGCTCATGTCCACATCTCTATAAATTGACTTCTGCCATGACCCCCAAGGGACAATCTGAATTCTCCCCAGAATCTTCTGAAAAATCATGACAGCAGATTTTATAAAAACATCAAAAAAGAAGAGCTGATAAAGTCTTCTAAACTTATTTTGATTATAGTCCCATGCTATTTTTGACTGAATAGGTGTAGTGCTGAGGCTTGGTGGGGGAGAGCCTCAGAAGACTAGGAATGTTATTCAGCTGCATGATATTTTTAGAATTCTTACATAAGAGTAATGTAATTTAGTACCATGGTTACTCATTTTGAAATAAACTGCACCCTGACAGGTTATTAGTGATATGAGAAAGCAGTTTTAAAATCACAGTGTTATTTTACAAAACATTAAAAATATAATTGCAATAAACAGATCAAGTTTCTAGATGCTGTTTGTTTGTTTGTTTTAAAGAAATCATTAATCAGTGAAGGAAAAGCACAGTATTGGAAATAATTTTTTTTTTGGTCTAGTTTCCCTGGGATTCTACATGAGCATTTATTTGACAGATCAAATTACTTCCCAGAATAAATAACAGAATCCACAAGAGGTGAGCCCAATCACACATACCAGAATATGATCTACAGTTTTGTTGTGTTACTATTTTATATTATAAAATATGGAGGAAAGGTGAAGGAGACAATGAACAAAATCAGGGAAGTTAGGAAGGAAAAATAGGTATCCATCTGAATGGAGGATTATAGAATGGTGAAAACTCAAAGGAAAAATGGAGATTGATCAAAGAACCTTTAGGCAAAATTTAATCATAACTAGGAATGGGCAAATCTGTCAATTTCAGTTTGTGTGGCAGGTGCATGCTGAGTCTCCCTAGGCTCTGGAAATACAGTGGTTTGTATGGGTGAGTTCGGGCCACAACTTTATTGATTATAGCAAGCAAGAAGGGTTGGCATGGCAGCAAACTGAGGATCTTTCTTCCCTCAGCCCTGTACTGAGGGGACATTTTCCCACCTGTCAAGCAGCCAGGAGGGGGGGAAGTACCCAAGGGGGTAGGCCAGCAACTTTGGACCCCCAGGTGGGTGCAAGTCAATACACCTGGACTCCTGCTGGACAACCAATGGGAGAGGGTTCATGCCATATGAGATCAGGCCCCACCTGAGCATTCCTCATATGTCTCCCCCACTGGACCCTTCATGGGGATCCCTCTTTATGTTTGATCCTACCCAACACCATTTCTGCTAATGTTGTGTCATAAAATTGCAAACGCCAAACATTGTCAAGCAAATGTCTCATCCACATTGAAGGATAGGTGAGAAAACCTGGTCAACAGGGGGCCAGATTATGTTGAGAGGAAAAATTCCTATCCAGTCCCATCAACCAGCAACCCAATTTGCTCAATGCAGAGCTAAAACTGAGGGAGGACCTGGGTGGGAAAGCTGGCTCGAAGAACAAAAAGGTTGGTTGGCCGCAGGACGAGGCCTTAAGTAGGCTTGCCTGTGCCACCTCTTTCACACCTCTTCCGAGGCCTCCCAATATCTCAGAGAGCCTTTCAAGAGTCACCATGGATGGGAGAGTGCTCCCATTGCCTGTTGCCAGCAGGGACCCACACAGCCCCACAAACGGCACCCCACACCTACCACTGCTGGCCTGGTGGCTCTCTCAGTTTTCTTATTTTTCTAATCTTAAATTCACCTTTCCACATTTCAACAAGTCCTTATGAAAATTTATTAGCATTTTAGTATGAATTTCTTCTAATATACACAATTTTGTATGCCGTTTTGCCTAATATGCACATTTTTGCAAAGCAATTTCTCCCAGTATAATGCATCTAAGTTATTTTCACACATATATTACATTTTATGCACACTTTACCCTACTATGTGCATTTTTGTACACATTACGTGGCTGGAGAGCTGCATTACAAAATTCAGGAAAGTGAAAATTTCAAAGGATGGCTGTGTTTCAATTCACATGTTGGTTTGAAATGTGTGAATTTGGTAGGTTCTCCTTTAAATGCAATCTGAAACAAATTTCTTCTCCATCTCTAATCTTAACTGGTTAAGTGTAGCCTTATTAATATGTTTGCTTGTACATAGGGCACTCAGCTACAGTAATAGGAGTGGGGTTACGTTTCGGACCCACTCCATTGTTGCATCCTCATTGCTGCCCTTTCCCTGACCTTCATGTGTTGTGTGTGGAGGTGTGAGAACCCTTCATGCAAGTAGTTACTCATGAATTGGGTCTTCACGGACTTCCGGGAAGGATTGCTTAGCTTGTGCCTGCCTCTGAGACGAGCTCTCGTCTCAGAGGAAGCTTTTTCAGTTTTAAAACCAGCCAAAAGGTTTTTTTTGACTGGTAAAAACTTTCTCCCAGGCAAGGGAGAAACGAAGAGATTATCCACAAGCTTTGTTGTGTTTGTTGGGGGACTTGAATTCATTAGGAACGAAGGACCTGCCAGCAACGTCTGACGGAGCCAGGGAATTTCAAGCAAGCTCAAACTGATTAAGCAAGACTTTTTTTTTCTTTAAAGAAAAACATATTCTAACAGGCAAGCATTCTTCTATCTACTCTTACCATTTTGTTATCGTTACAGTAAAAGAGATTTGTTAAAGGATCAGCAACAAAGAATCCCTGGGTGAGTTATAACTTTCTCTCATATACACGGAATTAAGGAGGAAGAAAATCGAAATAGCCTATCTTTGTTTTTTATTGCAAAAAGCTGGCATGGAATTGAGCATTTTAAAGATATAAACGGATGAGGGGCAACTAATCTAAAGAGGAAATCTGATTTTATGACATTTGAGACTATTTTCTCTGATCTACTTTTTTTTTTGACGAATCTCCTTACTTTTTATGCCACTAATTTTTTGGATGCTGTGAACAAAATTTGTTTTGCACTTTTGGACACATAAGAGATAAGGTGGTTTGTGCTGTCTAGAGGGTGATGTCAGCAGGCTTGGAGGATTAACTCCTTTGTGACTGGAAAAAGAAATAAACTGTTCTTTGCTTGGGAATAGTTAAGAATGACAATCAAGAAGGTGGCTGAGACCCTGGATGTACAGGAAGGGGTTCTCTATCTAGATATGTTTCAGAAAATAATGAATGAGATTAAGCTGGTGAGACAGGAGCTGAGACAGAGCAGACAAGAGATGAAAAGTGAATTTGGCAAAATGAGACAGGAGCTGAAGGAAATTCAGGATTCTGTGAGAGGGGAGGTGGATGACACCAAAGATATGGCTGGACAAATAAAAGAAGATGAAAGAAAAATTAAAGGAAAGGTTCAAGCCCTGGAGATTGGAATAGATATATCAAATATGGACTTGGAAAAAGATTTGGATTTTATGGCTGTGATGGATCCTGGAGACAAATATCACTGTTTGGAATTCAGCGCTGTCCTTGAAGGAATTGGTGAAGAGATTAGAGATAAAGATATCAACGGTTCAAAAAAATTCCTGGATTGGAAGGATTTGATGGAACTTGAAATGGAGAAAGTTTACAGAATTAATTCCAGATGTGTGACAATGGAAAAACTCTCGGGAGATGTGATGGTGCATTCTGTGGAAAGGAGGAGCAGAGATGCAGCTTTACAACAACATTTCAGTGGTACATTCGGAATTGATGGCAAGGAAATATTTGTGATGAAAGAAATTCCTATCAGACTTTTATTATATGACTATGACTATGACAGCAAGATTATTATGGGTGCAAGGATGGAGATGAAAGATGGAATTAACACTGAGAATGGCTATTGAAACTACTGGACCTAGCAGACTTGATGAGATGGATTAATTGACATGTTTATTTGGAGAAAAATCGATGGATATATTTCTCAAGGAGTGGAAGCCTCTCTTTGACTTTTTGCGGAAAGAATAAAGTAATGTTAATGAGATTTGATGATTAATTAAGATAACTACTGGAGGAAAGTGATTTTGTAATATATTAAGAGACAGGTTTGTTATATATTATAGATCTATAACTGATCTGCGACAAATCGGAAGTCAACATTTTATTTTATTGTATTAGTTATTAATTTGTTTTTTTTGTTTTTTTTTGTTTTCTTCTGTTTTGTTTTTTTGAAACTTTGAATAAAAATTAATGAAAAAAATGAATTGGGTCTTCACATGATCGAGGTACCTGATTGGACAAACATCTGCTTGCGTGGAGGGTTCCCTTTATAGACCTTCACAAAGTTGGGGGGCAGTGCAGCAGTGGGGATGCAACATCAGGGATGGGGCCAATGGATCATGCTACTGGCATGTGCAGGCCTTTCAGCATCTATGCAAATATATTTCCAGTGTATCAAAAAGAAATAGTCTCTGAGACTGAGGCTTGCCCTGAATGGATTGAACCCTTCTAATTATCTTCTCTTCCCAAATACAACTTTGCAGGACAAGGCGGCAGTGACAATGTAAGCCCAACCACACAGACTGTTCAGTACTCCTAGGGCCTATTAGATACTGTATGTTATATCATTGCTGAACACCAGCATCAAGTTTAGATTGAATCCTGTTCCTTTTTAATCTCTGGGCTGATTTCAGTAACCAGAAGTTGTGAATCAAATTGGATTGAAGAGAGAATTCACACACACCCCGCATCCACAACTGAAATCCGGGTAATCCCAGATTTTGGTGGCATCTGTGGACAAAGACCCTGCAGATGGTGGTGACTCAGTCAGTCATCTCTCCTTCTGGAGGTCTATGCTGGCAAAGCCTCCTTCCTACCATGACTGGTTTTCTGAATATGCAGACAAACTGTAACACTTCAACTTTCTGCAGTCCCCACTTTTTCAACTCACACAAAGGTACCTTTTAAGTTAGAAGACCAACCCTGGATTTGGATCATATCTAACATGCATCTTGTATTTATACATTTAGATTGCAAACCTGTAGGTAGGGAAAGTGTTATTTTAAAATCTTTGTACAGTGTTTAGAAAGCTTTAGGAATCATAAGCAATATCTTCACTGCCAACATATAACACCTGTAGAAACTTCTATGGACATGAAATATTTATTTATTTATTTATTTAATTAAGCTTATATACTGCCCGACTAGCAACAGCTCTCTGGGCGGTGAACATTAAAAATACAATAAAAATAACACAAAACTGTACACAAAACTGTACAGTCTAAAATAAAAATATAATAATTTTGAATTAACAGGAATTAAAATGCCTCAGAGAAGAGAAAGGTTTTAACCTGGCACCGAAAAGATCATAGTGTCGGTGCCAGGCGCACCTCCTCAGGGAGACCATTCCATAGTTCGGGGGCCACCACTGAGAAGGCCCTAGATCTTGTCACCACTCTCCGGGCTTCCCTATGAGTCGGAACCCGGAGGAGGGCCTTCGTAGTAGACCGTAGTGTACGGGCCGGTTCATATCGGGAGAGGCGTTCCAACAGATATCGTGGTCCCGCGCCATATAAGGCTTTATAGGTAAGTACCAACACTTTGAATCTGGCCCGGAAGCATATTGGAAGCCAGTGCAAACAGGCTAGCACAGGTGTTATATGCTCAGACCGCTTAGTTCTTGTTAGCAGTCTGGCCGCCGCATTTTGCACTAGCTGTAGCTTCTGAATCGTCTTCAAAGGTAGCCCTACGTAAAGCGCATTGCAGTAGTCCAGACACGAGGTTACCATAGCATGTACCACTGATGAGAGGTCCTCCTTACTCAGATAGGGACGTAGCTGGGCTACCAACTGAAGTTGGTAGAACGCATTCTGGGCCACCGAGGCTACATGAGCCTCAAGTGTGAGGGAAGAGTCTAAGATGACTCCCAGACTACGCACCTGTTCCTTTAGGGGGAGTGTAACCCCATCCAGGACAGGGTATATATCCACCATCCGATCAGAGAAACCATCCACCAGCAGCATCTCAGTCTTGTCAGGATTGAGTCTCAGTTTGTTAGTTCTCATCCAGTCCATTGTTGCAGCCAGGCAACGGTTCAGCACGTCGACTGCCTCACCTGAAGAAGATGTAAAGGAGAAGTAGAGCTGCGTGTCATCAGCATACTGATGACAACGCACTCCAAAACTCCTGATGACCGCCCCCAGCGGCTTCATATAAATGTTAAAAAGCATGGGAGACAGAACCGAACCCTGCGGGACCCCACATTGGAGAACCCACGGTGTCGAGCAATGTTCCCCAAGCACTATCTTCTGGAGATGACCCGCTAAGTAGGAGCGGAACCACTGCCAAGCAGTGCCTCCAACTCCCAATTCCGCAAGCCTCTCCAGAAGGATACCATGGTCGATGGTATCAAAAGCCGCTGAGAGGTCAAGGAGAATCAACAGAGTTACACTCCCTGTGTCTCTCTCCCGACATAGGTCATCAAACAGGGCGACCAAGGCAGTCTCAGTGCCAAAACCAGGCCTGAACCCCGATTGAAATGGATCTAGATAATCGGTTTCATCCAATAGTGCCTGGAGCTGGTCAGCAACCACACGTTCCAGGATCTTGCCCAGGAACGGAACATTGGCTACTGGTCTGTAGCTGCTGACATCCTCTGGGTCCAAGGAAGGTTTTTTCAGGAGTGGTCTCACTGCCGCCTCTTTCAGACAGCCAGGGACCACTCCCTCTCATAAAGAGGCATTAATCACTTCCTTGGCCTAGCCAACTGTTCCTTCCTTGCTAGTTTTAATTAGCCAAGAGGGGCAAGGATCCAGTACCGAAGTGGTCGCACGAACCTGTCCAAGCACCTTGTCCACGTCCTCGAACTGAACCAACTGAAACTCATCCAACAAAACATGACAAGACTGTGCTCCGGACACCTCAGTAGGATTAACTGCTATTAAATAGGAGTCTAAGTCCCGGCGAATGCATGAGATCTTATGCTGGAAGTGTTCAGCAAATTTATTACATCAAGCTACCGATGTATCTGCCGTATCTTGTAGGCCTGGATGAAGTAGGCCACGAACCACTTTAAAAAGCTCCCGTGGGCGTGAGAGAGATGACTGAATAGTGGCAGCGAAATGTTGTTTTTTTGCCGCCCTCACCGCTCCTACATAGAGCTTAGTAGAAGCACGAACCAGCTCATAATTGCATTCGTCGGGAGTTCGTCTCCATCTCCGCTCAAGCCGCCTCCTGTCTTGTTTCATCGCTCTCAGCTCTGGAGTATACCAAGGAGCTGTATGAGCTCTACATAGGAGAGGGCGCGCAGGAGCGATCGTGTCAACAGCCCGGGTCATCTCTGTATTCCACAGATCGACCAGGGCTTCGACAGGAGCGCCAGTCTTATCAGCCGGAAAAACCCCCAGAGCCTTTTGAAAACCTTCAGAATTCATTAGTCTCCGGGGGCGGACCAATTTAATTGTGCAGAAATTTGTACTGATTTGAAAAGAGACACATGTCAATTCCCAGAGTGGTATAACAATCAATACCTCTTCACAGGGTCCTTTGTAGCTCTGTGATGAGATTAGGGGTTTCCTAATGCTCTTAGGACCCTTACTACAGTTCCCAGGATTCTTTGGGGAAAACTATGACTGTTAAAGTGGTATGATATTGCTTTAAATGTATCATGCAAATGGGACCTCAACTTTGCTATCCAATGTTATTTTAGCAGATGCTAGGGATTGATCCTGGACCCTTCAGCATGCAAAATGTGCTCTACCCTAAAGGACCACATTCTTTCATATATTCCTCCCTGCATGCTGTGTTCAGCTTCTGAGACCTTGCTCCACATCCCTTGGTCTTCTGAGGCATGATGAACAACTAGTAGGAGCAGGGCGTTTTATGTTGTGGGCTCCACCCTCTGGAATGATCTGCCACGCATGTGTTCTTTTAGGCATTTTGTAAAAAAAAATGGATAGGGTTCACCTTTGGGGCAAATCTGTAACACCCACTCAGAGTTGTGAAGCTCTGGAAGGGGGTGAATGAAGAAGGCCTAACCACCCTGTGGGGCTGGGGCCTGGAGAAGGGGCTTGGGCTTGGACCACCCCCTTTTCCATGGCAGGGTGTCCTCGCCCAAATGGTTAAGAGTTCAGTCCAGCACTTTTCTCTGCAGATCATGTTTATACAATCAATCATTTAACTGGATTTATTTAAATAAATGTGGCCCTTGATTTACCCACACTTCATCTTGTCTGGCCTCTTCATTTCCTGGTTGTGGCTGCAATTTCTGCCCCATCAACAGACCAGGAGGGCTTTGTCAATGGCTGGCCTTTGCAGCCATGCCGGGAGAAGTTCTGGCATGGCTTCAAAGTCCCTGGCAGCGGCACGTCATGCAGGGGGCAGGGCAGGGTGGCTATTTAAGCCTTGCTCCGCCCTCCCTTGGCCTCTTTTCGGCCTTGAGTGATGCCTGCCCACCCTCCCTCAGGGCAGTACAAGTTTCATTGGTCACCTTGGGGCTGGGTAGGAATTTTTAGCTCATTGGCCTTCATTTGCTGACAAGTTCTTTGCCTACCCTGTAAAGGTAAATGTGTCCCTGCACTTGCAGTGCGAGTCATTTCCGACTCTTAGGGTGACGTCTTGCGATGTTTACTCGGCAGACCATTTATATGGGGTGGGATTGCCAGTTCCTTCCCCTGCCTTTCTTTACCCCCCAGCATATGCCGGGTACTCATTTTACCGGCCACGGATGGCTGAGTGGACCTCAACCCCTTTTACTGGAGATTCGACTTCCTCCTTCCGTTGGAATCGAACTCCGGCCGTGAGCAGAGCTTCGGCTGCGTTACCGCCACCTATGGCTAATTTGTTTAATTTGTTTAATTTGGATTTGTCTGATTTGTTGCCTGGTCGGGTAGTTAATACTGTAAATAGGTTAATTTGGTCACGTTTGGAGGATATATGTGGGAATTTCACAGGGTAGGGTTTTATGAGTACCTCTAGGCACCTTTTAAGCTGAAAGGTGAGATCTGAGGCTTGTCTTCCGAGTTGTGAGGCCTGTTGGCAGGATAAGGTTCACCTTTGGGGCTAACCTGAAACACCCACTTTGGGTGAGGCTTTGGGAGGGGTGGAGCAAGAAGGCCTCCCTAATCACCCTGTGGGGCTGGGGCCCACAGAAGGGGATTGGGCTTGGACCACCCCCTTTTCCATGGCAGAGTGTCCTCGCCCAAATGGTTAAGAGTTCAGTCCCACACTTTTCTCTGCAGATCATGTTTATACAATCAATCATTTAATTGGATTTATTTAAATAAATGTGGCCCTTGATGTACCCACACTTCACCTTGTCTCGCCTCTTCATTTCCCAGTTATGGCTGCAACGAATTTGGCTGAATGTTTGTCTGGCCATTATGCAGTCACAATCTTTGTGGTTGTGTTTCAAATCCACTGATTTTTATGAAACAATATTATGAGATAGGGTGTTTTCAGCAGCCTTGAATTCACTTTGTGAAAAAAGGTGGGGTACAAGTTTCATTATATAAATAAATATATAAGAAATAAATTTTATTTATTTATTTAGTAAGATTTATATATCACTTAATCAAAAAAACCCAAGCAAACAACAACCTCTAAGCAGTTTACATAAAATATAAAATTAAAAGAAATACATACAAGATACTTAACTGTGCCACCAAAATTAGATAGACCTCACTCGTCTCTCTTGCATAGGATACAGCTTTAATATGAGAGCACTGGAAGGAGGAGGCAACAAAATTCATAAAGTGTTGTGAGCAGTACAACCCAACCTTTACTCTTGACAGAAATGAGATAACCTGCTGTGCTGGCCTGGCCTTTGACTTTTCTTATGGAGAAAAGCTATTCAACAACTGTGTGTAGTAAAGCTTGACTTGATCTGAACTGCAAAAGAAAGAAAGAAAAGAGTTATCATGATCAGATCCCTGCAGATACATTGACAGGGAAGAAAATGGTGAATGGAATATCAAATAGGTTCAAAATAGGTTCTAGGAAGCATTGACACTTAAACAGTTGTGGGAATTCAATTGGATTAAAACTTTAATGTACTGTTGTTATGGTGTAATGTGATTCCAAGTAGGGATGGACAAATCTGTCAATTTTGGTTCTCTAAGTTTCTGATTTTTCCGTTCTTTAATTCAGTTCTCCACATTTCCAGAGTAAGTTGTGATTGGTTGTTTTTGAAAAAAACCTAATGAAAATTCATCAGGATTTTATTGCAAATTTCTCATAATAAATGCATGTTTGTATGTAGTTTTGACTAATACACACACTTTTGCAAGCAATTTTCATTAATGTAATGCATTTTGTATGTTATTTTCACTAATATACGTGTTTTTTCTATACATTTTTCCTGAAGAAATGCATTTTTATACATATTGTTTGAAGGACTGCACTGCATAATTCAGAGAAGTGCAACATTTTAATAATAGCTGTGTTTTGGCTCATGTATTGGTTTGGGAGGTGCGAACTAGGTAGTTTCTCATTAAAATGCAAACAAAAATGATTTTTTCCTCCAACCCTAGTCCAGAGCTTGGAAAAGTTACTTTTTTGAACTACAACTCCCATCAGCCCCAGCCAGCATGGTCACTGGATTGGGCTGATGGGAGTTGTAGTTCAAAAAAGTAACTTTTCCAAGCTCTGCCCTAGTCCCAGGTAAAGTACTTTAAATGAAAATCTATGATCTCTCAACCACTTTAAGTCAGCACCCTCAAAGGACCAGAGGCCTGCCATTAAAATCCGGGCTTATTGCGCATCAGAAATGTTAGGAGCCAGATTGGGAGTCTGTGGATGATGAAGCACAACAAACCCAATTTGCCTTCATGCTTTGGGGGGGACCAGCATCTGCCAGTTGCAATGTGTGTGATACCCAACTTCACCATATTTCTTCAGCGACTGTTTGCAGCCATGATGATTGCAGGGAAGTTTTAGAGATGACACCAGTTCTGTAAAATTAGAAAGTTGCCCAGTTGGCTAGGCAAAGAGGAGACACTTCTCTGCTTTTCCACATAGTATGGAGAGCACAGTGCAGGGAGACAGAAGCATGTTCAAGTTGTCCAGGCAACTGGGTGACTTTTTCCTGTCTTCCAGTGCCACTAAACAGCCACTGAAAAAAATGAAGTCAAAGAGGGGGTTTTACACAGTGCAATGGGCAAATCCATCCCTATCCCACCACAGCAGCTCCAAAATATAAATATAAATTCACTAAAAGGCAAAAAACCTTGCGGTTTAAGAATGTATCTATAGCCAACAGATATTTCTATCAAACTTTAAAAAGCAGGGAGATTGGGCAGCTATAGTGAATGCACCAGGGAAGCAGGAGACCTGACCTCCTCTCTGAGATACTGTACGGTCCTACAAATCTGTAAAAATGCAAACACAATTTGGGTTGGTCTTTCACAGTCCAATCCACTTCCTGTGTAGCTTGGAAGAATTTGGTAGCATGGGGAGGGAGGGGCAAAGGAAGGGAAGGGGCAAGAGGAGGGGATAGGAGGGAGGAGAAGGGAGGGTGGGTTTGATCATTTGCATATTTTTGAGTTCAATGGGATTTATTTCTATGCAAACATGTTTGAAAATGCAAATGGACTGCCTTCAAGTCAATCCCCAACTATGGTGACCCTTTGAATAGGGTTTTCATGGTAAACGGTATTCAGAGGTGATTTCGCCAATGCCTTCCTCTGAGGCTGAGAGGCAGTGACTGGCCCAAGGTCACCCAGTCAGCTTCATGGCTGTGTGGGGATTCGAACCCTGGTCTCCCAGGTTTTAGTCCAACACTGACCCAGGGAAGGGGCAGGGAGTGGGAGGGGAGGAGATTGGGTGGGTGGGCACTGGGCAGAGGGAAGCCCCTTTCCTTACCAAAAGGAAAACATTGTAAACAGAATCATTCTTTTTCAGGCTTTCCCCCACCTTTTTATTCTACAGCAAACACATGTAGCCTCCTACCAAATTTAAACCAAAGCTTTCCCTGGCCACATCCACACCAGGCCTTTATTTCACTTTGGACAATCATGGCTTCTCTCAAAGAATCCTGGGAAGTGTAGTTAGTGAAGGGTGCTGAGAGTTGCTAGGAGATGCCCTGTTTCCCTCACGGACCTTCAATCAGAGTGGCTGACTGTTAAACCATTCTCTCAGGGGAATAGGAGTCTCTTAGCACCCTTCACAAACTGCACTTCCCAAGGTTTTTGAGGGAAGCCATGACTGTCTCACATGAAATCAAAGTCTGGTGTGGCCCCCTGATTAGCTAAGCTCAGCAGCTGTGAGGCTTTTAGAACTCTGACAGTTGGTTCTTACTGAGCATGCTCTGCGTTATCATTGGGTTCCAGCCAAAATGTATTAAATTAATTAAAAATCAGCCAGGCATTTTTTCAACTTTTCAACTGCAGAAGATAAAGGTCAGAGTATGGGGCAAGGTCAGTATTAGGATTACAGGTACTCTGTGAATATGGCTGATTTATAATGAATTTCAACAGATTATGAGAGCTGTCAGAGAAAAAAGTCCAAAAGGGCTCTGAGGTTTTTTTCTCTCTTTTTACACTTTTAACTGTCTATTCTCTGTGACTGTTTTGTGTATCACCATGAAAATTGACAGGGCTGTTAAGCAAACGTTTCTGAGTTCAGGACTATATGTTTTGTAAGGTTTTGTTTTGAAATGAGCTTATGGGAAGCCTCAAAATGGCATGGGGGTATTTTCAATTTAACATTGTGGAATGTGAAAAATCCCCGCTGGCTATAGTATACAGCCACTCTCGTGGGTGTATAGTAAAATGGGGTTCCATTTAACAGCCTATGATAGATGGAAAGTAAGAGGGTTGGTTTCATCTCCACTCTAACCAACCCTCAGTTGATAGTTGTGTCCTAATTATGTGATGCATCTAGCAAGAGCCATTGATAATATTAGTTGCTTTAATTTAGTACAGGACTTGTAATTCTTACAGGGACAAAGAAAAAGTGAATGTTCAATAGAACCACTTGCTTCTGGATTCACAATGATTGAAAGCCTACTAGTGCTAACCTTCCTTTCACCCCAAAGCAGTGAGATGTTTCAAGGGACAAATGGGGCATACCCTATATCAGTTTGACTGTTTGATCAATTTATCAAGGGCACTGCACTTATTCACTATGTGAACTTAGACTGCTGAAAGAACAGTCTTCTCAAACAAATTGCTGAAGGCTACAGAGCCATCCATGTTCCCAGACATAGCTTTTCTCATTCTTTAGCTCTCTGAACTTCCATACTAGCCACATCTAATGAAGCACATTATCCTAGAAAATTATGTAGAATAGCATCAGTTGGGTTGCCAAAAGGAGTCGTGAAAATGCATAGTCCCATAGAAAGAAAGAAAATGTGTCTTTCTTCACAACTAACAGTTTTGTATTGCCAGATTGAACAGCTTTGCTTGTTTTTGATGTTTGAAATTCTGGGGGGGGGGGAATTACATATATTTTTTAAAAACAATCTTCATGAAAATTCTTCAGCATTTTAGAGTGAATTTCTCCTACTAAACACATTTTTGTATGCAATTTTGACTAATGTATATATTACATTATATATACATTTTATTTCTTCAAATATAATGCATTCCATATGTTATTTTCACTAATATATTCATTTTTATGCAAAATTTCTCCTAATATATGCATTTTTGTATACATTGGTTGGTTGGAGAACTGAACTGCAAAATTTGGATAACTGTGTATTTTGAAGTATGGCTGTGTTTTGGTTCTCATATTGTTTTGGCAAATGTGAATGTGATAAATTTGGCTTTAAATGTGAACTGAATCAAATTTCCCTTCCATCCCTATCTGGAAGTAAGTTTTCTTGAAATCAGTGACATTACCAAGCAACTATGATTACATTTGAGGCATCTAATTTTGATGATCCTGTTGTAGGATGTGCCAGCTACAAAACAAGTTGTTCTTGCTACATGCTTTTGTACCAGTTTAAGGGGCTCACAGACTGATCTGGCTCATACATCATGGTAAGTAACACCATGGCTTACCAGAACTATACTAATGTGTTGGCTCCCAGGTCCTTTTAAGGCAAAGCAGTGTGACATCTAAACCAAGAATTGACTTATTGTGTTGTCTGAACTCGAGATTGTCATTAAGGTCTCTTCTTCTTAACCATAAAGGTGTGTCCAATAGCTATAAATTGTGGTAAAGAAGGAGAGACCTTAATGATAATCTAAGCCAATTCTTGGCTTACCTGCTGTCCTGTGCTAAAAGAGCAAAGTGGGAGCCAGCACATGGAGGCTAATGGTTGATGGGATTCTTATCCTCCTCCAGTAAATGCAACCAAATGAGCTACTTGTATACAAGCCACATTTTAAATACAGGAATCATAGATATTTGTATGTACACAGATACCATTTTTTTTTTAAGTTCAGTTAATATTCTCTCATTATGCTTTTGTATGATTCTGCAAGTATTGAAGCGGGCATGTGGCAAAAACAGATAATGATACTGATAATTAGGGAGGGGGGAACCCACACCCTATAAACCTAAGCATTTTGTCAGCGATATTAAGCATTTGATTGTTTCTTATTTTTTTTCTAGTTAGCTTGAATACTGTCCCTTAAGAAAACAAGGTGGGTGGAAGGAGATGAAATAACCTTATTGCCTTGAGTAAAAGTAATTATTTCACAAATAAATTTGTTCTCAAGTAATCTACTGGAAGGAGCCATTATTTAGTACATGATCTTACAAATCAGCACATAATTTTGATGCAATGCAGATTTCTTGAAGGTTTGAGGTCACCTAGAGTCAATACAGGTAAATGTCTATTAACAAGTAATTTACTATCATGTGTACGTAATAGTGTGATATGCTGGTTGTCTAAAATGTGCTGCTACAAGATGAGGATTGTTATTGTTAAAGTTTCTATCCCACTCTTTCTCCCAAAGGAATCCAGGGCGGCAAACAATAAAGTAGCAAAACAATGCAATTAAAAATAAAATAAAAATATGGTTTTAAAGTTTTATTTATTTATTTATTACATTTATATTCCACCCTTTCTCCCAGAAGGAGCCCATTTAAACATTTTAAAACATACCCTCACAACTAGTAATTTCAAGGTTGCCAGTAACAGTATCTTTCTGCCATCAGATGTCCGGAATATTAATCATGACGGAGATAGATGTACCTCACCAGGGAGGGCATTCCACAAATGAGGAACTGCCACCGAGAAGGCCCCATCACAGGTCAGTGATAACTGGGCAATTTTACTAGTTCCCTGCTCATTTCTGATTTGATATTTGGAAGGTTGCAAAGAACAGACTTCTATTTATTTATTTATTTATTGCATTTGTATACCGCCCCATAGCCAAAGCTCTCTGGGCAGTTTACAGCAATCAAAAACATTAAAAACAAATATACAAATGTTAAAACACATATTTTAAAAACAATTTAAAAAACAATTTTAAAATTTAAAACAATATAAAAACAATTTAAAACACATGCTAAAATGCCTGGGAGAAGAGGAAAGTCTTGACCTGGTGCCGAAAAGATAACAGTGTTGGTGCTAGGCACACCTCGTCAGAGTTGAAGGGGTTCTCTATTTAGCCTTGAGAAGAGAGGACTGAGGGGAGATATGATAGCACTCTTCAAGTATGTGAAATGTTGCCACACAGAGGAGGGCCAGGATCTCTTTCTGATCATCCCAGGGTACAGGACATGCAATAATGGGCTCAAATTGCAGGAAGCCAGATTTCGACTGAACATCAGGAAAAACTTCCTAACTGTCAGAGCGGTACAACAATGGGGCCAGTTATCTAGGGAGGTGATGGGCTCTCCAACACTGGAGGCATTCAAGAAGCAGCTGGACAGCCACCTGTCAGGTATTTTTTAATTTGGATTCCTGCACTGAGCAGGGGGTTGGCCCCTTCCAACTCTACAGTTCTATGATGCTATGAAGCTTAAAGATAAAGAGTCACAAGAGAAAGTAGCAGTGATCCTGAAGTTGCCCATCAGCAGTTAGCACCTGGACAGCAGACAGAGCAGGTATACAGCTCACCTGGTCACGATCTTCCCCTCTATGAGGAAAAGTATTACATTTCTATTTAAATTATAGCAATTATTTCTAAATTTGAATTTATGCATACAAAGTAGCATATATAAAATTTATGCAAATCCGTCTCCTCTTCTCCTCCCCCCCTTTTATGATGTATTTCCTTTATTTGCAATGTTTAAATGGCCACTATAGTCTGAGGTAATATGATCCCAGCTGCATGGCAGGATTGCACAGATGACCAGCTTGCTATGTGGTTACCTACATCTGTGCTGATCACAGAAGAGCTACAGTTTAGGGCTGCTTCATCAACCATTGGACACAAGGCAGCTGACTGAAAACTATATCCACCAGTGAGCAGCTGGTCTTGTGTGGCTGCTACCAAGTGTAGGATTAAGCTTTTTGGCATGCAGTGGGAAATGAAGTCTTGTAAGTGCCAACTGGCCCTGGCAGGATTCTCAAGAGTGACTTGAATTGTCTTGTTAATCAGCCTCATGCGGTTCTTACATTGATCTTGGTAAGCCAAGCACACGGCTAAATAGTATCCCCCCTCCAGACTGTTATCCAAAATAGGGTAATTTTGATATGAAGTACAAAAAATGGTCAGAGGAGGGATGACGATGATGATCAGAAAGCTACTGCAAAATACTGTCATCACGGCCTCAGATATTTATAAGTTGGATTCTTTGTTGGTTTTACTTTATAGCAGAGGAAGCAAAGGGAAGCCGAGTCTGTCCAGGTGAGCTAGGAGGTGTCTTGAGGTATTTCAAGCAGTCAGTGTTCTGCCTTTGGCTGAATTGTGCTCTTATTTGCCTGAGCGTATAATGGTGACCATTTTGCCTGAAGCATTTGCCAACCATTTTTAAATACTGCGAATATTTGTATGTCCATGTATTATTCATGCAGCTGTATGGCTGGACAAAGAAGGAAATTTAGATGTAGGTTTTAAATTAGTGACAGAGTGATAAAAGTCAACTCTGTCAAATAAAATTCACCAAATTGGCCCAAACATTCCCCTGTGCAAACCAAAGTCTTGCATAGCTCCTGTTCCTTATAGTGGGCTGGGCAGCAGAATATTTCAGTTGAATACACCCTTATTTTTCTCCTTATTTCAACAGTTCATTTATTGTTAGTACCACTTCTTAAAATGCAGCACTTTTAGAAATCACTTTTTACTGACTAACACAGAAATTATATTTGCAGTTATTGAATGAATTGATATTTCTACATTTTTTGATTAATGCAGAAATAAGCAAACACACATTTAATCATCAGGTGAATTTTTTATGTTTTTGTTTTAAATGGCAGTATGAAAATAGGAATACCAACCCCAAAATGTCCCTATGCTAACTTTATTAGAAACTTTTATTTGGACTAAATTGTCCTAAAAGTAGCTGAAGTCTTTGTGGGAAATTGATAGCAGTCAATCTTTGTGGGACATTGATGAATGCTTAAGTAAAAAGATCCGGGGCTACCAACATAGTGCCCATGGGTGGCAGTATGGACCTGACAGTACCTTCTATGGTGCCCGTGACAGATATCTGAATATATCCCTCTCAAAAATCCACAATGCTCTTTTATGTTTGCTCTTTCTGTTCAGTTCCTATTTGTATGGCTCAGCCACTTCTGCATAGAACATGCCCCTCTAAACATGTCCATATTTAATGGGTTGCCAGGATTGGATGCCCACCCTCTCATCCATTCTGAACAGGGGAGAGGTGCAAAGAGCTTCTATCTGTGGGTGAGCACAGAGGTGATAGCTGATGTGGGTGTTTTTATTCTATTAATAGGGGGCATGCCCACACCATTTCCCCCACCTCAAATAGCCGTGGAACACAAAGCCCAGAGGAAAGCTTGGTAATTATAGAATCCTAGAATTCTAGAGCTAATAAATACAATTTTGGTCAAATGACCTGTGTAAGCCATCCCTGGGTATATGCTCCACTGAACTGCTATCATGCCTGAACCAGGGTTATTAGTCAACAGCAATTTTCATGACCTCAGAAACTGGGAAATGTGTCTTCCAAATCACAAAATTTGCTGCTATTCAAAAAGTATGACCTCCAGGCTCACCAATTAAGTATCCACAAATCAATGGGGGTGGGTGATAGGGAGAACTTTTTTGAGCAAAAGAAAATAAATCTGAACTGCCATAAAACCTAGTTTGTGTTCAGTGTCAATGAGAACACACTTTCATTGGCACGCACTCTGATGTATTATTAGTCAGCATGTGCTGTCAAACTGCGGAGCATACCCTTTTGAATATGTCTTAGGGATCAGCAAAACCTTATGGACTAATTATTATGGACTAATAATCGGCATGAATGTTGGCTGTCCATGGGATTCTTCCTCATCTCCCTTTCCATCTGTAAACAGTGAAAAGAGCTGCAGTACTGGGTATAGGGGAATAAGGACACAGAGCCAATATAAAGACAACAGAGCACCCATCGGCCATCACTCATCAGTGCACCTGAGGCCTAGAGGCTGCACTTGGATCTATCAGCTCTGCCTTTAAAAAGTGAAAAGACCCACAATATTTGCTGGAAAGGACTAAAGAGTATGCAGCCAGGCAATGGAACATCCACTGAGAAGAATGTTAATAGATGAAAGTCAGTGGGAAACACCTAATGACTGTGACACTGAATTTTGTTTATTTAAGTTAAACATAAAGATTGCTCATTTTGGGAATTGTAGCACAGTTAATTTACTTGTGTGTGTGTTTAAAAGAAATGCTAATTTGCTGACTGGCCTTGTTTGTTTAAAGCTGTGCTTGCAGAATGAGATATTAGATTTTGTTGCAATATGCAGCTGTGTTTGTAGACAAAGATATCAGATTTGGGTGAAACATCCAAGGTTGAAATGAGAAAAACAAGTGTGAATAACAACTTCCAAATATGGAGCTAGGAAGAGAAGGGAAGTTACCAGAGGAAAGTGGGCATGGATTAAAGTGATGTAAGGAAAATGAAAGTGATGTAGTCATGATGATAATGATGTGTGCATAATTAACATATCAAAGTTAATAAGAAGGCTGGCTGTGTTCAGCTTAGTCAGAACTAGCTTTGGCTGTTTCTCCACGTGCACGTGTTAGTAATAAATATACTCCTTCTCCATCTTGTTCCGTCGTTTCTGAACTCTATTGGGGTGAGTATTGGGAGCGAACTCAAGCCACCAGGACCCCAAAAAGGGACTGGGGTGTTTTGTTTGTAACATGACCACATAGGGAATATTTGGGGGGGACGACAGAGGAGAGGATATGCTGCCCCAAAATAATGGTGCGGGTGGGAAGAATGTAACTGTATAATTATGTCAGCTGCATTGTGGATCCTTCTTAGTTGAAAAACAGGATATAAATAAAAATAATCTCAGTATTTTCCCTTTTACCTTGTAGCACTTGTTACATAATACTCTTAGTGAGCCTTCAGTTTGGTTTATATTGTGTTGGCACAACCAATCAGGTGTGGTGTTGGAGGAACCCAGAATGATGGCTTTGGGTGATTTCAAATCCACATTGATGATGCCTCTGGTCCGACTCGAGAGTTCATGGTCTCCATGGCAACCATGAGACTGTCTTGAATAACCATTGATCCAACACACAGAGAGCATGTCATACCATTGATTTTGTCTTTGTTCCATGTAGAGAGGAGAGTGGTATGGAAATAAGTAGGGTGGACATTGTCATATACTGTACATATACTCATAGGTAGGGTGGACCCATTGTCATGGTCTGACCACTTCCCTGTGAGGTTTAGACTTGCAGCAATGATTCTCCTCTGGACTGGTGGGGGACCAGTTAGCATGGCCAGCCCTCGGTGACTGATGGAATCTGATAGATTCCTGACTGCTCTGGGGGATTTTCCAGTGGATAGAGCAGGTGATCCTGATTGTTTGTGAAGGTCCTGTCCAGCACTGTGGAGCCTGACTTGCCCCTTGGTATACTGAGGAGCTACAGTTAGTGAAATCGATTGGGAGTGGGCTGGAGTGTAGGTGCTCCAGAGCCGACAGAATCCATGTCCAAGCTCATAATTGAGCCTACCATGTAGCTGTGAGGGCAGCAAAGAGATCTGGAGACCTAGACCTGAGGTGGAAGATGGCTACGGGCGAGGGAACTATGGTCAACAGAGCTCTTCTACAGATGGCTTTTACGGAGTAATTCTCCCCCCCCCCACTGGAAGCTGCAACGTTTGGGAGTGCATGGGAAAGATGGGGGAGCCCCCCTCCCTTCTTTCCATACTTTCTATACTGCCTCCCTTGTTATTTGACCTGAATTGGACACTAGCTACCGGCATGTCCCAGAGACTTTACCTACATCAGGCCGCCGCCGCCGCCGCCTCTCACGGTGGAGAGCGCCGAGCTGGGATGGACGCAGAGGCAGGCGGGAGCCGGAGACTGGCAGGTCGGGTGTTGCGGCCTGACCTTGGAAGATGACATTGCTGTGATAATCTTTCGGCTTCTGAGGAGTGGGAGGTGCCCCTGTGGCGGCTGTCGTTTTGCCATGCGGCCTCTGTTTGTTTTGTCTGCTATCAGTCGTGTTTACACCCTGGCTCCTCTGCCTTGGCTTCCTTGAGAACTGCCCTGTTGGTTTTGATTTCGAGGGGCCTGTTGTCCCGCCTCTCTCTTTCTTGGAGTTGCTGGATGTTAAGATCGGGGAGGATGTTGCTTTACATCTTGCAAATGAACTATTGCCACACTGGTTCGATGCTTACACCAGGAACCTCCATCGGTAGTTACACCTCCGGACTATACAGGAGAGAAGCCCTATTATTTTTGGAACTTGTTGCTTTTACGTTATTGTTAGTTTTTATTGTTAGTCGCTTAATGTTTTGATGTTTACATGTTCTGCTTTGTACATCGCTTAGAGTGGCTGACAATTCAGCCAGATAAGCGACTAATAAGTCAAATAAATAAATAAAATAAAAATAAATAAATCTTACTTTGCTCCCTCCATTACATGCATGAGGAGCTACCTGGTAGAATTGTTCCATGTGGTCCAGAGGTAGGTCACTCCTGACCAGGGGGGCGGACCTCTGGAGCCCACATTGTCTAACTGTAATCAGTGGCTAAACACTTTGAGGATAAAGTCACTCGGCTCTGCAGTGCTTTAGATGCTGCTGTTGTGGCTGAAGTGTCCAATGCAACATCAAACCCAGTGTTGTGGGATCAATTCCAGTTAATGTGGCCAGATGATGTAAGCAGGATGCTTGCAGTGATGCTCCCAACCACCTGCTCATTAAATCATTGTTCTTCCTACCTTATTAAAGCTAGCCAGAGTGGGATGACTGAATATGTCATGGGCGTAGCATTTCTGCATGATGGAGTGTTGCTTGCTGCCCTCAAAGAGGCAGTGGTGCATCCACTTCCTAAAAAGCCCCCTCTGGACCCAGCAGACTGTCGATGCGTGCATATAGATACCGAACAAGTAAGCAATTCTGGTGCTGAATAGATCCAGTAAATAAGCCAGGCCAGGCAAGTATCTTGTAAGAGTCTTTACTGACAAAATACATTAAACACAGTTCTCTCTCTAAACGACTTTCCCCCACACCAGAGCTTCTGTGAGTTCCTTTCTTATCTACCCGGTTGCCCTTGCCAACCAGCTGCTGACCTTGACAAACCTGGCACTCTGTTCTGCTCTGCTTAACTCTTTTGTTTCAGGTTTCCTTCTCTCTACTAAAAACCCTGTCTGTGAGTCTCATAACTTGCTTTACTGAACAACAGCCCCCACCTGAGACTCACAGATTACAAAACTACATGTTCCGTTTTCATTTATACAATATTAACTTTCCATTTCAATACACATCGGTACATGGTTTTTGTTTCATTACAGTATCTATTTACATTTCCATTTCTGTTCCTTTGTTTCTTTATTCACACAGTTTATTCATACAGCATGTCTGTTGACTTTATTTGATTTCGTTTACATTTTCATTCTTCGATACAGAATTTCCACATTAAACCCATAGTTTCTTTATCTATTGATCCTTCTTTTTCCCATTCTACAGGATATTCATCTGTCTCATCATTCTTTTGTGTAACGTTAAATGTGAATCTATGAGGTGGTTTTTCTTTCGTTTTTCTCTCTGACCGTCTAACACTATCTATTTCCATTTCTTCATCACTCTCACTTTTACTTGGTCCTGCACCTGAGTCTGCACTTGTTCCTGCACTAGTACCTGGCACTTCTTTATCTTGCATTGCTATGTCTTCACTCCTCAGTCTGTTCACAGTACGTTTGCCACTCTGAATTAAGTCAGTCAATGCGGCTCTTAATGGTATTTGATGCCCAAAAGGAACATCTGCTGCTTCCTGCTTGCTTGCATCATCAAGTACTACTGTTTGACTATCTTTCCAAGGTTTGTCTACTACTTTTATGCTTCTACTTAACACTAATTGTTGTTTCTCAGGCAACCAAATTCTATAATATGAATTCTGAAATCCCAAAATACGACCTGCTTGAGCTCTTGCGGCCAATTTACCATGTCTTTTCTGCTTCGAAACATGCACCCAGCATTTTGCTCCAAAACGCTCTATGTGTTTTACCCTGGGTTTTCTTCCTGTCAATTTCTCATAGGGAGACATGCCTATTATTCTGTGCACAAGGCGGTTCTGTATGTAAGCAGTGTACAGAATGCATTCTCCCCAATAGGTGTTATTTATGTCTGCATCAGCCAGCATGGCTCTCATTGAATCCTGCAGCGACCGGTTCCTCCTCTCTGCAGTTCCGTTAGAAAATGGGCTGAAGGGAGCAGTGAGACTTTGGATTATTCCCTTCTTTTCTAAATATGTTTTAAACGAATTACTGGTAAATTCTCCTCCTTGATCTGATTTGATATTTGTGATAACAATCCCATATTGTGTCTCTGTCCTCTGTATAAATGCCTTTAATTTATCTTCTGCTTCACTTTTCTTTTTCAACAAGAATACATGTGTAAATCTGGAAAAATCATCTACAATCACTAAATAAAATCTTGCCCCACCTTTTGAACACTGGAAAGGTCCAGCCAAATCCACATGTATAAGCTGATAAGGTTTCGTGGTAGTACTTTCAACGCTCTGATTAATTGGAGCCACTGTCATTTTTGTTTTATAGCATACCTCGCATTCATTCACATGCTCACAATGTGTTAGTTCCAAATCTTGACTATGCTTTGGGGTATTTTTCACTTTCTCAAAATGTGCGTGCCCTAATTTTCTGTGCCATTCATGTATACAGTTCTCATGTATGTTTTTATTTACTCCTATCCAGGCACACGTGGGTTCATCAAGCTTATTCTCTACTATATACATTAAGTTCTGCAATTTCCCCTGCATACAGATTTCACCATCTTTTCGCACAAAACATCTATTCCCTTCAAATGTAATTTTACAACCTATTTGAGTTAGTTTTCTCACTGATAGAATGTTATATTTTAAACCAGAAACTAATAACACATCTGTCAGTATAGTTCCTAAATTACTTAACCTGATCGTGCCTCTTGCAATTGCGTCCTGAGTCGAGCCATCAGCCAGGTAAATCTTCTCTTGCACTGGCTTTGATGTGTAAAACAAGCTTGAGTCATTAATCAAAGTGTTTGATGCTCCGCTGTCTAACAGCCATTTAGAGTTAATTAGTTTATTATCCTCCTCAGCAATAAAGTTCACACTTGGTTTCCGATGTCCAAAGTCCCTGTTACTTCTCTTCTTACTTAAACAATGTCTCTGTATATGTCCCCGGGACCCACAAAAATAACATATTTTATTCTCTTACCTGTTTCTCTGATATTGTTGTTGTTGAACAGTCTCTTTTAACTCAGTCCTCTTACTTTCATGTCTCCTGTTCCATTCTTGTTGAAGTTTCTGCTCTACAAAGTCCAGATTTAATGTTCCGTCTGGTAAAGTTTCCAAACTAGAGACCAGTACATCCCATTTTCGATCAAATGAAGATAACAGTATATAGACCATCTGAATGTCACTATGATTTACTCCTCTATCCTGAAGCTCAGCAAATAATCTACGAAATTCAGCCAGATGCTCTGTCATAGTCACTTCATCTGTAAAACGCATCTGATAAAGCTTCCACGCTAAACACAGCCGGCTCCCTGTGGTTTGCTGCACATGAGCGGCTCTTAGCTTCTCCCACATTTGATTAGCTGTCGGCTCATTACTCACCAGCAACAGTTGAGAATCAGACAGCCCCAGAGTAATAAAAGCCTTTGCTTTCTCATCTTTCCTCGTCCACGCTGCTGAAGGAGCTGCCGGAGGGGTTTTTTCCACTACGTCATTCAAATCTTCTTTAATCAGAACTGCTCTCATTCTCCATTTCCAACTGGAGTAGTTTACAGCATTCAGTCTCTCCATTGGCATCCCGGATGACAGGTTTACAGCCATGTTGTCCACTCTTTACTTGCCTCTTTCTTGCACTTTCTTTCCTCTGCGACAACATCACGTAAACGACACCTGAACCCCTTACTTTGTATGGTAAGCTGGGCCCATAACCCCTGTCGGTGCGTGCGTATAGATACCGAACAAGTAAGCAATTCTGGTGCTGAATAGATCCAGTAAATAAGCCAGGCCAGGCAAGTATCTTGTAAGAGTCTTTACTGACAAAATACATTAAACACAGTTCTCTCTCTAAAAGACATTCCCCCACACCAGAGCTTCTGTGAGTTCCCTTCTTATCTACCCGGTTGCCCTTGCCAACCAGCTGCTGACCTTGACAAACCTGGCACTCTGTTCTGCTCTGCTTAACTCTTTTGTTTCAGGTTTCCTTCTCTCTACTAAAAACCCTGTCTGTGAGTCTCATAACTTGCTTTACTGAACAACACAGACTGTAGTTGCCAACACCCCTTTCTTGGCAAAGGTGGTGGAGAAGTGGTTGTGCAGCAACTGCAGGCATTCCTGGATAAGGCTGATTACCTAGATTCACTACAATCTGGATTCAGACCCAGTTTTGGAGTTGAATCAGCCTTGGTCACCCTGTTGGATGACTCATGAGAGAGATGGGGGAGTATGACCCTGCTACTTCTGTTCAAATCCTGGGAAGACAGACACTCTTTGGGTGGGTAGTTGCCGTGTCTGGCAGATAGGCAAGTTACCTGTTCTGAATGGGGTTGCATTCCTTCTGAAGGAGCAGGTGTGTAGCTTGGATGTACTCCTGGATACATCTCTGTCACCAAGTGTCCTCTGTGGCTAGGAGTGCTTTTTATCAACTTTGTCTGATTTACAATATATGGCTGTTCCTGGATAGCCTGATGACTGTAGTCCATGTGTTGGTAACCTCAAAGCTGGATTACTGCAATACACTCTGTGTGGGGCTGCCTTTGGGCCTGGTTCGGAAACTCTAGCTGGAGGAGAATGTGGCAGCCAGACTGCTGATGGGTGCACATGTGGCCCCATTATGCACTGGCTACCCATCCACTACCAAGCAATATTCAAGGTCCTTGTATTATTTTATAAAGCCCTAAGCAACTTAGGTCTAGGGACCCTTAGGGACCACCTGAACCTTTATATCCCAGCTCAATCACTGAGATCATCAGCTGGTGTATCACTGGTCATTCCCCAAGTTAGTGAGGCTCATCTGACAACAAGAACTTGAGCCTTTAGTGCCACTGACCCTGTCCTGTGGAATGCTCTGCCAATAGACATTCAGCAGGCACATTCTATTCTGATTTTTAAACATCTGCTGAAAACTTTCCTATGGAACCAGGCTTATGCAGGCAACCAAGACAGTATCTTTCGGCAGTAGTTAATTGATTTCTGATTTTAAAATTTTATATGGTTTTGTTCTGTGTTTGCTTATGTTGTAAACCACTTTGATTTTTTTAATGAGCTGAGTATAAATATTTTAAAAATAAATACATGTAAACTGCTTTTTCAGGTCCACCTGAAAAGCAGTATACAAATGCCATAAATAAATAAACAAACCAAAGAGATGTTTTGTGGGTACCCATCTTTCTGTGATCCATCTCTGTTTTGACCTTTACCTTACCTATTGGTGGATATGACAGGAACCACTAAGGAGACTGAACTGTGATGATAATAATGCAATTATTTGACAAGTCAAAGTTACTGAATGCAGAAACTTCTTGCCTCTGATCTCCTGATACTGATTTGCTTTTCACAAATATGAGTACCATTCAGGGGTAAATTAAAGAAATAAACAACAGAGGCTCATTTCATGTGACCTAGCACACCAGTAGATAACATGCAAAAATACTCATCTATAGATAGATATTCCATTTAAGGGACTATCTGTAAGGAATAGGGTGGTATTCAACGCTAGTCCTTCTTAGAGTAGACCCTTTGAAGTTACTAGACATGCCTAACTTAAGTTCATTCATTTCAATGGGTTTCCTCTGAGTAGAACTTAATTGAATACAACTCATAATCTTCTTAAGCACATTTTGTCACTTACATGATTTCATGATCCCTTATGTTTAGGTATGACCCTCTGTGGCGCAGAGTGGTAAGCGGTGGTAACGCAGCCGAAGCTCTGCTCATGGCTGGAGTTCGATTCCAACGGAAGATGGAAGTCGAATCTCCGGTAAAAGGGGTCGAGGTCCACTCAGCCTTCCATCCATCCATGGTCGGTAAAATGAGTACCCGGCATATGCTGGGGGGTAAAGAAAGGTCAGGGAAGGAACTGGCAATCCCACCCCATATATATGGTCTGCCTTGTAAACGTCGCAAGACATCACCCTAAGAGTCGGAAACGACTCGCACTATAAGTGCGGGGACATCTATATCTTTTTTAAGTTTAGGTACACTTCAAGATTTTCCCACCTTAATTTTTCACCTTTCTCTCTGTCCTCAAACACCTACTTCTTACCTCACTAGCTCCCTCCCAAGTATATATCCACCTATAGATTTCAAAATCCTAATTAGGACCAGGTTTTGACACTAGTTAGCTAGCTAGTGCAGCTGTAATGATTTTCCATCTCTCTCTCAAGGATCAGGTTTAGTACATTGCTGGATACAAGACCAAAGGCTTGGTAAGAATTTTGTTGCCTGACTACCTGCAAATCTAGGGAGAATTCACAAAAAGACCTTAACTCACTTCAGGCATAGAATTCCTGATGCTAACTTTGGGTTCTGGTCTTATCACATCCCAGCAGCATAGCTACAGGTTCACTTTACCGAGAGCTAGCATAAGTAAGACTTTGCTGTTATCTATCATCATGAATCCTGTGGCTCTGTCAAGATCTGGCATGGAGTGGCAAATGCAGACAGATGAGGATGGGGAGGAAGATGAAGTAGAGGGTGTGGTCAAATGTTGTCAAGTGGGGATGGAGGACAGAACACCTTCCCCTCTGACTCCAGGTGGTCATGGAAGGGAGGCAGATCTGCCAGGTTTCCTCCCAGCCCCTTTGGCAGAGTGGAGAGCCTCACTGGGTCCTGGGAAGGATTTTGATCAACTGGTGGAGGTGGCTGAGCAGGAGGTGGTGTCTGAGCCAGAGGCAGGGGGGCAAGATACAGTTCAATTGCCAAGAACCAGGCACCACCTCCATAGATGAGAGCAGGCACACCTATCCCAGAGAAGTGTGCATCTACAAGCATAGCATTGGTACAGCATGAGGACGTTGACAAGGTGCTTGGACAGGTTCATGCAACCACTTCTGTGCTGGATCCTTGCCCTTCTTGGCTAATAAAAGCTAGCAGGGATGGAACTGCCAGCTGGGCCAGGGAAGTGATTAATGCCTCTCTGCAACAGGGGGTGGTCCCTGGCTGCCTGAATGAGGCGGTAGTGAGACCACTCCTGAAAAGACCCTCCCCAGACCCAGAAAATCTTAATAATTATAGGCTGGTGGCAAATGTTCCATTCCTGGGCAAGGTACTTGAACCAGTGGTGGCATGCCAGCTCCAGACACTCTTGGATGAGACTGATTATCTTGATCCATTTCAGTCAGGTTTCAGGCCTGGTTTTGGCATGGAAACAGCCTTGGTCGCCCTGTATGATGACCTCTGTCGGGAGAGAGACAGGGGGAGTGTGACTGTTGATTCTCCTTGATTTCTCAGTGGCTTTCAATACCATCGACCATGGTATCCTTCTGGGAAGACTGGCTGAGTTGGGAGGTACTGCATTGCAGTGGTTCCGCTCCTACTTGGCAGGTCGGCTCCAAAAGGTGGTGCTTGGGGAGCATTGCTCAGCACCCTGGACTCTCCAGTATGGGGTTCTTCAGGGGTCAGTTCTGTCCCCCATGCTGTTCAACATCTACATGATACCGTTGGGTTCGGTCATCCGGAGCTTTGGAGTGTGTTGCCATCAGTATGCTGATGACATGCAGCTCTATTTCTCCTTTTCATCTTCTTCAGCTGAGGCTGTCAATGTGCTGAACCAGTGTCTGGCTGCGACAATGGACTGGATGAGGGCTAATAAACTGAGGCTCAATCCAGACAAGACTGAGATGCTACTAGTGGGTGGTTCTTCTGACCGGATGGTGGATGTTCAACCTGTCCTGGATGGGGTTGGACTTTGTAGCTTAGGGGTTCTCCTAGAACCATCTCTGTCACAGACTTCCCAGGAGGATCCCTCCGCCTGTGCAGCCTCTGAGACGGCTCTCGTCTTGGATGAAACTTTTTCAGCTATAAATCCAGTCAGAAAAGTTTTTTTTTGACTGGGGATAATTTCTTCCGGATAAGGAAGAAACGTGAGATCTCCCACACAGCTTTGTTGTGATTGTTGGAGACTGGAATTCGTCAGAATTGTCTGTGAAAGAAGGTCTTCCAGCAGCTCGAACGGAGCGAGGATTTTTAGCTAGCTCAGCTGAACAAGTGATCCGTTTTTTTTCTCTTTAAAAAAATACGGACTAACAGGCAAGCATTCTCTTGTCTACGATTATCACTTTCTTATCTATACAGCTAAAGAGATTTGTCAAAGGAACAGCAATTAAGATAACCTGGGTGAGTCAAAACTCCTTCTCTTTTACTCACGGAATTAAGGGGGAAGAAAATAAAAATAGCCTATCTTTTTGTTATTGCAAAAAGCTGACATGGAAAATAGCATTATAAAGATTACAACGAATGAGGGGTTTCTGATTGGAAGAGATTTTTGATTTATAAGACTTTTGTGTAACATAAGTCTGGGACTATTTTTTCTGATCTACTTTTTTTTTGACGAATCTGCTCACTCTTTCTGCTACTAGTTATTTGTACGCTGTGAACTAAAGCTGTTTTTGCACTTATGGGCATTTAAGAGATAAGAACTGTCTAGAGTGTGACGCCAGTTGGTTTGAAAGATTAACTCCTTTGTAACTGGATAAAGAAATAAACTGCTCTTTGCTTGGGACATTGAAAATTGAAGGGGTTTTGTTCCTTTGGCTTTAAGAATGACAATTAAGAAGACTATGGATGTACAAGAAGGGACTTTATCTTTAGACATGTTTCAGAAAATAATGAATGGGATTAAGTCAATAAAACAAGAACTGAGAAATAATAGTCAAGCGTTGAGAATTGAATTTGAAGAAATGAGACAGGAGCTGAAAGAAATTCAGGATTCTATGAGAAAGGAGAATAAAGATAGATCTGGAAAACCAAAAAAGGATGAAAGAGAAATTAAAGGCAAGGTTCAAACTATGGAGATTGGATTAAATATGGACATGGAAAAAGATTTGGATTTCCTGGCTGTGATGGATCCTGTAGACAAATATTATGGTTTGGAACTCAGCGCTGTCCCTGAAGGAATTAAAGAAATTGGAGATAAAGATATTATCGGTTCAAAAAAATTCCTGGACTGGAAGGATTTGATGGAACTTGAAATGGAGAAAGTTAACAGAATTAATCCCTGTTTTGTGTCAATGGAAAAATCCTCAAGAGATGTGCTAGTGTATCATGTAAAAAAGAGGAACAGAGATGTGGCTTTGCAACAATACTTCAGTGATACGTTCGGAATGGATGGCAAGAAAATATCTGTGATAAAGGAAATTCCTATCAGACTTTTATTATATGACTATGACAGCAAGATTATGGGGTGCATAAAGATGGAAGATGGAAGATGGAATCAATACGGATAATGGAAGAAGAGCGATTTGAAATTACTGGACTTAGTAGACTTGATGAGTTGGATTAATTGACATGTTTATCTAGAAAAAAATTGATGGACATATATCTCAAGGATTGGAAACTTCTCTTTGACTTTTTGTGGAAGAATAAAATGATATGATGTTAATGAGATTTGAAACCAATTAAGATAACCGCTGGAGGAGGGTGATTTTATAATCTATTTAGAGTCAGGCTTGTTATATATTATAGATTTATAGCTGAACTAAGACAAATCGGAAGTCAATATTTTTTATGTTTTTTTTCTTTTTTTCTTTTTTTATTGTATTAGTTGTTGAATTGTGTTTTGTCTTTTTGTATTGTTTTGGTTTTGGAAACTTGAATAAAAATTAATTGAAAAAAAAAAAGAACCGTCTCTGTCACTTGAGGCTCAGGTAGCCTCGGTGGCACAGAGTGCCTTCTACCAACTTCAGTTGGTGGCCCAGCTATGCCCCTATCTGGACAGGGATAACCTGGCTTCAGTTGTCCATGCTCTGGTAACCTACAAGTTAGATTACTGCAATGCACTCTACATGCGGCTGCCTTTGAAGACGGTTCAGAAACTGCAGCTTGTGCAAAATGCAGTGGCCAGATTGGTAACAGGGACCAGATGGTTCGAACATATAAAACCAATTCTGGCCTGCTTGCATTGGCTGCCTGTATGTTTCCAAGCTCGATTCAAAGTGCTGGTTTTAACCTATAAAGCCATACATGGCTTGGGACCACAATACCTGATGGAACACCTCTCCCGACACGAACCCACCCGTACACTACTCTCAACATCAAAGGCCCTCCGGGTGCCTCCTCCGAGGGAAGCTCGGAGGATGACAACAACGGACAGGGCTTTCTCAGTGGTGGCCCTCAAATTATGGAATGATCTTCCTGACGAGGTGTGCCTGGCACCCACACAGTTATCTTTTCAGCACCAGATCAAGACTTTCCTCTTCTTCCAGGCATTTTAGCATGTGTTTTTAATTTTTTTAAGTGTTTTTAAATTTTTATATTTGTTTTTAATGTTTTAAATTGTTGTAAACCACCCTGAGAGCTTTGGCCATGGGGCGGTATACAAATATAATAAATAAATAAAATAAATAAATAAATAGCATTCCCATAGGAGAGAGTCTTGCGAGTAAGCTCACCACACCTCTCCTCTAAAAGCTTGGCAGGAGGGGCATGGAAACTTATTTGTTGCTTCCATCTAGTTCTGAACCTCTGGCCCTGCTACTTAACTCCAGAATCATGACTATGATCCCCTGTGGCTGCTGCTGAACCTGTACCATCACTAGCTTGAATAAAGCTTTTCTTACTTTCATGTAAGAGCTTCCATTGTTGTGTTATTGGGATATGAGTCAGGACACTATCTCTGTCTTAGGAGTTTTCATGACTGATGGTCAAGCTCACCCACTTTGTTTCACCTTACAGATTTGGGCTTCTTATTTCTTTATAACAGAGATTCACCATACTGTGGTCTGTAAATCAGCAGTGGTCCATGAGCTTCACTGGGGTGTTACATGGCATGTCTGTGAATTTGTGGTTGAAGATGGGAGGCAGCATTAAACATCATATATATTTTGAACTGTATTTCATTGCTTCTTTTATTTCTTGTATTGTATTTTGTTTTATTACAGTCTGAATTCTATGGAATTACAATTGCTACAACAGGCAGAAAAACAATCAAGTGGTCTGTCAAGACCCTCACAAACTTTCAAGTGGTCCGTGGGGGGGGGGAAGTCTGGGAACCACTGTGAATGTGATATTATAATTGCTGCACCCAAACCCTCTCTCTTTCTCTCTGTTATAGTGCAGTAGTTACTTTGCATTTAGTCAACGTATGCTTTATTTCTTGTTATAAACAAAAGTCTCGTTGAGGAGCCTTGTGTGAGAGTATGTTCTTAGCAGAGCTTGGAAAAGTTACTTTTTTGAACTACAACTCCCATCAGCCCCAACCAGCATGGCCACTGGATTGGGCTGATGAGAGTTGTAGTTCAAAAAAGTAACTTTTTCAAGCTCTGGTTCTTAGGTCAAAGGGATTAGTCAGGCACACATTTAGAACAGAGTATGATTGTTCTCCATGCAAAAGATCTCACCTCTAAAGGGAATGTGTTCTAGAGATCATATGTGGGGTGTACACACATAGGGATTACCATGTACACATGTAACACACTGAGTTGCTCATGTATATTAGGGCTGTTATTTCAAGACAGTTACATATATGTTTATGGACATGCAATTTACTCAGAGGGTCTGTAGTTGCTTACATCACCCACAAGGTCAGTGTGAATGCGTAAATAGTCTTGAAACAGAAAGCCCTGGGTTCAAGAAAACCCTTAAACCAGGGATGAGAAAACTGTGGCCTTCCAGCTGTTCTTGGACTCCAGCTGCCATTATCCTTGACTATTGTCCATGTTGACTGGAGTTTATGGGGAATTCCAATAACGTTGTGCACAGTCCTCATCCCTGCTCTGCCTGTGTGGGAACTGCTTTTTCCTGAGCAGCTCTCACACTGCTACCATAACGTTTAACTAACCCACCCACAGGCAGGGGAGATGATTGCATGAGTATACTGAAATAAGACTGCAGAGGAGCACAGAGTGGAAGAAAAAGCAGATGAGTTGCTGAAGAAAGGACAACCTCCCAGTTTTTATGGTATTATGATACCCTGCTGTCATATTTCTGGTATTATAACTCTCTGCAAAAAGGTACAAGGAGAAAATCATGTCTGGATTCCAATGGAGACTCAGGAAACCCTAAATAATTTCCTTCTCACTCTTTTCCTCTGTGCCAAGATTTAAACAAAACAATTCATATATTGTGAGTCTTCTCCACCACCACCCCACCAATAACTGTACCTGTGCATAACTAGGGAACTACTTTAAATAAATGACATGTTACCCAAGCAATTCAATTTTGGAAGTGCACAAGTCAAGAATATGGAAATGTATCATCTGCATTAAGATAAAAAAAAAGCAGATTTCATGTTCACTTTGTTTCATGTAAAGTTGTGCTTTTGTTTTTTCAGTTTTGTGTTGCTTCCTTTCTCTAGCAGGTGTACAGTCCCAGCCCAATCTTGTTCAGTAATATTTTTAGCAATATGCAGATTTCCAGTACGTTAAGGTATACAGAATATGAAACTACTAGGATGACAATTCCAAAATATCTCCTTTTATGAATTCATTCATTAATTAAATGTAAATACTGTTTCACAACAAAGCTCTCTAAACATTTTTTGATCCAAACAATGAATGGTCCAGACAAATGATCCCACTGGAAAATGTTACATTTAGTTTTTTTCTGCTAAACTAGAAATTAATCAGTGACTCTCTTTGTGCTTTTCAAAATAGCAAACAAACTGGCAGAGGAAAAGGCAGACATGGTAAGATTTGCCTTAGAAAGCCACATCAGAGATCATTTGAGACCCCTCTACCTAATCCTTAATCCATGTCACTTTGAACAATCTGTGCAATCAGTAAGTAGTTTGGTAGCTAGCTAGATGGGTGTAGTTGTGAGTAACGAAGACAGCAAAGAGAATCTGACACTTACAGGCCTCTGACAGCCTATGTAGCTGATTGCTGATAATGTCTACTCTGCAGACTACTTTCCCCTTATTGGCATGAACAGAACACTTAGAAAATTAGAATATTTTCTTTATTGTTTACCAACAGGCATTTAACAAAAAGCTGGATTGAAACCTATTTTTACAAACATAGATTGTATTCCCATGTCCTGTGCAAAATGCTTTTAAATGGCATTGCTATATTAGCAATGGTCTGTAGATATTCTTTAAACTTAAGCTTATAAAAAATCAGATTCATGACTGATATATATGAAGAAGTTTAGTAAATGGAAGAGGAAACCACGAACATTTTTTTAACCTTCCTTTGTTTGTTCCTTTGTTAATACCTTGCTCTGCTAGGTTTACAAATCCTAAATAAATAGAAATTAGTGCTCCTTACTTTGCAGTCCATTTGCTTTAGATGTTTGCCTTCAGGGACATTTGTGTATTCTACTAATGGCTGCAGTAGAGTGCTGTCTCATTTTCATTCTGGCAAAAAAAGGCTGTTTCCATGGTTACAGTTTCATTTGCTAGAGAGAAACTGATGGTTGCTAGTGATCCCGTCATAAGCAACTTCTGTCAGATTTCTTATCAAGTAGACATATTTTGACAAAGTGAACGATAACACCATAATAAGAGAAGTAAGTTGCTACTCGGTGTAATGAACCATTTAGCATTAAATGAAATGTGAAACCACACTGTAAGGACAAAATATGTGGGGAGAAAAAGTAATATTTAGACATATTTCCCCCCAACACACACACACACACT
The DNA here is from genome assembly GCF_030035675.1 of Rhineura floridana. Lineage (NCBI taxonomy): Eukaryota > Metazoa > Chordata > Lepidosauria > Squamata > Rhineuridae > Rhineura > Rhineura floridana. The sequence goes on along the minus strand of NC_084480.1, from coordinate 262,479,200 downwards.
CAATACTGTAATGATTATTGTCTTGCTTACTTTCTGTTGTCAAGGTAGATCTACCAGTGTAAAATTGGTTTATGTTTTGGGGTCACATATAAACCTGCAACCAGAATGCATATCACAGGAAGCTAGAATAAAGCTATAATGACACCTAGGTTTCTTTGTCTTAGCCCATTTAACTTGGTTTGGCCCAAGGCTAGCCTAAGGGCTGAGTGAGAGTGTACTATCTGGGGGGGGGGGAAGCATGATAAAAGCCTGGTCACAGCATTTTGCCCCCAACAGATTATATATTATTCTGGCTGTTAACAAGAAATGTTCCAGTCTTAGAACTGACAAGCAAGGTTGTCTGAGTTCTTTGTTCCTGTGATTGGTGTGATTGGTGCCTGTGATTAATCCAGAGTGTTGTCAAGACCAGAAGGGCAAAAGGAAGACCTGCTTCAAAATATCCTATTTGGGTTCTGGAAAGGCCAAAGTAATCTGGCAGAATAGGAAGTTGTGCAGTATTGCTAGGTGGACCACAGCTCTGTTTTTGAGAGCATTGCCTCAGAGAGTGTTGAAATTGACTGATGACATGATGCATTCTGGACTGAGGGATCTGACAGCACCTGTTACTGGGATGACATCTGACATACTCTAGAAAGTGTCAAAAAAGAAGAAAAGGAAGCGGAAAGAGAAATCCCCAACAACAACAAAATGTGACAACTGAGCATCACAATATAAGAATTCTAAAGAAACCATGAAATATAACAATAAAAGCAGTAGACAAAAACCAAACAACAATATATATATATATATATGTGAAAATAAATATAACAGGGATATTGTAATTAATAAGTTTTGTAGTGTTCAGTAGCCAAAATTTGTAAAATCAAAAAATCAGCAAGATGATTTAGTCCTTTTAAAAAAATAGTTTAAAACTTATTTTTGGCTCCATATGGATAAGATCCATTCAGAAAATTGTTCCATACCTTATGTTGTCTTAATTAGTTGTGTTACATAAAGTTACATATTTCATTAAAAAGGAATCTGCAGATGGTGGGATGGAGTACCTCCACTGATTAATCAGCACCATTTAACAACAGAGTTAACTCAATTAACTACAGAGCAAAAAGATGAAAGGCACAACCCAAAACCTTTTGAGAGATCCACCACTATGCTGAAAATACAATGTGGAATCAAGACATCCTGTTTCCTTCAATGCTGGGGAATTCTCCAGTTGGAAACAAAACATACATGGAGCTTTTTCAGGGTTGGAGAAGAGAATGGTGCTTCCATATAGTACCGTGGTTCCATGGACCACGACCCCTGGCCTTGAATTTGCCTGTCAGTAACTAGAACCTGGTTAGCAAACTGAGCAGGCACTAGGGATGGAAGGATCTGTCAATTTCAGTTCTGTTTCTCATTCTTCCAGTCTTAAACTAAGTTCTCTAAATTTCTGCAGCAATTTGATTTTTTTTTAAAAAAAACTTCATGAAAATTGTTTAGCATTTCAGTGTGAACTTCTCCTAATAAACACATTTTTGTATGACCAATGTGCACATTTTTGCAAGCTATTTCTCTTAACTTAATGCATTTTGTATGTTATTTTAACTCATATATTTATTTTAATGCACCCTTTTCTCTAATATATACATTTTTGTAAACCTTGGTTGGTTGAAGAACTACATTGCAAAATTTTGATAAGTGCAAATAATTGTGTTTTGGTACTCATGTTGTTTCAGAAGTTGCAAATTTGGCTTTAAATATGCATTGACTTTAAATATGAATTGAATTGTATTTCTCCCCCACCCCTAGCAGACACACAGATAACCTGGTCACAGTCTTCCCCAGTATGGTGAGAGGTATTGTATTTCTGTTAATATTACAGTAATTGTTTCTAAATTTGCATCTACAAATTTTATACAAGTCATTGTTCTCTTTTGTCCTCTTTTTGGTGATGCACTTCCTCATCCCCTTTCTTTTGGTGATGCAAAAACTGTCACTTTAATGATGTAGTTGCATTGACACAAACCATTCCATTGTCTGATGATGGTCAAAAATGCTGTTAGGACTGGCATGCTAGGTTCCACACTTCTGTGCAGCTATACGCAATTAACTTCCAGTAAAATCAGTGGAAATTATGGACACAGAAAATTGACATTATCGGACATTGGGTAATAGCAATCTTTACTGGAAACTGGAAATAAACATGAAAACAGTAGTGAATGTGAATAGAGTGTGTATGACCAGACCTGTATCCCATTAGCAAAATATTCTGTTGGTGTGAAATTCATTGAAGGTTTTAAAGGCCTAGCTGTCTTGTGTTACTCCTGTCTTTGTTCAACTACTCTGTGGACCACAAAAGAAGCAGAGCTCATTCAATGATTAAAGATTTCCATCTAGTATTGACTCATCAGATATTAAGTATACTCCTCTTTCTAGTCAGCTGCTATTATCAAGTGTGAGTAATTGCACTGAAAATGTTTATTTTTCTTTCTTTCCTGTTTTGCAGCTTTTTTTCTGTTTCTTCTCTCTTGAACGCTTCTTGTATATATATTATATTTTTTAGCATCTTTTAAGAACATAAGAAGAGCATGCTGGATCAGGCCAGTGGCCCATCTAGTCCAGCATCCTGTTCTCACAGTGGCCAACCAGGTGCCTGGGGGAAGCCCACAAGCAGGACCCGAGTGCAAGAACACTCTCCCCTCCTGAGGCTTCCGGCAACTAGTTTTCAGAAGCATGCTGCCTCTGACTAGGGTGGCAGAGCACAGCCATCATGGCTAGTAGCCATTGATAGCCCTGTCCTCCATGAATTTGTCTAATCTTCTTTTAAAGCCATCCAAGCTGGTGGCCATTACTGCATCTTGTGGGAGCAAATTCCATAGTTTAACTATGCGCTGAGTAAAGAAGTACTTCCTTTTGTCTGTCCTGAATCTTCCAACATTCAGCTTCTTTGAATGTCCACGAGTTCTAGTATTATGAGAGAGGGAGAAGAACTTTTCTCTATCCACTTTCTCAATGCCATGCATAATTTTATACACTTCTATCATGTCTCCTCTGACCCGCCTTTTCTCTAAACTAAAAAGCCCCAAATGCTGCAACCTTTCCTCGTAAGGGAGTCGCTCCATCCCCTTGATCATTCTGGTTGCCCTCTTCTGAACCTTTTCCAACTCTATCATATCCTTTTTGAGATGAGGCGACCAGAACTGTACACAGAATTCCAAATGCGGCCGCACCATAGATTTATACAACGGCATTATGATATCGGCTGTTTTATTTTCAATACCTTTCCTAATTATTGCTAGCCTGGAATTTGCCTTTTTCACAGCTGCCGCACACTGGGTCGACATTTTCATTGTGCTGTCCACTACAACCCCGAGGTCTCTCTCCTGGTCGGTCACCGCCAGTTCAGACCCCATGAGCGTATATGTGAAATTAAGCTTTTTGCTCCAATATGCATAATTTTACACTTGCTTATATTGAATTGCATTTGCCATTTTTCCGCCCATTCACTCAGTTTGGAGAGGTCTTTTTGGACCTCTTCGCAATCCCTTTTTGTTTTAACAACCCTGAACAATTTAGAGTCATCAGCAAACTTGGCCACTTCACTGCTCACTCCTAATTCTAGGTCATTAATGAACAAGTTGAAAAGTACAGGTCCCAATACCGATCCTTGAGGGACTCCACTTTCTACAGCCCTCCATTGGGAGAACTGTCCGTTTATTCCTACTCTCTGCTTTCTGCTTCTTAACCAATTCCTTATCCACAAGAGGACCTCTCCTCTTATTCCATGACTGCTAAGCTTCCTCAGAAGCCTTTGGTGAGGTACCTTGTCAAACGCTTTTTGAAAGTCTAAGTACACTATGTCCACTGGATCACCTCTATCTATATGCTTATTGACACTCTCAAAGAATTCTAATAGGTTACTGAGACAGGACTTTCCCTTGCAGAAGCCATGCTGGCTCTGCTTCAGCAAGGCTTGTTCTTCTATGTGCTTGGTTAATCTAGCTTTAATCATACTTTCTACCAGTTTTCCAGGGATAGAAGTTAAGCTAACTGGCCTATAATTTCCGGGATCCCCTCTGGATCCCTTTTTGAAGATTGGTGTTACATTTGCCACTTTCCAGTCCTCAGGCACGGAGGAGGACCCGAGGGACAAGTTACATATTTTAGTTAGCAGATCAGCAATTTCACCTTTGAGTTCTTTGAGAACTCTCGGGTGGATGCCATCCGGGCCTGGTGATTTGTCAGTTTTTATATTGTCCATTAAGCTTAGAACTTCCTCTCTCGTTACCACTATTTGTCTTAGCTCCTCAGAATCCCTTCCTGCAAATGTTAGTTCAGGTTCAGGGATCTGCGCTATATCTTCCACTGTGAAGACAGATGCAAAGAATTCATTTAGCTTCTCTGCAATCTCCTTACCGTTCTTTAGTACACCTTTGACTCCCTTATCATGCAAGGGTCCAATTGTCTCCCTAGATGGTCTCCTGCTTTGAATGTATTGATAGAATTTTTTGTTGTTGGTTTTTATGTTCTTAGCAATGTGCTCCTCAAATTCTTTTTTAGCATCCCTTATTGTCTTCTTGCATTTCTTTTGCCAGAGTTTGTGTTCTTTTTTATTTTCTTCATTCGGACAAGACTCCCATTTTCTGAAGGAAGACTTTTTGCCTCTAAGAGCTTCCTTGACTTTGCTCGTTAACCATGCTGGCATCTTCTTGGCCCTGGCGGTACCTTTTCTGATCTGCGGTATGCACTCCAGTTGAGCTTCTAATAGAGTGTTTTTAAACAACTTCCAAGCATTTTCGAGTGATGTGACCCTCTGGACTTTGTTTTTCAGCTTCCTTTTTACCAATCCCCTCATTTTTGTGAAGTTTCCTCTTTTGAAGTCAAATGTGACCGTGTTGGATTTTCTTGGCAATTGGCCAGTTACATGTATGTTTAATTTAATAGCACTGTGGTCACTGCTCCCAATCGGTTCAACAACACTTACATCTCGCACCAGGTCCCGGTCCCCACTGAGGATTAAGTCCAGGGTTGCCGTCCCTCTGGTCGGTTCCATGACCAACTGATCTAGGGAATAGTCATTTAGAATATCTAGAAACTTTGCTTCTTTGTCATGACTGGAACACATATGCAGCCAGTCTATGTCCGGGTAGTTGAAGTCACCCATTACTACCACATTTCCTAGTTTGGATGCTTCCTCAATTTCATATCTCATCTCAAGGTCTCCCTGAGCATTTTGATCAGGGGGACGATAGATCGTTCCCAGTATTAAGTCCCTCCTGGGGCACGGTATCACCACCCACAACGATTCTGTGGAGGAGTCTGCCTCTTTTGGGGTTTCGAGCTTGCTGGATTCAATGCCTTCTTTCACGTATAGAGCGACTCCGCCACCAATACGTCCTTCCCTGTCCTTCCGATATAGTTTATATCCAGGGATAACCGTATCCCACTGGTTTTCTCCATTCCACCAGGTCTCGGTTATGCTCACTATATCAATGCTCTCCTCTAAGACCAAGCACACCAGTTCTCCCATCTTGGTTCGGAGGCTCCTAGCATTAGCGTACAGGCACTTGTAAGCAATGTCTCTCTTCAAGTGTCTTTGGCACTTGTGGTTAGGCCTGTGGTAATTTTGCTCTTCTGAATTTATATCCTGTGCCCCTGCTCTCACAATGCCTACTTCTAGGCCTACCCCTTTTAAAATTTCATCATTTCTTTGGTTTTTATCCCAGGGGGGAGGTTTATTCCGAACCGGACCTTTCTCAGCTCCTGTCGGGTTTCCCCCCTCAGTCAGTTTAAAAGCTGCTCTGCCACGTTTTTAATGTTAAGTGCCAGCAGTCTGGTTCCATTCTGGTTCAAGTGGAGCCCGTCCCTTTTGTACAGGCCCGGCTTGTCCCAAAATGTTCCCCAGTGCCTAACAAATCCGAACCCTTCCACCCGACACCATCGTCTCATCCACCCATTGAGACTGCGAAGCTGGGCCTGTCTGGCTGGTCCTGCGCGTGGAACCGGTAGCATTTCAGAGAAAGCCACCTTGGAGGTCCTGGCTTTCAGCATCCTACCTAGCAACCTAAATTTTGCTTCCAGGACCTCACGGCTGCATTTCCCCATGTCGTTGGTGCCAACGTGCACCACGACCACTAACTCCTTCCCAGCACTGTCTACCAAACTATCTAAACGATGGGCGATATCCGCAACCTTCGCACCAGGCAGGCAAAACACCTTGCGGTCTACACGCCCATCACACACCCCACTGTCTATGTTCCTAATGATTGAATCACCCACTACGAGGATCCCTCCACCCCCTGGAGATATATCCTCGGCACGAGAGGATAGCTGCTCATCCCCCAAGGAATGGGTCCCTTCTAAGGGATCGTTTCCCTCTTCCTCAGCTGGATGCTCTCCTTCCCCGAGACCATCGTTCTCCATGATAGCAGGAGAGCTATCATCGTTGGAGTGGGATCTCCTTTCATGGATCTCCTTGAATAGCACAATTATGAGTCCTCTGGGGAATGTTTCCATGTTAACTTCACTGAGTAAGGTAACCCTTCTCTCCTGCCTCTGCACCTATTCAGTACAGTAGGGCCCCGCTTTACAGCGCTTCACTTTACAGTGCTTCGCTAATGCAGCGGTCTCAATTAGATGCAATTAAACTTAAAGCCCCACTCATGTTCCGCTTTTACGGCGGTTCTCAGGCATTGCGCACCATTCTATTAAATGAGTTGCGCTTTTTAGTGGGGCTCCGGAATGTAACCCGCTGTATGAGTGGGGCCCTAATGTATTAAACAAAACTAGAGCTACTAGAAAACTATTGTTCATTATTGATGCATTAAGTAGAACCATGTCACCTTACAGAGTAGTGTCCTCTCATATTCTGGGAAAAGGTACAATTCAGAAAGTGAAGTATTGATGATTATTGTGTTTCTATCATGGAAAAACCACGATACTGTCTGGGTTTTGAATGTAAGACTTTTGCTAACAGTTTAGGTCACAATTGGACCAACCTTTCACCCGCCAGATGTTACTGAACTACTACTCCCATCATCCTTGGTCATTGGCCATGCTTGCTTGGGTGATGGAAGTTGTAGTTCAGCAACATGTGGAGGCTGAAAGGTTCTACATACCTGGTTTAGGTAGTGAGCACAACTGAAAAAGAAATCAAGGTACATACAGCACCTCAATAAAATGGAGCCCTTTGGGATTGTGTAAGTCCTCTGTCTAAAATATCCAACCACATGCATCCCTAATGTATAAAGACTCTCTTGCAATTAATCAGTGATGGAGAAGAAAATCTACTCTGTTCCTACTAAGGAGCACTTTCTTTTTATGCCATTCCTCTGATTAGAAGCATATCTCACCCAAACTCCTCTATCGATATTATTCATTATACCAGTCTCTTGGATTCATGAAAGCTAAGATTATTAGTGGCTATTAGCCATGATGGTTATATCCATTGTTAGAGGCAGTATGCCTCTGAATACCACGTGGTATGAATCACATGTGGGGAGAGTGCTGTTGTGCTGACATCCTAAAGGCAACTGATTGGCCACTGTGGACAGGATGCTGGACTAGATAGGCCATTGGCCTGATCCAGCAAATTCTTGCATTCTTATATGGTATTCCATATTCCATGGTATTCCATATTCCTCACTGACTACACATAGGGATTCTTTGGAGGTATTTGTTGATTCTTGTGAGGTCTTCAAAAGATGGTGCAAACACAACGTTCAAATACCTTATATTAACACATTTCATTAGGAATTAGCACTACCCTTGAGCCATTTCTGCTCCCTCGGCAACTGCAATTCACCATTCCTATTTGAGAAGAAGGATTCATTTTCATTGGTTGGGTTTCATTGGTTTGCAAGTAAGAAGTTTCTGGAAGTTTCCTGAAAATAGCCATCTTTGTTACTGTGACCTTGGTTTTTATCACTTAATTGGAGCCATTCTGCTATAACTTACTTTTCTGAGACAGCATCTCATTATTTCTGGCAATTAGTTACATCACCTAGTAAATGCAGTGCCTTCTCTGAGAAAAATGCATTTCTTTCATAAAATGGTTTTATTCTTGAGGCCAAAAACTTAGGGGTTTTTTTCTGACAAGCAGACCAACAATGAGACACCAGGAAGAGTGAAGGAATGGCTGAAATAACAGGGAGGGATAGGGCAGAAAAGAATTGGGTGAAAAGACAGTGTCAGTGGGGTGTAGTAGTTAGAGTGTTGAAGTAGAACCTGAGAGACCAGGGTTCAAATCCCCACTCAGCCATAAAGCTCACTGGGTAGCCTTGGAACAGTAAATGTTTCTCAGCCTAGGCCAGCCTTTCCCAACCAGTGTGCCTCCAGATGTTGTTGGACCACAACTCCCATCTTTCCTGACCATTGGCAATGCTGGCTGAGGCTGATGGGAGTTGTGGTCCAACAACATCTGGAGGCACACTGGTTGGGAAAGGCTGGCCTAGCCTATCTCACAGGGTTGTTGTGAAAAATAGGGAGGAGAGAACCACAGATGCCCCCTTGGAGGATAAGTGAATTATAAACGTAATAATAAAAATATAGGATTGTATCCATTGCTAGTCATGCTAAGAGTAAACATGGCTAATTTAGGCACATTAATTTTAATGAGTCTACTCTGAGTAAAAGTTAATTGAATACAATCCAAAATAATTAGACAACAGCAGCAAAGAACTGGGTGGAATGATAGACAAATGTCATTATAACCAAGGCGAATGACAATGTTCTGGATTTAAAAAAAGCAGTTGGAAAGAATGGCAGGAAGCCAGATTTTGATTGAACAGCAGGAAAAACGTCCTAACTGTTAGAGCAGTATGATAATGGAACCAATTACCTAGGGAGGTGGTGGGCTCTCCAACACTGTAGGCATTCAAGAGGCAGCTGGACAGCCACCTGTCGGGTATGCTTTAGGTTGGATTCCTGCATTGAGCAGGAACTCTACTATTCTACTATTCTATGACAGTATGATGAGCACTGGTGGTATCCCACCCAGTTCCTATACTGGCTTCCCTGTTGTTTCACTCTTTTTGTTTGCCTCCCTGTTATTTCATCTTCTCATCTGTTTTATTTCATTACTGACTACCGGAGGGAAATGGAAGGCAGGGGCTGTAAATCTAAGCATCTGAGGGACGAAACAGTGAGCAGCAGCTGCCACCTTGATCAAGTGTAGGGAACATGTAGATGTTGTTGAACAACTCTCATCAGCTCCATTCAGCATGGCCAATGGTCAGGTATGATGGTTGTTGTAGCCCAACAATATCTGGAGGGCCACAGATCCCCCATCTCTGGCCTAGGAGAAGTTCTGCTATTTTGCAGGCAATCTAGTTTCAGGAGGGCTCCATGTGAATGTTGGAAGGAATACGAAAGCACCATGGCAGCTGGGTTAGGGAGCAGTAAGCTGCCTGCTTAAGGGTTAGTTATAATCTTCTCTTTAGAAGAGTGTGTTTGGGATTTTGGAAGGAGATCTGTCTGAGGAAGGTCGAACCTACTTCCTCATGTAGTTACTAAATGAAGCCCTGGGAACAATGGGGAGTAGTGTTAAAAGCTGAAGCTTCAGGGCAATTGGCTGAAATCAAAGAGCTACTGATAGAAGACTAGAAAAGTCTCTAGGCTGAAAGGGGGATCACTCTTCAGGGAAGACTCAGAAACCTGACCATCAATTCCTCAAGAGCCAGCAGCATAAGTTGGGAACATTATCTGCAGAGAAAAGACAACAGTGATAAGATAAATCAAATAGAACTATATTTTTTGCTAAACTGGGCTTGAAATTGAATTAACATCAACAATCTTCTAAGCAGAAAAGTGAAATCTGAACTGTGCAATGGTTATAAAGTTACAGATTGTAAACCCACTGGCTGACCTACTACTCAGATATTAAAGAACCAAGGCTTATGAGCTACTACCTAGATTACTGAAACTGCTCACTTGCAAAAGAAACCATGCAGAATCTTTAACATAATCCAGTGGTATTATCCTTTCAATAATGTGTTGAAGTCGATAGATGGCTGATTATACTCCTTATGTGTGTGTGAGATGTAGTAAATCCCCCAGTCAAGATTGGCTCCTGGATTTATGAACGTATGATCAAGTCAGTGAGAGAAACACTTGCAATTTATGAATTGGCACTTGGATAGTCACCTTTGTATATGAACATCACTTGGGAGATACTCTCCTAGATGGAATAGCTAAGTTCCACTGAGATTCATGAGTAAATTTGTATAGTCGTATCTTTTCCATAAAAGATTAATTGAACTTGGGATATTCAAACATATGTTCCCAAAGAATTCTTGCTGCTCAAGTCATAGAGATCCTTTAAAGATAAGAAGCACACTCTGGCCTCTGTCATTGGCCTGGGGATCAAGGGACAGGGTTTCTTACTGGAAAGATTGGCCTGGCCCTATCCATTCACCAAGGAATCCCTCCACCAGAAAGACTGCCCTGAGACTCCAAAATTGAAGGGAAGCACACTCTGGTCCCATCCATTAGTCAGGGGTCTAAGAATTGCTAGGTTGTGTACAGCAATGGCTTGTGAGGGAAAGGGATGTAGACAACTGCACCCACCTACCACAAGTGGTGCTGTGCTTGTTGGGATGGTGATAGGGTGAGGTTGGTGGTGGTCTCACCAGTGCAGGTGCACATAAAGGACTGTTGCCACCTCAGAGCTCTCCCAACCTCACCCCCGCCTTGCCCATTCTACCTCTGCCTATGCCCCTCTCACAAGCTACTGCTAGTTGTGTGAATATATGTGATGCCTTTAGTGTGTGGTATTATTTATTAGAATCATTTGATTGAAAAGTGGGGCAGAAATGTTTAAAAGAAATAAATATTACTGCCTGCTTCATATCTGCAGGCATCATATACAGCATTGTGGACATCCTTCAAGCACATAAAAGTACGTGTTCCAAAATCTTGTGTACTTCCTTCAATGAAAAACACAATCAAAATTACTTAGTTGATTAATAATGCTCATCCATATTTTATTTTATTTTATTTTATTTTAAAAACTAAATCAAAACAACTAGAGGAGGCTTTTGTAAAGTCCCTCTTGATTTACCTTTCTGTAATTAAACAATTATAGCCATATTGAGGCAGGTCCGACTTTTTGCTCACTCTCCTTTGAGGCTTCACAAATTAATGTTTTTAATGGAAAACTCCTTCATTCTTAAGTTATAAATTCTTAATTTGTAGTATGGAAACCAGAGAGCCCCTTGTGTTTTTATATGATCTATTACAGACAAAATCTTTATATCTAGAAATAGTAGGGTGTTTGCTGCTGAGAAAAAAAATTCATGTAAGCCTGCAATTCTACACTTTCCTAGGAGTAAGTCCATGGCCATGTATGTCCAATAAATTATAAGTCCTTCAAACACTACCGATCAAAGATTCTGACTGTATTTGTGAGGTATTTTCTTTCTTTCAGAATTTAACAATTTTAGCTTATTCCACAACTTTAGAATAACTTTGTGAATAGCAGAGTAGCTGAAAATTTCAACAAAGCAGAGATAATTGTTGATTAAAGTCTTGATAAATTTACCCATAAATTCCAGACATTTTTATGTCTAGTTTATTATTCCCTGCACAGAAAATAGGCCATTAGGGTAGTAATCTTACACACACACTATCTAGTAGGTGCCACTGAACTCTGAGGAACTTACTTCTGATTAAACATGCTTAGAAGCTGCCTTATACCAAGTCAGACCAATGGACCATGTAGCTCAGCATTGGCCACAATGAGTAGCAGTGGTTCTTCAGGGTGTCAGACAGGGAGCTTTTTCCAGCCCTACCTGGAGGTGCTAAAACTTGAAACTGGGACCTTCTGTAGGCAAACCAGATACTCTACTATTGAGCTACAGTCTTTTCCCATGCATTCCCTTTCAAAAAAAAATTATGAAAGCTTTAACTAACTGAAAGGCTAATGATTTATCGGACTTTACTCTGTTTTCAAAATATGCTTGTTTTAACATAAGCCAAAGTTTTAAATTATAAAATAGATCTTGAATAGTATAAATGGATGGGTATAAATGTTCTCCTAATGCTTTAATGTATGTTTTATTTCTAATTCTGCTATCCGCTTTACCAATCTTTTTCTGTCTCTCCTTGACATTTATAGTGCATTGATAAATGAGCACCTAATTAGATAATTAAATATATCCTATAATGTGGCCATATTGGAAGCCATCCTAATATTATTCTGAAGATAATGTTCAATATTATGTACAATGCTCTTCTTAATGGCATTGGGTGATATCCAGTTATGGCAGCCTGCAGGTGCAATAGACTTCTGTTTACGACAGGAATTCCCCTTCCTCTCCTGCTTCCTGAGGTTGCAGGCACACTAGTTGCTTCAAAAGCAGCCAAACCATTTTCTCTGGCTTCCATTTAAAATGTATTTGCCCATGGCTGGACACACTTCTCTTCCCCACTGCTGATCTCAGACCTCTTAGGACCGCCCCCAGCAAAGTATTCAGCCGATCACTGTCTCAGCTTTACCTACAGCAAAGCATTTTCATTGGATACACCACTGATTGGAAATAACTTGATCTACCAAACAGTTATGATTTCATCTTCAAGCTGATTTCATGGAGAAACACAATGGAGTTGCATTTCACCAGGTTTTGGAGTAAAAAGTGTGCTAGCATCAGGTGTCTCCAGCTTCATAAAACAGCTGGAGAAGCACTGAAGCCAGCACAACTGTAAGCGTATCTCTACTCTAATGAACGGTTGAGGGATCCTCCAGAGCAGATTTGGAGATATGTGGGGGGGGACTACAGGGAAGAAGAGAGGAAGGGGAGGTCCTGTTGAATGAGTAGAAGTCCACTGGCATGAAGTTTTATCTCACACACAAACTGGAGTAAAAGTTTAAAAGTTAAATTTACAGTTTATGGGTGGTCAGCTACATACCTCAAACTGAACAATCAAGATTTAAGGTTTCCCATATAACTTATTTTTTCCCACTGAACGCACTTTGTTCAAATGGTGGGGAAACAGACATATTATTTATTCTAGATTGTGATTTATGTGTTAGGGTTAAATTTGCATGATTTTTGAAAATGAATGCCCTGAATTACACCTCTAGTATCAGCCTTCAATAAATTACTAAATACACATCTCGATTCCTAGTCATTCCACAATTGTTGTTCCTTTACTCATTGTATTTATTTATTTATTAGATCTGTTCATCACTTACTACATAAAATGTCTCAAAGTGACTTATGGTTATAAAACATACATAACACAAAATTTTAAAAGATATGAAAACATTATTGACTGCAATAACATGAAAAGGACAAATTGTATCCCACCCTTCTAAAGGATGAACATTAGTACAGACTTGGATATCATGCCATATGGCCCCAATTAAGAACCAAATGCTTGGGTGAATAGGAACAACTTTGCCTGGCACCTAAAGGTTGATAATGATGGAGCCACACATGTCTCTTTGAAAACAGCATTCCAAATTCAGGGAGCCACCACTGGAAAGGGCCATTCTTGGTTGATGCCCTCCACCCCTCCCTCAGAGGAGGCACATGAAGAAGGGCCTCATATGACAAACACAGGGTTCAGGTAGGTTCATGGAGGGAGAGGCAGTTCCTAAGGTATTGGAGTCCTGCTCCACATAAGGTTTTGTAGATCAAAACCAGCACTTTGAATAGAGCCCAGAAACTAATAGGCAGCCAATGCAGTCAGGCGAGCATCAGACTCTCTATTGTCAGTCAACAATCTAGCTACTGAGTTCTGTACTCATTGCAGTTTCTGAACTACCTTCATAGGCAGCCTCATACTGTATAATGCATTGCAGTAATCTAATGTAGAGATTATGAGAGAGTAGACAAAAGAAGCTAGGCTATTACTGTCCAGATAGCCAAAGCTGATGGGAGGTACTCCATGCCACTGAACCCACTTGTGCCTCCAGTGGCAGTAGTGGATCCAGAATTAACCCCAAACCCCATTCAGAACAGGTTGAACCTCATCCACTACCAGTGCCTCAGTCTTATCTGGATTGAGCTTTAGTTTGTCTCTCATCTAGTCCAGACAACAGTCTAGCACATTCACTGCCATACCTGATGGAGGAGGAATAGAGCTGCTTGTCATCTGCATTTTGATGACAGCATAATCCAAATCTGTAGATGACCCTACTTAGTGGTTTCATGTAGATGTTAATTTGTATGTGGGTAAAACTGACCCCAGTAGTACCTATGTTGGAGGGTCCATGAGGCCAAGCAGCATTCCCCAAGCACCACCCTATGGAGACAACCAGGACCAGTGTTAATTGGTACCATCTACTCCCAGCTTGGACCGCCACTCCAGAAGAACACTATGGTCGATACTATTGAAACCTGCTGAGAGATGAAGGAAAATCAATCAGGTCACGCTCCCTCTGTCCCTTTCCCAACAAAGAGCAACCAAAGCAGTTTCCATGCCAAAATGAGGCCTACACCCCAAATGAAATGGTTCTCTTTACAAATGAGAAGATTTCTCTTCATTCTATGGGTTGTTAAATGTGCAGTAGAAAAACTGCAGATCCCTTCTATGAAACCATTCCCTTCTAGCCACAAGTGTAGTTATTTACATATAAAATGGGGGAGAAATTTAATTTTGTTGGACTCTTAATGAGAAGCTACCTAATTCACTAATATGCAAAATGAAACACAGCTGTCCTTTGAAATTTGCACTTCTCTGAATTGTGTGATGCAGTTCTCCAACTAAACAATGTGTACAAAAATGCATATAAGGGGAAATATTCATAAAATGCATATATTAATGAAAATATTATACAAAAATGCATTATGCTGGAGAACATTGCTTGCAAGAAGTGTATATTAGGCATATTAAATATATATTATAGGTATATATATTAGGTATATTAACAATGTGTTTATAAATTTGCACTAAAATGCTGATGAATTTTCATGAAGATTTTTAAAAAATTGCTGTGGAAATGTGGAGAACTGAATTGAAGATTAGAAAAAGGAGAAACGGAAAGAAACTGAAATTGACATGTTCATCCATCCCTATTTTTAAAGCAGGAAGAGTTGTATGTGACTTTCAGAAAGTGATCCACACAGGGCAATGATATTGTTTTTCATCCTCCCACTGACTTTCCACTTCAGATCTACTTATTGCTGTGCAAGTAACAGCAAAGTTCATAAATCCTCAGATGGATATTGACTGAATTGCAATTCAGGCTGACCCTTGATGACTTTATTATTTTAAAATTATAAAAATAATAATGAGGAAGGGGAGACTGAAGGACCTTGAAGGAGCCAGGAGAAGCTACATAGTCCAGCATCAGCTAAAATGTCTAGTGGGAGTATAATAAGTACCATCTGCATCTCTTTCAGTTCATAGAACCAGAACTGAAAAACACCTCAACATTAGAGGCACTCAGCAGATGTTCAAGAAGCAAATATGGCATATATGATTTTTTAAAAATATATCTCCAAACAGATTATATTAAACAGCAAATGTTCATCAAATTTCTCTAAAATTTTGACGTCTCACATCAAATTTCATAGTGATAAGATGGATCATAGAACTCTTACTATTTTAACATGATGGCAATATGCATTGAGTAGGCAGCTTTCACTGTTTAATAAGCTCTATATAAGGGTCCCACCAGTGTAAAGATTACCACTAGCACAATGGGACTCCACCCTCTAATGCCTCCATGGAGCCCTAGATCTCTTTTAGGGGGGTCCCCCAACCCTTCAAAGAAGATTTGGGGAGGACATGTGGGGATAGGAGAAGGTGGAAAGTCCCACTGCTCTAGCAGTAATCTTTGTGCTGACAGGACGAGTTAGTACAATACTGCATACTATTATGCAATGACCCAGGGATGCAATTAATCAGTGATTTTACTAAAAAGACATTCTTTCTGATACTTTTGGTTCTTCATAGGAGACTTTAAAAATAAAAGTACGGTACACGCACAAGCTTTTAGTTGACATAACAATAATGTCATTGGTGTTATATGATCATGTAGACAAATGCATCATATTCATTACAGTACTGTCCGCATATACAAATTGGAATTAGTTATTACAGTCAGGGAGATGGTTATAACTACAAGAACAGCAAGAAACATCAGAGGAATAATGGGCAGCTGTGTGCTCACTGCAGCCAAAAAGTCTATAGACTAGAACCACCATCTCATTTATTTTGAACTGCTTCTCAGGACATTCAAAGTATTAATATCAACAGATGTTCAGATAAACAGCAGTGGTGTTTACATGGTGTTACAATGGCGGATATCTGCATACGGGGTAGATAATGATTTGGGGTAATGACGAACTTTGGAAAACTCAACTTTGGATTATGAAGGTTGTGATTTTTTGCAATGTGATTGTTCTCAGTGCAAATCCAGGGAGTCCACATCTATCTACACCAGATCTGGCCCTTTAAAATTCAGACTCCATAGCTGCTTTTGAAGCAAGGTTAACATACAAATAAGTGACTGATAAGAATGCAGCTATAGCCAAAAAGAGCACAGTATGCTTTATTTTTCAGATTGACCTTTACAGGTTTTTGAGCCCAGAGCCCTGTAGACTTCCCATCAGAGTTGTTTTTCATTGCAATACTCTGTTTCTCAGACCCATGGAAACTTTAGATAAATGTATACCATCATCTCTGCTGACATAGTATCATCTTTCACTCCAAGGGTTGAGAGAAATGTTCAAATGCTAAAGAAATGCGTAGACAACAGGAAACAAACCAAAGATTCTTTAACAGATGTGAACTCATCAGGGTTTCATTTCTTAAAATAAAGCATTCAACTCTAAGTAATAGCTAATAAGGTCTAATTGCAGTTAGAAACAAAGTAATTCCAAACTACCCACTGTCACTCTATTAATATAATAATTAGGATATTTCAGTGAGGGAATAAGGAATATAAGGATACTCAGCATTTATAAAGCTTGTTTGAACACTTTACAGCCATTATCCTTATCACAACCCTATAAGGTAGGGCAGGGCTATCTCCATCTTGCAGAAGAGACCCTGAAGCTAAATATTAGTTACTTGACTAAGGGGAAGTAATGAGTTCTTAGTAGATGGGATATTTGATTCAAAGTTCACAGTTGTCTCTTACCCTTTATGGTACATTGTCAGAATTTTCAGAAATATATTCTCTGGTATTTTTCTATTGCTTCTATAACTCTCCTGAAAGCTCCACAGTAGATTCAGCAGCCTGGTCAATTTCCAGCATAAATGGCTGTTTTGCATCCACTTACTATTTATTGACATTGCTTTGTGATGAAAATTGAACCAAAGTAGCACCTTCTTATTAGAAGTTGTAATATAGAGAGATGTGCCATTTCAAAGACAATTTACCCCAAATTTGTTTTATTTAGCCTATCCTGCACAGGTTTGCCTGGCTGTAGTGCTTGCCTAGATCAAAGATGGAGAGCTTTGCATGCATGTGTGTGTGTGTGTGGAAAAGGGGCTGTAGAGAGATTTGATATTGGCATGGCTACAGTGTAGCTTACTATACAAAGAAAAGAGTCACATCTGTTGCTTGGCTCACTTTTGCATCTGGCCTGATCCACTCCCCCCCCCCGCATTCCCAGGTTGTCCTCGGCATCTCCAGATAGATAGGACTGGGAGAGAGCCCTGTCTGAAAACCTGGGGAGCCACTGCTTGTCAGTGTAAGCAGAACTGAGCCAGATGGACCAGTGGTCTGACTCAGTATAAAGCAGGTTCCTATGTCCTATGTTCAGATAAAAGGCATACTAGTAAATTAAAAGAGAGGGTAACAGTAGTGGTGCATCTGGTGGGGCTCAACCCTGGAGCCACTGTCCAATACAGGCATTGCTACCACTTACCTGCAGGGCCAGGTCAGTAGTAAGGTCCAAGATTCATGGATGGGAGCACTGAGGGGAGAACCATCCCCAATCTGGTACTCCGGCCAGTAGACCCACACAGGCTTGACCTTGCTGCCATCCTGCTCCGCCCCTTCCAGATAAGCAGCAGCATTGTCAGTGTCAGGAGGGTGGCTCCACGGCACGACATGTGCCACTACTGTAGTGTTCTGGAAGAGTCTGAATGAATAAACATGCCAGAAACAAAAAAAAATGAATATATAGTTGCTAAAAATATTTTTATATTTTTATAAATATATAAAATATAAGATTAGTAGACTTCAAGCCGTCACACTGCAGCTGAAAATTAAAGTAGTCCAGAAATAGCACTGAAGATATTCTAGCCTTAAAAAAGACCAGCTATACAAAGGTTATCATATTCTAAAATATATGCACTGTTTTAGAGCCTATGAAAATCTATGAGTAAACTATAAATTTCCTTCATTCTTAAAGATTCAGAGACTCAAGATTTAGATGTTCTTAAGAATATTTTTTTACAAGGTAGTCATGTGATTAAGCCACCATGAGTTGGTTTCTTTGCAGTGTGGTCTTTGGGATGATCCCAACCACCTCCTCGTGCATTTCAGGCTCTGAAATGAATGTCAACATTTTCGCTTTGCTTCTTGATATTCAGCTAGCACCTGGTCCTGCTGAACCTCACGGCTGCCACAGTAATACAAAGTGGCTTGTGACGTCAGAGCTATTACAGCATTTTATGCCTGACAAATGCAATAGGCTTTGTCACTGCGGGCCCACTTGGTCTTTGTGGCTAGAAGTGCCTCCTGTAAGCTCCGGCAGGCATAGTAGCTATGGCCATTCCTGGACCAGGAGAGCCTGACTACAGTAGGTAGGCACTGGTGACTTCAAGAAGACTGGATTACTGCAATGTGCTTTATTTTTATTTATTTAACAGAATGTATATACTGTTTGATTTTTAAAAAAACACATCTAAGAGGTTTACAATAAACATGAGTGCTGCAGGAGTGAGACCCTATTAGCATATTACATCTCTGCTCAGATATCTACATGGGCTGCCAATTTGTTACTAGGACAAGTGTTACTATTAGTATATAACATCCTTAACAGCTTAGGACCAGTTTGTTTGAAGGATTGCTTTACCCCATATATACCCATTTGACCACTTCGATTTGTGGGACTGGTACATCAACAAATGCCATACAATGTTTCCAGACTTGTAAGGAACTAATCCTATAGTGTGGCAGCTCCTTGTTGCGCTGCAGCCAACTCAGAAGGGACAGGAAGGGGGGAGGCATGTTTCAGGCACCTCCGCAGCCAGAAGAAGCTGAGTTAGGGATTGTTGTGTCTGAGCAGGATCGTGCGGGAGGGGGGCAGCCTGCTCTTCAGCCAGTTCCCACAAGTAACGCCCTTTCTGAGGAGCCGAGTGCACCGCCCCCAGTTGATGCAGAGGACTTGTGGGGGGAAGCTTCAGAGTCAGTGCCAGCTCCTCCTTTTCCAAGCAGTTCCCAGGACGATTCCAGTGTGGCACCGCCCCCTGACCTCGAGCCTGTTACTCAGGAGCAGGTGTCTTCAGATGAGCTGTTGGATGCGCGTCCCCTGTCTCCTCGTTCCCGTCGCCACAAGAAACGGACAGGGCAAACACAGGAATTACGAAGGAGTCAGAGATTACGTTCAAAAATTTCCTATATAAGCCTGCCGCTCCCAGTGGGGGGTCGTTGAGTCAACTTCCTTCACACGCTGCAGAGCATGTCTAGAGTATAGTTAGGGACTTTAGTGAGTTAGTGTAGGGTTTCCTATGAAGCGTAATGCCTTTGATGTATCCATTACTCTAATAAAATGAGATTTAATTGCACACACACTCCAGCCTCATTCTTTTGGCTCTGAACGGGACACTCCTGCACTCTGGAACTCCCCGCCCACTGACATTAGGCAGCTGTTTTCGCTGTACTGTTTTTGGTGTCTGCTAAAAATATTTCTGTTTAGGCAAGCTAATCCAGTCATGTAAATTTGATACGTATTTTATCTGTAATTTTAGCTCAGAATGTATACTTTAAACTGCTGATTTTATTCCTTTTGAATGTTATAAGCTTGTATTTAACATTGATTTTTAGTTACAATTTGAATGTCTATTTTACATTTGTAAACTACTTAGAGATTTTATTTACAGTTTTGTAGTATATAATTTTTTTTAAAAAAATAATTAAATAAATAGGCCACCCAGCACTGCTTCTTGTTAATGCAAAGCTCCATATAAAACTAGACTTTTTCTAAAAAGGCACATTGTTTTGCAATGTCTCATTTATCTCTCAGGGATATTAGTAATTCAGGAATTATTGCATATAACTTTTATTTTATTTTATTAAAATATATATATAACCAGATCTTCATCTGTTGACACCAGGACGAGGTACAGAACCCAAAATAAACAATTTCCATGATAATCTACCATACAACAGTGATTCACATCATGAAAACATGAAAACAATTAAAGGCAATTACAATAACTTTAAGCATTATAAAATTGCTGGCTGAAACAACTGTGCTATACCCTACATACTCTCTAAAATAGTTATCAATACAGGAAAAAAAAACCCACAAATTCATCTAATACAAAATGTTATGACTTTTTTTGTTTTGTTACCCCATGAGGAAAGCCCCCCCAGACCATGAAGGCTTGTGGGGAGGAGTTGGGGCACTGCAGCTCACCACAGATTTTGCAGCTGATCACCTCACTGCCAGAAATGGGCCCATCCACCTCCTCATCATTTCAGGCTGTGACATGAATTGCTGGGCAAGGAGAGAGGCAGATCTCACAAGGTTTGGGAGTACTAGCCATCATAAGACATTTATTTATTTCATCTACAGTATATCGCACCTTAGGAGCCTAATTAAAATTGGGCAAATAGGGGGCCAGATGACCCTTCCTTGGTAGACTATTCCAAAGTTTAAGCATCCCAGATGGCAAAGGCCTTCTCTCTTGTCCCCCATCAACTTCACCACTGTTGCTGAGAGAACAAGTATGTGGCTCCAGAAAATGAACACAGATCTCAATCAGGTTCATTTAAAAGGAAGTAATTCTTGAGACACTTGGTCCCACATAGGGATGGAAAGCTGTCAATTTCAGTTCTCTCACTTTCTTACTTTCTAATATTAAATTCGGTTCTCCTCCTGGGAGGAGGGGTGGGATATAAATCAAATAATAAATCAAATAAAATATATATATGCAGCAATTCGCAATTTTTTATACAGTATTCAAAACATCTGCATGAAAATTCCTCAGCATTTTAGTGTGAATTTCTCCTAATACATACATTCTTGCATGCAGTTTTGTCTGATGTACACTTTTTTGCAAGTAATTTATCCTAATATAATGCATTTTTGTATGCTATTTTCAACGATATATTCATTTTGTGCACACTTTCCCTTAATATATGCATTTTTGTAAACTTTGCTTGGTTGGAGAACTGCATCACAAAATTTGGATGAGTGTGAATTTCAAAGGATGGATGCGTTTTGGTACTCATATTGTTTCAGAAAGTGCTAATTTGGACTTCCGGGAAGGGTGACTTAGCCTGTGCCTGCTTTTGAGACGGGCTCCTGCCTCAAAAGAAGCTTATTCAGATATATCAGTCAGTTTTTTCTTTTTTTTTTGACTGATTAAACTTCTCCCGGGTAGGGAGAAACGAAGAGATTAACCTCAAAGCCTATTTTTGTTGGGACGACCAGATCTCATTAATTTATGGGACGAGGTCCAGCCGACGAAGGTGGGACGGATTTTTAACAGCAAGCTCTATCTGATAAAGCGAACGTTCACCTTATCTTCTAAGAGAGAACGCACTAACAGGCAAGCACCCTTCTTTCTATATTTTTCTTTTACTTGACTTAAATTGTTGCTGTTTAAAAGAGATTTGCCAGATTGATCAGTTTTTGACATCTCACTGGGGAGCCATAACTTCTCTCTGCTACGCACTAATTAATAGCTTATCTCTGTTTTTGTTGCAAAAAGCTGTCCTGGATTTGCATTCTAAAGATATACACAGAAGAGGGATTTCTATTCCAGATTTTTATTTTGAAAAATATTATACTGTTTTGAGACTACTCTCTTTTTGGTCTATTTTATTTTGACGAATCTGTTTCTTGACGATTGCCATTAATTGTTTCGATCCTGGGAACTGCATTTTGTTTACTTAACTATTGGAGAGATAAGGCTGTCTGCTCTGTTTATACTGTGATGTCACCAAGTTTGGAGTATTAACCCAATTGTTGCTGAAATAAGAAGTGGTTTTCCTATATTTTTCTTTTAAAATGGCAATTAAGAAAGTGGCTGAAAATCTGGAAATAACTATGTTTCAGAAAATAATGGATGAGATTGAGATAATGAAAATTGAATTGAGTAAAATGAAGCAGGAGATTAAAGATATAAGGGTCCCTGTGAGAGAGGTGACCCTGGAAGGGGTCCCTGTGAGAGAGGAGACCCCGGAGATTGGAACAGGGGTCCCTGTGAGAGAGGTGACCCTGGAGACTGGAATAGGGGTCCCTGTGAGAGAGGAGATCCCGGAGATTGGAACCAACGTGGAACAGGAACAAGATTTGGAGTCTATGGACTTTAGAAATAAAATCTATTGTTTGGAACTCAATGTTATCTCTGAAGAAATGAATGAAGATTCTAGAGATAAAGTTATCAATGGCATGGATAATCTTCTGGACTGGAATGATGTGATGGAGCCCAATATAGAGAAAATCTATGGAATTAACTGCAGCCATGTGACAATGGAAAAACTTTTAAGAGATGACCCAGTGTATTTTGAAAAAAAGAACAGAGATATGATTTTACAGCAGTATTTCAGCAACCTATTCAGAATGGATGGCAAGAAAATATTTGGGATAGAGGTAATCCCCATCAGACTCTTACTATATGACTATGGCTTTGACAGCAAGATTATTATGGAATACTGATAATGGAAGATTGGATATTGAAATTACTGGACTTAACAAGACTACTGAAGATGGAAGATGGAAAATGGAACTAATAGAGATAATAGAACAATGGCTACTGAAATTATTGAACCTAACAGATTCTGATGTGATGGATTAATTGAAATGTTTATTTTGACTATGGTTATGACAATAAGATTATCATAATTAGTAATGAGATGGATTAATCGATATGCTTATCTGGAAAAAAAAATTGATAGATATATTTCTTAAAGAATTGAAACCTCTCTTTGACTTTTTGTGGAAAGAATAAAGTAATGTTTATGAGATTTGATGATTAAGTAAGATAACTACTGGAGGAAAGTGATTTTATAATATGACTTAAGAGACAGGATTGTTATATATTATAGACTTATAACTGATTTGATCTTTGACAAATGGGAAGTCAATATTTTACTCTTTATTTTTTATTTTTGTTTTTTTTTTCTTTTTTTCTTTTTGTTTAACTATTTTTGATTTTGTTTTTTGTCTTTGAATGTTTTATGATTTTGTCTTGTATGTTTTATGAAAATCTGAATAAAAATTATTGAAAAAAGAAAGTGCTAATTTGATAAATTTGGCTTTAATGTGAACTGAATTGAAGTTCTTCCCCATCCCTAGTCCCAGGCCATTAAAGGCTTTAAAAGGCCACAGCCAGCACCTTAAAAACATTAGAAGAGCCTGTTGGATCATGCCAATGGCCCATCTAGTCCAATGTCCTGTTCTCATAGTGGCCAACCAGATGCCCCTATGGGAAGCCCGTAAGCATGACTTGAGCACAAGAGCATTCTTCCTTCCTGCAGTTTCCAGGAACCAATATTTAGAAGCATGCTATTTCCAACTGTAAAGACAGTGCATAGCTATCATGGTTAGTAGCTACTGATAGCCTTATTCTCTGTGAATTCAACAATCACCATGAACTGATCCTTGAAATAAATCAGTATTCAATAAAGATGGAACAAAATTGGCAAAAGTGGTCCATCCTTCTTACCAAAGCCTGGCTGCAGCATCATACACATTGAGACTCCATCATCTGCTTGTCTAGTTGGTCCTGCATATTACGTTATTTTTATTTGCAGACTTTTCTATACCATGAACATTAAGGGGAAAAAATACCATGGTAGTGCACAACATAAAACCAACAATAAAACTGCATTAATAAAACAAGTACAAAATACATCACAAATCAGTATATCCTATTAATACATCAGTATAACTGGATCACATCCTTAGGAAAAGCCTTTATGTAGTCATCTAAATGCCAATACTGTGTAGGCACCTACACAAGAGTGGCTGTATGCTATAGCCAGCATGGATTTTTCACATTCCATCATGTTAAACTGAAAATACCCCCATGCCATTCTGCTGCTTCCCATAAGCTCATTTCAACACAAAATCATACAAAACTTATAGTTCTGAACTCAGAAACGCTTGCTTAACAATCCTCTAAGTTTTTATGGCAATACACAAAACAGTCAGAGAGAATCTAGAGTTCAAAGTCTAAAACACAAGTAAAAAATTCCAGTCCCCTGTTGGACTGTTTTCTGTCAGTGGTCTCATAATTTGTTGAAATGAATTAAAAATCAGCCATGTTCACAGAATACATGTAATCCTATTCCTGACCTTACCCCAATTAACATTGGAGTCTATGATAAGCACAGACATGCTCAGTAAGAACCAACTGTCAGTGTTCTAAAAGCCAAACTAACAGCTGGCCACACCCATGCCATACATTTATACCAATTTAAACAGTCATGGCTTCCCCCAGAGAATCCTGGTAAGTGTAGCTTGTGAAGGGTGCTGAGAATTGTTAGGAGACTCCTATTCCCCTGACAAGGCTCCAATGGCCAGTCAGCCCCTCTTCCAAGAGAATTCTGGTGACTGTAGCTCTGTGAGGGGAATAGGGCATCTCCTAACAACTCTTAGCACCCTTCACAAACTACATTTACCAGGATCCTTTTGGGGAAGCCATGACTGTTTAAAGTGACCTGGCTACATCTGGTGTGGGTCTACTCCAAGTATGACTTTGTTCGTTATCACTCTATGAATATGAAACTTGTACCAATGAATCTTTATTTGAGACTTTTGCAATATTGTAAATGTTATCTTTGGCTCTTGAGTTTCCAAACAATGTAGAAGATTGCAATGTATCTCACAAACATTGATACACAAAAATTAACAGGCACTGATCACTTACTTTAATGAGTCATTGTTTGCCACTGTAGACCATTAGTTTGACTTAGGGTCTTCAGCCTAAAAGCTCCGTTTTTGCAAAACACTTAAAATGATTGTAAGACCATAGAAGGCGAGGCCTTCAGTATAACCTATTTAACTGACAAACAATTACATTTTGGATTGAAGAGGTGAAATGATTAAGAATATTTGACTTAGTTGCCATGACAGCATGCATTTTTCATCAGGCAGAGTGTAATTACTACAATTTCAATGATGTAAAATCAAGAAAGATGATAACAAACAGCAGAACCATGGAGATATTGCCATTGCAACCAGGTTGCCATAGCAACAGTGATAATAATCTCAGTGATAGATGTTTTCTCTTGCTCTTTCCATTTTGTACGGTTATAACATTCAGAGCTAGTTTTTACCATAGCTTTTTATAGTTTATTAGATTGTCAAAATAGTTTATGAGATGTTGTTGCAAAGGAAATGACTGAGTTCCGCACCCTAATAAAAATGCCAAATACTCTGTTTACATACTTCTTGGGCATTTAACAAACATTAAAAAATGGTATGAAAAATGATTTGATATTGTATCTATATTAATCAATTTGCAAGGCATAAGCTTTGCTACTGAAGGTCAAAGGAATACTGTCAAAGCATGACTTTTCATAAAGCCTTTTCAAGTTTGCTCTCATGACTGTAATCAGCCAACCCCATTTTACCTAAATATTAGTGACAAAGCAAACAGCCTACAGGAAAAGACTTTATAGAACTCTATGATCAACAGCAAGCCAAGCCATATTGATGGCTTAAGTTTGCAAGGACTTAAAAATGTCACATCATAGAATTTGTCAATGGTTGTTAAAGAAATATTCATTTACCCAATGATATCCTGCCTTCGCTTCAATCAGCAGGAGTTTCACTATTGATTTTATATTAATGGAGCTTGGATTTCACCCAATATATTTATTTAACAGATAAAATAAATATGTATCCATTAGGTGTATCCATTAAGATGTACATCAAATATTTAAATCCATGTACACATTAGGATATGTATCATTTTAAAATAGGAATTACCTTAGAGTCCTCACTGATGTCATTTTAACACACCTGTAAAATTAATTTTAATATTAAATTAATTTTGCATATTAGAGTTGTGTGTGTGTATATACATGTGTGTGTGTGTATATGTATGAAGCTTAAAAATCTTGACGAAGCGTCAAGGCCCCAGCTGACAAAGCGTCAAGGCGAGTTAAGCAGCAGAGCGAGTTCGGCAGCAGGGCGAGGCCAGGGCCCCCCACTCTGCCCGTCTGTTCCCTGACCTCAACTAAACTGCAGTCTCCAACCCATTGACGTAATAAATCTTAAACAAAACTATGCAGGTAAGAAGCCAGCAGGGGTGTGGGGGCTTTCCAGTGTTTTGCACTGCCTGCAGCATGTACGACTATCTGCCTGTTGGACAGAAGTCGTGGGTGTGCTCTCGGTGCAATGAGCTCCTGGCTCTCCAGGAACGACTTCATTTCCTTGAGGCCAAGGTGGCGGACCTGGAAAAGCTGAGAGAGGCAGAGAGTTGTGTGGAGGAGGCCTTCAGGGACATTATAGCTGTGTCCCACTCCAATGATGGTAGCTCTCCTGCTATCATGGAGAACGATGGTCTCGGGGAAGGAGAGCATCCAGCTGAGGAAGAGGGAAACGATCCCTTAGAACGATCCAATTAAGTGATAAAAACCAAGGTCACAGTAACAAAGATGGCTATTTTCAGGAAACTTCCAGAAACTTCTTACTTGCAAACCAATGAAACCCAACCAATGAAAATGAATCCTTCTTCTCAAATAGGAATGGTGAATTGCAGTTGCCGAGGGAGCAGAAATGGCTCAAGGGTAGTGCTAATTCCTAATGAAATGTGTTAATATAAGGTATTTGAACGTTGTGTTTGCACCATCTTTTGAAGACCTCACAAGAATCAACAAATACCTCCAAAGAATCCCTATGTGTAGTCAGTGAGGAATATGGAATACCATGGAATATGGAATACCATATAAGAATGCAAGAATTTGCTGGATCAGGCCAATGGCCTATCTAGTCCAGCATCCTGTCCACAGTGGCCAATCAGTTGCCTTTAGGATGTCAGCACAACAGCACTCTCCCCACATGTGATTCATACCACGTGGTATTCAGAGGCATACTGCCTCTAACAATGGATATAACCATCATGGCTAATAGCCACTAATAATCTTAGCTTTCATGAATCCAAGAGACTGGTATAATGAATAATATCGATAGAGGAGTTTGGGTGAGATATGCTTCTAATCAGAGGAATGGCATAAAAAGAAAGTGCTCCTTAGTAGGAACAGAGTAGATTTTCTTCTCCATCACTGATTAATTGCAAGAGAGTCTTTATACATTAGGGATGCATGTGGTTGGATATTTTAGACAGAGGACTTACACAATCCCAAAGGGCTCCATTTTATTGAGGTGCTGTATGTACCTTGATTTCTTTTTCAGTTGTGCTCACTACCTAAACCAGGTATGTAGAACCTTTCAGCCTCCACATGTTGCTGAACTACAACTTCCATCACCCAAGCAAGCATGGCCAATGACCAAGGATGATGGGAGTAGTAGTTCAGTAACATCTGGCGGGTGAAAGGTTGGTCCAATTGTGACCTAAACTGTTAGCAAAAGTCTTACATTCAAAACCCAGACAGTATCGTGGTTTTTCCATGATAGAAACACAATAATCATCAATACTTCACTTTCTGAATTGTACCTTTTCCCAGAATATGAGAGGACACTACTCTGTAAGGTGACATGGTTCTACTTAATGCATCAATAATGAACAATAGTTTTCTAGTAGCTCTAGTTTTGTTTAATACATTAGGGCCCCACTCATACAGCGGGTTACATTCCGGAGCCCCACTAAAAAGCGCAACTCATTTAATAGAATGGTGCGCAATGCCTGAGAACCGCCGTAAAAGCGGAACATGAGTGGGGCTTTAAGTTTAATTGCATCTAATTGAGACCGCTGCATTAGCGAAGCACTGTAAAGTGAAGCGCTGTAAAGCGGGGCCCTACTGTACTGAATAGGTGCAGAGGCAGGAGAGAAGGGTTACCTTACTCAGTGAAGTTAACATGGAAACATTCCCCAGAGGACTCATAATTGTGCTATTCAAGGAGATCCATGAAAGGAGATCCCACTCCAACGATGATAGCTCTCCTGCTATCATGGAGAACGATGGTCTCGGGGAAGGAGAGCATCCAGCTGAGGAAGAGGGAAACGATCCCTTAGAAGGGACCCATTCCTTGGGGGATGAGCAGCTATCCTCTCGTGCCGAGGATATATCTCCAGGGGGTGGAGGGATCCTCGTAGTGGGTGATTCAATCATTAGGAACATAGACAGTGGGGTGTGTGATGGGCGTGTAGACCGCAAGGTGTTTTGCCTGCCTGGTGCGAAGGTTGCGGATATCGCCCATCGTTTAGATAGTTTGGTAGACAGTGCTGGGAAGGAGTTAGTGGTCGTGGTGCACGTTGGCACCAACGACATGGGGAAATGCAGCCGTGAGGTCCTGGAAGCAAAATTTAGGTTGCTAGGTAGGATGCTGAAAGCCAGGACCTCCAAGGTGGCTTTCTCTGAAATGCTACCGGTTCCACGCGCAGGACCAGCCAGACAGGCCCAGCTTCGCAGTCTCAATGGGTGGATGAGACGATGGTGTCGGGTGGAAGGGTTCGGATTTGTTAGGCACTGGGGAACATTTTGGGACAAGCCGGGCCTGTACAAAAGGGACGGGCTCCACTTGAACCAGAATGGAACCAGACTGCTGGCACTTAACATTAAAAACGTGGCAGAGCAGCTTTTAAACTGACTGAGGGGGGAAACCCGACAGGAGCTGAGAAAGGTCCGGTTCGGAATAAACCTCCCCCCTGGGATAAAAACCAAAGAAATGATGAAATTTTAAAAGGGGTAGGCCTAGAAGTAGGCATTGTGAGAGCAGGGGCACAGGATATAAATTCAGAAGAGCAAAATTACCACAGGCCTAACCACAAGTGCCAAAGACACTTGAAGAGAGACATTGCTTACAAGTGCCTGTACGCTAATGCTAGGAGCCTCCGAACCAAGATGGGAGAACTGGAGTGCTTGGTCTTAGAGGAGAGCATTGATATAGTGAGCATAACCGAGACCTGGTGGAATGGAGAAAACCAGTGGGATACGGTTATCCCTGGATATAAACTATATCGGAAGGACAGGGAAGGACGTATTGGTGGCGGAGTCGCTCTATACGTGAAAGAAGGCATTGAATCCAGCAAGCTCGAAACCCCAAAAGAGGCAGACTCCTCCACAGAATCGTTGTGGGTGGTGATACCGTGCCCCAGGAGGGACTTAGTACTGGGAACGATCTATCGTCCCCCTGATCAAAATGCTCAGGGAGACCTTGAGATGAGATATGAAATTGAGGAAGCATCCAAACTAGGAAATGTGGTAGTAATGGGTGACTTCAACTACCCGGACATAGACTGGCTGCATATGTGTTCCAGTCATGACAAAGAAGCAAAGTTTCTAGATATTCTAAATGACTATTCCCTAGATCAGTTGGTCATGGAACCGACCAGAGGGACGGCAACCCTGGACTTAATCCTCAGTGGGGACCGGGACCTGGTGCGAGATGTAAGTGTTGTTGAACCGATTGGGAGCAGTGACCACAGTGCTATTAAATTAAACATACATGTAACTGGCCAATTGCCAAGAAAATCCAACACGGTCACATTTGACTTCAAAAGAGGAAACTTCACAAAAATGAGGGGATTGGTAAAAAGGAAGCTGAAAAACAAAGTCCAGAGGGTCACATCACTCGAAAATGCTTGGAAGTTGTTTAAAAACACTATATTAGAAGCTCAACTGGAGTGCATACCGCAGATCAGAAAAGGTACCGCCAGGGCCAAGAAGATGCCAGCATGGTTAACGAGCAAAGTCAAGGAAGCTCTTAGAGGCAAAAAGTCTTCCTTCAGAAAATGGAAGTCTTGTCCGAATGAAGAAAATAAAAAAGAACACAAACTCTGGCAAAAGAAATGCAAGAAGACAATAAGGGATGCTAAAAAAGAATTTGAGGAGCACATTGCTAAGAACATAAAAACCAACAACAAAAAATTCTAGAAATACATTCAAAGCAGGAGACCATCTAGGGAGACGATTGGACCCTTGGATGATAAGGGAGTCAAAGGTGTACTAAAGAACGATAAGGAGATTGCAGAGAAGCTAAATGAATTATTTGCATCTGTCTTCACAGTGGAAGTTATAGGGCAGATCCCTGAACCTGAACTAACATTTGCAGGAAGGGATTCTGAGGAACTGAGACAAATAGTGGTAACGAGAGAGGAAGTTCTAAGCTTAATGGACAATATAAAAACTGACAAATCACCGGGCCCGGATGGCATCCACCCGAGAGTTCTCAAAGAACTCAAAGGTGAAATTGCTGATCTGCTAACTAAAATATGTAACTTGTCCCTCGGGTCCTCCTCCGTGCCTGAGGACTGGAAAGTGGCAAATGTAACACCAATCTTCAAAAAGGGATCCAGAGGGGATCCCGGAAATTACAGGCCAGTTAGTGTCAACAAGCATATAGATAGAGGTGATCCAGTGGACATAGTGTACTTAGACTTTCAAAAAGCGTTTGACAAGGTACCTCACCAAAGACTCCTGAGGAAGCTTAGCAGTCATGGAATAAGAGGAGAGGTCCTCTTGCGGATAAGGAATTGGTTAAGAAGCAGAAAGCAGAGAGTAGGAATAAACGGACAGTTCTCCCAATGGAGGGCTGTAGAAAGTGGAGTCCCTCAAGGATCGGTATTGGGACCTGTACTTTTCAACTTGTTCATTAATGACCTAGAATTAGGAGTAAGCAGTGAAGTGGCCAAGTTTGCTGACGACACTAAATTGTTCAGGGTTGTTAAAACAAAAAGGGATTGCGAAGAGCTCCAAAAAGACCTCTCCAAACTGAGTGAATGGGCGGAAAAATGGCAAATGCAATTCAATATAAACAAGTGTAAAATTATCCATATTGGAGCAAAAAATCTTAATTTCACATATACGCTCATGGGGTCTGAACTGGCGGTGACCGACCAGGAGAGAGACCTCGGGGTTGTAGTGGACAGCACAATGAAAATGTCGACCCAGTGTGCGGCAGCTGTGAAAAAGGCAAATTCCATGCTAGCGATAATTAGGAAAGGTATTGAAAATAAAACAGCCGATATCATAATGCCATTGTATAAATCTATGGTGCGGCCGCATTTGGAATACTGTGTACAGTTCTGGTCGCCTCATCTCAAAAAGGATATTATAGAGTTGGAAAAGGTTCAGAAGAGGGCAACCAGAATGATCAAGGGGATGGAGCGACTCCCTTACGAGGAAAGGTTGCAGCATTTGGGGCTTTTTAGTTTAGAGAAAAGGCAGGTCAGAGGAGACATGATAGAAGTGTATAAAATTATGCATGGCATTGAGAAAGTGGATAGAGAAAAGTTCTTCTCCCTCTCTCATAATACTAGAACTCGTGGACATTCAAAGAAGCTAATGTTGGAAGATTCAGGACAGACAAAAGGAAGTACTTCTTTACTCAGCGCATAGTTAAACTATGGAATTTGCTCCCACAAGATGCAGTAATGGCCACCAGCTTGGATGGCTTTAAAAGAAGATTAGACAAATTCATGGAGGACAGGGCTATCAATGGCTACTAGCCATGATGGCTGTGCTCTGCCACCCTAGTCAGAGGCAGCATGCTTCTGAAAACTAGTTGCCGGAAGCCTCAGGAGGGGAGAGTGTTCTTGCACTCGGGTCCTGCTTGCGGGCTTCCCCCAGGCACCTGGTTGGCCACTGTGAGAACAGGATGCTGGACTAGATGGGCCACTGGCCTGATCCAGCAGGCTCTTATTATGTTCTTATGTTCTTAATCAAATATAGTTCCTGAATTTTATAAGACCAATCTCCAGGAACCAAACATCTATGCAAAACTTAAGTAAAATATTGATATGTTTCCCTGCAAATTCATGGGTGTTTTTTCAGTTTTTTGAAATGTTTTGGAGAGGGCTTTTTTGGTTTGTTCTTCATACCAATATACATATTATATTCCAGATTTTACACAGATTCCTGCTTACATCTGAGAAACCATCTAGTTCTCTAAATGCTAAACAGATGCAGCATTTGAACTCTAGTTTTCAATGAAAGCCTGGAAATTCAAGACAATTAGATTAAGTAAACTTAAAGGAGCCCATACCCACCACACCATAAGCAGCACTCCAGTACAATTTTGCTCCCCCTGCCAGCTGCTAATAAGGTCCCTTATATCCCATTTTCAGTCTTTCACACTTCAACATCTATATACTTTCAACCAGCTTTGTACTGCCACGGGCAAAGAGTGCGTAGCTGCAATATTCCCCTTCCTCTTGACTTTGTACTCTGTCCTAGCTTCCAGCACAAATAGCTTGAATCCCATCAGCCATCAACCTACTGATGATCTCCATTCAGACAACAGAACATAAGAAGATAAGGGAGAATTAGATTGAAAGCAAGTGATTTAATACAGGTAGGCCAATTGAATGGTAGGAAGAGTTAAATAAGATGAAGTATTTCACAAATGTCAATCAAATGAATTCATTCCACACAACACTGGCAAACACATCCCTGATGGTGATCAGAGAGTTAGTGCAACTGACATGAGCACATCAGTAGCCTGTAAAGGGGGGGAGAGTGTGAACTGAAGAGTGAAGCAAACAAACTCCACTTCCAAATTTCATTTCAGAAATTCTCCAAGTGAAACTAGAAGACTGGTGGATCAGAACATTGGAACCACCATGGAACTCTCTCTCTACTTGTACACACTTGTCCCTGCCTGTAACCTTCTCTGAAATGAATGGATCATTCTCGACTTTCTCTTCCTGAGTTGGAGGCCTCTCCTGAATGATAAAATTGCACAATAGAAATCCATTATAGAAATGCTGTAGCCTGATCTACTTGCAGGATAATGAAGGAGAGGACCCTCTTGGGATTGAATGGATGGTTCCATTTCAAACTGTAGCTGTGTGTGCTATTTTTGAATGCTCACACACATGTAATCATTGAACATAAAAGGAACAAGCATTTCAGGAAGAAAGGTTCAAGGTCAGGGCTAGGGAACCTGTAGCCCTCCAAAATGTTGTTAGATTCCAACTCCCTTCAGCCCCAACCAGCATGGCCAATGATCAGGGATCATGCAAGTTGTAGTCCAACATTGAGGCTAACAAGGGATGCTAAAAGAAACAAAAAAGCTTTCTTCAGGTACATGCATAATAAAAGACGGTGAAAAGAAATTGTGGTCCTCAATGAGGATGGCAAAATGATGACAAAGAAAAGGCAGAAATGCTCAATTCCTACTTTGGCTCAGTTTTCTCCCAAGAGAGGGTCTATGACCCTCCTGGCAAACGTGAAGTAGAAACTGAAGGTGCAGGGTTGAAGCTTGAGACTGATAGACAAAGGATTAAGGGATATCTAATTACTTTGAACGAGTTCAAGTCTCCAGGGCCTGATGAACTGCATCCTAGAGTAATGAAGGAACAGGCTGAAGAACTCTTAGAACCACTGGCTATTGCCTGTGCAAAATCGTGAAGCATGGGGTGAAGTGTTGGATGACTGGAGGAGGGCTACAAGGGCATAAAGGAGTAACCTGGAGACCTCAGAACAGTCAGCCTGACATCAATCCCTGGGAAATCCTGGAGCAGATTATGAAGTGGTCAGTCTGTAAGCACCTTGAAATCAATGCAGTGATTACTGCAATCCAACATGGATTTGTTAAGAACAAATACTGATAAACTAATCTTATCTCATGTTTTGATCTGGTATCCTCCTGATCAAAATATGGGAATGCTGTGGACATAACATCTTGACTTCACCAAAGCTTTTGACAAAGTGTCTCATGGTATTCTGATTAGCAAGCTAGCTAAATGTGGGTTATCTGGTATGCTTTAACTTGGATTCCTGCATTGAGCAGGAGGTTGGACTCAGTGGCCTTATAGGCCCCTAACAACTCTACTATCCTATGACTCTATTATTATAACGTTCTTCATCCCTACTGCACATCAACCTCTTTACGCATGCCGATTTTCTACTTGGAGTGAGGTTGCTTGCTTTATGTAGGGGGAACATCCAAAAATGATCTCTGACCTGCAATCTGATATGGTACAGTGCCTTCACACCCCACCTCTAACACATCATTCCCACTTAGGGTTACCAGGTCAGAAGCATCCCAAACCCTGAGATTTCAGGGGTGGGCCCTAGTGATGTCATAGGGGCAGGTCTGAGTGATGTCATGGTGGTGGGTCCAAGTGATGTCATGGGGCAGGAGAAGTGATGTCATTAAGCATGATGCATTACTCATCAGCCACAGTTGCTTGGAGCATACCATTCAAACAAAAAAAATTGTCTGATTGGAAATTAAGATAGAAATCTTAGCTAAAAGATGGAGCCTGGGTAGGGAACATTTAATCTAACCTACTTGCTTCTGGCAAAAAGGGTTTAAATGACCTCAGGTCAGGCCAGTCACCAGAAGGCTGAAAGGAAGGAAAGAAGAAAGGAGCCTAGTGTTATGGAGATGTTAGATGGGAGCACCTAGAAGTAAAGATGTATGCCCCTGAAGGCTGCAATTCTAACCACACTTATTAAGGGACTAAGCCCCATTGAACTCAAAAGGACTTACTTCTGAGTAGATATAGTTTGGATTGTGCTGTTGGTAAAGCTTGACTAGAGATCCTCTTCCAAGATATCCATATCCAAGCAGGGTCGGCAACCTCCTGCTTGAAATGCCCTGCCTTTATCTTTTAACATGGCTGCTCCTAACGTCTTTAAAGATTTGACCCTTCACTTCAGAAAGAGGTTTGAGAAATGAGTAAAAGCAAGAAGATTCTCTACCCTTTTCTGTCTACCCTGTAGGCTGCTATAAATTCACTGTGACAGCCAACCCAATTCCAGTGAGTAATAATTTACAGAGAGAAAACACATATGGTTTGGTCTACCTTCACAGGCAGGAGCCTGGGAACAATAATTGCAGCAGCTTGGGAACAATAATTGCAACCACTCTTCCAAATATGTGAATTCTCTTTTACCACTATTGGGCAAGAAGCAAACTGTCATGCAGCCAACAAGGTGCATCATCAGTGGCTTAAGGGGGTTGAGCTGAATGCATGGAACCACTGTTGTTGCTTCTATGGATGTAAGGGAGTAAGGATAAAGATAAATGAAATGCAAATAGAAAAGAAAAACAAAAGACAGTGATGATTTCCTAAATGCAATACCACACTAACCACAACAAGATTCCTTTGAGTAAGGCAGGCAACTCAGCATCCCACAACCAGTCAATCCTGGCAGTCAGTCAGCCAAGGTCACAGAAATCCCATGCAGCACAACCTGACCTGGGGGCTGCAGTTAGTGCAGAATGCTGTGGCACAATTGCTGACATGAGTGAGACCCTATCAGCGCATAATATCTCTGCTCTGAAATCAGCACTGGTTGCCGATTTGCTACCAGGCCAAGTTCAAGGTGTGTTTTCCATGTTACGGTTCCACATAGTACTTGTTCTGCTCTTGAAGGAAGTCAGTCCTTTAGTGTGGCAGCACTTATGTTTCAGAACTCATTGACATTAGGCATACTCCTTCATTGTACTCTTTTCAGCACCTGCTAAAATAATTTTGTTTAGGCAAGCCCATCCAAGCATGTAGAAGCTATTATATTTTTATCTGTTTTTAACTCATTGTTGGTTTTATTATTTTGAATGTTTTTAAATACATGTCTAACTGTTTTTGCCAATAATTTTATTTTTTAAATTCTTTCTGTAAACCATTTTGAGTTTTTTTTTTTACAATAAGGTGGTATATAAATGTTGTAAAAAAACACATAAATAAATTTTGGAGTTACTGTGGCCCTTGGGTCTCTTTCCACTTTTAGGAACAAAGGAATCTACCTTATATCATTTGATACCATCTAGCTCAGTACTGATGACATGGGCTAGCACTGGGTCTCTGGATTCCAGGCAATAGTGTTTTCCAGAAATTAAATTTTGGACGTTTACATGTAAAGCATATGCCCTACCACTGAGTTACAACTCTTCCCCTGTTTAAATAAGTCTCTTTTAAAATAGTTCTTTTCAATTCACTAATGGATGCACATCATGCGTAGGGCAGATCCACACCTTTTATTTAAAGCAGATTCAACATACAATTGAAGCACATGAATCCCACCACAGAAAGATGGGAATGGTAGGTTGTTAAGGGTGGCAAGAACTATAACTGTGAGGGGAAAACTACACTTCCCAGGTTTCTTTAGGGGAAGTCATGCACTTTAAATGCGAGTTGGATGTGCTTTAAATGTATTGTGTGAATCTACTTCATAAACTTTGCCTGTATGTAAATCGTTTTAATTACTTTTTTTCAAAATGGAAATGAGCTATAAAGTGTACTGAGTAACCACAGGCTACGCATCATTTCTCAGCCTATCTACCCCTCAGGATGAAAACACAGAAGGAAACCATAACCACTCCACAGAAGAAGGGCACACTTAAAATGTAGAGGAAATAATTATCTACAACCACAGTGTGAAATCAAATATTTATTGGGACACACTATGAAGAAATATTTATATAAGCATGGCTGTCAAAGCTTATTATTTACACAACCTGTAAATATAGTGCAATCCTATGTTTGTTTACTCAGAAGCAAGCCAATGTATTCAATGGGGCTTATTCAAACAGGCAAGTGTGCATAGAACTGCAATCTCAAGTGATAAGGAACTTCATTTAGCCAACACAAAATTCAGAATCATGCCACTTTAAGCTGTTTTTCATTTCATTTATTTTTCATTTTTTAAACCGCCCATAGCGAATAGCTCTCTGGCAACTGTTTATACTTGTTTTTATGGTTATTGGATTTTAAAGGGATTTATTTCATATTGTGAGCTGCCTTGGTTTCCAATCACCAACCCTACCTCACAGGTTTGTTGGAAAGACTCCATATATATACACACTACAGATGTAAAAAGTATATTGTTATTATAGTTATAGTTATATAGATAGATAGATATAGTTATAATATAATATATAATAGTTTATTGTTAAACCAGTTGTTCATTGCAGAACATTTTTTTAAAAAATCAGTATTAGTTTCCTAGATAATAAAAACTGTGATACCTAAGCCTCACTTAATTGCTTTAAAAAACAGGATTGGAGGGGAGAGAAGGATTTACAACACAAACACAATTCTTTGCTGTGCTCACTCAAACGTCACATTAATTTACAGCACAATCCTAATCATGTCTACTCAAAAGTAAGTCCTATTGAATTCAATGGGGTTTACTCCAGGTATGTGGGATTAGCATTGCAGCTGTACTCCCAGAAAAGGATTAAATCTTCATATTGGGAAGGTTTTCTAAACACTGTCGTCTTTAACAGCCCAGGAAAATTTAAACTTGTTTGACTCAGAGCTTGGAAAAGTTACTTTTTTGACCTACAACTCCCATCAGCCCCAGCCAGCATGGCCACTGGATTGGGCTGATGGGAGTTGTAGTTCAAAAAAGTAAATTTTCAAAGCTCTGGTTTGACTCCTGCGCAGAAGAGAGAAAAATATTGGAAGCTATATACCTACCCAATTTATGAGACTTTCAGATAAACAGGAAAAAAACAACAATTTTCTATTGTTCAAATGCGGTCTAGGCACTGCCTGGAGGACAACAAATCACAACTCTGACTTCATTTATTGGCTACAAAGCTGAAAGGGCAGGGTTAGAGCAGCCAGCTAAGAGTTCCTTTAACATAAGTTGCGGAGGGGGTGGTGGCTGACATTTTGGTGTATATCTTGTGAATCAGACCACCTAGAAACATTTTTTTAAAAAAAATTAAGCTGCAAGTCCGGAGTTTAAGCTGACTCACCTGGAGACCTGGAGAGGACCCCCAAAATCTGGAGTCTCCAGGCAAACCCAGAGACCTGGCAACCCTATTCCCACTTCATTCTGCTTCATGTATACACCAGGCCTATGATGACAAAGGTAGAGGGCAAGACTTCCACACTTCGTCCAGTTGTTTAATGCAGGAAGCACAAACTACTATAGGGTTTTCCGCTCCAGATTTCAAACCAGCCTCAATAGAGTACAGGTTTCCACTTGGTGTGAAATTCAACCTCAACGGTAGGATTATTTTGTCAATGGACAAAATAATTTACACTTGCATGGATTTGAATGAATAATTGCTGTATAAATTAGGAACTCCTCAGTGATTCCTCCCTCAGCAAGAGCTAGCAGCCCTATCCGCATGCTCTGTAGTCCAAGCGTTTGGAGAAGGAGAAGTGGCACAGCTCTTCCTGTTGAATGCAGCCTCTGGCAGTAGTATACAAGGTTCTTAAATTGTTTTTCTTGATTATAGCAAGCACTGAGGACCTCTCTGACTGACTGAAATGAAGCACTTTTTCTTTTTTAGGTTACCTCCACAAAAGTGGTGCAAAGTTGGAAGTATTTCCCAATAACCTTTTTAAAGCTGTTCCATAAGAATGCAGTGATCTATGCACAGGAAGTGAGCTTCAGAATTTTGCCATTCACAATTCACAAAGTATTTTGATCTGCTGACCCAATGCTTGCATCTTCCGCTATCCAAATTGAGAACAGATCTGACTGAAGGTAGCTAGAGAATAAATACTTGAGAAACTGCAGTTGGCTAAGATGCCGTTTCTGAAGCATTTTTTTTAATGGAAATTCTCATCTTTCAAGACAGAGTTCATCAATAATTAAAGTTACCACCTGTTTCTAATTTTAAAAGACTGCCCCTCTTTTAATTATACCTGATGCCTCCTGTCCCACAAAATGTTGATATGTGGAAGCAATACTTGTGCTTTAATTTGAAGATTAATTGCAGGTTCAGTTGTTGTTATCCTGAAAACTCTCATAATCATTAATAACATAATTAAAAATGCACATTTGAATTATGCATAATAAGAACTCTGAACCTGGATGGGCCAAATTCATTACAGATGTAAGAACATAAGAACATAAGAACATAAGAAGAGCCTACTGGATCAGGCCAGTGGCCCATCTAGTCCAGCATCCTGTTCTCACAGTGGCCAACCTGGTGCCTGGGGGAAGCCCGCAAGCAGGACCCGAGTGCAAGAACACTCTCCCCTCCTGAGGCTTCCAGCAACTGGTTTTCAGAAGCATGCTGCCTCTGACAAGGGTGGCAGAGCAAAGCCATCATGGCTAGTAGCCATTGATAGCCCTGTCCTCCATGAATTTGTCTAATCTTCTTTTAAAGCCATCCAAGCTGGTGGCCATTACTGCATCTTGTGGGAGCAAATTCCATAGTTTAACTACGCGCTGAGTAAAGAAGTACTTCCTTTTGTCTGTCCTGAATCTTCCAACATTCAGCTTCTTTGAATGTCCACGAGTTCTAGTATTATGAGAGAGGGAGAAGAACTTTTCTCGATCCACTTTCTCAATGCCATGCATAATTTTATACACTTCTATCATGTCTCCTCTGACCCGCCTTTTCTCTAAACTAAAAAGCCCCAAATGCTGCAACCTTTCCTCGTAAGGGAGTCGCTCCATCCCCTTGATCATTCTGGTTGCCCTCTTCTGAACCTTTTCCAACTCTAGAATATCCTTTTTGAGATGAGGCGACCAGAACTGTACACAGTATTCCAAATGCGGCCGCACCATAGATTTATACAACGGCATTATGATATCGGCTGTTTTATTTTCAATACCTTTCCTAATTATCGCTAGCATGGAATTTGCCTTTTTCACAGCTGCCGCACACTGGGTCGACATTTTCATTGTGCTGTCCACTACAACCCCGAGGTCTCTCTCCTGGTCGGTCACCGCCAGTTCAGACCCCATGAGCGTATATGTGAAATTCAGATTTTTTGCTCCAATATGCATCATTTTACACTTGTTTATATTGAATTGCATTTGCCATTTTTCTGCCCATTCACTCAGTTTGGAGAGGTCTTTTTGGAGCTCTTCGCAATCCCTTTTTGTTTTAACAACCCTGAACAATTTAGTGTCATCAGCAAACTTGGCCACTTCACTGCTCACTCCTAATTCTAGGTCATTAATGAACAAGTTGAAAAGTCCAGGTCCCAATACCGATCCTTGAGGGACTCCACTTTCTACAGCCCTCCATTGGGAGAACTGTCCATTTATTCCTACTCTCTGCTTTCTGCTTCTTAACCAATTCCTTATCCACAAGAGGACCTCTCCTCTTATTCCATGACTGCTAAGCTTCCTCAGAAGCCTTTGGTGAGGTACCTTGTCAAACGCTTTTTGAAAGTCTAAGTACACTATGTCCACTGGATCACCTCTATCTATATGCTTGTTGACACTCTCAAAGAATTCTAATAGGTTACTGAGACAGGACTTTCCCTTGCAGAAGCCATGCTGGCTGTGCTTCAGCAAGGCTTGTTCTTCTATGTGCTTAGTTAATCTAGCTTTAATAATACTTTCTACCAGTTTTCCAGGGACAGAAGTTAAGCTAACTGGCCTGTAATTTCCGGGATCCCCTCTGGATCCCTTTTTGAAGATTGGCGTTACATTTGCCACTTTCCAGTCCTCAGGCACGGAGGAGGACCCGAGGGACAAGTTACATATTTTAGTTAGCAGATCAGCAATTTCACATTTGAGTTCTTTGAGAACTCTCGGGTGGATGCCATCCGGGCCCGGTGATTTGTCAGTTTTTATATTGTCCATTAAGCTTAGAACTTCCTCTCTCGTTACCACTATTTGTCTCAGTTCCTCAGAATCCCTTCCTGCAAATGTTAGTTCAGGTTCAGGGATCTGCCCTATATCTTCCACTGTGAAGACAGATGCAAAGAATTCATTTAGCTTCTCTGCAATCTCCTTATCGTTCTTTAGTACACCTTTGACTCCCTTATCATCCAAGGGTCCAATCGTCTCCCTAGATGGTCTCCTGCTTTGAATGTATTTATAGAATTTTTTGTTGTTGGTTTTTATGTTCTTAGCAATGTGCTCCTCAAATTCTTTTTTAGCATCCCTTATTGTCTTCTTGCATTTCTTTTGCCAGAGTACACTCTCATCATTCCATAACTATTGTTGTATTTACTATATAGTCTATAGGTCACAATCCAGCCTGCAACAGATGTAGGTAGCAAACCAACACCTATCTCAGCCAATCTGAAGCCATGATTTAAATCATGTTTGTAGTCAATTTATACGCAGAATGTAAAGGTAGCTTCTAGTTTTATTTATTTATGCGATGTCTCATTAAAAAAAACTCTCTAGGTGACATACGGGATTAAGAAGACAATGTAACAATAAAAAAATACTACAATAAAGCCACAATAAAGTTAAGAGAAAACCCAACACAATATCATATATTTAGTACTTTACTAGAACAGCTATCAAATATATAGAGTAATACTACCAAGCACACCGCAGGGGCTTAAAACCAGATCTTCAAAGACCTGGAAGAACAGAAGAGTTTTAAGCCACTGCCCAAAAGATAGCAGTATGGGTACTGGGTTATTGTTTTTTTTTTATGAAGAGCTTTCAATAACCAGGAGACTGCCACCAAAAAAGACTCCTCTCTCTTGCCTATCCTCCAAGCTTCAGTTTTGTGTGTGTGTTTTTTGCTGTCCAATCTCTTGATGAGTAATCATATGCAAAAGCCTTACTCTCTGGAGCCCCTTCACACACATACACTCATGCACACATATAGGAGTTATTTCCCATATGAAGTGATCCATGGCGCTAGTTGGACACAAAAGAACAGAAGTAATTGACCCTGTCCACGTGGTGGTTTAATTCAAATATTCTTTTCAGAGATATGGGATTATACCACGTGGAAGGGAATCCTAAACTGTTGGCTATATGTACATATTCTTTTTTAATGACCAGAGCAGAGTGGTAAGAGGCACTGATTGTAATACAATTCCTCTGCACCTGGACAAAAGGTACCAAAATAATTTTTCAGCTGATTTTCAGAACAGATGTTCAACCCTCAAAAACAATCTGAGACTCAGAAGGATGAATTAATTAAAATTTAGACTGAAAATGTTATTGAATTTCACAATAGCTTTCTCAGGGGCCACTTGGATCAATTTTCTGTCTCATGCACTTAATCCTACCACTTTCGCCATTACCATTATTTGTTTTATTCTCATGTGAATGTTCTGTGGATAACATTCTGGATGATATTAAGCTTCAGGAAACCCCTGAAGTTCCTTTTACTACTTGTTCTCCTTCAAATTTTACGTAACTGTTTAATTTTAAGAGGATCCTAGCTCAAATTTCTCTCCCTAACTTATACAGTCTGTCTTTGCTTTCTATCCAGTAACCTCTTTAAAATCCTATTAGCAAGCATTTCCATCCAGAAGTTCTGTCTTATTTCAATATCATTTTTTTCAGTGCAGTTATTCATCAGAAAAAAACTACATATATCCAACAGATATATATCCTACATATTCATCCAACAGAAAACTCCCAGGTTCAAGATTAAACATGTTTCTGTTTCCTTTCATAATTCTGAAATCCATGAGTGCATGATTAGATCATTTCATTATGCAATGTACAAATTCTTGCACTGTGCAAGCAAAAAGGAAAATCTCCTCAAGACTGAACTTTTTTGTGTGTGTTAACAATGGCTTGGAGACAAGCTCAAACAAATCACTAATTCCCTTTTCCCCATCCCTCTTTCTAAATCTTTTCTTGTTAGTAACTTAATTCTTGAGAGTCAAAATTTTATGTGCAAATTAAATTTCCCCATTATTATTCTATAGCAATGGCTCATTTCTTACCATGTCTGTCTGTCTGTTCTTCTACTTTGTCGGTCTGGATGAGAGAAAAATCTTTTTAAAGCGTGAGACAGAGGCCACATCTACAGACATTTAAACAGTCATGGCTTTCCCCAAAGAATCCTAGGAAGTGTAGTTTGTGAAAGGTGCTGAGTGTTATTAGGAGAATCCTATTTCGCCTGCCACTGCTCCAATGGCCAGAGTGGTTTAACAGTCAGCACCTCTTCCCAGAGAATTCCTAGGATTCTTTGGGGGAAGCCATGACTTTTTAGTGGAATAAATGTCTGGTGTGGATGTGGCCAGAGGTCGATATAATTATAAAAGACCATTTGGGCAAATGGAAATATTCTATCTTCAAGACAGTCTCCAATGTAGGTGTCAGCAACCTTTTTGGACCAGAGGGCATATTTCAAATATTGAGACAATATTGCAGCACCTGTCACAAAATGGCTACCATGGGGGCATGGGACAAAATAAGACAGTAGTCTTGTCTATCTGTCTGTCTGTCTATCTCACCCTTCCTCCCAGTAGGACCCCAGGGTGGCAAACAAAAGCACTAATAACACTTTAACACATCATAAGAACAGACTTTAAAATATATTAAAGCAAAACATCTTTAAAAACATTTTTTTTAAAAAAAACTTTAAAAACACCTTTTTTAAAAAATGAAAAGGTTTAAGAACATATTAAGAAGCAATTCCAACACAGATGCAAACTGGGATAAGGTATCAACTTAAAAGGCTTACTGAAAGAGGAAGGTCTTCAGTAGGTACCGAAAAGATAACAGAGATGGCACCTGTCTAATATTTAAGAGGAGGGAATTCCAAAGGGTAGGTGCCACTACACCAAAGTTCCATTTCCTATGTTGTGCTGAACAGACCTCCTGATAAGACGGTATCTGCAGGAGGCCCTCACCTATAGAGCACAGTGATCGACTGGGTACAGTATATAAGGGATGAGACGATCTTTCATGTATCCTGGTCCCAAGCTGTATAGCGCTTTGTACACCAAAACTAGAACCTTGAACTTAGCCCAGTAGCTAATAGGTAGCCAGTGCAATTCTTTCATCAGTGGGGTGACATGTTGGTGATATCCTGCCCCAGTGAGCAGTCTTGCCACCGCATTTTGCACCAGCTGCAGCTTCCGGACCAACCTCAAGGGTAACCCCACA
This sequence comes from Rhineura floridana, assembly GCF_030035675.1. NCBI lineage: Eukaryota > Metazoa > Chordata > Lepidosauria > Squamata > Rhineuridae > Rhineura > Rhineura floridana. The sequence continues at coordinate 262,435,258 of NC_084480.1, read as the reverse complement.
TAGAGTGCATTACAGTAATCCAGGCTAGAGATTACCAGTGCATGGACAATAATAAATAAAATAATAAAATTTTATTTTTGAGTCGCCTATCTGGCCGAATTAACGGCCACTCTAGGCGACGTACAATAACAGGATAAAATACAATAAAAAACCATAACAACAACGTTCAATAATTAAGCTACCCACTCTTACATGTAATCAGCAGCATTAAAAACTAACCCACCCCAGAAACCCCATTTCTGGGGACAAATGGTCAGTCTATCCTGGTCCAGAAATGGCTGCAGCTGTCTAAACGGCTGCAGCTTGTAAAAGGCACTCCTAGCCACGGAGGTCACTTGGGGGACTAGTGACAAAGATGGATCCAGGAGCACCCCCAGACTACGGACCTGCTCTTTCAGAGGGAGTACGACCCCATCCAAAGCAGGCAACTGACTAATTATCCAAACTCAGGAGCCACCAACCCACAGCATCTCTGTCTTGCTAGGATTCAGACAAAGTCATGATGAAGCTCTTCCCATAATTCTATTTCCATACTAGAAAAGACTTGACCTGCTGACTTTCTACCTGCCATACAGCTGTTAAAGGCACAAGAACCCTGCTTTTCCCCAATGCCAATCCTAAACCAAAGTCTACGTTGCCATCCTGTACCCACTTACCTGGAAGTAAACATTAAACACAGAGAGTAGACATGTATACCATTGTACTTTAAGTTAGCTATATAGTGAATTATTAATGAGTCCCTGGCCTTTAGCTCCTGCAATGAAACAGACATGCCTAATCCTCTTTGCAAAGTTTCCATGTTTGCCTTTTGGGGGGAGGGGGATTCTTTAACATTCATCCACACTTATTGTGTAGTAGTATTTGCAGAAAGTAGGCACTACTTGATCTCTGGCATCACAGGAAAGGTGCATCCTGGTTGCTAGGGAAAAGGAAGAGTGAACTATCGAGAATCCAAGGACTGGGGGGGGAGTCAGAAGTGGGGAAAATGCACTAAAAGGGAGGGCAAAACAGAAACTCTTTAGAACCTCAGGGATTCCTATTTCTTGAGGCCCAGACAACTCACTTATCAATCACAGCTCTGATTTTACTCATTGGCTCATAGTCAGAAGCATCAAGGCTGGCTCATTTCACATGAATTGCTTAGAAGGGTGCCTGCACATTTTGCTCCAAACCTTTCTTTCTCTGAGGGCTAGAGCCTTTTTTTAAAAAAACGAAAGCTCAGATTCTGGGCTACCTGATCAGGGTGCTACTGAAGGCTTTTGAGTGTGCCATGGAACTTGTGGGTGATGGGTTGGCAACTCCTGCTCTAATGTATCTTCCCCTTTGAAACTGCATAGGGAAATAACACTGCTTTCCCCTGCATTAGGGAGACACCAGTGTCTTTGTGATATCAACAACCATTGTTCTTTTCCTACCTGAACCCCAGACCCAGGACACTTCCACACAACCTGTTTATTGAGCATTCATCCTGATTTGCTTGCAGAGAGGTAAGATGACATCGGCTATTTATAAAGCATTCATTCTGGTTTTTTGGAGGGAAGGGGATAAGGTTAGATGACGTTGCAAATGTTATCTTACACTTTCTAGTGCATTTTCCTACCAATTTCATTACTGGAAGAAGTCTGATATTTTGGAAAAGTGCAGGGGGGTGAGGTTCAAATCAACTGTAATTGTGTAACCTGAATTTACCAGGTTGTGACTAAATTCCATCCCTAAATCATGACAGTCTGGAAGCACCCCTACTTGTGTGCCTGGCAGCCAACGCACCTCATACTACAGAAAGGGGCAAAGACTGCTATTCTTGATAGCAGGAAGCAACCCTACACCCCACACATTTTTCTCTAATGGGTCATTCTTTCCACAGCAATGACCCTCATCTTAATTGTGCTGAAGTGCTTGAGAATGGAATTATGTGCCTAAATTAAGAAACAACTGGTTTCTAGAAACTCTGGTGTGTAGTTGCATTCAGTTCTATACACATTTTGACAAGAATTGTAATGGAAATAAGCACACTTCAAACATTTGCCCCAACACATGTTGGGGGCTAGGGGGAAATCAGTGCAAGCCTTACTCCTGTGTTCCCAGGTGTGGGGACTCCCCTCAAAACATTGTGTATTGAGTACAAAGGTCTGAAGAGGGCTGCTATGTGTATTCAGCTGAATATTGCTAAAGCTTTGGTGCAGTCTGGAACTCTGCTTTGTCAGGATTCCCCGTCATAGGAGGCTTCTAAACACATTCAGTTGAATGCATTTAGAAGCCACCTTCAGACCTTCATGCTCAATCGATGGAAATCTGAGACGAGCCCCGATCTGCGGGAACATTGGGAGTAGGGCTTGAATGTTCAGACAAATGCCTGAAGAGGGCTTTAGATGCTTAAGAAGCAAAACAGTATGGAGAACCAGTATGCAATCCCATTGAGTTCAATGAGGTTATTCCCAGGTAAGTATGTACAGCATTACAGCCCATAGATTTAAAAAGAATCAGATTCCATACATGCCTATTATTCAGTTTAAGAGAAAAGTTAAGGTGCCTACAAATGAAATCATGCACCCAAAAACAACACTCCTCCCCATGTTCCAAGCTTTTCTTGAGGGTCCTTCAACTGTCAAGAGAGGCTTTTGTTGAGTTGCAGCAGGAAAGAGGGAGTGGGGAATTCCCCATGCATGAGATTCATTGGACACATAGAATATAGCTGTTGTTTTTGTTTCCTTATTAATTTGTATTAACTAAAAAAGAAGCTAATATTAGCTAATATTTGAATGCCTTGGTTTGTTAAAATGACCTATAGGTCTAATTTTTTTGGGGGGGGGGACATTTCATGCATACAATGGATGTAAGTGAAGGTTATCATACATCAGTGGTAGAGCACATGCTTTGCATGCCCAAGGTTCCAGGTGAACATAAGCCAGGTCATCCAGCATTCTGTTCTAACAGTGGCCAACCAAATGCCTATGGGAAGCCCACAAGCACGGCCTGGGTGCAAGAGCACTTTCCCCTCCTACAGTTTCCAGCAACTGGCATTCAGAAGCATACTTCCTCCAACCGTGGAGGTATAGCCATAATGGCTAGTAGCCATTGATAGCTTTCTCCTCCATGAATTTGTCTAATTCTCTTTTAAAGCCTTCCAAGTTGGTGGCAATCACTGCCTTCTATGGGAGTGAATCCCATTGTTCAACTATGTGCTGTGTGAAGAAGCACTTCCTTTTGTCTATCCTGAATCTTTCAACATTTAGTTTAATTGAATATCCACAAGTTTTAGTGTTATGAATGAGGAAGAAAAAGTTTTCTCTATCCACTTTCTCCATGCCTTGAATAATTGTATACACTTCTGTCATGTCTCCTCTTGTATTTTCTCTAAACAAAAACGCCCCAAATACTGCAACCTTTCCTCACAGGGGAGTTGATCCATCCCCTTTATCAGTTTGGTTGCCCTTTTCTGAACCTTTTCCAACTCTACAATATCTTTTCTGAGGTGAGGCAACCAGAACTGTAAACATTATTCCAAATGCAGCCACTCCACAGATTTGCATAATGGCATTACGGTATCAGCAGTTTATTGTCAATTCCTTTCCTAATGATCCCTAGCATGGAATTTGCCTTTTTCACAGCTGCCACACACTGGGTCGACATCTTCATCGAGCTATTCACAACAACCCCAAGGTCTTGTTCCTGGTCAGTCACTGCCAGTTCAGATCCCATGAGCATATATGCAAAATTAATATAGACAGTTTTGAAAGCAACAAACAGAACTTCACCCAAGCTTGCTCTGGATCCCTATAAGGATTCCGTTAATCACCAAAAATTATGTGCACGTAATTGTGATTAACAAAACAGAGGTTTTTATTGTAATACCAAAACCTTCTTAAAGAGGAGACTGCTAGTTTCCTTGTTAATCCAAATCCCACCCCTAGAAGGTTTTATATGCTGCCTAAAATCCACAAAACCAACAATCCTGGTCGCCCAGTTGTCTCAGGTAACAACACAGCTACTGAAAGGATTTCTTTGTACATTGACTTAAATTTACAAAATATGGTGCAAAACCTCCCATCATATATCAAAGACACCAAGGACTTCTTGCTTAAAAATGAGTCTTAAACAAGCAGTATCAATTCCACAACAATACTATACTAGCTACTTTAGATGCCACATCTCTTTACACCAATATACCACAAAATGATGGAATTCAGGCTTTAAATGAGTTCCTTAACACCAGGAATACAAACAATCCTCCAACAGAGGTTATCACAACTTTAGCTACACTAGTCCTGACTTGCAAAAACTTTATATTTAATAGAGAACACTACCTGCAACTACAAGGCACAGCTATGGGGTCTCGCATGGCTCCATCATATGCAAAACTCTTTATGGGTAAACTGGAACAGGAGATCCTCAAAAAGGGCATTAACAAACCACATATGGTGGCGATACTTTGATAACATCTTTAAGGTCTGGACAAATGGTAAAGAGAGTTTGGAACAATTTAAAAATTACATCAACTCTATCCATCCATCTATTAAGTTTACTTTTAATAGTACAAATGACAATCCGCACATCTGTTTTTTTGATGATGATGATGATGATGATTAATTTATTTATTTATACCCTGTCTTTCGGCCAAAGGCCCTCAAGGCGGCTGTCAAGCCCCAGCTCTCTCAGGAGGACCAAGGAGGAGGGCTGGATGAGCGTCAGTGACAGCTGCTAGAGCAAGGGGAGGGATCAGAGGGTGTTAAGACTGTTGAGACTTTCGAGGACGAGGTGGGGGGTGTTTGATACTGTGCCAGTTCCCACAGACAGTTCTCCCACTGAAGAAGACCGCGCTCATCTTCCAGACGCCCCCATAGAGCTGTTGGGGGATGTCTTGGCACATGTGCCAACTCCACCCCCGAACTCCCCCCTTGGCACGACAAGCACTTCCCTACCTCCTGAAGCTGAGGCGGCACCTATCGAGGCTGTATTGCCGGATGAGCCAGCAGAGGAACGCCCCCTTTTGCCCCGCGCCAGACACCGGGAGAAGGGCTTCGGTCAGAGGGAGGTTCTTCGAAGGAGTCAGAGATTATGGACGAAGACCTTTCCTACTTAAGCCTGGTCCCCCCGGATCAGGGTGCTGACTCAACTTCCTTCACACGCTGCAGAGTTTACTTAGGTAGCCTAGTTAGGGATTGCAGTGAGCTAGCATGGTGTGCCTATGAAACGTATTGCCTTTGATGTTACTTTAATAAAACAGGAATTGATTCCATCCTTGTCTCTGTCTCGTGAGTCTCACTCTGGGCAGGACGGCGGCTTACAAAAAACACAAATATAAAGATACAATATAAAATACATCAATAAAACAATACAATTTACAAAATACAATTTACAAAAGTTAAATAACTACTCTTAGGCTAACAATGTAAAATGCACAACACATGAGGGAAAAGGGACAGGGAAGAACAAGGAAAAAGGCACGCTCAGGCACCAGTTCTCAAATTACAGTTCTTATTATGACCAGCTGGATTGGAAGCAGGTAGCCTGATAGCATGGTGGCTACTGGGGAGGGCAAGGGCAGCTAGTCACTCAGCAGAGGCAATGAAACAGCTCACAGATGGATCAGCTTTGGCATGGAAACAAAACACATCTTTGCTGCTGAAGCCACGAGGCATCCTGGCGAGCATGTTGCATGGCACCCTCCTCCCACCATGCTCTGCCCCTCTCGTTCACCTCTCACTCGGGTTCCTTAGCTGCCATGAGGCTATGGAGACGCTGGATATGCTCAGGGTCAGTAGGTGACTGGCTCGACTCCGGGTACACATCCCGGCAGAGCGGTTGATGTCCTTCTCATCACTGAAAACAACAAAATAGCCACTGATCTCTACAGCAAACCCACTGATGCCCACACCTATTTTAATTGGAAATCCTGCCATCCTAAGCATATAAACAAAAACACTGTGTATAGCTTAGCTCTGAGAATCAAACTTATTTGCAACACTGAAGATAAATACTGTACCAGAGAAGGATCAGTGAACTTAAAGAACACCTTCTTCTGAGAAGATATCCTCCACATATTATCGATTGCAACATCCACTGAGCTTCTATTCTGTCCAGAGAAAATCTCCTCCATCATACTGAGGTGTCAAAGAGCAGACAGCAACTGACTCCATTTGTGGAAGATTTCCATCCAGCATCTCCTATCACCGAGCAATCAGGAAGAGCTACCCATTGCTGGCAAACTCTGAACATCTTGCTAGAACCATCAGCAGGCCTTCTGTTGTAGCATTTCGCCAGCCTCCTAATTTGCACAGACTGTTAGTGAGAGCTGTGCTTAAGCCACCTATCACCAATCCTGGGTCTCATCCTTGTCACTAAAATGCTGTATCACCTGTGTGTACCTCAGGGAGACAGCTATTTTTACGAGCACTAGGACAGGCAGGACATACTACATCAAACAGAACACCACCTGCAGGTCTTGAAATATAATTTTTGTCATCGAATGCAAAAGACCAGGATGTCATATTCAATACGTAGGAAAAACTACAACTGACCTACGCACACGCTTCAGAAACCACAAATCAGCAATCTTAACAAAAAAAAGTGGAGCAACCAGTTGCAAAACATTTCAGCATTGAGGGTCACAGCCTGTTGGACTTTTCTATAACAGCTATAGAGATGCCAACAGATTCAGCAGCATTGACTAAGAGGGAGAACTTTTGGATATACTCTCTGGAAACATTGGCACCACATGGCCTGAACCTGGAGGACAGTACCAGCATCACTTAGCTTCTGCAAATGAAGCCCCTCTGAGCATTCCATCCTCAAAACTCTATAACTGCCACCTTGGTAACAGCATTTGTATGTTAGCAGCTGATGAAGGCGGAAGCCGAAACGTTTTGGTATAAAAACCTCTGTTTTTTTAATCACAGTTATGTGCAAAATTTATTTATATATAAATATATATATTGTCCTAACATGTATCACTCTACCTTTATTTACATTGAATTGCATTTGCTGACCCCTAACTCTAGATCATTTATGAACAAGTTAAAAAGCCATAAGTCAGAATCGACTAGAAGGCAGTCCACTTCCATTTAAAAAACACAGGTCCCAATACCGATCCCTGCTCTCTACATTCCTCCTTTGGGAGAACTGTCCTTTTATTCCTACTCTCTGCTTCTGGTTTCTTAACCACTTACTGATCCACAAGAGGATCTCTCCTCATTATATGCCCTCATAAGAGCCCTTCCACAATGTTTCTGTCTTCAGTGGGCTCCCTGAACTTATACCTACTTTGTATATGGGCACAGAAGGAGATGGCTGATGGTGTGATAGAAGGAAAGCAGGGGGTGGGGAAGGGAAAATGTTTGTGATAAACTTATTGTTTGTTATATGGGGGGATTGAAACAAACTGATAATAATAAAAAATACAAAACATACGAGCCATGTTTGGGTGTTATCCCATCATGTGGTTAAGATGTCATGGGAGAGGAGTGGGGCTGTGCCTGCTGGTCCCACTAGTTCTGTCATGGTCCCACTGGCCCCTTAACTAATTTTGCTGATGAGAAATTACTTCTGAGATTAATATTATAAAAGGATGGTGTTACAGGATAATAAACATACCACTATATTTAGTGCTTTGTGGAGCCTCCTTTTAATTCTGCTCTGAGCTGTTTGTTGAAAAGCAGGCACCTCAGCTCTGCTAAAGGCTGTAGTGTAGAAGCAACCTTAGGTTAAATGCTGCCAGTCATTCTGGTGATCTTCACATTTTACATCTTGCTTTCAATTGTGTAGCACAATCTTTTGTGTCTTTTATGTAGAAGTATACCCCAATGACTGTTATGGTACGTACTCCTAAGGAAGTGCGCATAGGATTACAACTCACTGTATAAGATTTTAATTTCTCCAACTGTCATCACTATCAGATTTTTAAAGATGGTTCTTCTGCCTTTCCTTAATTTAACTACTTGAATAAAGTCTGATGCAACTTAATAGTTTTATTCCAGTTCTGTGTGTTTGTGACAAAATGCCCTAATTGATGTTCCACAAAAAAGAGGAAATAATGAAAAATCATTCAGGATTCAGAGTTAAGTATTCCAAAAACCTCTGCCTAAAACCTCATAAAATGCAACTTAATTAAAGCAAAGATATTTACTGATGATTTCATCTGAGCTTAAATGCTTCAAGGCCTGGTAATTATAAAGAAGTTACATATTTTGATTCTTGAATAACTGGCTTTCTTCTTCTCTGTTTTAATATTTCTAAAATATTATTGCTCTGCAAAATTGAGAAACAAATAAGGGGTCATTGTAGGTTAATGTGTAATTTACAATGTTCTTTCCCACAAAATACACTGTAGAAATTAATTGCAGATTATAACCGGTCACATGTGTTCAGTAAAAAGACAGATAAACAGAAAGATCAATGTGTTATCCAAGGGTGTAGTCACCCAAGGTTGCAGGGGGTCAAAGATCCATTACTTTTTTGAGAGCAGGGTCCCAGCCATGTCCCTATGTATGAATCAACCAGTATAAACAGGGAGCATGCTAGCTACTGAGAAGTCTCCTTGTTCTTTCGTTCTTATTGGAGCCAATGAAAGGAGGCGAGTCAGCCACAGAGAAGACTCTTCTCAGTAGCTAACACACAGCCTCCACTTTCATGCTGATTGGCTCCTAGGGATGTCTGTTGAAGTGGAGTGTGGACTTGTGAGATGATGGGGAGAGCAAGGGAGATGAGGGAAAGTGGGAAAGGGGGCATGGCTATGATGGGGCATAGCATGACTATCATGAAGGGACCTTGCATCTCTCAGTTTGCCACTACACTACTAGTGTTCACATTTTATCAGAAATTGGACTGTTATGGTACTGCACTATGTTTTTTGCCATGTGCACAAGAGTGCATGAGAGTGTTTGACAACACCATGAGCAAGACTAAGTCAGTCACATTTCACACTAGAGCCTTTCTTGTATAGTTACCACCAACCAACTTCTTTCATCATCTGATGGATGAATGGATGGAGGGGATTCCAAAGACAGCCTATGTGCTAAGGATAGGCAGCTGAAGGCTTGGGGGTGAAATTCACCTTTTAACATAGCCACTATAAGGGATGGGGGGAAAGTGGATTCAGTTCACATTTAAAGCCAAATCTATCAAATTACACTTTTTGAAATGATATGTGAACCAAAACACAGCCATCTTTCGAGATTCACTCTTATCCAAATTTTGTGATACAGTTTTCCAACCAAGCAATGCTTACAAAAATGCACATATTAGGGGAAACTGTGCATAAAAATGAAATAACATACAAAAATGCATTAGGATAAATTGGTTGCTAAAAAGTCAAAACTGTATACAAAAATGAGTATTTATGAGGAGAAAATTGCACTAAAATGCTGAAGAATTTTCATGTGGATTTAAAAAATCACAAATTGCTGCAGAAATGTGTAGAACTGAATTTATTATCAGAAAATTGAGAAACTGAGAGAACCAAAATTATCAGATCTTTCCGTCGCCAAAATTAGTCACTGATCCCAAAGTCTCCTTCCACATATACACAAACTGAGACCAAGGCAAGGGACTCTTTACATTCAATGAAAGGGGGGGAATTAAAAATAGCTGCCCCTACATTGATGACTTCTGCCCGAGATGGAGCAAGAAATGGTGTTTCCCCCACCTCCAAATCAAGATGCACAGTACCCAAGCCAGCCAAGCTATTTTTGCACCTGAGGCGGAAAATCTCACAAGCTGTTCTCCTAAACCAACTTGTAGGGGGAAAAATACAATAATAAATTCAGTAGGGTTCCAGAAGGGTCCCTATGTCTCTAGCATCCTATGAGCCAATTGGCATGAAAGGGGAGTGTGTTAGCCATTGAAAAGAGCCTTCTAACTTGCTTCCTTGTCCTTGCCTGCTGCTTGGAGCCAATCAGAGTGAAAGGAGGTGAGTCAGGCACTAAGAAGGCTCTTCTCAGTATGGAACACATTCTCCTTTCATGCTGGTTGGTTCCTAGGGAGGTCTGCTGTTGTTGGAGAAGGTGTTAACAAGGATCTCATTCTCTGCCTAGCAGCAAAAAAAAGGGGGGGAGATGTGTGGTTTTGTTCCAGCCAGGAGTAGGGAAGGAGGCGAAAACATACAAACATACATTATATTAGATAAAACTGCTTTGCAAAAAAGGGCATGTTAGGCAAAAGTGCATACAAAAATGTGTATATTAGGAGAAATATGCACCAATGTTGATGAATTTTCATGAGGACTCAAAAAAAATCACAAACTGAAGTGGAATTGTGGAGAATTTATTGGAAAAATGAGAAACTGAGAGAAACCAAATTTGACATATTCACTTATCCCTACGGAACACAGCCTTTTACTACAATCCCATGGAAGAAGTATATTCACAACCACTGCAGAGTTCCCCACCTTGGGGAGATTTGCTGACTGCTCATGTGGCCTCTCCCTCCCCCCGTTTCTTCCAGAAAAACCTTCTGTGGATCTATGTGCTCTAGCTGCTGTCTGTTGCTTGTTCCTCTCCGGCATGGATCCATGAAGATAGTCACGATGTCTGATGCCAAATACTCCTAAATCTAAAGGGGCCGCAAGAAAGCTGAGCAGGAACATGGAACATTGTGGGTCCATGAGCACAGCCTTGTTTCTTCCTGTATAACCTCCTTGAAAGAGATGGCAGGTCATCACATCCCATTACTCCCAGGGGAAACTGCAGACACATTTTCAACCGAGGTGGATAGTACTGTCACAAATAAACAAGAGAGTAAGTTCTTGGACCACTTCTTTGTGGAAACCAGCAGAACTGAAGGTTCTGAAGAGAACTCATGTCTTATCTGCACTTTAGTTCTGAAGGTGAAGACCAGGTGAGTCCACTTTGGAATTCAAACTCATTAAATTCCTTCCCCATCCCTACTTTTTATTGGTGTGGGGGGAGGAGATACACAAATGTCCCATGATGTGTCTGATTGCTGTCTCCTGGTGTAACAACGATTATGGAACTGATCTAAGGATCACTGGAGCTTCTTCTCTTTTGCCTCTGTCATGACTAGCTTTTTGCCAGGCTTGTAAACAATGACTGGAGACGTTTCCCTCTCTTTCCCTTGTTTGTGGGCTCCTTTCCCTTGTTCGTGGCCTGCACCTCAGCCCAGTGCTTTAGGGAGGAAGCCACTGAAGGGTGCTGCTGTCAGTGTATGTCTGTTCTTCTTACATGTCCTGGACCCTCCGATTTGCTGTATGACAAAGGGGACTTTAGCACTTGTCCCAGGTAGAGTGTGTTCTCTTTGTATTCATAAGACAGTGCTTGTGAAAAGCAGAATGGGATTTGAACCCTTGCCTGTAGGGATGCCTGGGAATCAGCAGAAGCAGGACCATTGCTGGCTGTGCCACTGAGGCTGCTGGAGCAGGCTGCTGTGGTATTGTCTTGCATGTTGCATGCACTGTGATACAAGAGGTGCACTGGGGGCACGTTCCTGTCATCATTCCTTTGTTGGCTCCCTCCATAAGGGTGTCATCAATAGCACAGTTCCTAACTGGTGGGCACTGCCATTTTGGGGTGGGTGTGCCTGTCATTCCCCTGCTGCTTTTAGTATTTTCTAGTTTGGTGTTTTTCCCCTTATTGGATACAATAGCTGCCCTGCCAAGTGCCAATCTCTTCTCCCAATATAATGTAGGGTTGTTCTTTTAAGATAAACTCCTACACACACTTTCAAGGATAAAAACTCCATTTAACACTGTGGGATTTACTGCTGGGAAAACATTCATAGAAAGGCATTGTTAGATACTTCTGAACATATAGGCTATTTAAATCCCACTGATGTCCCTGGCATGCAAGCAATCTTACTGTGAGCAAGAGTCCATTCATAGATTCTAAGTAAATATATCACATGAAAATTCCATTTATTTTAATGAAATATTGTTAGAATTTGGATGAAATGGCCTTTTCCCGAGCTATATTTTATTTGCATGTTCTTTGTTTGAATCAACATGAAATTATCTCTTAGAAGCCCTCACAGACGAAGCTAATTAGAAGAAAGCTAAATAAACCAAGATATTTGGATGTAAGGAAAAGGACTTTTGAGTGTAAAGTGGATTCAAAGGTAAAACTGAAAACAATACTGCATAGATGGGTTTCACACGGAGGAACAGAAAATTGACTTCAAGTGTTTAGCAACAATTTTGGGAAAAGTGAGCAAATGTGAGAAGCTTTGCTTTTAACATTTCAGCAGGCATTTTACATAATTTTCCAATTTTTGCAATTAATTTTAACTGATTTTATATCTGTTGTATCTTTTGTTGTTTAGATAGGTAGCCAACATGGTGCCCTCTAGCTGTTGCTGGACTACAACTCCCATCATCTTTGACCATTGGCCGTGCTAGCTGGGGGTTGATGGGAGTTGTAATTTAACAACATCTGAAGGGCACCATGTTGACCACCCATGGCTTAGTGAGGAATGGGGAACATTTGGGTCTCTAGATGTTGCTGAATTACAACTCCCATCAGCCCTAGCAAGTATGGGCAATGGCCAGGGTTGATGGAAGTTGTAGTTCAGCAACATCTAGAAGACAAAATGTTCCCCACAACTGGTTTAGAGACAATGGTGTTTAGCAGTATATAAACTGTCAAAATAAATAAATAGTATCAAGAAATGTTCACCTCAGAACAGCTGTTTCTTTCCTTATGTCATTATTATCTTGGATGATAATCTCTTATGTTGACGAACGTTGTTTAATAATCTCCACAGAGAAAATAGATGCATACATCCAGTATAATTCAAAAAGGTACTCTGTAATCCTAACCATACCAGAAAGAGCACTGCCTTGATGCTTGCATTCCTAACTCATCCTTGGTGTAATTATGAAGAAAAACAGCTAGGTACAAAAGGGGTGTGGGGTGGGAATGTAATAACTGGTTTGTTATTTATGATTTACACAAAGGCTACCATGACAGCACAACAGCACATGTAATTATGATGCCCCAAATCAAGTTTGCATTGACGATTGTTTCATTGCATTTCATCCAACTATCTTAAGAAAGCAATCTTTTTTCAGAAGAAAGCTACCAATTTCTTGTCAGCTCAGAATAACTTGAAGAAGTTTCCTTATGAAACCAGTGATGCTTTTTTGACAACCTTCCACTTCAAAGTTTATACAAACACTTCATTAATTTAGTCTGTCATGGGTCCTCCACTATACAACTGCAATTCATAGAAATTGGCTGTGATTATTTACATGAAGATACTGCTTTAGAAAGTAATTGCAGCGCATAGCCGGGAAATGAAGAGGCAAGACAAGGTGAGGTGTGGGTAAATCAAGGGCCACGTTTATTGAATGAAGCCAATTACATGCTTTATTGCATGGTAGAATGATCTGCAGAGCCATTGTGGAACATATCTCTCCCCATTGGGCGATGGCACCCTGCCATGGGAAAAGGGGGGTGAGCCAAGCCCAATCTCTTCTTCCGGGCCCCATCCCCGCATGGTGGTTAGGGAGGCCTTCCTGATCCACCCCCCCCGGGCCGCACAACCTCTGAGTGGGTAGTACAGGTTAGCCTCAAAGGTGAGCCTTATCCTGCCAACCGGCCGCACAACCTGGAAGGCAGACCTCAGAACCCACCAATCACCTTAAAGGGTGCCTAAGGGTGGTCACCAAACCCTACCTTATTAACTTCCATCATAATCCACTTAATGTGACCGAATAACCTACTTACAGATTAAACTAACAGGACAGGCAACAAGCCAAATCAAATTAAGCCAAATGAATTAAACAAATTAGCCAAATCAGGAGAATAGTACAGGGTAGGCAAAAAACTTGTCAGCAAACAAAGGCTGGCGAGCCAAAAATTCCTACCCGGCCCTGAAGTGACCAGTTAGACTTGTACTGCCCTAAAGGGAGCGTGGGTGGGTATCACGTAAGACCGAAAAGAGGCCAAGGGGAGACGAAGCAGGGCTTAAATAGTCACCCTGCTCCGCCCCTTACGCAACAGGCGCGCATGGCTCATAGCGCCAAAATGGGGTTTGAAGCCATGCCAGGTCTTCACCGGCATGGCTGCAAAGGCCCATCCTTCCTGGAGCCTTTTGGCCTGACGATGACGGGAAATCTCAGTAAATATTACAGTGTGCTTTGACAAATCTGCTAAGATTTGCAAATGCAAATTTAGGATGCACATATATGTATGTACGCACATATATGTACAGATGTAAAATTACATGTACTTTATTTTATTTAAAACATTCACAGCACAATCTTATTCATGTCTACCTAGAAGTAAGTTCCATTGAATTCAATGGGCTTTCTCTTGGATGAATGGTGTAGCATTACAAATGGGTAAGACTTTTAACTCTATAGGCTTTGAAGTTTAACTTTATTTAAATTTATTATAAATAGATGTACATTTTCTTCTCCATATTTGTGCTAACTGGTTGTATCTAAGGCACTTTATTAGTTACAGTGCAGTGGCCATTCATAAAAAATGAATATATCATAACATAGGCATTCTAGTATTTGTAAGCCAATTAATACATGAAGTATGATAAAAATCCATTGTATCAATTCAATCATATTTTAGGGGAACTTTAAAAAAAATCCCCATGAAAGTTTCTGTTTCAGGCTACACTGTAATGGTAATACAATTATGTATTATGTTCAGTGTTGGTCTTAATTAATCATAATAATATCAACACTAATAAGATAACACTGATTCACCATTGTGAATATCTACCAATCAAAACATCAGTCTCACTGAAAGCAATGGGTTTAGGCAGATCTAACTCTGCATAGGATTGAGCTATTAATTTGGTGTTAACAAGACTGGGAAATCCTTGTCTGAGCCTCAACAAGTTTTAGCTAGTGCACAGGAGTTACTATATATAGTAACTTCCTGATAAAGGTAAATGTGTCCCCGCACTTTAATTGCTAGTCATTTCCGACTCGTAGGGTGACATCTTGCGACGTTTACTCGGCAGACCGTATATATGGGGTGGGATTGCCAGTTCCCCGCCCTTTCTTTACCCCCCCCAAGCATATGCTGGATACTCATTTTACCGACCACGGATGGATGGAATGCTGAGTGGACCTCGACCCCTTTTACCGGAGATTCGACTTCCTCCTTCCGTTGGAATTGAACTCCTGCTGTGAGCAGAGCTTCGGCTGCGTTACTGCTGCTTACCACTCTGTGCCATGGAGGGTCAATAACTTCCTGATACTGGATGATAAAAATGTGATGATGGCTTTTCAGAACTGGAAATATTGTTTTCCAGCTGTGGTATTAGACATGAACACATGACTACATGATAGCTTCTGCGGCAGAGCTGGACCAGATTGGGGATTTTGTGATGTGCTGTTTCTTGTTGTTTCTTGTGTTGGTCATTTGTCTGCCTGTAACCTGTACAAGGGACTATTTATTATATATGTGCAATGAGCCTCCTGTGTATGTTCTCTCTCACAGAAGAAATGCAAAATACATATTTAATGCAACAAGAAGCATCTTCATTTTATAGGATATCCCTCACTAGGAATGGACAAGAGAAAAAAAGTTGGTGGGATAGCTTTTGTAGGAATGAGAGGGGGAAAGATTTGGATTATATAGAATTATCACTGTGAGGTCTGCTACAGACCTTCTCCTCGGACCACACCTCTGGAAAAGTCAGGGTTAAATGCTGACTCCTACAAATTTCTAGCTTTTCAGATTTTCTCCTCAGTGTCTGGGTCTTAAATAATGTGTGTGAGAAAGAATTGCTTAAATGTCCACTGTATCTTTGCACAGGAGGAGGATGGGGAGACAACCAGGACAAGGTGGCTCCACCTCCAGTGCCCTCCTGGCTTTGCCTTCAGTGATCCTGTCTTTCATTAGCTGTCCTGGCCACTACCCTACCAGCTCCAGTGGCTATGAGCCACCACTGAGTTTGCCTCATTTGAGATTCCTGGTTTGACTCTGTGACCTATTAATTTATAAAAGTGTTTCTATACTGCCTTATCATAAAATATCAAGGTGATGTGCACCCATAAACTGTTATTAAAAGTAATACAAATGATCACCAAAGTGACTGATAAATCATTTTAAACAGCTGTAAAGGCCTGTTGGCATAAAAAAGGTAATCAAGAGACACCTGCAAGTCAAAAGTGAGGATGCCATCTTTGATGCACAAAGTGGCACTACCACCAGTACACACTTTCCTGTTCTTGTAGCGTTTGTATCCAGAGATTACTGAGGTTAGTGTATCCTACTAGTCCTCTCTATTCCACCAGCTTTGTGTTATGTTCACTAAAGGTATGTTCTCCTTAAAACCAAGCATTTCAGCTCCTTCCATCATGGCTTGGAGCTTACAACATTAACATATCAATACCATCTGCCATCCTGAGCAGTCTGGCTCCATGTTAGTTCAGGAGGAGTCACTCCCTTTCATGCAGTTTCAGGTTGTCCCAAAGTGTTCCTCAGTGCCTAACAAAGCCAAACTCACTCTTCCAGCTGTACTATGCTTACATTGAGACCTCTCAGCAATGTCTGTCCAGCTCTCCCTGTATGTAGAACAGGTAGCATTTCTGGAAAAGCCACCTTGGAGGTCCTGGATTTTAATGCCCTACCTAGCAATCCAAATTTTGCTTCCAGGACTGCACAACTACATTTCCTGAAGCCTCAAGCTAATTAACTTTTCATGAGGAGCAAGATCTAACTCTAGAGGAGCTGATAATAGCACTGATTCACATAGGGACACAGGTGGCAGCCGTATACTGATTCAGACCATTGGTCCATCCAGCTCAGTGTTGTCTACACTGACTGGCAACAGTTCTCTGTGTTTGAGATAGGGGATTTTCCCAGCCAGAGACTAAACCTGGGGCTTTCTCCATCCAAAGCAGATGCTCTGCCACTGAGCTACAACCTTTCTCTATGTTTGAGTAAACATGTATAGGAAGGGGAAGGATAGCCCATTCCTGAAGCAACTCTGCACTAAACTGCCATTGTGGTTCTACAGTACTGGGAAATGCGGGCAGTGTTTGCAGTCAATGAACCACAATATCCTGGTACTACATCTTAGAAAGAGAAAGTATGAAACCCTTTTTTTTGCAATTTGTAAGGAAGGGTTTTTTCTGTTATTTTTTCCACATCCATATATTTGTTTATATCTCTGCAATGCAAAGTGACAGGTGACTAGCATTTGAGGGAAATATGCTATTTTCAAATCAAATACCAGCTGTCACGTTAGATAGAGTATAGCATCAGAAAATTTACAGCCTAGTTCACAAAAATTGTATGTGTCTGCAATTGTATGTGTGTGCAACTCACAATTCTGTGTGAAATAGTTGCTTGTATATGCTTCATATGGTTTACTTGATAAGGGCTCACATAAAGACCAATCAAATTGGTCCTGGTTCAGAGTGTTGTCAATGCATTTTAACATAAAGATATGAGGAACCGGCTAGCTCCTTTTCTTATGCAGGCAAGACATTCAACCTGATCTTATTCATATTTACTCAAAAGTAAGTCCCACTGTGTTCAATGGGGCTTTCTCCCTGTAAGTGCATATTAGCATATAGCTGCTTTTAGGTTTTCCATTGTGTTTAATTGGCCATCACTATTTAAACTAAATAGAAAGGTGGATATAGGTTTCAGTTCTGTTATGTAATAATAGTCCCATGCCAGGCCAAAATATTATACTTTGGGGCATTTATTTAATTGCTGGTCTGCCCTTTTGCTAGTAAAATAAATACACAGGCAGTCTCTCATCCAGCTAGGCACAGAGCTAACTTACAGGTTTCTTTGTACTTTTGAGCAGATTCCAAATTAGGCATCTAAGAAATTATTTTATTTTATGAGATTTTCTATAGCAGGCAGTATGCTAGTAAGTTGCATCTTATTTTACCTTCTATGTGGGCTCTCAGCAAAGGTTTACACGCCTCACCCTTTAATTACAGACCTCTTCACATGGAGCTCCCTTATATTAGGCTTGTTCACATGTTACATTGTACGCAGATATAAGCTGTCTCTACACATGTATAAGTGTTTGTGCAAAAGAGTGTAAATGTGCTGATTTGTACAACTGAAATATTGTGTATACTGATCCATAGACTGTACACTCATTGAATGCTACATGTGAATAACTGTTCAAGTGTATAGCTCAGCTGTTAGTGTCCACAGGTACAAAGATTATACACTTGTTAAATGTGTGAACACCCCAACTGATATTTGGTCCAGAAAAAAACCCTGTAGTGTCTCTTCTGATTGATAGATGCTCTTCAAGATCTCAGGCAGAGACCTTTTTTCCACGCTTCCTCTAGAGATCATTTAACTGAAGATACCAGGGATCAAACCTGGAACACTGACCATGGAAAGCAGGTGTTCAGTCATTAAGCTATTGGCCCTTGGATACTTTATATATAGAAGTACTTGAAGCACCTTCAGATCATTCCTATCCAAAGAAAAAACAGCACTTGCAGTTGATGTACTTCCACACGTAAAGTAATCAAGACCCTAGAGCTCAATAGCCGAGCAGATGCTTTGCATGCTTGATGTTCCAGGTTTAAGCGTTGCCATCTTCAGCTCTAAGAATCCCTGGCAGGGGCAAAACGTTAGACTCCAAAGTCAAATGGAATCTAACCATGGACTCATCACAATATGATTCTGTCTGGATTTGCATTAGCTGAAAGAGAGAAGTGGCCATTGGTAGAATGTTACAGATCTAAAATATCCCATGCTATCATCCAACTGCTCACAACCATACATTTGCACTCTGATTATGTAAAAGAATTTGGATGTTAATTCAGCCTTCTTCAGAAACAGCAGCCAGGGTTAGAGTGGCATCCTTTGACAATCAGCAATGCAACATCAGGATAACTGTGAAGATATCATAGAATAGTAGAGTTGGAAGGGGCTTATAAGGCCATTGAGTCCAACTCCTGCTCAATGCAGTATTCCTGTTTAAAGCATAATCGACAGCTGGCTGTCCAGCTGCCTCTTTAATGCCTCCAGTATTGGAGAGCCCACCACCTCCTTAGGCAGTTGGTTCCTAACAGTTAGGAAGTTTTTCCTGATGTTCAGCTTAAATGTGACTTCCTGTAACTTGAGCTCATTATTCCATGTCCTGCATTCTGGGATGATTGAGAAGAGATCCTGGCCCTCCTCTGTGTGACAACCTTTCAAGTACTTGAAGGGTGCTATTATATCTCCCCTCAATCTTCTCTTCTCAAGGCTAAACATGCCCAGTTCTTTCTGTGTCTCCTCATAGGGCTTTGTTTCCAGTCCCCTGATCACCTTTGTTGCCCTCCTCTGAACCTATTCCAGTTTGTCTGCATTCTTTTGAAAGTGTGGTGTCCAGAACTGGACATAGTACTCAAGATGAAGCCTAACCATGCTGAATAGAGGGGAATTAGTACCTCATGCAATTTGGAAACTATACATTTGTCAATGCAGCCTAAAATAGCATTTGCCTTTTTTGCAGCCATATCACACAGATGGCTCATATTCAGCTTGGGATCAACAATTCCAAGACCATTCTCACGTGTAGTATTGCTGGGTCAAGTATCACCCAAATACACATATAACTGTATATTTGATTTCTTTTTCTAGGTGAAGACCTTTGCTTTTAAATTTCATTCTGTTGTTTTTAGCCCAGTGCTCCGGCCTATCTAGATCTCTTTGAATGTTGTTTCTGTCCCTCCCAATTTTGTATCATCTGAACATTTGATAAACATTCTCTGCACCTCCTAATTCAAGTCATTAATAAAAAATGTTGAAGAGCACTGGGTTCAGAATCGAGCCCTGAAGTACCCCACTCGTTACCTCCCCTCACTTTGAGAAGGAGACATTGATAAGCATTCTTTGAGTACAATTCTCTAGACAACTGTGGATGGACCTGATAGTTGTCCCATCCAAACCACTTTTAGCTAGCTTGCTAATCAGAGTATCATGGGGCACTTTGTCAAAAGCTTTGCTGAAGTCGAGATATATTATGTCCACAGCATTCCCACAGTCTACCAGGGAGGTTACTAAGATTAGTCTGGCAGGATTTGTTCTTGACAAATCCATGTTGGCTTCTAGTAATCACTAGACATAATTTTACTTGCACCATGCAAAGGATGGAATTGTTACATGAGGCCATTTACACCATGGGGGCATGTCTAAAATTAAATGGCTGTATCTATCATGCATTAATAGCTAATTTTTGTGGATAGGTAGTAAGAATGTAAGGCAGCTAGCAAAGTTTTTTACTGTTACATTTAGACTTCTCAAGCAGATACTGTGATATCACAGAAATGGGAACAATGTACAAAAGCAAGATAGCTGAAGGCACAGAACATGATCCTGAGCTGATGCCTTTGCTGTGCAATTCAACTCAAATCAACATAGCTCTATTGAGATTCACTGGATTACTCTGCTTCATTCCCAAAACTGAGTTCTCTAAAAACAAACAAACAAACCTGGATTAATTGCTAGCAGCATCTCATCTCTCTTTTTGTTTCCAGAGCTTTTTTATTTTGTTTCTTATTGTGAGAGAGGATCAGAAAGAGGGCAAGTAGAGTAGGTAACAGAAACTGAGAGTCTGCTTGTGTTCTTCTCTCATTTGGCCCATTAAAATAAAACTCTTTTACGTAGTTTACCTGATGGTGCTCAGAGCAACAACTGGAAAACTGCGCTTCTTTCTAGCATTGCCATTTAACCTGTTTAAAATTAAGCCTTTTATTAGCCCAAAGAAGGCAGAAGGAAATAATAGCAGCTCAGAGATAGCAATTACCGCTGTTCCATTGTGTAAGGGTATTTTTTAGAGTGGGCTATATAGTGCTTAGCAGTTCACCAGCCTTATTGTTTCCAAGAATGCATAAAGTCTTTCCTGTCTTAACAGTAATATTCACACACACACACACACACACATATATGTTCATATATATATATGTGTGTGAATCAAGAGTCCCAGTGGTTGCACAGAATGTGCTGCAATGAACTCTCTGGGAAGAGAGCTCAGTAAAAGGGATACATGACGCTATGTGCTAGAAGCCATTAAGCTTTCTCAGTACGCTTCTAATGAGCTTATGATAGCCCTGCAAAATGACTGTTTTTACTCCAACCTTAGCAAATTACAGTATGTGCAAATTAAATCAGTGGGACCTGATAACAAGCTGTTCCTCTCCATGTCTACCACTTCTTTTAAGAAGAAGTGAACGATTATGAAACACAGTAGCAGCACCATATTGAATTCATGCTCGGGTTTCTAGTGCAGGGTGCTTAGTTTGTGTCTATTGTTGTTTGTGTAACACCTCATATTACAGACTCTTCAGGTTAGAGCTGCATGGGAACACCTCGGGCACACTGCAGAATTTTAGAACAGTGTCTTGTTACATGTCTCTATTATAGTTTAGATAAATGAACAATTGCATTGACACAAGGTCCAGAATCTGGAATATAGTCAGAGAAGGTGCTAGCAGAGGAGGCTGTGGCTCTGATGTCAGTAGGGCAGTGACTCCACCCTGGGTTTTAGCTTTAACTTCCAAAGAATTGTCCCACCAGCATCTCACCCATCAGCCACCAAGAACCTGGAACCAGCAGTAGTTTATTTACAGCTCATTCCAGAGAGAAAAACTTTCATCTGAACTGATTGTGATGAAAGTGCCAATTGTGTGGCAGAAATTACTTTGTCTTCACTAAAGACTATGATTGAATCAGTCAGCCAATATTAGTGTTAATGTGTGATGTTTGCATAATGACAAATATATGTCTGTTTTGCACTCAGAAGATAAAAGCCATTTCCTCCTATCATTTTGTGCCTGGACGAGAACAGTGTCCCCTCTTTGACAGTCTTTCGGTGCCTGGCCCTAATTGATACTCTGAAAATCAGCGTCATATGCATCTCCAGCGAGATGATATATGGCTTTCTTTTGTTCTTTCCCATTTTATATATATTTAAAGTGTGTAACAAAGAGCTTTTTCTAAAGCCAGCCTCATTGACTGTGAATATGTGAAACATCAGTGATGATTAGTAGAGACAGGAGATCAAAAAACCATGAAACACTTTTGAAACCATGATAGGAAGTGACTCACTCTCTCTGGCTGCTGATTTATTGATACTGACAACATTGTTTTTTCTTCATTTTTAAACAACTAAAAAGTACCTTCTTCTTGGGGAAAATACTGAAGCCAAATGAAAAATAAATCATTCCCTCCAACTCAGGAGCAATGAGTACCTTTGCTTCTGAAAGAGGCTGCCTAAGAAGGGCTTTTAACAAAAACTGAAAAGGTTAAAAATGACTTTCAAATAAGCTTTTTTATATATAACCATCTGATATATTTTGCGGCAACCTTCAAAGATCCAACCCAGGGGCTATTTTATATCCATAAACGCAAGGGCCAATACCATTCAACCTCTATCAACCCAAAAGTCTTGGAATAGCAATTCAAATCCCATCTCCCAATCACTGCATATCTATTAAACAGCTAATGCGGGCATTTGATTTTCAATCGCCCAAGGTACTTGGGAGACATGGTTTTGAAGATGAACATATACTAGACAATTTTAAAAAGAGAAACAACAAAAAGTAAGTTGTACTGGTCCTCTAAGAACAATAAATGCCCATTCAGAAGTACAAAGAGCCCTATCACGAGGACTGTGTGGGAGGGACAGGACACATTGTAACAGTACTTTACAGGAATCCCAGCAACAATCTCTGCATCTCCCAGAGTCATGTGCTATCCTACACTGATAATATCAGTTCTGGCAAGGACTCCCTAAGAAACTTAACACATGAGTTAAGAATATTTTTATTTATTTATATATTTGTTTTAAATATGAATACCAGGCCTAATTTTGAAAGAAACTCAAGTTGCTCTCCAGGAGCTCCCCAAGGAAGACTTGTAAGGTTGGCTGAAAAGATAATTGGGCGCTCATGCTACATGCATTTATGAAATCAAGAAGATCTGTTAACATATTTTTGGTACTATGGGGCAGTCCCAAGGGAGGGGCACATCAAAGGTCTCTGAGGCATGAGTTCCATACTCTTCATGTTGATGTGGAAGTAAACAGGAAATGCTTTATGACAAAATTTATTCCAGCAAGGGGAAGGGCCATAGCTCAGTGGTAGAGCATCTGCCTTGCATGAAGAAGGTCCCGGGTTCAATCCCCAGCATCTCCAGGTAGGGCTAGGAGAGAATCCTGACTGAAATCCTGGATAGCCGCTGCCAGTCAGTGTAGACAATACTGAGCTAGGCCAATGGCCTAATGCAGATTTCTACATCCCTATGTTCACATAAGCTCATCAGCCTCTTGGGAGTTGCCACAGAACAGAGTTCAATGTTTGCTCAAGAAAAAACAGGTAAGTCAGCTTCTTCCTTCATGGTGGTAGATCAGAGCCTTTGCAGTTCTTCCTCCACAAGTTCCAGTTCACCTTTCTGTACACAGGGATCCCCCTAATCAGATTCTGGATCCGCAGACCATGGATGGTGCCTGCTGAGAATGAAGATATCTGGAATAAGACAATCTAGGTAAGTTTGTCTCAGGGTTCTCCCAGTTGGTAGGACAATGGGCTCTCCTTCCTCATTCTAAGGCCCTGGACTGGAAGCCCTCATCCCTTCTTCAAGCCACCTTATTTTGTGGAGCTCTGGTGGATAAATCAAGAGCTAGATGTTAGACAGCTAAGGAGCATGCTCCTCTGTTCAGTGAGGGTTAAGGTTCTGGTCTTGGTCCTCACCCAGTAAGGCTCCTGGGTGGCAAGGGAGGTAGTGAGCTTTCTCCCCTAAGCTTTAATAGTGGGGACTTCTCCTCTTTTCCTGGTGGATAGGAACTAACTCACCCTGTTTGGGTGCCTTCTTGCATCTTCGATCTCCCTTTCCTCCATTTCTCCTCCCTCCTTTTGCCCACTCACTGCAATGCTTAAGTCTGGGTCCTGGCTCTATCCTTCATCCACACCCTTTGCTGCCAGCTGGACCTCTTTCTCCTCCATGGGTGTGGCCTCTTGTCAGTGTCCCAGTGTGGCTTCCAAAGAGCCTCCTGGCAAACATGAAGTACAAGTTGGAGGGGCAGGATTGCACCTTGAGATTGATAAACAAATAGCTCCTTCTTGCCACACTGGGCTCCTACTGGGAGGAAGGGCAGCATATAAATTTAATAAATAAATAAATAGACAAATGGTCCAGGAATACTTTGAACAAGTTCAAATCTCCAGGGACTGATGAACTGCATCCTAGAGTAATGAAGGAACTGGATGAAGAACTCTCAGAACCAGTCTATTATCATTACAAAATCATGGAGGATGGGTGAAGTTCCAGATGACTGGAGGAGGGATAATGTGGCCCTTATATTCAAAAAGCGCAAAAAGGAAGAACCTGGGATCTACAGACCAGTCAGTCTGACATCAGTCCCTGGGAAAATTATGGAGCAGATTATAAAGCAGTCAATTTGTAAGCACCTTGTAAACAATGCAGTGATTACTAGAAACTAACATGGATTTGTCACAACTAAATCCTACCAGACATAAGAACATAAGAACATAAGAAGAGCCTGCTGGATCAGGCCAGTGGCCCATCTAGTCCAGCATCCTGTTCTCACAGTGGCCAACCAGGTGCCTGGGGGAAGCCCGCAAGCAGGACCCGAGTGCAAGAACACTCTCACCTCCTGAGGCTTCCGGCAACTGGTTTTCAGAAGCATGCTGCCTCTGACTAGGGTGGCAGAGCACAGCCATCATGGCTAGTAGCCACTGATAGCCCTGTCCTCCATGAATTTGTCTAATCTTCTTTTAAAGCCATCCAAGCTGGTGGCCATTACTGCATCTTGTGGGAGCAAATTCCATAGTTTAACTATGCGCTGAGTAAAGAAGTACTTCCTTTTGTCTGTCCTGAATCTTCCAACATTCAGCTTCTTTGAATGTCCACAAGTTCTAGTATTATGAGAGAGGGAGAAGAACTTTTCTCTATCCACTTTCTCAATGCCATGCATAATTTTATACACTTCTATCATGTCTCCTCTGACCCGCCTTTTCTCTAAACTAAAAAGCCCCAAATGCTGTAACCTTTCCTCGTAAGGGAGTCGCTCCATCCTCTTGATCATTCTGGTTGCCCTCTTCTGAACCTTTTCCAACTCTATAATATCCTTTTTGAGATGAGGCGACCAAAACTGTACACAGTATTCCAAATGCGGCCGCACCATAGATTTATACAACGGCATTATGATATCGGCTGTTTTATTTTCAATACCTTTCCTAATTATTGCTAGCATGGAATTTGCCTTTTTCACAGCTGCCGCACACTAGGTCGACATTTTCATCATGCTGTCCACTACAACCCCGAGGTCTCTCTCCTGGTCGGTCACCGCCAGTTCAGACCCCATGAGCGTATATGTGAAATTCAGATTTTTTGCTCCAATATGCATAATTTTACACTTGTTTATATTGAATTGCATTTGCCATTTTTCCGCCCATTCACTCAGTTTGGAGAGGTCTTTTTGGACCTCTTCGCAATCCCTTTTTGTTTTAACAACCCTGAACAATTTAGTGTCGTCAGCAAACTTGGCCACTTCACTGCTCACTCCTAATTCTAGGTCATTAATGAACAAGTTGAAAAGTACAGGTCCCAATACCGATCCTTGAGGGACTCCACTTTCTACAGCCCTCCATTGGGAGAACTGTCCGTTTATTCCTACTCTCTGCTTTCTGCTTCTTAACCAATTCCTTATCCACAAGAGGACCTCTCCTCTTATGCCATGACTGCTAAGCTTCCTCAGAAGCCTTTGGTGAGGTACCTTGTCAAACGCTTTTTGAAAGTCTAAGTACACTATGTCCACTGGATCACCTCTATCTATATGCTTGTTGACACTCTCAAAGAATTCTAATAGGTTACTGAGACAGGACTTTCCCTTGCAGAAGCCATGCTGGCTCTGCTTCAGCAAGGCTTGTTCTTCTATGTGCTTAGTTAATCTAGCTTTAATAATACTTTCTATCAGTTTTCCAGGGACAGAAGTTAAGCTAACTGGCCTGTAATTTCCGGGATCCCCGCTGGATCCCTTTTTGAAGATTGGCGTTACATTTGCCACTTTCCAGTCCCCAGGCACGGAGGAGGACCCGAGGGACAAGTTACATATTTTAGTTAGCAGATCAGCAATTTCACATTTGAGTTCTTTGAGAACTCTTGGGTGGATGCCATCCGGGCCCGGTGATTTGTCAGTTTTTATATTGTCCATTAAGCTTAGAACTTCCTCTCTCGTTACCACTATTTGTCTCAGTTCCTCAGAATCCCTTCCTGCAAATGTTAGTTCAGGTTCAGGGATCTGCCCTATATCTTCCACTGTGAAGACAGATGCAAAGAATTCATTTAGCTTCTCTGCAATCTCCTTATCGTTCTTTAGTACACCTTTGACTCCCTTATCATCCAAGGGTCCAATTGTCTCCCTAGATGGTCTCCTGCTTTGAATGTATTTATAGAATTTTTTGTTGTTGGTTTTTATGTTCTTTTTATGTTCTATGAAAGACAACTTTTATCTCATGTTTTATTAGGTAACCTCCCTGGTAGACTGTGGGAATGCTGTGAAAATAATATATCTCAACTTCAGCAAAGTTTTTGTCAAAGTGCCCCATTATATTCTGATTAGCAGGCTAGTTAAAGCCGCTATTAGGTGGATCCACAGTTGGCTAGAATTTGCACTCAAAAATGCTTATCAGTGGTTACTTCTCAAGGGAAGGTAATGAGTGGTGTATCGCAGGGCTCAGTCCTGGACCCAGTGCACTTCAACATTTTTATTAATGACTTGGATGAAATGGTGCAGGGAATGTTTATCATATTTGCAGATGATACAAAATTCAAAGGGATAGCTAATACCCTGGACAACATAAACAAAATTCAAAGAGATCTTGATAGACTGGTGCATTGGACTGAAAACAATATAATGAAATTTAACAGGGATAAGTGCAAAGTTCTACACACAGAAAAAGGAAAACTAATCCACAGTTATAAGATGGGGAATACTTGGCTCAGCAATACTACATGCCAAAAGGATCTTGGAATTGTTGTTGATCACAGGTGGAATCTGAGTCAACAATGCTATGTTGCTGCAAAAAAAGCAAATGCTGTTTTAGGCTGCATTAAGAGAAGTATAGTTTCCAAATTGCATGAAGTACTAGTTCCCCTCTATTCAGCATGGTTAGGTATCATCTTGAGTACTATGTCCAATTCCGGACACCACATTCTCAGAAGGATGCAGACAAACTGGAACAGGTTCAGAGGAGGGCAACAAGGATGATCAGGGGACTAGAAACCATGCCCTATGAGGAGACACTGACAGAACTGGGCATGTCTAGCCTTGAGAAGAGAAGACTGAGGAGAGATATGATAGCACTCTTCAAGTACTTGAAAGGTTGTCACACAAAGGAGGGCCAGGATCTCTTCTTAATCATCCCAGAATGCAGGACGTGCAATAATGGGCTCAAGTTACAGGAAGCCAGAGTTCAGCTGAATATCAGGAAAAACTTCTTTTTTTTTTTTACAATATTTTTATTCAAATTTCCATAAAACAAACAAAACAAAATCATAAAACATTCAAAGACAAAAAACAAAACAAAAATGATTAAACAAAAAAATAAAATGTTGACTTCCCATTTGTCGCAGATCAGTTATAGGTCTACAATATATAACAATCCTGTCTCTTAAATTATATTATAAAATCACTTTCCTCCAGTAGTTATCTTAATTAATCATCAAATCTCATAGCCATTACTTTATTCTTTCCACAAAAAGTCAAAGAGAGGTTTCAATTCTTTAAGAAATATATCTGTCAATTTTTCTCCAAATAAACATGTCGATTAATCCATCTCGTTAATAATAATAATAATCTTATTGTCATAACCATAGTCCAAATAAACATATCGATTAATCCATCTCATCAAATCTGTTAAGTCCAATAATTTCAATAGCCATTATTCCATTATCCATATTAATTCCATCTTCCATCTTCAGTAGTCCTGTTAAGTCCAGTAATTTCAGTGTCCAATCTTCCATTATCAGTATTCCATAATAATCTTGCTATCATAGCCATAGTCATATAATAAGAGTCTGATGGGAATTTCCTCTATCCCAAATATTTTCTTGCCATCAATTCTGAATAAGTTGCTGAAATATTGTTGTAAAGTCATATCTCTGTTCTTCTTTTTTACAAAATGCACTGGCTCATCTCTTGAGAGTTTTTCCATTGTCACATGGCTGCAGTTAATTCCATAGATTTTCTCTATATCAAGCTCCATCACGTCATTCCAGTCCAGAAAATTATCCAAGCCATTGATAACTTTATCTCTAATATCTTCATTAATTTCTTCAGAGATAACGTTAAGTTCCAAACAGTAGATTTTATTTCTAATATCCATAAACTCCAGATCTTTTTCCAATTCCACATTTGTTCCAATCTCCAGGGCTTGTATCTTCCCTTTATTTTTTCTTTTCTCATCTCTGATCTCATTCTCCTCTCTCACAGGATCCCCTATTTCTTTAAGCTCCTGCGTCATTTTGCTCAGTTCAATTTTCAGCTCCTCACTGCCCTGTCGCAGGGTTTGTTTCGTTGTCTCAATCTCATCCATTATTTTCTGAAACATAATTACTTCCAGATTCTCAGCCACTTTCTTGATTGCCATTTTTAAAACCACGAAAACAAAACAAAAATAAAGAAGAACCACTTCTTATTCAGCAACAATTGGGTTAATATTCCAGGCTTGATGACATCACAGTATAAACAGAGGAGCCTGCCTTATCTCTCTATGTTCTAGAATACAAAACAAATTTAGTTCCCAGCATCAAAACAGTTAGTGGCGTCGTGAAGAAGCAGATTCGTCAAAATAAAATAGACCAAAAAGAGAATAGTCCCAGACAATATAATGTTCCTCGGAATAGAAATCCCTCTTCTGTTTATATCTTTAGAACGCACTTCCAGGACAGCTTTTTGCAATAGAAACAGAGATAAGCTGTTAATTTCGTGAATAACAGAGAAGAGTTATAGCTCACCCAGAAGTTCTTTAAAGCTGATTCATTTGACAAATCTCTTTTTGCTGCAACAATTTAAACCAAGTAAAAAAAAGAAAGAAGGGTGCTTGCCTGTTAGTCCGTTTTCTCTTTGAAGAAAAGATAAACGTATCGCATTAATCAGATAGAGCTTGTTCGGAAGTCCGTCCGGCATTGCTGGCTGGACCTTTTCTCATAAATTAATGAAATCCAGTCCTCCCAGCAAAAACAGGCTTTTGAGGTTGATCTCTACGTTTCTCCCTGCCCGGGAGAAATTTCATCAGTCAAAAAAAAAAAATGTTCTGACTGATTTATATCTGAATAAGCTTCTTGTGAGGCAGGAGCCCGTCTCAAAAGCAGGCACAAGCGAAGTCACCCTTCCCGGAAGTCATCAGGAAAAACTTCCTAACTGTTAGAGCGGTACGACAATGGAACCAACACTGGAGGCATTCAAGAGGCAGGTGGACAGCAATCTGTTGGGTATGCTTTAAGCTGGATTCCTGCATTAAGCAGGGGGTTGGACTCAATAGCCTTATAGGCCCCTTCCAACTGTATATTCTATCATTCTATGTAGTAAGAAGTAAGAGTTTGTTTATTCTGCAGTTATTATAATGAGTAGAGCAGGACTGGGTGCTTGTTGTTAAAGGGTGAAATAAAGAGATAACTTTAAAGGTATCTGAAAAATGGCTTCCCTAAGTTATTCTTTACTCGTTTAAAGTACTCACTCTACTTACTATCATAGTCACTATTTTTCTTGAGTACTTGATGGCAAAGGATGAAAACAGCCCTAGATGAACAGAAATATTCCTATGTATACTACAGTTAGCTAGCTGGTTGCCCAGCTACCTAGGTTGTAAATCAGGCCTAATTTCTGATTTTCCTAATATGTGCAGTTCAGCAGGAGGCTTTTTCAGGGTTTATAGACAGAAAAATCAACTCAACAACCAGTAAAAGAAATATCAGTGCTTTCCACAAGCAGTTTCCAATTGCTTAGTTAGCCCTTTATAGAGTAGCCAGTTTATTTTATTTATTTGTTGATTAGATTTATATCCTGCCCTTCCTCCCAGTAGGAGCTCAGGGTGGTAAACAAAAGCACTAAAAACACTCTAAAACATCATAAAAACAGACTTTAAAATATATAAAAACAAAACATGCTTAAAACATATTAAAACAAAACATCTTTAAAAATATATTTTTAAAAAAAGCTTTAAAAACACATTAAAAAGCAATTCCAACACAGACACAGACTGCAATAAGTTCTCAACTTAAAGGGGTTGTTGAAAGGGGAAGGTCTTCAGTAGGTGCTGAAAAGATAACAGAGATGGTGCCTGTCTAATATTTAAGGAGAGGGAATTCCACAGAGCAGGTGCCACTACACTAAAGGTCCAGTGTTGTGAGGAATGGACCTCCTGATAAGATGGTATCTGCAGGAGGCCCTCAACTGCAGAGTGCAGTGATCGACTGGGTATATAAGGGGTAAGAAGGTCTTTCAGGTATCCTGCTCCCAAGTTGTATAGGGCTTTGTACACCAAAAGCAGCACCTTGAACTGAGCCCGACAGCTAATAGGTAGCCAGTTAAAAAAAAATCCCTTGATTAGGAAGTAAATCTAAAGGTCAGTCTAGAAGCCTACAAGGAGGGATTCTCAAGGAGGTGTTAACAAACACACCCTTAAGTATTTATTTTCTCTCTCCCCTTCCCTAAACTTGTAGTATGGAGAACTTTGTTTTTTGGGTGAAAGATAAAACTGAGATACCTAATGCAGTATCAAAGCCAAGTTGAGGAGTTCACTGTCATTACCAAAGTAGTTCAGTTCATGAAGAATCAAAACACAGGGACAGACCACAGATAAAAGCTATAGGCAAAGTCAATCTTCTGAGTCAAAAAGGACAAGGCAATTCAACAGATTAAACCTCATTTATGAAGTTAACACACTCTCTGGATGGAGGAGGAGTCACAACCTTTCCCTTTCCTTGGCCCGGCTCTCACCTCCTTTGGGTGTGGTGCCCCAGTCGGAGAGAGAGCTAGATCAGGGAGGGGAGTCAGATGAGCAGGGCTGGCCCCAGGCATACCGGGGCCATTGGGCATCAGCTTGCCCCGGGCCCCGGCGTGTGCACATGTGTGTTCGTTTGCACAGGGTGGGCCCATACCCACCTACCTGTCTCCGCTTCCCCTGGAGCTACAGGGGCTCCTAAGGGGTCCCTCTGCTCCTCTTCCGTGATCCGCAGCAACAGCTGTGGATCGCAGGGCAGGAGCTTCTGCCTGCCCACCATTCCCTCGCCCCACCTACCTGTGTCCTGTCTTTTAGCATTGCCATTAAGCAAGATGGTGGCCACAGTTTCCCTAAGGGGATGAAGTCTCTGCCGCCATCTTGGTTGCTCCAGGGGTCGTCAGGCCAGTGCCCCACTTGGAACTGAAACAGCCTTGGTCGCTCTGGTAGATGATATGAGGATGGCATTGGATAGGGGAGAATTCACCTTCCTTGTCCTCGTAGATCTCTCAGCGGCTTTTGATACCGTCGACCACAATAACCTTTTAGAACGCCTGGAGAGTTTGGGATTGGGAGGCACGGTTTTATGGTGGTTCCATTCCTTTCTCTCCGATAGGCTTCAACAGGTAGCATTGGGTGATGAGGTTTCAGACCCTTCGCCTCTCAATTGTGGTGTGCCACAGGGTTCTATCCTCTCTCCCATGCTATTTAACATCTATGTAAAGCCGCTGGGAGCGATCATCAGGAGATTTGGGCTGCAGTGCCACCAATATGCGGATGACACTAAGCTCTATCTCTCATTCAAATCTTCACCGGAGAGGGCTGTGGAGACCATATCCAAGTGCCTGGAATCCGTGAGTGGATGGATGGGCAGGAACAGGCTGAAGCTGAACCCTGACAAGACCGAGGTACTACTTGTGGGAGACAAGGGAAGGTTGGGAGATGTTGACCTGGTGTTTGGCGGGATGAGGCTGCCCCTACAGGACCAGGTCCGTAGCCTTGGGGTCATTCTTGATTCCAAGCTGTCCATGGAGGCTCAGATTTCGGCCGTGAGACGGGCAGCTTGGTATCAGTTACACCTTATACATAGGCTACAACCCTACCTCCCTGTTCAACAGCTCCCACTCGTAATGCATGCCCTGGTCACCTCTCGATTGGACTACTGTAATGCGCTCTACGTGGGGTTACCCTTGAAAACGACCCGGAAATTGCAACTTATACAGAATGCAGCGGCGCGCTTACTTACCAACAGCCGCCACCGTGATCACATTACGCCGGTGTTATTTGATCTACACTGGCTGCCGGTTGTTTTCCAGGCCCGATTCAAGGTGTTGGTATTAACCTTTAAAACCCTGTATGGTTTTGGCCCAGTTTACCTGAAAGAGCGCCTCCACCGCCACCAATTATGCCGCCTGACCAGATCAGCCACGCAAGGCCTTCTCTCAATCCCACCAACCAAAACAGCTAGGTTGGTGGGTACTAGGGAGAGGGCTTTTTCTGTGGTGGCCCCCACTCTCTGGAACTCCCTCCCGTTTGATCTCCGACATGCCCCTTCCCTGGATGTATTCCGCAAGGCCCTGAAGACGTGGCTATTTCAACAGGCCTTTGAGATCTTTGGGATGGGTTAATCTCCATGATTTTGTCATCTATTATATGCTGTATATGTAAATGTTTTTATAAATGTACTGATGACTGTCCAGTATTTTATTTATTGAGATTAATGTGACTGCATTTGATACTATTGTATTTTATCCCATTTTAATGTACGTCGCCTAGAGTGGCTATCTGCCAGATAGGCGACACACAAATTAAATATTATTATTATTTATTATTATTATTATGGCCACCCTTTAGAACTGGCCCTGCAGATGTGGATGAGGTTCCTTGGGGAGCTGGAGGAAGGGAGACCACCAGGGAGGGTTTTGGCAGCCCTCAAACTCCCATGCCCAGCACTTCCACTGAGGCACCTTCTGCCCCGCCTGCAAGTCAAATGCCTGAGCAGTTGGGAAGTGACTCTCCAATCATTCCATCTATTCCTGTGCAGGAATCCCTGCAAGACACTTCAAATGCTTCCCAGCCAATCAGCATCCAGCTTCCAGAGGCAATGCTGTCACCTAGCGAAGCCCCGCTGTCGGATGGGCCATCTGAGACTCCCCCCCTCGCCCCACATGAGGAGGCATGAAAAGAGAGACTTTCAAAGGGTGAAACTCAGGCAGAGCCGCCACTTATGCACAGAAACCTTCCCTGCTTAAGCCACTGTCTTCCAAGGCACAAGTGCTGAGTCAGCTCTCCCCAAACTCTACAGAGACTGCTTAGTTACGATAGTTAGGGAAAGTAGTGAGTCAGAGTAGACAGATATATGAAGCGCACCACTTTGGAGGTAACAATAACATTAATGAAAAGAGAAAAGGGCATCACCTTGCCTCAGTCTGAATCCTTCGTCTCTGGGCAGGACACTGGGGGGAGTGATTGGCTGGCGCTATGAGCCTCTCCCCATCAAATGTCCTTTGTAGAAATGAGGCTGCCCCAGCTAACAAGGAAAGCTGGCTCCAGGTCTGCCTACAAGGCCTCAGAGGTTGGCCTGCCTGGCCATTTTGGGCAAACACCACCTACTTTTCCCAGGCCTGACACCATATATGACATCAGACAATGGAAAGTTCAAGCTACTGATAAAAGAATTGGATGTGTACTCCAAGTGTGCTTTCATTTCTTCCTTTGCATTAAAAACTCAACACTTTTTGAATCTGCCTACCTGAACTCAAGTCAGGCTGCAAAGGAAAATCTCTCTTTGTAGCCACAGCTTGGATTCAAGATATTCAACTTGGGCTGTAAAGGAAGAAAAGAAGAGCTGGGAGTGCATTTAGAGTTCCTTCCTTTGAATTTTACCTAATTTATCTATGACGCATAGATATTCTGAAGTTGGGCCTATAGCGACATATAGATGAATCAGTTCTGATTGTATTCTTATACACTATATACAAGTTTAATATCTCTTGTTATATTGTATTTTTAGATTTTAATATTTTAGATTTTATTTTGTATTCATGTATATTTGTTATTCTTTGGATAATGGTCTGTTGACTTCTGAATAAACAATCAATCCTTTGAAATTGTTGAGTCATCTGATGTGATGGTGATGTCAGGTGATTGACAGGTGGGCATCCCCACCCACCTGTCAAAGTTGTCTATGGGAGGTGAGGGAGCTCAGGATTCAGCCCACTGGTTGGATCCTGTTCTCCGCCCCTTTAACTCAGAGTGAGTTATACAAAGTTGGGAGCTATCTCATTTTAAGCTGTCTTTATATGTTTATCAGGGCCGGTTCTAAAGGGCAGCCAGGTGGGGCACTGGCCGGGGGCCCCTGCGCTCCCCTTCCGCAATCCGCAGCAGGATTGCTGCCGCAGATAGCAGGGCAGGAGCTTCAGAGCCGCCTGCCATTCCCCCACTTCACCTACCTTTCTTTTTGCGGCTGCACGCACTGCATGCGCAGGTTTGCCATCATTCAAGATGGCGGCTGAGGTTTTCCTAAGGGGCAGAAGCCTCTGCCGCCATCTTTGTTGATGGCAGCAATGTGCGCATGTAGCACGCATGCATGCCATCAACCAAGATGGTGACAGAGGCTTCAGCCCCTTAGGGAAACCTCGGCTG
Source organism: Rhineura floridana (assembly GCF_030035675.1). Classification (NCBI taxonomy): domain Eukaryota; kingdom Metazoa; phylum Chordata; class Lepidosauria; order Squamata; family Rhineuridae; genus Rhineura; species Rhineura floridana. The sequence continues at coordinate 262,400,706 of NC_084480.1, read as the reverse complement.
TCATCCTGATTGATGGCAAACCAGCGCACGGAGCTGCAAAAAACAGCAGAGAGAAAGGTAGGTGAAGTGGGGGAATGGCGGGCAGCTTGGGATCTCCCGCCCTGTGATCTGCAGTACCAATCCTGCAGCGAATTGCAGGAGGAGGGTGCCAGGGCCCGGGGCAGGCTGGTGCCCAAGGGCCCCGGCATGCCTGGGGCCGGCCCTGATGGTTATGCAGCCTTTGTGATGTTAAATGCCCTTAAGTATACCTTCTTGGAAGGGTTATGTGGATTAGCCTCATATAGAGTTTCTGTAGTGTTTATTCCATTTGTATACTACTGATATAAGTAGGCTCTCTGGACAGTGAAGAACTTTTAGTTGTGGAGCCTGTGGAACTATGGAACATCAGCTTAGGAGCAAGCCCAGAACTGTTGCAATACATGGAATGCTTTTGAAGTGTTTGGAAACTTCAGTACAACCAGAATGCATCAGCAAAAATAATGACCCAGCATAATTATCAGGAACATGTGAATCTCTGTTTCATTGGCTTCGTATCAATTTCCAAGCGGAATCCAAAGTGCTGGTTTTTACTTTTTAGACCCTAAATGGTTTAGAATCAGGCAATTAACACCCTGAATGGTTTAAGATCAGGTTATCAAAAGGACTACCTCTTCCCATTAAGATTTGCCTATGCATTAAAATCAGAGGACATCTTCTCTGAGTCTCAGTGTAAGAGAAATAGTTGATGCAGAAGTCTTTTCGGAACTCTCTGCCTAGGGAGATCTAGTTTGCCTCCTCCTCGATTTTTTTTATTTCAACAGACATTTGGCCTGTTGTGTTACTGATGTTTGTTGCATGCCCAACCCCACCCCAAATTTTCTATGCCATTTAGGCTGTTATCCTGTCTACACTGCTAATACAGTGTCCCTTCCATACAACTGTATAATCTGCATTGTTATTGCTTTGTGTCCTCATTAATTCACTATTGCCCATATGATGTTGCAAGTTAGTATAGATCTTCACGCTCACAAATCTGCATTAGAAATACCACCCAAAAACTGATATATTAATCAATCGCATTAATGTCTGTGCACTCAAATGCAATGCAACAGACTTTCCGGCAAGATCCATGGGCGTTCCTCCGTCATATGCCCAGTCCTCTGTTTTCTTCCCACCCAACAGCACATCTACAAACCTGTGCATGCGTGGGAATTTTAAAAAAGATATGTTTATGTGCTCTTCCGAAAAAGCACACGAAAAGCAAACAACCTTCATGGATCAATCACTCAAAAGGGGTGGACTTAGGGGAGTGGCCAATGCTAAAGCAATTTAGGCCAAAAAAAAAAGCCCACACTTATGGATGCTTGATAATTGGGTTTTCATAATGATCCGACCACAAACAGGACACGTATGGATCTTGAGGCCACCAACCAAATATGGAAACATGGATTTTGCGATTAGGTATGGATAGGCCCTTAGTCTTTGATTTGTTCTGCTGACTGATCATTTCTAAATTTTAAATTGTGAGTCATTTTGACTGTTCCTTTAGAAACAGAAAGGTGAGAAAGGTGTGCGTGTATCTTGAGTGGAGGATTCTTCAACTAAATAAATACTAAATTTTCAAGCTATCACTGAATATATACATTCATGCTCTCCTTTTGCAGTGATTTATGCAGGATTTTAATACCGCTCACTGGATATATTATTACAGTAACCAATTGTTTTGCCCTTTATGCTATGTATAATTGACAATTATTATAAAGAGAGCCAGTGTCGTGTAATGGTTAGAGTATTTGACTGGGACCTGGGAGACCAGGGTTTAAATCCCTGCTTGGCCATTAAGCTCACCAGGTGACCCTGGGCCAGTCATTGTCTCTCCTGTTCCTGGCAACCTGAAGATCACTGATGAAAAAATATTTTTAGCTGTGTTTCAGTATATTTTTAACTGTGTTTTAGAATATTTTTAATTGTAACTGTGCTTTGGAATGTTTTAAATGGCTTAATATGTTGTTCTTCTTTTTGTTAAATGGTCTTGTTTATGTTTGCCGCCCTGGGTTCCTTTGGAAGGAAAGGTAGGTTGTTTGAGAACATTTAATACAGAGTTTAAAAAATATATTACTAGTTTGGAGTGTTATATAATATTTTTGTATGTAAGTGCAGTCAAAGGTCCACCCTTTCCCTTTTGTTTTCATTTCCCCAAAGAAAGTCATTCCATCACTACATGGCCTATATCCAAAGATGACAAAGGTGCAAGGCATCTACAAGGCAATATTTGATTGTACATGCTCTGGACATACGTTGCCTAACGAAATCAATAGCCTACGAACTCCCCTAACTCCATTTGAGTTGTAATCTGAGAGAAACTATACCATTGGTCTCTACATAAAAAAATCATGGTTCTCTGGCTACTTTCTGAAGTAATATTATGTGAATAAATGCTGTTGACCATTTTTTTTTCTCTTGTAGAAAATGTGTATTTGGTTTGCCAGTTGTTGAGTGAAGGGATGTTATCCAGCACTCAATACAGAACCTCAGATGGTTAAGGGAAAGTTTGCTGCCTGCCTGCTAGTCTATACCAAAAGAGGATTTGATTTCATTATGTGCAAAAAAGAAATGAGTAATGTCAAGAATAGAAATGAAATCACATGTTTAAAAATAGCCCAGATGTCTGTTTAGAAGCAAAACCACTTCTATAGTGTGCCAGTGTAAGAAAGAAAAAGAATATTATCGCTTACTGGGTAAAAATCAAGGAAATGCCATAGCACTTGGTTTGGTCATATGAATCATCTTCAGATTGACCCAATCCAGTTATAGTGAGTTGCGTCATTCTATGTCTGATTCAAACAATCCAATCTCTCCTCTCCCTCTTCTAGCAACATAACTATATCTGCCAAAGCAAGTATGTAACCTATAAAGACAGAAACTATAGAGCACAATACTATCTGATTCAGCCAGGGAACATACATGTTTTTCATAAATGTGTCTGGCACTATGGCTTATAGTTATCCATTAGCCAATCTGTTGTATAATAAACAGTTCCTACGGCTCCTGGCCAAGCTAAACATTGTCTACAAACTGTGCCATGCTTCTGCACATTTGAAAGCCCAGACCTTTAGTCAAAGCATCACAAAACCTATATTGTTTAATAGTGGCTGAGGCACTGATTCTGCAATCATGAACCTAGGTAAAGTTTATAATGGTAACACTGGACTTAAAACTTGGCAGCGCTGTTTAGGGCAGGGGGCAGGCTTCTTCCCCACCACTACCACTACCTGCGGTGTCCCAGATTTCAAGCCACGTGTGTTACTCCATAGAATACTATGTGACTTTCTGAGGACGAAGCCCTTCCCATCTGTATCTTTCTTATGCTTTATTTGCATAGCCACACACCCTGGGTTTCATTTCTTGGCCATTATTTCTCCATTGCCAGAATATGGATACTTGAAGTGTTTGTCTTGTTCCTACCTGTTTTAGTTCCTTTCCTCCTTCCCCCATATTTCCCCCTTTATTTTTAGATTGCACACCTTTTTGGTAGGAACATGTTTTTATTCATTTATTTTTCTGTACAGAGTTCCATGTGCATTGATGGCGCTATTTAAATAAACGATAGCAGCAGCAGCAACAACAAAGCAGAAGTCATCAACCTTTTAGGGTCCATGGGTACATTTCCAAACCAAGAAAAAGCACCCCCCACCTATCCACACCACTACATATTAGATAAAATAGAACACTGGCATGAAACCTAATTATGGCAGCAGTGGCGTGTGTGTGTGTGTGTGGAAGCCAGAGAAGGACTCTGTGGGTACATGTGTACCCGTGGGTGCCATGTTGCTGTCCCCTGTACTAGAGTGAAAAAAGACAGAACACAGAGACTTGCTTTTGTACATGAGATAAAATGACTAGCATTATAATGTGCAGATTGTAATGCAGGGATAGAGTGTGTCTCTATCAAGGCCGCATTTATTGTACTGTACATTTATTCTACTATTATTCCACTTTATACAGTCATGGCTTTCCCTAAAGTGTAGTTGTGAAGCATGCTGAGAGCTGTTAGGAGGCCCCTATTCCCCTCTCAGAACTACATTTCCCGGAGTTCTCTGACAAGAGGGACTGACTATTAAACCACTCGGGGAACTGTAGCTGTATGGGGAGAATAGGAGTCTCCTAACAACTCTCAATACCCTTCACAAACTACACTTCCCAGGATTCTTTGGGAGAAGCCATGACTGCTTAAAATGGAACAATGATGGAATAAATGTATAATGTGAATGTGGCTCCAGTCTGCACACTGCCATACTCAGCTTCTGTCATTCCAAGAACAGGCAAGACAGAAGTGAAAGGAAAGGTATCTCTAGCTGCTCAGACCAATAAACAAGCCTGACCTGGAGGTTTTTTGTAGGAGACAGGCAGGATCCCCAGATCTGATCTCACATAGTGTTGGTAAAAGGCTTTCTCCTAGTAGGGACATCTTTGGCTAGAGGTGGATTGGTTGCAAAGAACAAATACCCACCTGGGACATCAAAGGTCCCAGGCTGAAGATCTGCTACAAGTTCAAGTCTTGACAAAGAGATACATTGCAGCCCATATGACAGGACTGTTTGTCAGAGAGGCTAGGCCACCTAGAGCCAGGGTTGGTGTGCCCTAACTGCAAATAGCAGCCATAAAATATTGCAATTGTTAAGGGACATGATCTGCTACTCCACCAGGACAGAGACTAAAAATATTCTTGGAGACTGTAGAAGCTGAGGAGAAGGGAAATGTTTGCCCCCCACAACTGTTCCCCAGGTTCCATTGCATTTACTTTGTCCAGCTCAATGCAATCAGAGCCATTAAGAACACAGCCAAACAGTAGTGTTGTGGCAAATTCAGAAGTGATGGGTCCCTTCATGTTAGTCACAGCCATGCCCCCTCCCCAATTTTTATTTTATGCTGCTGGGTTGAGAATAAAATCCTTGTTAATGCCTTCTTCCACAACAACAGACATCCCTAGGAGCCAATAAATATGAAAGGGGAGTGTTAGCTTCTGAGAAGAATCTTCTCAGTGGCTGACTCACCTCCTTTCACTCTGATTAGCTCCAATCAGCAGGAAAGGACAAAGAATCATGTTAGAAGACTCTTCTCACTGGCTAACATTCTCACTGGCTAACCTTTCATGCTGATTGGCTCACAGGTTGCTGGAGACATAGGGACCCTACTCCCAAAAAAGTAAAGGGTCTAAGATCCCCCAAGACTCCGGACGACTATACCCCTGCAGCCAGACGTTAATGCATAGCCTTATTTCTTAATCTGCATGGCTCTGCCGTGTTTGGCATTTCTCGACCGTGCTGAAGTATAATGGATATTATATATACTCACATATATTGATTTTAATAACTATTGATTAGTGTCAGAAAAAAAACACAAATAACTGATAAAGCATTTTGCAAACCTGAGTACCTGTGAAACTGGCGTCTCCTGTGGATGCTGCCCTGTGCATTCCAGTTGTCATCTGAGAACTTTCTCCATGTGCTGCCCCTAATAGATATGGCAGGCACCGACTAGGAGCTGGGACATTTTAGTTGTGGTGCTAACATTGTGGAACACACTTCCCAGGGCAGCCCCCTATGCCCTGGCTTTCTCACAAAGGCATTTGGGCTGAATTGACACTGCTTACTGTTTTTACTTTGCTGGTTATCTGGATTTTTAGTGTCTAATTGTTGCTGCGAGTTGTTTTGATAAGAATGGTGGTGTATAATTTTAATAAATAAATAAACAAAATGTATCATGCAACATTTTACTTATGTGATTTTTTGTTGCTATATTTTATATCCCACCTTTCAGGATACAAATTCTTCCAAGGCAGCTTAAAAGTGCCATCAAAATACATTAATTAATAACAAACAATATCAACACAGAGCAAGGCTTTAGGATTCTTCCCACAGGGCAACTAGTGGTAGATGGCTCAGTGGGGATCCAGCTGGAACACGAAGAGGCACCTGGCGTTATCCTTACCTGTCTCCGTCTCACTCCAGGAATCCTTCTCAGAGGACAGCTAGTAGCAGATGGTCCTGCCAGGGATGGATGGGGGAGACCAGCAGTCCATCTGGAGCAGGCCCTGATCAGAGGTGGCTCTCTAGGTGAGGCAAGCTGCTATGCTAGCTTCCTGGCAGGTGGGTTGCTGTTAGGGAAGGCCAAGAAATTCGATTCAGTTCGCATTTCAAGCTGAATCTATCAAATTTGCACTTTCTGAAACAATATGAGAACCAAAACACAGTCATCCTTCAAAATTCTCACTTATTTGAATTTTGCAATGCAGTTTGCCAACCAAATAATGTTTACAACAATGCATACATTAGGGGAAGTGTGTATAAAAATGAATATACCAGTGAAAATAACATAAAATGCAAACTATGTCAAGAAATTGCTGCAAAATGTGTAGATTAGTCAAAACTGCCTATACAAATGTGTTTATTAGGAGAATTTTGCACTAAAATGCTGGTTTTAAAAAAATGATGATTTAAAAAAAAATCACAAAACCGAATTGCTGCAGAAATGTGGAGAACTGTATTTAAGACTGGAAAAAGAAACTAAGAGGACTGAAATTGACAGATCTCTCCATCCCTCACTGCTGTTGCTTACCAGGAGGGAAAGTGGGAAGGGTGAGGCAGCAGGGAGGTTGGTGCGGTGCAGACACACCAATAGGAGCACCTGATTGGCCCTGATATCTTGTCTGCCTTCCTCTTTCATGTGGAATCCTTCTCACAGGGTAACTGGTGGTAAATGGCCTTGTGCAGGAGATTTTGTTTTATTTTGTTTTGTTTATTTAAATCCTGTGCTTCCTCCCAAAGGAGCCCCCATGGCCATCTGGATCCAGAAAGAGACACCTGCCTCCCTCTCTCCCCAAAATACTTCTAGAGGTAGTTAGTGGTAGATGGTCCTGAGGAAGAAAGAGGGGAGAGTCCAGCTGGAGGAGACCCTGATGCTTTCTTCACCTACCTTCTTTCTATGGAACGATCAACAGCTATCACAAAACATTTGAAAAGCTCTAGGGCATGTGATTCTGTAGCATGCCTAAAGTAGTTGTTTGTATCCCAAAGATACATTTTTCTTTAGTTTTCTGGTCTATATTAAACTAGAACAGTTGGAAATGTTGAGCAACTACATTTGACAAGCTGTTCTTTTTTTGTTGTTTGTTCCCTGTCTCAGAAGAAAATGTGAAATGTGTTTTACTAATCAGTCAATTTTATTCTTCAATAATTAGCATCAAAGCTCACCTGAGGGAAATGTTTACTCTGTAAAGCTGTGGGATCTCTTACAAGCAATGAAAGCTCATCGTTCTTCAAAGTCCTTGGTTTCACCATAATCACACAACAGCCACCTACAGTCAGTTTGGTTCACTCCCCAAGGTCTTGCATCCGGTTTTCAATTATTGTCAAAGAAGTCAATATGCTAAAGCATTGTGCTAAACAACAGAACCAGACCTATAGACTATGATTTTAATGCTACCTCCATAATGTTCTTCACAGCTTAACTGAATATTAGGGCATTTTACACATTTTAAAAAACAATGCACATAAATATTTCTTGCTTACATAAGACTGTAGTTTTACAAGAATTCATAACGAAAAACTGTTTTGGTGATTCTAAGAATTCACTATAGGTTAGAGATAGGGATGGAAGGATCTATCAATCTTGGTTCTCCCACTTTCTCATTTTTCCAATCTGAAATTCAGTTCCCCACATTTCTACAGGAATTCATAGAATCATAGAATAGTAGAGTTGGAAGGGGCCTATAAGGCCATCAAGTCCAACCCCCCCCTGCTCAATGCAGGAATCCAAATCAAAGCATTCCCGACAGATGGCTGTCCAGCTGCCTCTTCAATGCCTCCAGTGTCGGAGAGCCCACTACCTCTCTAGGTAATTGGTTCCATTGTCATATGGGGCTCTAACAGTTAGGAAGTTTTCCCTGATGTTCAGTCGAAATCTGGCTTCCTGCAACTTGAGCCCATTTTTCCGTGTCCCTCCTCTGTGTGACAACCTTTCATGTACTTGAAGAGAGCTATCATATCTCCTCTCAGACTTCTCTTCTCCAGGCTAAACATGCCCAGTTCTTTCAGTCTCTCCTCACAGGGCTTTGTTTCCAGTCCCCTGATCATCCTTGTTGCCCTCCTCTGAACCTGTTCCAGTTTGTCTGCATCCTTCTGAGAATGCGGAGACCAGAACTGGATGCAGTACTCAAGATGAGGCCTAACCAGTGCTGAATAGAGGGGAACTAATACTTCATGCGATTTGGAAACTATACTTCTGTTAATGCAGCCTAATATAGCATTTGCCTTTTTTGCAGCCACATTGCACGCATATTCAGCTTGTGATCAATGACAATTCCAAGATCCTTCTCACATGTCATATTGCTGAGCCAAGTATCCCCCCATCTTATAACTGTGCATTTGGTTTCTTTTTCCTAAGTGTAGAACTTTGCATTTATCCCTGTTGAATTTCATTCTGTTGTTTTCAGCCCAATGCTTCAGCCTATCAAGGTCCCTTTGAATTTTGTTTCTGTCTTCCATGGTATTAGCTATGCCCCCCAATTTTGTAGCATCTGCAAATTTGATAAGCATGCTCTGTACCTCCTCATCCAAGTCGTTAATAAAAATGTTGAAGAGCACGGGGCCCAGGACCAAGTCCTGTGGTACTCCACTCGTTAATTCCACCCAATTTGAGAAGGAACCATTGATAAGCACTCTGAGTACAATTCTGGAGTCAACTGTGGATCCACCTGATAGTTGCTCCATCTAGCCCACATTTAGCTAGCTTGCTAATCAGAATATCATGGGTCTCTCTGTCAAAAGCTTTGCTGAAGTCGAGATATATTATGTCCACAGCATTCCCACAGTCTACAAGGGAGGTGACCCAATCAAAAAACAAGATAAGATTAGTTTGGCGGGATTTGTTCTTCATAAATCCATGTTGCTTTCTTGTAATCACTGCATTGTTTTCAAGGTGCTTACAGACTGACTGCTTTATAATCTGCTCCAGAGTTTTTCCAGGGATTGATGTAAGGCTGACTGGTCTGTAGTTCCCCACTTCCTCCTTTTGGCCCTTTTTGAACATAGGGACAACATTAGCTCTCCTCCAGTTATCCGACACTTCACCAGTCCTCCATGATTTCGCCAAGATAATAGACAGCGGTTCTGAGAGTTCTTCAGCCAGTTCCTTCAATACTCTAGGATGCAGTTTATCCTGCTGATTTGAACTCGTTCAAAGTGATTAGGTATCCCTTGACCATTTGTCTATCAGTTTCAAGCTCCAATCCTGCCCCTTCTACTTCATGTTTCCTGGGAGGGTCATAGACCCTTTTTTGGGAGAAGACTGAGCCAAAGTAGGAATTGAGCACTTCTGCCTTTTCTTTGTCATCTGTTATCATTTTGCCATCCTCACTGAGTAGTTGTGCCACCATTTCTTTTCTCTGCCTTTTACTATGGATGTACCTGAAGAATGCTTTTTTGTTGCTTTTAGCATCCCTCGCTAACCTCAGCTCATTCTCAGGTTTAGCCTTCCTGACACTATTCCTGCAATTCCGGGATACCTGCCTGTACTCTTCCTTTGTGGCCTGGCCTTCTTTCCACTTCCTGTATGTGTTCTTTTTGTTTTCCGGTTATCTCTAAGCTTTTTGTGAAGCCACACTGGCTTCTTCTGCTGTTTTCCCCCTTTTTTCCTTGTTGGAATTGCTTGCCATTGCACTTTTGGAATTTCCTTTTTTAGAAACTCCCGCCCATCTTGAACTCCTTTTCTCATTAGGGTCGCTTGCCATGGAACCATACTTACAAGTGTTCTGAGTTTATTAAAATCAGCTTTCCTGAAGTCCAGGGTGCAGGTATGGATACTCTCAGCTTTTGCTTCTGTTAAAATCAAAAATTCAAGTATGGTGTTGTCACTTTCCCCCAGAGTTCCCGTAACTGCCACTTCATCCACCAAATCATCTCTATTGGTTAGAATCAAGTCCAGGATAGCTGATCCTCTGGTTGCTTCCTCCACCTTCTGTAGGAGAAAGTTATCTCCAACACAAGTCAGAAATTTCTTGGAGGGGCCGTGTTTGGCAGAATTTGTCTCCCAACAGATATCGGGATAACTGAAGTCCCCCATTACCACTACATCATGCCTCCTTGAAACATTGGCAATTTGCTTTTCAAAAGTTACATTCTTGTCTTCTCCTTGATTTGGTGGTCGGTAGTAGACTCCAAGTACCACATTCATTTTATTACTTGCCCTGTTAATTTTAATCCAGATACTCTCGGTGGAGCGACGAAGCTCATCTTCCTGTATTTTTGTGCAGGGATATATATTTTTAACATAGAGCATGACTCCACCTCCTTATTATTCCTTCTGTTCTTTTTGAACAAGTTATATCCTTCAATTGCTGTATTCCAGTCATGGGAGTCATCCCACCAAGTTTCAGTTATACCTATCAAGTCGTAATTACCCTCCTGCATTAAGAGTTCAAGTTCGTCCTGCTTGTTTCCCATGCTCTGTGCATTAACACCTGGTTGGCCACCATGAGAACAGGATGCTGGACTAGATGGGCCACTGACCTGATCCAGCAGGCTCTTCTTATGTTCTTAATATACAGACATCGAAGACCATGTGATTTATGGCTTGGCTTCCTTACTACATTTTTCTGAGGACTGTTACTGGGCCCTATTAGAGCTGATATCTCTGTTCCCATTACTGTGCAAAAGCCTTCATCAGTCGTTACCACCAAGTTTATGTCTCCCTCCCCCTTAGGATTCAGTTTAAAGCCCTCCTGATGAATTTCATGCTGTGGCCAAACACATTCTTCCCAGTCCTTGTGAGATGCAACCCATCACTTGCCAGCAGTCCATCTTCCAGGAAGCGTAGCCTGTGGTCCCAGAATTCAAATCTCTCACGTCTCCACCTCCTTCATAGCTATTCATTCACACGGAGTATTTTTCTTTCCCTTTCTACTCTTTTTCTAAGTACTGGAAGGATGGATGAAAAAACTATCTGGGCCCCAAAGTCCTTGAGTTTCCTTACCAGACCTTCAAAGTCTGATGTGATTTCTTCATAGCTCCATTTGGCAGTATAATTTGTTTCCACATGGATGAGGAGAAAGGGATAGCTGTCGGTGGGCTTGATGAGTTATAGCAACTCTTCCGTCACATCTCTAATCCATCCTCCTGGTAGACAGCATACCTGGCGAGTCCATGGATCTTCTCGGCATACTTGGGTTTTGATCCCATGCAGTAGGGAGTCTCCCACTACTAGTACTCTTCTCTTCCTGTTGTGGGGTGTGGTTTCATTGCCCCTGCTTGACTGAGCTTCAGCCTCTTGCTTGTTGTCACATGGGGTCTCCTGTAATTCTTCCACCTCAGGCTGTCCTCCAGTCTCATCCTTGAGTAGCTGAAAGCGGTTCCATAGTTCCACTGGTGAAGAGTGACTTCTAGCTCTTCTGCTCCTAACTGTCACCCTTTCCCATGGAGTTTCCTCCACTTCATTGTTTCCCTCCAAAGCAGTCACCTCTTCTGTTACCACATGCTGTTGTTCTTCCACCTCCACTTCTCTTTGCTGCTGTTATTCCAGTGTTCTGTCTAAGAACTCTTCTTCTAGTCCTCAGTGTGGCCACCCCGTTCCAGGCTTCTCACTTTTTCTTCCAACAGTGCCATGAGCTTGCAGTTGTTGCACGTGTACACCCTGTTGTTCTCAGGCAAGAAAACAAACATGGCACACACCTTGCAGGTCACAATCACTGGAGTATTCTTCCCGTTCATACTTTCTTCTACCTTCAGTTTCTTTCTAACTACTTGTTTTGAGTTGCCTGTGTTTTGTCCTGTCAGGGTAAACTTGAGAGTCCCACTGGTATGCGGTGTGCTGTACAAGAAGAATTAGTATTTTTCAAAAAAAAAATAGTGACCTTCCCCTTGACCTCCCCTGTTGAGCTCCTTTGTCAAACTCCTGTTTGCTCTCCCTGTTCGCTCGCTCTGTTCACTTGCTCTCTGAAAACTGGCTTGCTTGTACCTCCTCTCCTGTGGACCAGCTGAGATAGCTCCCTCTGCTCTGCTCAGTTAGGAGTCAAGAAACAGAATGAATGTCCCAGCACACACAGCTGCTGTTTGTTGCCCTCAGCAGTTCTCAGGCCATGCCTTTAAGCCAATAGCTATCAGGCCACAACCCTTCCAATCAAGCTGCTATGGAACCCTTCAGATTACATGGCTTAGAGCACATGGCTTCAGAGCACACGGCTTCACAGTCTTTTGGCCTTTTTCTTTTCCTTGCTACAGCTCCTTTGCAAACTGTTTGCTCTCCCTGTTCGCTCACTCTGTTTTTCCCCTCAAAAATCCTAATGAAAACTCTGCAGCACTTTAGTGAGAATGTCTCCTATTAAACACATTTTTGTAGGCAGTTTTGACTAATGTACACATTTTTGCAAGCAATTTCTCCCAATGTAATACATTTTTGTATGTTATTTTCACTAATATCTTCATTTTTATGCACACTTTCTTCTAATATAGGTATTTTTGCAAACATTGCTTAATTGAAGAACTGCATCAAATAAGTGTGAATTTTGAAGGATGACTGTGTTTTGGTTCTCATGTTTGGAAAGTGCAGGTTCAATAGATTGGGCTTTAAATGCTAACTAAATTGAATTTCTCACCCATCCCTAGTTAGAGAACAAATATCTAGCTATATAGTAGCAATTCCTTTTCTGATTCCTACCCACCATTTAACATCCCAAACCCTGATATTTCAGGGGTGTGCCCTAGTGATGTCATAAGGATTGGTGCCCTACTGATGTCATAGGAGGTGGGCACTAGTGATGTCATTAAACATGATACATTAAGCATCAACCACAGTTGCTTGGAACATACCACCCCCCAAAAAAGATTCTCTGATTAAAAATTAAGATAGAAATCTTAGCTAAATTAGGGTGTTTCCAGGTCCAGCTGAAGTGGTAGGGTCATTCCTTTTCACCTGCTTAGAGAGCCTGGGTAAGGAACATTTAATCTAGTCTACTTGCTGTTGGCAAGAAGGGTTAAAGTGCCCTCAGGCAAGGCCAGTCACCAAAAAGCCATTGTAGGAAGAAAGTTGTGGAGATGTTAGATGGGAGCACTCAGGAGTAAAGATGGATGGCCCTGAAGGCTGGAATTGTAAACACACTTATTAAGGGACTAAGCCCCATAGAACTCAACAGGACTTGCTTCTGAGTAGATATAGTTAGGATTGTGCTGTTGTTAAGGCTTGACTAGGGATCCTCTGCAACAATATCCATAGCAAAGCAGGTTTGGCAACCCCCTGCCTGGAATGCCCTGCCCCTGCCTTTTAATATGGCTGCTCCAAATCTCTTTACAGATTTGACCCTTTACTGCAGAGAGAGGTTTGAGAAATGAGTAAGAGTTAAAAAGATTGTCTACTCTTTCCTGCCTATTCTGTGGGCTGCTATACCCTCACTTTGACAGCCAACCCAATTCCAGTAGTAATAATTGATAGAGAGAAAACACACATGGTTTGGTCCACTTTCACAGGCACTAGATTGGCAACAACAGCAATTGAAGCCACACTTCCCAGTATGTGAATTCTCTTTTACCACAATTGGGCAAAGAACAAACCATCATGCAAATAACGAGGTGCATTATCAGTGGGTTTAAAGGGATTGAACGGACCACATGGCACCAATGTTGTTGCTTCTATGGATGTAAGGGAGTAAGGTCAGAGGTAAATGAAATGCAAATAGAAGAAGAAAAAGACAGTGATGATTTCCTGAATGCAATACCATACCAAGCACAACAAGATTCCTATAAGTAAGACAGAAAACTCAGCATCCCACAACCAGTCATGGTTCCTAATCAAAACTAAAAAAATCCTGGCAGCCAGTCAGCCAAGGTCACAGAAATCCTGATGCAGCACAACCTGATGTGGGGGCTGCAGTTAGTGCAGAATGCTGTGGCACAATTGCTGACATGAGTGAGACCCTCTGCTCTGCACTGGTTACTGATTTGCTACGAGACGAAGTTCAAGGTTTGCTTTCCATGTAACAGTTTCCACATAGTACTTGTTCTGCTCTTGTTAAGAAAATGATTCTTTGGTGTGTCAGCACCTATACTTTGGAACTCCCTTCCTACTGACATTAGGCAGGCATGTTCATAGTGTGGGTGGTGGGAACTATAACTGTGAGGGGGAAACAACACTTCTCAGGATTCTTTGGGGAAAGTCATGTGCTTTAAATGTGAGTTGGACATGCTTTGAATGTATTATGTAGATCTGCATTGCTTCATAAATTTTGCCTGCATATAAATCATTTGAATTAAATTTAAAATGGAAATAAGCTACAAAGTTTACTGGGTGACCATGGGCTATGCAGCATCTCCATCTCTCAGCCTAATCGTCCCCTCAGGGTGACAACAACAGAGTGTGACCATGACAACCCCAAGGAAGAAGGGCACACTTAAAATACAGAGGAAATAATAATTTACAACCATAGTGTGAAATCAGATACCTACTAAGACATAGTAGGAAGAAAAAATTATGTAAGCATGAATGTTTATTGCTTACACAACTAGTAAAAATATTTATAGCGCAATCCTGTCCATGTTTACTCAGAAGCTAGTCCCAATATATTCAATGGGGCTTACTGAAAAGGAAGCATAAACAGGACTGCAATTCATTGATAAGGAACTTCACTCGCCCAATCCAAAATTTAGAATCATGCCACTTTAAGCTCTTTTGCAACTGTTTTATACTTGTTTTATTGTTATTGGATTTTAAATGGCTTTAACTGCTGTAAGAAGAAAAAGTTCAGAGTGGGAGAGAAAGATTTATAACACAATCCTTTTCTATGTTCACTCAACAGTCCCATTGATTTTCAGCACAGTCCTAACCATGTCTACTCAAAACCAAGTCCTACTGAATTCATTGGTGTTAACCCCCAGGTCTGTGGAATTAGCATTGCAGCTTTACTCTCAGAAAAGTTTCATATTGGGAAGGTTTTCAAAACAGGTTATGAATAAGAGAAATAAACTGCTCTCTTCAACAGTCCAGTGATATTTGATCTTGTTTGATTCCTTAATTAGAAAAGTATAACACTGCAGCATGTACACTTTTTTAAACTTCTGTTCAAAAATTATTTGAAAGATAAAATGTGCCATTTATTATATGTATATTGTATAATATGCAAGTTAAAAAAAAACTTAATGTACACTTTTATGCTTATCAAGATCCTGCTGTGATCTTTGTTTGTAGGGTAATCCTATGCATGTTTACTCCCAAGCAAATCCCAATCCTGTACAGAGAAAGTACTCTTTATGCTGCTAGAAGCGACATATTTACTCAGTTCCTGATGTGAGACGAGCAGGAAAACTGAGAACAGTTTGCTTTTCCGAGAACTTAAAATGGGGTTTAGGTATTGCCTGGGGGTCAACAAAACTTGTCAATCACAACCCTGACTTCGCTTATTGACTAAAAACCTGAAAAGGCAGGGATTAGAGCAGCCAGTACTAACAGAAGTTGGGGGTGGCGGCTGACATTTTGGTTTATATCTTTTGAACCAGACCACCTAGAAACTTAATTTTTTTAAACAAAAGCTAAGAGTCTGGAGATTAAGGTGATTCACCCACAGAGGACCCCCAAAAACCGGAGTCTCCAGGCAGAAACCGGAGACTTGGCAATCCTACTATTGATCCACCAATCAGCTTTAAGCATGAACACTGGTGTATCCATCGAGCTCTTCTGCTCAAACTGCTGTTAATCCATATACAG